>NC_141698.1:723870995-724470995 GCF_964263255.1 Lissotriton vulgaris | reverse complement strand
CCATTGTTAGTTTTTTTTCCGCCATCTCCAGTTCAACACCGTTTCTCGGGTTCCCATCGGTGCACAATACCTACCCTCATCGGTATTGTTATTCAATCGCGTTTTCCATTCTCCTTGTATTGTTCAGAATAATCTTTTGATCTGAAACTTCGTGGAAGGCCGTTGGGCCTAGCCATGTCAGGCCAGCTCAGTCGATGGAACGGACTCCATTTAAGTTCTGTGCGTGGTGCCAAGCCAAGAAATAGCGCTCTGACTCGCACGAAGTGTGTAACTTGTGCCTCTCCCCGTAGCACGACGAACAAGACTGCAACGCGTGCAGATCCTTCCAATTAAAGAAGACGCTCCGTGACCATCGGGCTCGATGTCACGAAATGCAACAAAACAGCAGCTCTGCTCCAGATTTCGTCTCATAAGATTCTGAACACGATGTCTTTGATGCTCAAGCAGCTGAAGAACACATTTCTGTGTCAGAAGTAAACTTCGACCTGGACGAAGACATCCTGCAGGGTCCGCGTACCTTGAGTACCAATCCTCCCCTGCCCCAAACTCTACTTCTGTCCAAGAAAAAGGCTTTGGTCCCTCCTCTGCTTTTTGGCATAGGTCTGCACCGAGACCATGTTTCGAACGCCCCGCCTTCGGGCCTGGCACCAAAATAAATATTAAAGCCTTCTGGCTCTGGATAGAGTTGGCCGCATTTGGGCACCGAGCCAAAACCATTGGCACCTACACCGAAGCATGTTTTGGTAACAATCCCTTCGGTACTGAAACCGAAATAATGTTCGGATCCAAACACTTGGACGCCGAAAACATTTGCTCCAAAAATATTAGCACCAAAACAAAAAAAGCTCCTACTCCATCAAAGGAGCATCATGTTGACATCCCGCCTTCAAACCAGGACCTGAAATAAAAGGAACTGGTCATCAATCCCAAAACAGGACATATTCATGTAAAATTGCCATTAAAACATAAACCAGAAACAGGACACTTATCACATTCCTCTTAAGAGAAAACATGTTGGTACTCGTACCTCTCCTCCTCCTCCTCCTCCTCCTCCTCCTCCTCCTCTTCCTCTATCACCTCCTTCCTCACCTAACCCAAATTTGATATCCAATTCACCACCACTGCAATCACCTGACAACCAGGATGATGGGGTAGATGATGAGAGTTCTGATGCATGGGATGATTATAATACAGATCAAAACGCAGATAATGGCTCAAACTTATACCCTACAAAACCCTCTCCACCTGATAATGTAGGGTACATAGTTAATATATAGGGGGGCTGAATATCATGGAGTTCAGCTTAATAAAGAGTCACTTGAGGAGGAATTTCTCTTTGAAACACTAAGCTCTTCCCAGAGATCCACTCATACACTGATGCTTAGGGCTTGCTAAAATATGCAGACGACATTTTTAAAGATCCCGTTCATGCAAGAATTCTTACACCAAAGATAGATAAGAAGTCTAAATCTGCAGCTACAGATCCAGTTTATATCAAAGGTCAATTACCATTAGATTCCCTAGTGGTTTCTAATGCCCGTAAACGGGCAAATTCATAAACCTCAGAGATGCCCCTCCTCCAGACAGGGAATCTAAATTAATGGATACCTCCGGAAAAAGAGTAGCTGCACAGCTAGCCAATCACTGGCGTAGTACCAATACCGAGGCTCTCTTAGCTAGATTAGACAGAGCGCACTATGATGAATTGGAGCAATTGCTCCAATTTCTACCTGATGAACATAAGGCTAAGGCATGTGCCCTAATTCAGGAAGGGAAACTCATTTCAAACACTTCTATTAGTTGTGCTTTAGATGCGACTGACCCTGCTGCTTGTGCAATCAACACCAGTGTTTTCTAAGAAGGTATTTCTGGCTTAGAATTTCAGTGTTTAAACCTGAAGTCCACGCTTCTATCTTAAATCTACCTTTTGATAAAGAGAATCTCTTTGATCCTGTGGTAGACAGTTCCTTAAGAAGTTGAAGGACACAAATGTTGCGAAATCTATGGGAGCCCCACAGTCTCCATCCAATCAGGGTTCTTTTTGTCGCTCCTTCGACAGGGGGGGGGGGGGGGGGGACTCCAAAAGCATATCTACAGACAACACCTCAACATCCTATAGAGGCAACAGTCAGTCAGCCTCTTCGTTAGGTTACTTTCTAAGCAGATATGGAGGCAATAATGGCAAGGGAAGAGGTTATTATTTCACACCTGCACCTCCCCCTCAACAAACAGTGACTTGCCACCTCTTCCCCCGATCCTTCCACACCTGTCGGGGACGGCTCTCAATTACTCCCGGTTTGGCATACAATAACTTTAGACCGATCCAATCTGGTTATTGCCTGGAGCTTACCAACGATCCCCCAAACATTCCTCCACATTCACAAAAAAGGTCACCAGAGCATCTACACCTCCTCAAGCAGGAGGTTCACTCTCTTCTGCAAATGGGGAGCTATATAGCACATACCTTTACAATATCAAGGATCCGGTATATACTCCCTAGACTATCTAATACTCCAAAAGGACTGCTCTCTCAGGCCAATCCTGGACCTCAAGAGTTAAATCAATATATTCACTCGGATCACTGTCACATGGTGACACTTCAACAAGTTCTCCCACTCCTACCGCAAGGCAACTTTGTCTACTCTAGACTTGAAGGATGCATACTTCCATATTCCAATACATCCTGCTCACCGCAAATATCTTAGGTTTGTGGTAGCAGGAGAACACTACCAGTTCAAAGTGCTTCCATTCAGGGTCACCACTGCTCCCAGAGTATTCACCAAAGGCCTGGCAGTAGTCGCTACTCACCTGTGAAGACCTATTCATGTTTTCCCATACTTGGACGATTTGCTCATCAAAGCCAGTTCTTACCCAAAGTGTCTCCAGTACACTCAAATAACAGTACAGTTACTGCACAATCTCGGGTTCACAGTAAATGCGTTGAACTCCCATCTCCAACCCTCCAACACACAAACCTACTTTAGAGCTTTTTGAGTATTGAGTGACCCCTGTCTGTCCCAATGCAGCTAGAATCTGCAATATTCAGGCTCTAATTTCACAATTTCCGCCCAACCAGTCCTTACCAGCTCAAGTATATATGCAACTAATGGGATTGATGGTATTTTACATCATAATAGTTCCCTATGCAAAACTTCAAACGCGCCCCCTTCCGGAATGCTAAGCACATCAGTGGAATCAGTCGCAAGGTCAATTGTCAGATCTAATGTTGGTAGACTCGCGCATCCATCGCGCTCTGCAGTGGGGGAATCCAAAGGGCGGCCTTTCATTAACCCAGTTCCGTAGACCGTACTAACAGCAGACTAATCACGCACAGGTTGGGGAGCTCATCTCCAGACTGGCACAATTCCAGGTTTGTGGAGGCAAAAGCAAAAGCAACTTCATATAAAACATCTAGAGCTGCTAGCAGTATTTCTGGCGCGAAAAGCCCTCCAGACTCCGCTTACAGGCAAAACTGTCCTGATACGCACTGACAACATGACGGCTATGTATTCCATAAAGAAAGAGGGGGGGACACACCCTTTCCAGCTGTCAAGCCTTGCGTAAGCCATTCAGAGGTGAACCATGCATCACAAAATGTATCTCCTGGCAGGAAACCTCTCAGGACTAAACCATCAGATCATAGATCTTCTCAGCAGGCAGAGACAACAGATTCACGAGTGGGAACTTCCCCCTCAAGTTCTCCTTACATTCTTTCAAATGTGGGGTTTTCCACAGATGTATCTGTTCGCAAAATGCCCATACTTCACCTACAGGTATCCAGACCTGTTGACGAAGGCAATGCACTATGAATGAACTGGTCAGGGATATCTGCCTACGCTTTTCTGCCTCTCCCACTCATTCCACTAGTGGTTCGGCAGCTCAGACAAACATCCCTCACACTGATCCAAATAGCTTTCACATGGGCCTGTCAACCTTAGTTCACTACCCTGAGGGGGCTCTCAGTAGTTCCTCATCAAAAACTACATCTCACTCCCAGTCTCCTCACTCAGAGCCATGGAGAGGAAAGACCTCCACATCCCAAAGATCTCAAGCTACCGAGCCAGCACCTGAAATCAGAGTTTGGCTATCTGAACCTTCCAACAGACTGTATGAATATCATTAAAGAGGCCAGAAGACCTACTACAAGGGCTTGCTACGCAGCTGAAGGAAGCAGTTTGTTTTATATAGTAACAACAACCATATCCACCTGCTAGATGCTTCCATTCAAAATATCATTTGTTACTTACTACACTTACAGCAATCCGGATTAGATTGCACATTCATACACTTACATCTTGCTGCAATAGCTGGATACCTTCAAAACTGACAGCATATGTCCCTTTTCAGAGTACCCGTTAACAAGGCTTTTATGGAAGGACTTAAGAGTTATTCCACCAAGACTTCCACCTCTTCCAGTGTTGAATCATAACATTGTCCTTACTAGACTAATGGGTCTATTCTTTGAGCCATTGCACACATGTAAACTTCAATTTCTCACTTGGATAGTTGCTTTCCTTATTGCTGTTACATCACTGAGGAGAGTGGGTGAGCTGCAGGGACTAACCATAGAGGAACAATTTGTCAAGTCCACCAAAACAAAGTGGTCCTTTGCACTAACCCCAAATTCCTACCCAAAGTGGAATCGGCTTGTGATGGTGGGTGTGCGGCGGGCTGGAAAATCAGGCAAGGAGGCCGGATGTAGTGGGCTATGCCAGATTTTTTATTTTAACTGTAAGAGTCAAAAGAACAGGAGGTGTAATAGTGATGTCCAGGGATAGTCCGAGGTCTTCTCCGATGTTGGGGGTCCTAATCTGTTCCTGGGAACCTTCTGGCCGGGTCCGACGTAGGGGAGGCACCTCGTAGGGCAATAAGAGACAAGAAGGTACCGTTAGTTCGGAGGGAACTCTGTGAGTTTCCTTTCACCGATACCATGGCAGTGAGGAGGGGAAGAGGAGGTCTGTGAGGGAAGGAAGGGGTCGGGAAAAGGAACGAAGGACGGATATACAGCTAGAGTGATCGGGGCGTAAGTGAAGGGAGGGATTCAACACAGTGAGAGTGCTTTACAAGTATAATACAGTGCAAGATAGTGGGCTAATACCATGTGGTTCGTGCCTAAGAGAAGGAGGGAACTTTACACAATATATACAACGAGCACCTAGCGCACTCTCAGGGGTGTTATTAGTACTCACAAGGGCTGCCGCAACTCTCCCAGTGAGTTGCGGCCGCTCTTCAGCCACCTCCTAGGGGACTCCGCCAATCTTCCGACCAAACGTCTTCTTCGGGATTCGCCTTGTCTCCGTCTTCTCCTCCAGTCCGAGTGTCCTGCCACGATTCTCCGACGGCGTTCTGGGCTTCACGTCCGTTTTTCACTGGTTCTGTCGCTGCCTCCGGGGTCGGACTTCTGGGGTCAGAAGGAAGTGTTTCCTGTCGGCGGCTTCCTCCGATTGGATCCTGCAATACAGAGAGGGGCGGGAGTCTCCTCGTCATGGTGTTCTGATACGGGTTTTGTGTTTAGGAGACTGACCTAAGGGGCTTGCAGTTATGTCCGATAGCGGTAAGTTTCTGGGAGGATTCAGTCCGGGCGGGGAAGATACGGGGCCGCATCACATGGCCTTTCAAATCAATCAATCTGTTAAGTTTCCTGTGTTCTTTTCTCAACCAGATTCAGTGGCAGAAAGAGATCTACACACATTAGATGTTAAACTAGCATTATTGTATTACATAGAAAGAACAAAACCATTTCGTAAAACTAAACATTTCTTTGTGGCTTTTGCTTCACCACACAAAGGCAATCCTATTTCTAAATCTGGTATTGCTCTGTGGATACTTAAATGTATTCAAACTTGCTATGCAAAAGCAAAGAGGACTTTACCAATAACCCCTAGGGCTCATTCCACTTGGAAACTAATGGCTACTATGGCTTTCTTAGGAAACACCCCCTTAGCTGACATCTGTAAAGCTGCAACATGGTCTACACCGTACACATTCACCAAGCACTTCTGTGTAGATGTGTTAATGAGACAACCAGCTAATGTAGGACAAGCAGTACTTAGAACACTCTTTCAGACCACTGCAACAGGTTAGCCACCGCTTTGGGAGAATACTGCTGTATAGTCTATGCAAAGCATGTGATCTACTGCTCACATGCCTCGAACGGATCATGTTACTTACCCAGTAAGAATCTGTCCTTGGCATGTCTAGCTGTAGATTCACATGCGCCCACCTGCGTTCCTATACCTGTTGCAGTTTTCTCTTACTTTATATACATACGCAATAACATCTCTATTCTACTCTTACTAACTCCATTTTCACCCTCTATGGTAAAACAATCGAACAATGGAGCCGATGCCCATGCACACTATCACTGAAAGGAGGAGTCGCCTACCTCATGACTGGAAAGACATCTTTGACGAAAAACAACTTGTAAACATCCGGACTCAACACTAGATGGCAGGAGTATGCAAAGCATGTGAATCTATAGCTCACATGCCAATAACAGATGCTTACTGGGTAAGTAACATTATCCTTTCCATTTAAAAGTCAAATCATACACTAGGATCATAAAATGTGTTATTGCAGGAGTGACACCATTTTTAGTTCTATATAAATTCAGAAAGATGGATCAGGTGACTTCTTCCATTAATTTAAAATGGGGACTGATGTTTAAAAAAAAAGTACATGTATTTCCTGGTACATGTTATTCTCATCATGATCCAGCAAATTAAGTTTTGAAAACTGATTCAATGGGCCAAATAATAAAATATGCACACTATTACCTAGCTTAAAAATTATTTTGCTTAGTAATGCATCCCCCTTAAACATAGTAGTTAATAATAATGTGATTTTAAAAAAGCGCAAGCCTACTTCGTCTGAAGTGTCCCAGTGCTACGGTTTTGCTCCCAAAGTCCAGATCAGGTGAGCTCAAGGTACTATGCAGATTTAGAAAGTCAGGTTTTTAGCTTTTTGGAAAGCTGGCTCAGACTTTCCTGCCAAAGCAAAAGGGGGAAGATCTTTCCCCATCTTGGCGTATAAGATGCCAGAGCCACATCATCCAATGCAAGCTTTTTTAATGCGGGGAATACAGGCCAATGAGGCCTGGCAGATCTCAATTCTCTTCTTTGGGTATAAGGTGGAACTAAAGGCTGCAAATACCTAGGACAGTCAGTTGAAAATTCTATAACCGTAGAACACAGCTTTGAAGGACACCCTTTCTTTCAAAGGCAAATTCAGTGCAATTTTGCCAGAGCGGGGACATTAGGGGAGCGTCTGGGCAGGTTTAGCAGCAGCCATGATGCAGCATTCTACACCAGCTGAAGTCTCAGAAGTTGACCGAGGGACGCCAAAATATAGCACATTGCAGTAATGCAATCTGGACATGACCAGAGCCTGGACCACTGTCTTCTTGGCTGCCTCTGACTGAAAACCAAGGATTTTAAAAAGAAATGTTTTTAGGATCCTGAAGCATTGTCCCTCTAGGCTTAAGATTTGGTTGTCAAATGATAATGTGCAGTCAAATCGGATACCTAGATCTTTTACTTTAGTTTTGGACACCAGTAGAGGCCTAGAGAATCGGGCAACCAGGCCCGAGGACCAAATTAAAGGCTGCTTCTCAGTGATGAGGACTTCAGTCTTGCTAGCATTTAGCTTGAGACAACTAAGGCTCTGCCACCTCCATAAGGCAAGATCTAAGCAGAACCGCCTACTGAGAGAGAGTATCTGCATACGACACTGTTAAAGCCCTAGTGCGGGGTGCATATACAGATTGAATAACGTCTGGCTAAGAGAGAAGACCTTGGGCACCCCATGCTGCAGTAAGAACCTTAGAAGACAATGTTTTTTGTGCCACCTGAAAAGTGTGGCTCTGTAAGGAGGCCAACCTCCGCAGCGCCTTGCCACCAATTCCTCCGTACCACAAAGAAGGCTGCGCTACAGTGTCAAAAGCTGCACTGAGGTCCAGCAATGACAGAGCTGTAGTGTCTCCGCTATTGACCACCTGATGGATAGATCGGGAGGCAAGCAGAAGTACCGACTTTATTATATTTGGGATGAAAACCAGATTGGGTCTCATGAAGATCCTTTGCGTTAATAAAAGAGTGCTGTAGATTGATATATTTTTCTGCCACCTTAGAGGAAAATAAGGGGAGTAATGAGATGGGCCTAAAGTTCTTCCGCTTGAGTTGATGTACAATTTAATCTTGAGTAAGGTCACTTATTGCTGGCGTTCACCTTCAGCTGATGAGCGTACAGCTTTGTGGGTTGACATGGGGCTTAGAGAAAGTGGGCTCCTCTCAGAGGATGTCCCTCCATAGCCATTACTGTTGAATGTACTTTATCTGTGAGGTAGAAACCTTAAACCATTTGCCAAAGGCATTTCAATATGAAACGTGCTGCCAATAACTGTACCAATGCCACCAACTAAATTGTTTTGCATGGTACTAATGAACATCAAGTTATTATTCTCAAACAGAAGACTGGGATCTTGGAACACTTCTTTCACTCAAGGTTACCTCTTTTGGCAGTACTTCATACTTTGGTGTTTGACTACCCATTATCCTTTTGTCATAGGTGGAGGACTAATTTTTAAACTTCTGCTACAATTTTCTTGTCACTTATATGTCAGATTTGCTTGGTTCCTTCATAGTTGACCTCTACCTGCAATGTGAGACATGTGTAGGACAGGTATTTGGTGTCGGATGCTTAATGTGTTTTCTAGTACATTAAAGCAGCAGAAAATAGGATCACCAGTTCTGTTAGGCATGCTTTCAGTTAAATGAAAATAAGTCATCATATGACCATCTGATTGGGATTAGCCGACCCAGGCCTCCTGTTCCCCGACCTTTAAGTGTCTGAAAGCAGACCACTTCATGTCAATTGTTTTCTGTCCGCTATAGTACCCAAACGGGTAACCTTTTCCTCGTTGCATGTCCATTAAGGTTCTGTCTTTAGACAGAAGAACACAAATACATGATTTTGGAGGTTTCAACTCGTTCGATCCTTCTGTGCCTAGCTCCATCTTCCCCTATATGGTTTATTTAGGTTGGAGAAAAGTCTGTTATTTGCTGCAGTCTGTGCTCACCATGAAGTTGGGGATATCAAACTATAAAACCAGTAATATCTCAACTGTCCTACTTCATATAGATCCCTCTAGTTGCTATCACTTCCAGTTGATGTACATGCTTAGTTGGAGCTGATAAAGAGCAAACTGTGGCAAAGCCAGTCATCCTGGCGTTTGCTGCCATGTTTGGCTTTGCCAAGGTTTGTAATTTTTTAAAAAAAACTAAACAATCAGATAGTTTGTGTAAAAGGACATTGTGCCAAAGAAGAATCCGGTTGTTCAAAGTTAAGCCAGTGGCTAAAGTGGGCTGACCGTGTTCCCCATGCTTTCTGCCAGGGTGGGTGAAACAAACCTGAATGGAACACTGACAGAAAAATGGACGGAGAGTGGGATGAAAGTGTCGGCAATGAAAGTTCTACATATATGCGGACAACCAATCCTTTCCAAGCTTGCTTTATGACCTAGCTGTTGCTACTCCTTTATTCAGTTGTGAATCAGGAAGGTTGTGGCCTGAATGAAATGCCCTCTATTCAAATTGAGCTTAAATAAAACGGATGAAGACTGAAGGGAATTGGCAATCTTGATTTGAGGTAGCCTCCCTGCTCGACGCCCTAGATGGGCAAATGTCCGTAATTTATAAAACGGTCTAAAATATTGGTTGTTCAAATGACGACTTTAGTCTTTATTCTTCGGTCTTGTCATTTGCTAACTTATTTCCATCTGAAGTTTTCTTTTGAAGATTTTTTATATCCTTTTCCTAAGATCATAGTATATTAGTACTCCCTGCATTAGCATCTTCTCCGCTCATGTATAGGAATTGTGTTAGGGCAGGCATTGTATAAGAACGACTGATATACCTAAAATTAAATCTACTCTTCTAGAGGCTTTACTCCAGCTCTCCATTTTATGCCTATCTCTTTTTTTGGTTTGTCCACCACAGCAAGGTGCAGTGGCAATTGGCTAACTTCACTGTGATTGAGGACGCTCTTCTCTTTCACAAAGCGCACACCTACACTGTGTAGTATACTTGGCTACCAGCAACTGCTATGAAAGTGTGCCTTGTGAATCTTGGATATTTCTTCCATTCATCAGTTTCTTTTTTAGGAGCATTGGTGCCTGGCAGTTATTCACAAATAGTTTTATGAAACCAAAAGAAAACTATCGTCGACCAGGCTAAAAATCTATCAGACAAAGCCAGCCCCATGAGCTTTGACCTGACGTGGTTACTTGAACCATCCGCAAACACTTCAAAAGTCACATGCCCATCATTCAGAATGTAGCAGCACTGCTTCTTCCAGATGCTCATAAGTTAGTCTCTTTTGTCTACTGAAGGAATCCTGTTCACTTTCCAGTGTTGGGGAAATGGGATTTGTGGTGCTCTCTAATGCACTAAATCCTGTTTGAAATACTCTAGGAGAGAGCGTTGTCCATTACACATTTCTCTGCACTGTATGCTCCTCTGACATTCTTTCAGTGTTTTATCTAGGTGGATTTCCTACCTTTTGAGTTTTAACATTGCCACTTTGCTGTATTTGACATTATGTAGGCAAGCTTTTCTCTTGTGGGGCAGACTACATTCTCATTGCAGAAAAAAAGATTACTGGACCCTCGTCTGTTTCAAACATATATAAAATGTAAATTTCATTGTATGGTATAACCTCACCCTGTTTTAATTGATCTTTAATAATAAGTACATCCAAAGCTATAGTGTTTTAATTTACATAGCAGCTATATTTTAGGTAATCATATATTGTTTTAAAACCATAAGAATTAAGTTATTTAGCATCTTGATAATATTTATGGCTGTTGGATTTTTAACTCTAGCAACAATTGACTTTTTGCTACAGTTCAGCTCATTACATACATTGTAAAATTAGTATTGCATATATATTTTCTTTGATTGTTTAGTGGAGCGCTGTTTTAGAAAATCCAGATTCTAGAAGTCACACCCCACTATGCTAGGGAGCTCACTAGCATTAAAGAAGACCTCTGTAACATCTGCAGATGTCCTTGATAGTGAAGGGCCATTGCCACAGATCTTAAAAGCAAAGTAGTTTAGACAGATTTTCCAATCAGTTTTCCTAAAACTATATCTTTGTCTAGATTACGGTCTGTGAATTGTTGGCCTAATTTGCATGGTCCATTTACACTTCCTCATTATTAAAGCGCTATGCCCATTTTTCCTCCACTTAGGAGCACTGCTCTTGGCTGCGACTATAAGGGGTTGTGATGTTGGTCGCAATCATGAATTGATTCAGGATACTTCTCATCGTCTTTTCCTTCCTAATTACATTCTTGGTTCTTAAATATACCCTTTTTAGGGAATGGAACTTGTCCATAAAAACTTAACTAACAGCCATTGCAATCCGTAAATTATGACAACATAAAGAGCATGTGAAGTGCTATTTATCTCATTTAGGCATTGAAGGAAGTGACTTTGCACTCCGTGCACTCAAGCTCTTCATTTGGTTGAGAGTAAGATTGGGCCAACAATTTGCTTCAGATTATATAGTCTTGCAAAAATTATTTGAGTGATCTGACCTTAAAAAAGGTTCTGTATAATGGCCCCTTTTTGTGACTGGGTTTTAGTAGTAAATCTTATTAAAACTGTAGGGATTGGTATTTGCAATCTATTTTTTATACTTGTGTTTAACTGGATTGGTGGTTTGGGTTGTATCCCTGTACTTCAGTTTGTTTGAACTTTTGATTATCCCAAGTCAAGCTATATTACTTTCTCTGTAGATTCATGTAATTTGCGCTTAGTTACGATTTCTGTGAATACAAACAAATTTACCATAGTTGTATGCTTCTGTGGGTGCAGAGATGTCCACTTTGTGTGTAGATGAAATCATTTAATACTGAGACCTTTTCTCTGCATTTGTGCTTTTTCTGCACATTAACCTCATTGTACAAACATACTATTAACTGAAAGTTACAATTCATTATCTTGACATTTAGGTCAAAATAAACATGCAATATACCTGCTAGCAATTGGTTGTAGAGATGGTAATGTAACTGCTTCAATGTTAAATTCTTGGTTCTCAATTTTCCACAATTCCATACTTGCAAACTGGACATCTCTCATGATACTCTGACATTTATCTGACAGAAGGCCTTTAATATGTTAAGTTGTGATCAATCAGGAGGCGAACTCCTAAATGAGCATTGTAGAGATTGTGTATTCATTCTCCTGCCATTTATCTTGTATGGATAATGAGAGCACTAATCATTTTTCTTTTTTAAAGAGTTAAAGTTAGAGAGAGGCTGGTGAAAGATGAAAGCTCACGTGGGAGCCCTGAATTTACCCCAGATTTGGTTCCTCAAAGAAAGCACCATCCCGCTCCTGTGCACTACATGCCTTTGCAGTCTGAAACCTCTGCATTTGATAGGGTTTCTACCCATCCAATCAGTTCAGTTAATCAACCAATTCATGGCCATATCCAACCTGCTGGCCTTGCCCACACTGCCAAGATAGTCAAGATGCACGAACCAGAACCGGTGTCCGTGAGCAGATTTAATGTACCTGCTAGTGTCAGCTGTGTAACTAAATTACCAGGAAGCAACGGAGTTCAGACAAGCAAATTAGTAGATATTTTGCAAAGCCCACCATCTAATGCGGATGAGCAACAGGAGCCTAGAAAGCTGTTAAAAAGCAGGACAGTCCTTCCATCAGAAACTCATGGACCGGCTTTGAGCACAAATGATAGGGGATGTGCGGAAGAAGGAAAATCCACACTTGATGTATCTCTTATAAGAAAGCCAATTGTTAAAACCTCAGCACTTCGGAAAGATATGCCGCTTTCTGTTCGACAGATGTCAGACTCTCAGAGCACGATCCCTGAAAACATTGAACGAAGTGAAACTCTTATGTACATCCATAGTGGATCTGTCTTGCGCCCTGCTGAATCTAAAGGTCCTACTCGAGAAGTGTCTACCATGAAACATAAGCTATTGACTCGCTCGATGTCCGCTGATACGGGTTCTTCAAAGCTAGAAGTCTTTAAATATAAAGAACCAACCATGAAGCAAGGCGCTGACTTTCAAACTGCAGAAGCAAGTCTACCCAATGGCGAGGTTGGCATACTGGACACAAAGGTTTCTGTTGCTCAGCTTCGTAGCACCTATTTGGAGACTGCCTCGTCCAACAAGAAACCTGAACTGTAGGTGATGTTTCAAACCTGTTTCAGTGTTACCCTTGCACGTCATTGTGAACTTACCCACACCTCAATACTAGTTGTGTTTTGCATTAAAACACAAGTCGCTTAGCTCACCGCAACATATTCCAGTATTTGTGTGGTAGAACAGTCCTCCCTAATTGTGCACCCTTGCTTGCTCATGCAAGTAATGGCAAAGCTGGCATGCGTGCCATACTTCTTTGCATGGAACATGCATGAGAGTTGTGTGAAGTGATCTAGACTAAGTTTGAGTGACTTTTGTTTTGAGTTGCGTCTATCTGTTACTTTTTCTCCTTTTCTTTCCATTTCTTTAATTTAATTTCTATCCTTCATTGTGATTGAAAAGTGAATCTCGAGTTGAGATGCCGTCACCAGGTATTGAATTGTCGGCTGGTTCTGAAAGGGAAAGAGGCAGTCGAAAGCCACGCCGCTATATTACTCCTGGTGAAAGTAGAAAGTCCTCGGAGAGGTTTAGAACACAGCCTATAACCTCAGCAGAGCGGAAAGAATCTGATAGGTAGGCAATTGTGTGTAGTTGTGGTATTGTACTCTAAATTTACATGTTTTGCTTTGGAGTTCGTCTGAACAAACCGTATCCCTAAACACTTGCGCTGCAGAATTGTCGTGCTGTCCAAAACCTACATAGCAATTGTTAGCTTATATTATAAGAGTAATGTTTACTTTGCCACAATTTTGATAAATAAAAAACAAAGCAACTGTTAGGCTCATCCTCTTCAAATAGTGGACCTTGTAATCACTTTGGAGGACAACAGCCTACATTTTCAGTTCAGACAATGTCCTTTTTGGGAAAGAGGGAGGTCAAACACTAGCTTAATATCACCAGGATTGTGAAGGCATATTACTTTTCAGAATGGCAGGTTACGATAAGTTGTATGAGTTTTACTTCTATTGTTGCAAAGTAATATTTGTCTAGAAAGGTACCAGATGATGCAAGTGCCATAGGGTCTGATACAAATGACTAAAACTCATCTGTGCTTATTCTTTTTACTCAAGATAATTTCCTGGTGAAATGCTCCATATATCCACATTTTTGAAAGCCCTGCCCTACAGTCACTGGACCCAGGAGCTCTTTGAAAAATGTTATGCCTTTTCTGGCTAAGGATCTTGAATTGTAGCTGGCTTTTTAGTGCTCTTTTATTAGTCAAATCTTTACAACACTTTCTTAGAACCATAGCAATGCTGAGATTTTCCTCTTATACCAGTTAAGGATGCCTCTTGAAACGTCATGCTTTGTAGTCAGCAGTGCCACTCAATTTAAGTAGGCATACCCATCTATTCATCTAAGCAATTGAAATTTGTATAGCATATATAATCCATTCTGGCCCTATAATACAGGTATCAAGAATATACCTTTTTTTAATCTTTTACTAAAATGAACAGTAGAAAAACTAGTTAAGTCAAGTGTTTGCAGGGCAGGAATGTAGGATATTTTAGACTGTGGTAAAGGAAAAGGTTAATGAGTCTTGTGGTAAAGGAAAGGGTTAAGGAGTCTTGTAAGTGTGCAGAATGAAGGGGAGGTATGAATCCAGTAACAGTCATAACCAAAACATACAAAAGGATGACCAACATGTACAAAGCACACAGCATTTCTAAGACTTTCAATCTTTCTAGAAAATTGTCTACTTCTATTAAATGCCCGTGCCATTTTACCTATGTAACTGGATAGTTAAAGTAACCGCATTTTATAGATGATTGATGAATATTGGCCTGACTTATTGGGCTAACCATTTTGGTGCTTCTACAGAGAACTAAAATACATTTCCCTGTTCTGAATATCCAATCCCAAACTGATATACAGACTGGGCCTGAATCTGGAATTCTTTATCTGTTCCATGAACATTTAGATTACCATCATTCATTGAAATGCTCGCATTTTAAGCTTCTGTGCATTGAAATTCTGCGAAGCTGAGCACTAACGGCAACCTTCGATTTGGGGCATACGAAGTCTTTGAGCACGGTTTATCCTGTAAGTGTTAATGGGTCAGATGACTGAAGGCAGATCACAGGGCCATCAGTATGCATACCATGGTCAACTGTGTATAGATAGAAGCGCCATTTAGCGAATTGGCTTTTCTCTGTACAATCTGCTAATCTGTTCCTTTTGGAAGACTGGTGCAGACTAAAATTCAGTAATGCAAACATATGTGGGCATGTTTTACCTTTCTTTCATGGCTAGGCTAAGGGAGATAAAGAATTTCAACAGTGCAGAAAGTTAGGCTGTTGACATGCATTTATTTGAAGAATACAATCAAAAATTGTAATCCTGTCTATTACGATGGGGTGAGTAAAGGCCGTGTTTTCGTAGTCCTGTTAAACCAACGTTCTTTATGATTAAGGTTCCGTTCAGACACAGTAAACGTTAATTAATCCAAAAATCAATCTGATCAAAGCGCCCTGCTATGCTGGAATGTTTCACCACTTTGTTCTACAGATTAATATATGCATGGGTATCCTCTGCATGCATCTAGAATTGCGCCGGGCCATTTAAATTTGCTCTAAGAAGCAAGTAGAATTTGAAACCTAGTGTGGACTGAGGAACCCTGAGTTACTCCACATTGCACTTTACACAAAGATGACATTTGCTCCTTTTCAATATTTTGGGTTCTGATTTTGAACGAGTAATTGAATCCAAACAATAGCAGTCTCTGATATCCCCACCACTAGTTATGCCTAATGAGCTAGTCTATTTGGCAGAATGATTCGGTCAGACCATATTATGTTCCTTGTGATGGTCTGAGTCTTAATTAATGCTCATTAAAGATGAGGTTCTGCTCCATGTGTTTAAAAAAGATAAATGAAGAAATGTTTTGGATAACTAATAATTGTCGTGCACTAGTTTCTTCATGTGTGGAGTGAGGAATGCCTATTTTCATTAATTCTGGGACTTTGCCACTGAAAAGGGAGGTGTTTATTATACACCTAATACTGGCCGCAAGGATCCAGATATTTGTCAAGCAAGTTACTTTCCAGTTCAGTTTTCAAGTTGGGATTAGGTGGAATCTATGAAATGCAATTCTTTTTAGGAATCCATTTCCTAGGTTTTCAGTTGCACGAACGGGGGGCCGGGCCTTTGCGGTGGCCACATCCAAACTTTGGAATAGCCTCCCGCTGTATCTCAGATCTCTCCCTACTGAATCCTTGTTTCGGAGGAAACTCGAGACTTGGTTCTTTTCCAAGATCTAGCTCCCACTGAATCTCTCTGGTATCGGTTGTCTGCAGCGCCGGGACACCCCCGTTGGGGGTAGCTGTGCACTTTATAAGCTTCAAAATAATAATAATAATTTCCTAGGTTTTCAGTTTGCACATTCAAATATTGGCATGTTTTTCTCTCCATTCATGCTTCTCAACACAATGATGCAGCCAAGCAAATGGTGTGGTACTGCAAATTTATATTTCACTCTTTTTCTTTAAAGAGTATTTATAAGGATTAAGTAGCATTAAACATTCATAGATGTGGTTTCACACCCCCTGGAGTTTATGACTGATATTCATGACCATTGATAAACTAATTTCTGCTTAATTTTTCCTATTGATCCCAATACAAGGGCTCAGACTACTTGATCAAGTGTGGGCCATAGCAAGACTTAATATAGGACGTTTGGTCCATGCAGAAATATTTGTTTGCTCTACGCTACAAAAATAATTTGCATGTTCACTGAAACCAGGATGGAACTTGTGAGAATTTCCTTTAAAGGTACTCCCTGTCAGTATTTCACCAAGTAGGGCCATGACGTTGAACGAAATCTGAGTGGGTAATAATTAGTAAACGTTATCCTTTTTTCTTTTAAGACTGCCTTAGTTCTTTGAGACTGGAACCATAGCAAATGTCATAAAACCACTATTCATGACACTTTGTACCACATTCTTGTCTAGATCTTTTCCGGCAGCACAAGAAGCGAAGGGTCTGTATTAGACATTTTTTACGTACCCACCCTACACCATGTATATGTTAAAGCCTGTAACTTGGATAATGTCTTATTGGTACATCTGTTATAATCCACATTTCACTCTAACATGCCTATGGCATGTAAACCATTAGGTTTTGAATGCTGTTATTTAAATCCACTTGTCCTACATCCCTTTGCCTCCTTGCTGACACGAGCAACAAAACTTTGAATATAGTCATCTTCGTGCTTCTGAAGATGTTTTTTCTTCATGTCCAGTCACATACCTGGTCTCTTCCAAGTCCTACTCCATGTAGTAGAATATTATTCTAAGCTCCAGACTAAGTAGTGGCTGTGCAAGTAGGTTAGGTGCCTGAGGTCCAACCTATTTTGACTGAGGGGCACAGGGTTTCATATAAGACCCCCCACCACTATACAAAGTGTTTAGTCCTTTCCTGGAGTACATCCTAGCCATTCCCTCAGAACCTGGTTGTAGCAAAGCAAAAGGATGCTAATATAGCAAGGGATGCAATGTGCAAATCATGGCGTACAGCTCTACACCAGACACTAGTTCATGAGGAACCGTATGAGGATTTCCCTTTTCTACCTTGTTATGAGTCTGGGTTTCTTTCCTGTACACTGGGTGGTGGTACGTCTTTCATTTCTACAGCACTATAGAAACAATCCACTTCATTTTACCTTTCTGGATGTTTTTAGTGTGGAAGTGGCCACCACCCCTTTAAGATCCAGTGACTCCTTGGGGAAATTAACTTACATTGTGGATTAAACCGCTCAGTTTGTGACTCGAAATTTCCTCTCTCCAAGCCTTTCAAATAGTATTCCAAATGTTGAGCTTTCCTTTGATAATGGGAATACGTGAGGTTCATGTTCCGTTCCTGTGAGACTTAAGCTTGTTTCAGGTAGTTTTCATCCAAATCTTCAGATTTTTTTCCTTTGAGTGTAATTTTCAAAATAATGCCAAGGGTTTATGCATAGTGCCCTGCAAAGTGTAGTGTTTCTAGAAATTCTTAAGTTTGGGCTCAAGAGGGTAGTAAAATCTGTTTTATTAATTCCCTTTATTCATATATCATGATACAAACGTAGTCCGCTAAATAATGGTACATCAAGGTTTTGGCATCTGTAGTTTTGACAGTCCGAGACTAGTTCCTAAAGTCTGCATTATTACTAAGGTTGCCTTATCTCTTGGGTTTGTGGATCAAGACCCATTCAAGTTGTTCCTGGATCTTTTCACTCGAGGTCAGGAAATAAATTGTCAATGAAGAATACCAGTCTTCATTCTGACCAACCTTATAGGGTAAGTAACTTTTTCTTTTGGTGTTAAAAGTTTGGTAGTGTAAAACTGAAACCGAATTAAATGTTTTGATCATCTTGTGGTAGATGTATGTGATTTACTGTGTACAATGTCCATTCTTGCTGTCCCCGCTGTATTTGATGGATACTCATTCATTCATCTTGTGACAGTTGAAGTCCCTGATGAACGTTGTTAAAATGACCATCAAATGTTGAGCATTATTTTATTTTTATTTCCCACTGTCCTTTATCAGACAAAAACAGATATTTAAACCTGACTTTATTTCTTTTAGTTGTTGTCTAATTTGTGTTTTCATTTCATTTGTTGACATTCCATTAGGTCTTCTGTGAGTCCAGAAGTGCCACCTGTTGAAGGCAAGTGTCTCTTCCCTCTGTTGCACCTCAAACCCCTTTTTAGACAGACGGTCTGTGAATGCGTTTTTACTCCTTAAAAATTGATTTGAGTATATTTTGAAAATGTGACATTGCATGTGTTCCAGTATGACAGATGTAGAAAATGTTCTTGCTTCTAAAATATTACAACTAAAGAGGAAAAATTCCCTTGGCCTCCACTCATATGTTGAGTGCAAATTCAACCTCTTATATTGGCTACCAAACTCCTTAATAGCCATTCCGATATGAAGCCCTTAAATATCTTATAAGTTTTAAAAAATCAATTATGAAAAATCGAGCAAAGAAATCTGGCAATCTGAACAATTGTGAAAAGCCAGGTATATTTTGTATACTTGGTTTTCTTTTGTCTCCAGAGATTGCCATCTTGAATTAAGTGTGGTGTCTTAAAATCTG
Source organism: Lissotriton vulgaris (assembly GCF_964263255.1). NCBI lineage: Eukaryota > Metazoa > Chordata > Amphibia > Caudata > Salamandridae > Lissotriton > Lissotriton vulgaris. The sequence goes on along the minus strand of NC_141698.1, from coordinate 724,451,742 downwards.
TATGGAATGGAAAGATAGCTGGTGACTGTGCGTACTAAAAAGTTGTGGAATTTTGTAAAATATCTACTTGCCAAAGAGAATAGATGCTTCAGAAATCTTCTTGCCTATAAGAAAAATAAAAAATAATACAATCTTGCAAATCCACTTGGGACTTTAGCATTGTGCAGTCCAGTTCCAAACTACGCCATCATTCTCCATATTTCAGAGCTTTAGTAATAGCCTCTCTGATTGTGCCAGGGTTCAGACTGGGTGATGGGTGTTTTCTAGGAAGGCTCTGGTCCTACGTCTTACTGCTGTTATGCTAATGGATACATTAGACATATTTGGACTTTGTCTCAAACCTTTAAATATTCCCAGATTCTGTAGTTGCAGAAGCATGGTTTATGAAAGGGGTCTTTTGGCCAGCTTTCTGATGGCGGTAGGGCTTTAACTAAACCAACATTTTCATTTTACAGGACGTCTGAATGTAGCAGAGTTTAGGATACATCATTGTGCTTTCTTTAGTTTCTGCTGAAGTGTCTTGTGAATTTTGCTGGCAAATTTACTTTTAAGCAATTGCTTAATTTCACAAATTGTCAGTCTAAATCTCAGATTTTCTTGTGACCTGGTGCCTAGGTTGAGGATCAAGGAGATTGCCCAAGGTCTGATGTGCTATACCAGACCACACAGTTAATTCTTCGGCAGATCACTACATCTCAGTGTGCCAGAGTTCCACTTTTCCCATCATTCTGATCAGATACTATGATATATAGCAGTGACTTGCAGTTTACATTTTACAACTAGATAGAACTCTGTCTTGTCAACCAAAATGTTATGGGCGATCTATGCTTCCAAGTTTGACCATAACCACAATGCCATGCCTAGTTGGAGACTTAAATGTGGTCAAATTGCTTTTATTTGGTGGGGGTGATAATGCTGTATATTATTGAGAGATTTTTAAAGCTGAACAATAAAAATGACAGAAATTGAAACGTGGACTCTTATTCTGCAATCTATGCTTAACTATAATCCTGTTTATGTAAATAATTAATCAATGTAGACCATAAGATTGTGAGGGTAATGATACTCCTGATAATCCTTTTTATTGCCTGATGGCATTATTTTACTGTTTTTCTGTGTATACATAGGATTGTTTTGATTTGAATGTGTTGTAATCGGCGCTTCTGAAGTTATGTTTTTAAAAATACTTCTACCGTCAAACGCTTAAAATTAGTGATCAGTATTGTATGGTCTAATATTGGATTTGTGTAACTTTTTGTTGTGCCTTAAACTTTGATCAACAAAAACGTTGCTTTCCACTGAATCATTTAAGTGATTAAATAGTCTTCACATTTGTGCTTATTGGTAATAGTTTTATTCACTTGCTATAGTGGGGTGAATTAGGGCACTACTGTAAATTAATGTTAGTTTGGCTTATACTTATAAGTTGGTTTTTCACTCTGGAACGGCTTGTGAGTTTGTGCACATTAAAAAACCGACCTGTTTGTTTCTTCACAACTTCTCTCCATCCCCCTTCTCATAATGTACTGCTGACATGGGAATAAGTAAATCTTTTTCCATGGTGGGAAGGAAGTTTCTCTATGGGAGGGAATATTTTCTTCCCGGAGAAAGAGCTAAAAGCCTTACCAAGTGAATTTGCTCTTGTTTGACAGACTTCCACCAGACCATATATACATATGCTCATTCGAAAAGGGAATTTACAAACGTGTGCTAGGAGTAGACCTAAGAACTTGAAGGTGTAGTATGTTCCAGTCCTACTTATGCCAACTTTGTGAAGTCCAGAATGTTTTAAACCGCACCAGTTCATAAATGTGCGGGGACAGTTTTGTGACTTAAAATCTTGGGACTCATATTGGTTTTACACTCATTCATTTGTATTGAAGTATTGGCATGCAGCAAAACAAGGTTAACTACAGGATGGTTTACGTTTTTTATTTTTAAGATAAAATCTCCAAGAAATACATTCAACAGGCACATTTCATATTCAAAATATTTTACCACTAGCTGATCCTAATTTCCCATTAGCCAAAAGGATAGAAGGTCCACTATATATCATTAAAACATTCAACATTGGTATCTTAAAGACCAGCACCTGAACTGTAAAATACATTATTAGTTTTGAATTGATTGTCTAAAGTGCATTCTTCATAAATCAGTTGAATACCTAGCTATTTTACTGCCATATCGGACTCCTAATACCATTGTAAATGATGATATAGAACCATTGTTTCAAGTTGTCCTTAAAAGGCCACTATAGTTTAGAAGAAGTCTCCAACTACCTTCTTCTCCCACCCCTAAGTTGCAAATATTTTTCAAATCTTTTACTTTGAAAGTAAATGAAGGATAATTTAGCAAACTGTTGCAGCTTTTACCCATTCTAATTCAAGTTATAAATATTTTTGGACTCCTTGTTTGCTTTCAAAATAAAATAATAATGTATCCGTTATTCTGCATGTGCTTGCATCCAATAAGCGTATTCTAAGACCATTGTAAATGGTCACAAATAGTTACATTTTGCATACTTGTACACATTTTAGATTTTAACTACTGCTACTAATGTTAGCTGACCATATATCGCTCACTGTATTTCTTGGAGTACTCATTTTAACTGTAAAGGCTTTACGTTAATGAATAATGTATACCATTCGCGCCATTTTATTCATATGGATTTTTATTTTGTCCCCTTTCCCACAACCATACTGTTCTCCAAGTTGGTGCCTAAAGAGGTTATGCTGCAGTGGGTGGAACCTGCTTGTCCAGCTGACCAAGAAACATGCAGGCAGGTTGTCTTTACGCCAAACATTACCTTGGCTTCGGCTATAAGAATTTCACAGCCCTGAGTATCAGCACCATGTACCACCCAGTCAGCAACCCCCACAACCTGCTTTTGACCAACAATAAATACATTAAAAAAGGATTTCATCATCCGAGCATATGTTCTGTTTATTGTTGCTACTTTTCTGTTTTTTGTTTTTGGTCATTACTGCATTTGAGTAAATGCTGATCGTCGAGCAACTAATTGATTGGACTCATTAAGTATGGAAAACTAGGACAGTTACGTTTCTGCAACCTAAAATGTGGTTGGCGAGAAGTTGACACTGACTCACTTGGAATTTTGGTAATCATATAGAGTTACTTATGTTTGGTTGAAAGAGAATTTGTGTAAAGTCTTGCCTACATACTCTTTTAGCCATCTTCAAAACAGACAGATTGCAGTGACGTAAATGTCTCTTTTAAGCAACCAGGCAGTGAATTTCATAGGTTTGCTCTTGAGCCCCTGCTTCCAAGATCTTCCCTTAGCGGCTTAGCTCAGCCTTGAATAAATGGATCTAACACTTTTTCCTTCTTTTTACTTATTGACCTGGACTTGTTCAATCAATCAGGGGTTTGTAAAGCGCACTATTCATCCTTGAGGGTCTCAAGCTGCTAGGGGAATGGGGGGGGGGCACTCCGGATCGGTCGAAAAGCCAGGTCTTGAGGTCCTTCCTGGGCATGCGGAGGGTCGGGGAGCGTCTGATGTTCACCGGTAGCTCGTTCCAGTCCTGGCTGCAATGTAGGAGAAGGCTCTCCCGCCTGTTCTGCGGATGCGGGGGACCTCTGCCAGGGTGAGGTAGGCGGAGCGGAGGTTCCTTTTGAGTACGTGGAAAGATACTCTCTTGTTGAGCTATTTGGGTCCGATGTTGAGGGATTTGTAGGCGTGGGTGAGGAGTTTGAAGGCTACACTCTTCTCGACGGGGGGCCAGTGGAGGCCTCATAGGTGTTGTCATCTGTTGGTGACGTGGTGTCCAGAGTACGAGTCTGGCTGCGGCGTTCTGGATGGTTTTGAGTTTGTGTAGAAGAGTTCGGTTGATTCCGGCGTGTAGAGCGTTGCCATAGTCAAGACTGCTGGTTATGAGCTTAGGGGTGACGGGGGCAGTCGGGGGGGGGGGGGGGGGGATCCATTTGAAGTTCTTGAAGAGGATGGGCAGGCAGCTGAAACGAGTGGAGGCGACTGCGTTGATCTGGCGGTTCATAGAGGGGGAGGAGTAGAGGATAATGCAGAGGTTTTTTGCGTGCTCTGTAGAGGTGGGTGGGTTTCTGAGGGCGGAGGGCCACCAGGTGTTGCCCCAGGTGAGGTGCTTGGTCCGAGGATGTTGAGCTTCAAATAGCTGTCTTTCATCCAGGCTCCCACGTTCTTCCTTCCTTCCTGGAAGCAGTGTCTGGTGTCTTAGGGTTTTTTATAAGTGAGAGGATGAGCTGGGTGTCATTGGCATAAGATACAATGCTGAGCTTATGATGTCTGATGATGGCGGCAAGGAGGGCCATGTAGACATTGAGGAGCGTGAGGCTGAGCGAGGATCCTTGGGATACTCCGTAGTTGATATCGGTGGGTTCGGAGAGAAAGGGAGGGAGTCTGAACCTCTGGGTTCTGCCGGAGAGAAAGGATTGGATCCAGTCGAGGGCGGCTCCTTGTATCCCCGCGCCGTGAGGTCTGGTTGTGAGCGTGCGATGTAAGACTGTGTCGAAGGCTGCGGAGAGGTCTAGAAGGATGAGGGCCGCAGTGTGTCCCTGGTAGAGTAGCATGCGGATGTAGTCTGTGGTGGCAAGGAGGGCAGTCTCTGTGCTGCGGAATCTGGACTGGGAGGAGTCTAGGATGGAGTTTTCTTCGATGAAGGCGGTCAGCTGGGAGTTTACGAGTCTCTCAGTGACTTTGGCCGCAAAAGGGAGGAGAGAAATGGGCCGGTAGTTTTTGAGGTCTGTTGGGTTGGCCGTTGGTTTCTTGAAGAGGGGTTTAACCTCCGCCCGTTTCCAGTTGTCTGGGAAGATACCGGACATGGAGGCGTTGATGGTCCGTCCTAGTTCGGGTGTGATGGTGGTGGGGGCCCTGTGGAATGCGAGGTGGGCAGGTGTCCGTTGGGGCTCCTGCGTGGGTCTTCATGGTTGCGATGATGTGTTCGATGCTGGCGGCCTTCCATGTCGTGATGGTATGCTTGTCTGCAGAGATGGGGGGTGGGGGGGCAGCATATGTTCGCTAAACTTGTTGTAGAGTACCTTAATCTTCAGGTGGAAGTAGGAGTTGAGCTTGTTGCAGAGTTCCTGGGAAGGTGTGTGATGTCTGTGGCCTTGCTGGGGGGGGGGGGTTGTGAACTTCTGTATGACGTTGAACAGTACCTTGGCATTGGTTGCGTTGGTCTGGACTTTGTCTCTTCTTAAGGTCCCTTTGGTGTCTCTTATGCCCTGGTAGTATTCCTTCAGGGCGCTCCTGTGGTTGTCCCCTGTTTCCGTGGTGTTCTGGTTTCGCCAGGTTTTCCCTAGGCATCTGCAGGCGCAAATGGTTTCTTGCGGTACTGTGGTGAATCAGGCGGCCTTTAGATGGCATTGTTTGGCGGGGTGATGGAGGGTTGAGAGCTTCTCGTGCAGCGGGAGACCCAGTGGTTAAATTCAATGGTTGCGGAGTTGGTGTTGGCTGTGGCACTGGGTGGGGGGGGGGGGGGTGTTGGAGGAGGGTGGTGTTGAGGTGGTCCTCTGTGACCTTGCTGCAGTTCGTTCGCGGGGGGCGCGGGGCGGGCTTTGGAGCGGTTGTGGTGTTGAAGGTGAAATGGACGCAGTGGAGGTCCGTCGAGAGGGGCTGGGTGGTGCGGCTGAAGCGGATGTTGGCCCTTCCCATGAAGCTTGGGTCGAGTGTGTGTCCAGCTCTGAGTGGGCGTGTTGACCAGCTGCTTCAGTCTAAGGTTGGCGAGGTTGTTGAGGAGAGTGGTGGAGTCGGATTTGTTGCAGTTGTCGATTTGGAAATTCAGGTCCCAGAGTAGAATGTGGTCCGTGGAGGTGATGGCATGGGTAGCAGCAAGGTCGGCGATGGTGGATGCAGCCTGGGTGCAAGGTCCTGCCGGTCTGTAGATGTGGGTGCCGCGTAGTGTGGTCCTGGGGTTGGTCTGGATCTGGAGGTGTTCTGTGTTGGAATGGGGGTCATTGGTGCTGGATGTGGAGAGCCGGAGGTGGGTCTTGTGCGCAATGGCGAGTCCTCCTGCGCGTTGCGGGCGGTCCTTTCTCTGGATCTTGTAGCCGTTGGGTTGGCAGTGGTGATGTTGGGCCGAAGGTGGCGTTGGTCCAGATTTCCGTGAAGAAGGCGACGTCTGGCAAGAGGGTGTCTATTGGGTCCCAGATATCTACAGCGTGTCGGTGCAGGAAGCGCACGTTGAGGAGGATGGCTGTCACTGGTTTCGGCGGTGGGTGCATCCGGGGGGCCTTCAGCAGTTGTGGGGGCTTTTTTGAGGGTGAAGGATCTGTGGCAGGGTCTGTGCGAGAACGGTCTGTGGGTGGTGTTCGGCGAGGATCTTCCGCAGACGGTGTCTTCTGAGATTGAGTGAGTGGAGGGTGGTGGAATCGTAGCGATGGGGCCTGGGCGAACCAGGGTTACTGGCACTGGTCTGGATGCAGACTGGCGCAGAAGGCTTGCCAGTGCGCGCCCGCTACGCAACAGCGGCACGCCTGCTGCGCATGTGAAAGGCAGCGGGTCTTCTAAGACCCCCAATACTGCGCGGTGCAGGGTTCACCTCTAATTCACCTTAGGTCCGTTACCAAAATAATGAGGCAAGTGCTGGAAACTGGAAGACCAGAAAATTATTTATTTCTCACGAGACCACATCCACTGCAGACCCCGGGATGTCTGAGGGAGTTGTTCTGCCGATAACTCCTTTGGCTCTTCCTTTTATACAGGTTTGACACAATGCATTTGTTTCATCAACATGGTTACACAAGCTTGGAGTCCCCGCACCGGCAGGTTGTCACACAAGCCCAACAGTACTTCTCCTCCCACCCAGGTCAAACAGACAATCTTATCTTGCACCTGGACCTTGCTTCAGGGTCTAAAACATGTCAGACCGGCCAGATCTAAGAGTCCGTTCTGTTGATAAACCGGTCCCATTGTTGGTGAAAACAAGTCTTGCTGTTGGCAGTGCAATAAACAATGTTTGTGTGACCAGGTGCAGGGAGGGATAGAATGGCCAAGGGCTTTCCTGTAAACCGAGATGAGAGGAAGAACGAGTTTTATGGCAGCAAGTGGTGCTGAGGTTTGTTGTGGCAATAGAGTTCATAGCCCCTAGCACACATACCAAGTCAGTCAGAGGGTCAGAGAGATGCTAGTAAGGGCAGGGTAAAACAAAGGTGACCAAAAGAATACAAAATGGCTGCGGTCGGTCAGAATGACTGCAGCTTATGTGCACGTAGGTACTTCCACCAGACAAGATGGCACAGGTAATGTTCATGATTGTCGTTTTGCTTTTAACACGCGGCCGCACAGCGGTCTCCATAAAGTAGAGGAGGGGGCGGGACCAGAGCTCGGGAGGCGGGAGCGGGGCTGTGTCCGGGGGAAGGGGCCGCAGGGGCAGGAAAAAGATCAGCACAGCAGAGGTAACAAGAGAACAAAATATAGTGAACCCACAATTAAGTAAGTTAAACAAAATTAGGTATTTTAACAAATGGGTATCGGCGAGAACGCCCCCAGAATGGAACATCCAGCAAGTGTGGAGACACCTGTAATGCTGGGTTGTGCTGCCGTTGCGAACACTGCTCCAGGAGGGGCTCTGAACCGGGGCGGTCCTGCAGAGCAGCTGGGGAGAGTGCTGGCTGGCACCAGAGGTCAAGGCTTCACACGCGCTCCCCGCAGCGGTCGCCATAAAGTAGGGGAGGGGGGTGGGACCAGAGCTCTGGAGACAGTAGCAGGGGCTGTGTAGGGGGGGATAGGCAGCAGAAGCTGGAAATAGATCAGCACTGCAGAGGAAACAACAAGAGAGCAAAATACAGTGAACCCACAGAATTAAGTAAGTTAAACAAAATTAGGTATTTTAACAGAGGTATCGGCGAGAGCGGCCACAGAACAGCCGGCAAGTGAGGAGACACCTGTAATGCCAGGTCGAGCTGCTGGCGTGAAAACTGCTCCAGGAAGGGCTCTGAACCGGGGCAGTCCGGCGGTGAGGCAGAGCTGCTGGGGAGACTGCTGGCCTGGACCAGAGGTAAAGGCTTTACACCTGGGCTGTGATAGCAAGAACTGCTTTGGGTTATAAAATGCAAATGGTGCCCCTGGTTGGGTTTAAGTGTAGTTCATTATTAGGATGCATTCCAACACCCACAGCAAACCTGCTGCCATCTTGTGAATTATTTTGGTAATGTGCCCAAAATTATATTCAGATTTTACTCCACTCTTCTTAATCCTTAAGTAATCCTCTGGTGTGCATAGATACTACTCTGGTCTACACACTCTAGAGAGACAAGACCCCCCCACTGGCTCTTTTCTTTCCCTTTCATGAAACTCTGCTTGCCAGCCAGTCCTATGGTCTTGGACCCCCTTGCTGTCTCTTAAATGTCTTGCCTTACAGTAGAGCTATGTGGTTTCACACAAACATTGAGTTTGAGGCATATGAGCTGCAGATTTATTTATTTATGTGTTTATATAGCGCTGGAATCGACTCCCGAAGGAGTATCCCTGGGCTGGAACTGACAGTTATGGAGGGTTGATGGTCTTAGGATACTCGCGGAGTTTGAAACAAAAAGGTTTTTAACAATTTTCTGAATATGTGTTCTTCACATAACCTGAGGGTAATGGGAAGTTCGTTCCAGAGGCGAGGGCCAAGGTAAGCAAGAGCCTTTCCTCCCATTCTTGCCCTCCTAAAGGAGGGGACTTGGAGAAGAGATTTATTACTGGAGTGGAGAGCACGGTCATTGAATATAGGGGTTAAACTTCTTCGCCAGATAAGGGGGGCCCATATTATGCAGAGCTTTATGAATGACACAGCATGTTTTAAATTTAATCCGTTGGTGAATAGGCAGCCAATGGAGCTTTTCCAGAAGAGGGCGTGATGATGATCTGGGAGGTACATTCTGGACTAGCCTTGCTGCTGTATTTGGACTACTTGAAGTCTGCTAAGTAAGGTGTCATTAGCTGTAATCAGTAGCCCGTTACAGTAGTCCAGGCGACTAAGCACTAAAGCCTGGACTAATGTTTTTCGAGTTGAGTCGGGAAGTAGCGGGAACACTCTTCGGAGTAATCCAATCACATGAAAACAAGAGCCAGCTGTCTGGATTACTTGCTCTTTTGAAGTTAGGTCTTGATCTAATCGAATACCCAAGTTCTTCACCACCTGCTTTGGAACATGGTTGGGCCCAGATCTGATGGCCACCAATCCGGCGTCCATAGCAGTGGGGACTCACCAAAAAGCATCACCTCTGTTTTTCCCACATTACACTGCAAGAAGTTGGTAACCATCCACTGTGATGCGGCCCGCATTCCATCAGAGAAGGCCTGTTGAACCGCCATGGTTAACGTGCTGAATGGAAAGAGGAGCTTCGTGTCGTCAGCATATGACACAGGAATAAACCCGTATGACCTCATGAGACTGGCAAGGGGGGCAACATAAATGTTAAAAAGAGTAGGGCTCAGGCAAGAGTCCTGAGGAACCCCCTTGGTCCGCTCCAGAGGTGCAGAATGAAACGAGCCAATATTAACACTCTGCGTGCGGCCAGATAAAAAGCTTATCATCCATGACAGGGCCGAGCCCCCAAGCCCCACCTCTTCCAAACGTCTGAGCATAATATCATGGGAGATCGTGTTGAATGCCGCGGACAGGTCCAACAGCACCAGAATCATAGAATGCCCTTTATCCAGATAGTACACTTTTGCATAGATCGCCATCTGGTGTTGGCTTGAATGCTTGCACCTTGTTGTTGTCTTGAATTTTATCACTGGCACTTAGTTACACAAGGCTTCTGGGCAAGATGTAAGAGCAGCCATTCCCTGCTGCTGTAAAAGTCACCATTTCCATTGTATTCCACACCTGTGTGACAGCACAGCTTTAATATTTTGACACTTGGACTTTCTCCTATGATATACCAAGGTTCTTTTGGGCTATTACATGTTCTGTAAAATTCTTCCAACTCCCTCTCCTATCACTTATAGTTGGTTAAGTCATCCATTGAATGTAACGTATTGCTTTGCTCCACTCTTGGACTTAGTCCCTTACTCTGCCCATCTGGCATGACATTTCCTTTTCTGTTTGTTTTTTTAATTTTCAGCATAGGATACATCGGGCAGATTTACAAGCCCCTTGCATCATTTTTGCACCGCCGTTGCATCACTTTTTGTAACTCCAGCAGCGTAAAAATGCGTCCTGTTGTAAATGGGCCACATCTAGGGAAATGCGTCACTTTGTAAAGCCCTGCATCACATTATACCTGTGTGAGGTATAATGTATGCAGGGTGGGGGAATCCCAATTAAAAAAAAACTCGTAGAAGTGATGCAGTGAAATCTGCAAGATTTCCCTGTGTCACTTGTAGGACGCCACTGCATCAAAACCTTACGCCTGCTTGGAGCAGGCGTAACTAGTGACTCAGCACAAGGAGGATAGGCCTCCCCATACATTGGCAGTTGTCGTGCTTGCGACACGACTCCAGCAATGCGTGACTTTTGGGTTAACAGATGTGTCAGAATTTCTGACGCATCTCTAAATCCTTGCGCCATGGTGTGCTGTACTGTAAAGATGTTCATACATGGTGGTGCAAGGGTTTCTCAGGGTGGCGCATGGAAAGTGACACTTCTCTACGGATGCTTCACTTTCTTGTAAATCTGCCCGATCCTCTCTTTACTTACCCTGGATGGACCATCAGGTGGTAATCTTTCATCCTACTATTCCTTCTGTGGCTATAAACGAATTCACCTTTTTAGACCCGCACCTTCTCCCTCCTTCATACTTGCAGCATTGAGGGAACAGCTAGGGCTTTCAAGTGGCTTTCTAGCACAGCACTAATGTACCTGTCTGTTTTTCTTGTTTTTGTTTGGTGGCTGCTGTGCAAGTTACCAGTTTCTGCCTGTAATCTAATGAAGCACTTTGGTGTGTGAACATTCCACTTCTCCTTCAGGCTAGGTGATTTTCACTGGTACAAATCCGTATCTTCGATGGAGAAAATGGAGAGATGTCTTTGATGCATTGCAGGCCAGTAGTATAAGTTATTTCCAATTGACAGCCTATCCTCAAAAGATGAAATGCTAAAACTGATACAGGTGACAAAGCTTCCTTTAAAGATGAAAAGATGAAAGTCTAGGGCAGTGGATTCCCCTTCAAAGTGAGATTGTAAAGGTTTTTTCTCTACTAGATCAGTTGTATCACCGTTCCTCTTGGAACAAACACCCCTCAAAGAAAAGCAATTACATAGAAATGTTCATGGCAAGAACACATAAGGGCCATCTCAGGAAACTAGAAATCCGCCAGTCGGCCATCACCTGCCTGTAAACCAGAAGGCTAGTATCTGAGCATGCACAGTGCCTACAGGGCACAATTTCACAATACACTTGGGTGCATACTGGCCTGCCTAGGGGAACGTTTGTCTCTGGCACAGTCTATGGCAATGGGGTCAATCCTGAGAACAAAGGTGGCCCCTGAGCTCTAAAGGCTTTAAGCTCACCCTGAGGGAGTTTGATACCGGTATTGACAAATTACAATTCCGCCTAGTGGGGGCAAGCAAAGGAGCCTACCGAGAGACTGCCTCAGGACAATTGAATGATTGATTATAAGGTATTTCCAAAAGAATGGCAACACTTTTGTGAAATTGAGTTATCCTTGGAACTATCCTAAGTCCTGATATCTTTGGGGTATTGATACCATCAGAAGAGAAGCAATTGAGAGAGACTGTTTTAGGACTATTCAATGATTAGCCATAAAGGATTTACAAAAAAGCAAAAGAATGGTAAATTATTCTTAGAACTGTCCTAACTAATAATATGTGGTTATTAACAGGGATCGGGTAAACAAATTGACCTTTGTGAGTAGGCACAGAGATTACATGTGGAGAGTTTGAGATTATGTAGAACGGTCCTGATTAGCCGTGACTGGTTTGAATAGAGCAGACTGAAACAAAAGAAACACAATTCAAAAGTGGAAAGGAAAAGTACCCAATACGGTTTTACAATACTGCAGGACATGTATAATTGAACCAACTGTACAATATGCCGACAGATGGTCCAGGCCAAAGTATCAAACTACTTAGGAAAAAAGTGCCATTCTCCAAGAGACCAATTTACTAAAGAGGCGCCAGAAGACTAAAGAAAATGGAGCTAGATGGAAATCAGCAGCAGACCTGGACAAAGCCCTTGGGAACTAAACCGATAAGTGAAATTATGAGCTATAATAAGACATCTGAGGTGAAAAACTGAAGACCCTGTCCTTTGTCCAAATTCAATACTGATCAAAACAGCCAACATAACTTCAAAAAATTATTTTTCTATCCCACTAGGGTGAAAATTATAACAGATCTTAGTGAAGACGGAGGTCCATGAAAATTCAAAGCAAAACTATGCTCTGGCCACAGATATGGGTATTACATTTGCAATTTATGCCTATAACTTAGGAGACAAACTTTTTTTTTGATATGAGACAATATTCACAAAAAGACCAAAACATCCAGTTATATATCGAACTCCCTCAGTGCGATACTGGAGGACCAGCCGTCACTTGAAATGTTGCATCTTCTAATAGGGACACCACTGGAAATGTTCAACTTCATAAATTATGATCAGAACAAAGCTTTTTGTTCTTGATATCAGCCCTTCCTTTTCTGACAAAAAGCCAACAAATGGCAAACCGAGCAGATCGTAGTACCACATTAGTCTCTTTACAATGCAGGTCATAGTACCAGGTTAGTCCCTCTACAATGCCACATGGACTTTGAGAAAGGTTATTGCTCTTAAATAGGCAACCACAAGAAGCTGCACAGTTTTTTGGAGGGGTCGCAGTAGGGGCAGAGGGGAGCAAAGGACCCTCTCCCCACTTGTGTAGAGTTGCCCGCATTCATTATGATACAGACCTCAGTACTGGAAAGAGTAATAGCAGTGAGTCTTGGGAGGCTTGGCTCAAAATGAAAAGTGAAAACATGACACCTGAAACAAAGTGGCAAGGTAAAGACACTACTTAAAATGCTTGTTCGTATTTTTTAATAAAAAGATATTGAAGAACTTCAAAAGGAGAAGGTAATGGCCCAATCTATAGTAGTCATAAACAGAATAACTATAGTCCCATGTGGTGCTTGTGATCCTCTTCACAGAACCTGCTTGCTGTTCCCATGATCCATAGGTCACGCTCTGAAGAGTGTCCCTTCCACTTTGGACATAGGCTCCCCACTCCAGTAGGAACTACATTTTCTGCCATTTATTAAAACAAAAACTAAAAACTCACCTATTTAACCCACTGAGTTGGTATGTTTAATACACGTTCTTAGTGTGCTCTTTTTTACTAGATACCCACATAGCCTCAGGACACATTTTGGGGTATTAGGATTGTGTAGAACCACAAACTTGGTGCTCTTGATTATTTCTTTGTTTCTGTTGGACGTCAGGTCATTGCTTCCACTGATTATCACATTGTCTACCTCTTTGCCTACTCGGATCAAATTAGCGCATTCTGTTGCAAAGGTAAAGATCACTACTCGGAGCTAGATTTAAGTGATAACTTAATATCTGGTTTTAAACTGATCTATTTTAAGAATGGGTGGACACAGTATACCTATGGTTATTGAATCTGTCTGAGTTTTTAAATCTTCTTTATACAGCAAATTAACTGGTCTCTAAGAGACGACCCACTTGTAATGCATGGTGGTGGCTGTGTTGGTCCCTAAGCTAGATGTAGATTTAAATAGAGTATTTTTTTTTCAACAGCTACTTAATCTTGTGTAGATTTGTAACGCCACACTTCAGTGGATTGACTTAGTGATTGCATAGGCAAATGCTTCACTTGTTGGCTCTCCTTTCTTGGATAGCTATGGTCTCCTGTGTCCATTCCTCCAGTATGTGTTTATTAGGAACCATTGTTGGTAGTATCAACAGAAATATGCTAGTCTAAATCTGTCACTAACTCGTTTGAGTGCATTTTGCAAGTAGCCTGATTAATTCATGAAAGCAACTTGTTGAAAGTCGTTAAACTTCTACCTTAACAAAGGGTTTAAACAATTGACCTGTTAGGGTTAGGGTTGCAGTATATTCTAAGTTCAACAAAATTCCTTATTTTTGAGTATCTGTGTATGGGGTAAAATGAGACTTCGTAGAATTGCATCAAGGTGCAGGGCTTTGAGCTTCCGAGGTTCTTATAAACTCAATACGGAGACTGAAATGTTAACTCCTAAACCGCTTGGTGAACTTGCCTACAACATTGTTTCATATCTTTTTTGGTTTGTTAGGCACTACATGATTGATTCAACAGTGTTTTTAAGGTGTAGCAGGAAAGGCATGGGAAATTGATTTGTTGAAGTGGATATGTTTATACCTATATTGAATGTGTACTATTTTGGTAGCCTGGTGAATGATTGAGACCACCATAAGATGCATTTCTTTTTACAGTCTAGGATTATTCAGCAGTTTGGGTCTATTTCTTTTTGATCCTCATTTTAAATTATTACTGGTAAATTTTATTTGGGTGACACTCCCTCTACAATGAGCTTTTCTTATGCTACAGGAGACTTCTAAATGGGTAAAGACATGCAGCTTCAGGGCTGTGTTGAGCACCTGGCGTGTTCTTGTGATAAACACTGTGTTCCTATGCTATTTTGAATCATTAGCACATTTTTTGTGGCTTATAAATGCTGTGCCCTCTGACCCGACTAATACAGGTACAGATTAATCCTATAGTTGCTTGGTATGCAGCCCCTGCATTTTTTTAAACCGGGCGTCCGTTAAGACCATCAATAGTGCATCTGTGACATTTCAAGATTGTCGGGAAGCACTGAGGCCTTGCAGACCCGAAGTATTGCCAATGTTTGGCAGCTTATTGAATCCATTTTCATCCTCCATTTCCAAACTAGTATTTTGCTGGTGGAGTAGTTTAATGTACAGCATCAGTATTCCCCTGGGCAGGAGACCAATCTTTCCTTTGAAGCCCGATGGTTAATTAGGATCTACTTCAAGAGCTCCATTCACTTTGCCTCTTTTGAGCATTGGCTTTTTATTTAGTATGTCATCCTTGCACCTCAATGTTTAATGAAAACTTTGCACTCAGTTGTTCCAATGGGAAGCCACACAAACGAGACGTGATTAGACTTCTCGCTCGTGCTACTCCTGCCCTACAGTATTTTTTATGCCTAGGGTGGTTGAGAGTAATTCAAAGTTCGAGGCATATGGGCTGCAGATGGTACATTATGAATAGATCGCCATCTGGTGTTGGGCTCGGATGATTGCACTTTGTTTTTCTCTTGGAGAGTCTTTTGTAACTTGGTGACTCCTGTTCCAACAATATCTTATTTAGATACACTTACATGGGCATTTCTATCTGTATTCTATCATACTACTCCATCTAACCCTACTATGGCAAAACAACCTAAGGATGGAGCCGATGCCCATGCGCACTACCAACCAAAGGAGGAGTCACCAAGCTACAAAAGACTCTCCAAGAGAAAAACAAAGTGCAATCATCCGAGCCCAACCCCAGATGGCGATCTATTCATAATGTACCACTCTGCAGCCCTCTATGCCAAGAATAGATGCATACTGGTAAGTAGCATATTCCTTCATCTACAACTAATTGGTCAAACTTAAAGCCCATTCTCTGTTCGGAGAATTGGTTAATCTTTTTATTCTAATGCTCTTGCATGTACCTACCGCTGGCTGATCGCGTCCTACTGACCCGTAAACTTAGATCCCCCACCAGAAATCAAAACTCCTCTAAACTGCAATTAACTGCTATTTGGATTTATCAATTTTTATTCAGAATCTGTGCATAAGCAATTTCCCTTCCATAAGTATTAATTGTATGCAATTTGTAAACTTAATTTCATATGCGTCCTTTGATTTTGATTTTTTGTTTGCAGATGAAGGGAAGGTGGATGACCGGGCCAAACTGAGTGTTGCGGCTAAAAGGCTGCTTTTCAGGGTAATTATTTTTTCCCTTGTTTGTAAAAGCTAATTGTGAGATGTTGAACAGTTTAAAAGTAACAGAACATTTCTGGAACACCTAGTTCCACAATATAGTTCCAGAGTGATCTAACAACATTCTGCACTACAGTTGGGTCTTCAGATATTAGGAGACTTACTTTTTAAAACGTGCTTGAATATTTCTGTCCTTGATATTTTTACTAATTTGTTCAGGATAAATTGATTCTGAATAATTGTGTTATCCAAGTTAAAATTAAAAAAAATAGTAATGTCCATCTATGACTGTGATAGGTTGGAATACATTCAGTGTCATTGTACTATTGCAAGTAAGTTGCTGCAATAGCGATGAATTAAAGGACCCGCATACCCACATTTTCTATTATAGTTGTGTACATATTCTTTAGACACCAGCGGTAATTTTGCTACTAACTATGCTCCCTTGAAAAAATAATGTATGTTAAACGGGCTTTAAGTGGAGAGCACTGTTTGCATAAAATGTAGACTGCAAAATAGTTTTTCTCTTGATGGGTATGCATCTTTATTCATTTCAATCTTGCGAGGCGTAGTTCCAATGCAGCTATTTGTTTCATTTACCAGAATAGCACTGTGTAGTGTTAATCAAATCAAAATCATGAAGCGATTCTGTGTAAACCACATACAATTTTGTATGCGGTGTTACCTGTTCTGTGAAGATTACAATCTTCACCCTTTGGCTAGGTTACAGAACTTGTAAGTATTACTTGTGGGTGCAAATTCGTGCAAAAAACCGTTTCAGACGATTTGTTACTGACACTTTCTGTGAGGATATCCACCCTCTAAAATTGACATTTGTTTGGGAGATTTTAACTATGAAAGGTACATTTGCAAGAATGTTTTCTCACAACATAAATTTCGTAGACTAGTCAAGGTTTTCTTAGCTTGTAAAGTTTTAAGAGTTTTTCAGAAGTTTACCGTCAAAAGGCTCCCAAATATGAAGTGATAAGGAGATCAACGTGGTTTCCTAATAAACTCAATGTTCTAGTTCTGTTTCTCAATCCGATAAAATGTTTCCATTTTTTTCAACCGTTAAGATTTAAATTCAAGTCCGTAGTAGCTCAAAATAAATTGCCACCTAACCACTTCATTGAGATGGCGGGAAAGCCAAATGTGCGGTTAAAGCACATTTAGGTCTTTTGCTTTTGAGAATTGAGTTTAGAGGCAAACCAAGGGCAGGTATGAAAGTTGCTTTACTTGTGAATGAAGCTGAAAATGTACTGTAAAGTGAGGCTTTACAGTGTGGTCATTTTAGATTCCCTTGAAGTATGCTTACTATTGTTTTGCATCACCTCTGTTTATTTTCTAGGCTTTGTAACATATAAGTAAGCTAAGCAATATTTTTTTTAAGAGCCTATACCAAGTGGACTTTTATTTCTGCCTTCGATTGCTCTTACACACGGTATCTGTCCTTAAAGTGTTTTCCACAGGTAGAGGATGCCTAGAAATTGGCAGCTTTTGTTCAGCATTTCCTTTTCGTGGGCAGTTGTGTTGGCTCCCCATAATAGACTATTACGTCTTCAAGCCCACCTGCATTCCCACAGGGGAAATTAAAGTGCCATCCCATGACTTTATTTATTTAATGCATTTTTATAAAGCACAGACTTTACCCGAAATGTGTCAGAGCTCTGTACAATAGAACCAGTTACGTTACATGAGATGTTAAAAAAATGGAACATACAAAAATAGCAGGCCACAGAATCAAAACACCGCAGGCAAAAGGAAGACCATATCAGACACAGCAAGCAAAGAATGTACAGACAAAAATATAAATAAATATAACCAATTTACAATGACTAAAGAACTTCCTGGCGGGGTCTGAGAAGGAAGGAATTAGTTCTGAAAGTGTCTTTGGAACAGGAAAGATTTGAGGTCAGCTTTGAAGATCTGGATGGAGGTAATGGCACGGAGCAAAGGAGGAAGCGAGTTCCCGATTCTCACCGCATTACCTGAGAACGATTGAGCCATCAATTTTTCCCTTTTGAAGGAGGGAGGCTCAAGCAGGAACTTTTTGGCATTCCGAGAAGGTCTTGAGCCTCCAGACAATTTCAGTTTGTTCGGTAGATAGCGAGGGGAGGAAAGTGCAAAGCTTTGTGGGTGATGCACGCCATTTTGTAAATAGCTCTAGCCTCGATGGGAAGCCATCGGAGAGAAGACAGGATAGGAGTGATATGGTCACTGCGTTTGGACCCTGAAAGAAGCGAGCTGTTGAATTGAGGACGGATTTGAAGGGGGAGAGGTGAGATTTGGGAAGGCCAGTCAGAAGAGAATTACAATAATCCAGTCTAGAGAGAACTAGCGATTGGACCAAGGTTTTTAGGTCTTTCTCTGGGAAGAACCGACTAATCCCCATAGAAGGCACAGCTGATAACGTGCGCTCTTGGCAATGGAGTTAATGTGTGGGATTAGGTTGAGTCTTTTGTCAAGTATGACACCTAGAGATTTAGCGCAGTCGACAATGATGGGTTTACTGTTGAGTAAATTCAACTGATCCATCCAGGATTGAACAGGAGGCGGGGAGAGAGCTAGATAGGAGGAGGAATTCAGTTTTGGAGGGATTGAGAATGGGTTGGTGAACTAACATCCAGTTGTGAATAGAGTTGAGTAGTGAGAGATCTTGAGGAAGACACCTTGAGGTCGCTTTGGGTGTCATCCGCATAGAGATGGTAGAGGATTCCAGATTTCCCTAGGAGGTTCCCTAATGGTTCCAGATGGAGATTAAACCGAGTGGGAGCAAGGATAGAACCTTGAGAGACTCCTTGACCAACCACCTGTGGAGACAAGAGATTGTTCGCAATCTTGATCATTTGGGATCTGTCCGAGGGGAATGAGGCAAACCATTTGAGTACTGTGCCTTCCACGCCCATTCTCTGTTGAAGAATGTTTTTAAAAAAAATACATTTTTATTTGCATTTAAAATCAACACAAACATAGGTGGCAAGTCACAGTTAATACTCCACACTCCCAGGCATCCCCCCACCCACCATCGATAGTGCGAACATCATATACAGTGTATCCGAAATAGCCATCTGCCGCCCATAGTACGCAGCTGCACCAGACTCCTACACCTCCTCCGAGGTCCCCAAAGCATCCGGTCCCCTGGCCCACCGCCTAGGAATGAGAAGTGGGGTCTCGATCAGCGGGATTTTTGATATGTCAGCCGGGTCCCAGACCCCATCAAACCCTGAATACTTCCTCCATTTGCTCCAAACTTTTTGAAACTTACATATCCATCCCCCTCCTCCAGTCTCCCACCTGGGGGGGGGGGGGTGGGGGGGGGGCGATTGCGCTCCCCACGCTTGCACCCGGTCCCGTTTTGCCACCACCAGTGCCCGCAGCACAAAGATCAGGTGTGGCCGGCTCAAATCCACTTCGGTGGATATTCCTAGTAACACAAATTTGGGGTCCACGTCAAGTGTCACCTCTAGCACTCTGCTCAGTTCCTCCAATATCTGCTTCCAAAGAGTGTGTATGACGGGGCAGTCCCAGATGATATGATAAAAGGTTCCCTGCAGGTGTCCACACCTCAAACAGCAAGGGTCACTAGCTCTACCCATTCGATGTAGCCGAACTCTGTGGTAGTAGACCCTATGCCGTACCTTATATTGGATGAGGCATCCATCTCGCCCAAGTCCTGTTCCTAGACTGCTCGCAGCCTCCCCAGCCGATCTGGCGTGTTATTATTCAGGGTCTTATATGTCAGGGACACTAGCTTATTGGGTACTTGTTCTTGCAGCAAGCTTCCCTCTAATGGGGCATATTCTGGAAATGGGGAGGCGAGCATCGCCTCTGCCTTCCAGGCATGCCGCAACTGCGCATATTTGAGAAATTGCGTAGGGCTCAGTCCGTATTCAGTCTTTAGGGTCCCATATGTGTTAAGCTATCCCTTTGCCACTAGGTCTCCCAGTGACGAGATCCCAATGTTATCCCACCCTCGAAAACCAGTGATTGTTTCCCAAACCAGAGTAAAGCGCGCAGTTCTGCATTTATCGTTCTGAATGTTTGTCTAGGGAGAGGGAAGTATTCATTCTGTAGGGCGTACAAGAAGCGAGGCAGCGTGATCATCTTAAACATTGTCGCCCAGCCTAGTATCGTGAGTGGGAGGGTCTTTCACCTAGCCGCATCATCTGCGAAATCCCCAATCACTCTCTCGATATTTTTCTGATAAGAAGCAGGTTTGTCGGTAGTCTGGTTGATTCCCAGATATGTAAACCCTGCGTGGGTGACCTTAAGGGTTCCCAGCAACGGGGGCCAGTCCTCTTCTGAGCGTGGACTATACAAAAGTGATTTATGCCAGTTAATCATGTACCCCGAGAGTGAACCATGTCTATCTAGGAGTTTAAAGAGTGCAGGGACTGTGACAGCTGGGTGGGTCACATACAGGAGGATATCATCCGCATATAGCGAAATCTTCTCCTCCTGCAGATCAGCCTGTGTTATGTGGAAGCCCCATATTTCCTCTGTTTGGCGGACCTTGCAGGCCAAGACTTCTACTTTGAGAGCAAATAGCAGTGGGGACAGGGGGCACCCCTGCCGGGTCTCCCTCCTGATGGGAAAATCTGCGAACAGTATCCCGTTCACTTTAACCCGGGCCCTGAGCTCCGTATACAGAAGTCCCACCCATTTCCTGAAATTGGGCCCAATATCAAATTTTACCACAGCTGCCTCTAAAAATGGCCAATGAACCGCGTAAAACGCTTTTTCAGCGTCGAAGGAGGAACATATGAGGGTCCTCCCTCTGCTGCACCTCTAGGAGCCAATTATGTGTCAGTCGCAGGTTTTGTCTAGTTGCCCTGTCTGGCAGGAATCCCGTCTGATCCTGGTGCACCAGGCCTGAGATCACCCGGCGGCGGCGAAGGGCAAGGACCCTTGCCAGGAGCTTAGCCTCCACGTTCAGGAGGGAGATTGGTCTGTAGGACGCACAGTCCACGGGGGCGGGGGGGCGGCCTTGCTTATAAATAGGCACGATCGTAGCCATTCTCAGATTAGGCGAGAGGATAACCTCTTGCGCCGCATCTCTGAAGATTGCCAGGAGGTGGGGTGTCAGCAGGTTGGTGCCTTTCTTAAAGAATTCCGCCAGGATTGCATTAGGTCCCGGGGCCTTACCCGGTCGGAGTCTAGCCATTGCCTCTCTGATTTCTGTGGATGAAATGTCAACCGCTCGTGTTTCTTTGTCCTCATCTGCTAAAGTCGGGGTGCGGATGTTAGATAGGTAGCTCTCAATCTCATCCTGACTTCCTAGTTCCCTGGCCTTATAGAATTCCCGGAAGTAGACAGCAAACTTCTGGACTATCTGGGGGGTCTTCTCTCTGCAGCAGGCCCTGTCTCAACCACGCCCTCTACCCACCTGGCATCCTGCTCCCTATGGCTCAGCCATGCCAAGGGCTTTCTGGACTTGTCTCCAACATCATACGGCCTGTGCCGCGTTGCTAGTGCCTGTGCTTTTGCCTCGTTCGTCACCAGTCCTTCTACTGGTGTTGAGTATCCGTCAGTCGTCTGAGCACCTGTGGGTCCCTATCTATCTGGTATCGTCTCTCGAGGTCTAAAATGTGGGTTTCCAGGGTACTAAGTTCTTCTTGGGCTTTCCACTTCCACCAGGATATTCTGCTCTAGGTCCTATCTCGGAGCACGGTCTTGTCTGCTTCCCATATAGTCACTCCTGACTGTACTGACCCCACGTTTTCAGCGAAGTATAATTTTGTCTGCCCTAAGACCCTGCAGTATCTCAGGAGTATGCAATTCCCATGCCGATAACCTCCATCCCTGCTTTGGGCCCGGGCCCTCCCACCTAGCCGTACCAAGAGCGGCGAGTGATCCGAAATGCCCCTTGCCATATATTCAGCCTCATCAGTAGCCCCAAGTGCATGTCGGGGGAGTAAGACATAGTCCAATCTGGAGTGTACTTTATGTACCCCTGAATAAAAAAAGTAGCTTCTGGTGTTTGGGTGTAACCGTCTTCATACGTCTGTCAGTCCCAGGGTATCCACGTCTTTGCCAGCAGCGTTGCTGGGGAGACACCATCTCTAATCCCTGACCGGTCCATGTGGGTAGACATAACGTCATTAAAATCACCAGCTATGATGTACAACTTGTCAGGCGTGTGCAGTAGGACTTCCGCCAACCCAGACAGTGTCCTGGCCTGAAGTTTTGGGGGAGCATAGACTGAGAGTACGTAACCCGTTGTCGCCCACACGTTCCCGTCACCCCTACATATGTCCCTTGGGGGTCCGTCCATGTTCGGGTTACCGTAAAGGGAGGGGATTTTTTTATCGGGCTAGCCACCCCCCGTATATCCTGCATGGGCCAGCACTTTGTAACCTCCTCTTGCCAGGAAACCACATTTCGCTCCCTTCCAGTGGGTCTCCTGGAGGAAGACCACGTCAGGGTATAATAGTTTGATATGCGTCGTTACCAGCCCCCTATTGATTTTGTCCCCTAGTCCATGGAGAAGTGTGGCTCAGGGGTTAGAGGCGGCAGACCCGGAAGCTGAGATCGGTCCTGGACCAGGGTTCAATTCCCCGCCTCGGCGGGGTCTTGGGCTCAAAAATTCCACGGACTCGATAATTCTCGTTCTGGTGCCTACTCGACTCACGGGTTCACACTCTGCGACTCTGGGCAATAGCTTGCTTAATCTCCACTACGGCCCCTTGCGGCGGGATGCCTGGCTTTCACCTTGTGGATACCCTGCTGGGGTTACCTCACAGGGGAATACCAGGACGGGTTCCCAAGGCAAGCGCCTTGATGCCTTCGGGTGATACGTGCGCTATATAAATCGCAATACATTTACATTTACATTTACATTCACGTTCCATGTGAGTACCCTGCAGGCACTCCTCAACAGCCCACCCTCAGGTGTCCTATGGGCATCTACGGAGGCCATGGCACGTCAGTGGTCAAGTGCAACATTCTCGCAGGCCGGGTGGTAAGTGTGCCTACCGGAGTGTGTCTGTGAGCCAACCAAACATAAAGCAAAACAAACACCAAAACTGTCCCAACCAGAAAACTGGTGTAACCCCCCTGCCTCCCACCCCACCTCCCCTACGATTACCTCCCTGCAACGTGACTGGAAGAGGACTCTAGGGCAGGCAGAGGTCTGTCGCCCTCCCTTGCCCAACTTACACCACAAGTTCCAACGCATGTGGGTGCCCCAATACCAGTAGTACAAAGTCCAGAGAGATTATCGACGTTGGCTTCAAGACGGGATGAAAGGGAGAGGAGTTCGGAGAGAACCGATATCAGCAAAGTAAGAAGAAAAGGAGAAAATAGCAAGAAGAGGGAATGAGTGTCCAGCTCGCACACTCCAGCTTACTGTTTTTTGATGCGGTCAATCCCGCAGGCCCCTGTTCATGAGTTAGTCTGGAGGTTCCTTCTGGGATGCCCCAGTGTCAGTCCGCATTGTTTGTTCCATTGCCAATATTTCAGCCGCTGGGGGATGCATCGAGGGGTCCAGCGCCTCCTCTCCTCCGGATGAAGACTGTCCACTTTCATCATTGGCACCCCCGTCCACTTTGTCCTCCACCTGCTGCCGCCCGGATGGGCGGAGCGCACGTGCCCTCACCGAAAGTCTGGAGTCCAGTGATCCTCCGGTGCGTCGCCTCCTCCTCGAGCCCCTCGGGACATATGGGGTGGCTTTCAGGGTGCGGTCCTTTCGCAGTTGTCGCTGTCGGAGTAAGCAGTGTGGGCCCAGGGACCGGCCACCAGACCCACCAGCAGGTGCCTCCTCGCCTGCCGGTGCCGCCGGTCGCCCGGTGGGGGCGTTCTTCAAGCCACTGCCATACCTCCTCCGGTGTTTGAAAAAAGTGAGATTTGCCCATGAAGAGGACTTTCAACTTTGCCGAAAAAAGCAGCATGTATTGGATTAGCTTTCACGGAGTCAAAAGTGCACCTCTGCTTTTGCACGTCTCTGCTGTAGTCCTGGAAGATCATTATGCGAGTATTTTCGTGCTTGATTTTCCCCAGTTTCCAGGCCACTCCGAGGATCATATCCCTATTTTGGAATTTCAGAAAGCGGGCTATCACCGGCCGCGGCTGCGCCCCTGCAGGCGGGCGGTCCAGCAGCGCCTGATGGGCTCTTTCTATAACAAAACACGGGGAGAACTTATCCGCCGGAAAAGTGGACCACAGCCATGTGTGTAGAAAGTCCAGTAGTTTGACCCCTCGATTCCCTCCCTGAAGCCCACAAAGCGGAGGTTATTATGGCGGGCCCTGTTTTCCGCATCCTCCACCCTCCACAGCAGGTCCCTATGGGAAGATTAAAGGTCTCGCATACTTTTTGGAGGTCATGCATGTAGTCTTCCACCTCGCCCAGCCGCGTCTCCGCCTCAGTGACTCTGCCGGCCAGGTTTCTGAGGTCCTGTCGCAGTAGCGCAACCTCTGTCCCCACCGCTCCGATCTGGCCCTCTAGCGCGGTCCTGGACTCCTGGATCGGCTGTAGCAGGGTATCTGTGTCTGATCTGGCACCCTGGCGCTCCTCCTACAGGGGGTATGCGGGGGGGGGGTCCTTTGTGTATTGGTTCATCAGTCCTTGTTGCAGCAGTTTTGAGCCCCATCCCGGCACATACTGTGGCTAATAGCCTTACCACAACACAGGCAATGCCCGAAGATGGTGCACCAGGGGGAGGGGAGAGGCAATCCCCACGCAATCACACCGGTGTGTCGTCCCCCCGGGTCGTCCCGTTAGCAGCCATCTCCAGAGCGTCCACTTCATATGATAGGTCTGCCTCCATTTTCCACGGTAGCGAGGCGGCCGGCCCCAACCTCAATGGGCTTCTCCGATCTCTATGGGGTACTTCATCGGTGAAATAGAAGTGCTGCTGCCCCTCTGCGATAGTCAGTAGGGGGGGGAGCGGTCCGCGGGTCCCCCACCTCACCAGCCCCTCGCACAGCCGCTTCTCCGCTGCTGCCTCCACCTGGGGTCACTGTGTGTGGGTGGGAGGGTGGGGAGGGAAGGTGGGGGCTTTCATGCCTTCTCTTTCTGCCTAGTCCAGGCCCTCCTCTCCCCCCTGCAGCTACTCACCTGCCAGTCGATCTCCGCTCTGGGTACTTGTTCCGGACGCAGGGTCGGCCGATCCCAGCCGAGGGTCTCTTCCCCCATGTCGCACCCTCTCTCCTTCCTGCAGCCCCGCAAGACCGGAGTGCCTCCCCACAATCTTCCAAGCACTGCACCTATCTCTGGCAAGCCGTGGAGCCTCTTGGGGAGACGTGCCTGCCCCCAGCACAGGATGTCACTCGCGGTGTCCAAAGGCCTGCCCAGCGGCACCACAGCTCCAGCCGCAGCCAGTTTCTCAGTCCTCCGCCGCAGTGGGGGAGGGGCCCTCCTCCCCCGGGCCGCCACTGAGCACCAGCCGCACTCAAGCCTCCACGGACGGTGGGGGGAACCGCTCCGGTCCACCTTGGGATAGTCACTCACTCTAGGGTTCTACGCCGCAGGCCACCGCCTCCATCTGCAGGTACACCGCTTCGGGTCTCGTTCCTCAGACCCCGTGCGGTGCCATCTTGACTCGTCCCTCAGGTCGGAGCCGGTCCGGGTAACGGGCTGCAAAGCTAGATTTCGGCAGTGTATTGACCCTCCGTCGCAGCTGCACAGCTTAAGACACTATCCTAGGTGTCTTACAGGTATTCTCCAGGCCCGCAGGGCGCCAGAATCGTTGTCAGATGAAGCTTTCAGCCGGAGCTCGGCGAAAGCGCGTCCTACTCTGCCATGCTGCTGGCCACCCCCCTCTTTTGAAGAATGTTAAGGAGGGTGTTGTGATTAACAGTATCAAAAGGCTGCAGAGGTCAAGAAGAATCAGAAGGCACGATTCCCCTGCATCGAATATATGCAGCGCATCATCAATCACTCGCAGTAGGGCTGTGTCGGTGCTGCAATTTTGAATAAGCCAGACTGGAACATTCAAGGAGATTATTGTCCATAATGTGTTGGGAAAGTTGTTTTGCAACACATTTTTCTGTGATCTTTGAAAGGAAAGGGAGATTGGTGATGGGGCGGAAGTTATTGAGGTTGTTCGCATCTGCAGAGGGTTTTTTTTTTAGAAGGGGTGGGGGTAACCTGTCTTGTTTTGAGGACAACTGGGAGAGATCCTTGACTGAGGAAGAGATTAACTAGCCTGGTCCAGTAGGAGAGAGTATTGATATATAAATCAATTGCGATGACACTGGGTATGGGGTCAGAAGAATGGTTGGAGGGTTTGGTTTCAAGGATGCATTTGAGGAGATCATCTTCCGAGATAGCTGCAAAGTTCTGCCAAGTGATTAAGGATTTTGGCTCCTCAATGGGGATGGGGTGGGTGACCTGTTCCACCAGTGATGTTACCTTTTGATCGAAAAATATAGCGAACTCAGTTGCTTTCTTTGAAGCATCCTCAGGATTGATGGTTTGGGGAGAACAGTTTGGGGTTTTGATGAGGTTGAAAAGTTTTTGGGGTCTGTTTCTAGCTGAATCAAGGAGGGATCTGAAATGTGATATTTTTTCCTGGAAGATGTGCTAGTGGTATTTGGATCTTGCTGAACGTAAAAGATAGGTTGGAGGTGGATGGAGATTGTCTCCAAGGTTTCTCCAAGATTCTAAAGTTTTCCTTTCATCCTAGAGAGCTTTATTGAACCAAGGAGCTTAGGGGGTGGGTGTTTTCCTTTTGCTTTGGAGTGGAGCAACCGTGTCGATTTCGACTGCAAGGATTGAGAGGCAATAGGGAGTGAGATAGTTGACATCCGTATTGGGGTCTGGACTAGGAAGTGAACACATAGCAGAATCCGAGTCTCAAGATCAATGTTTTTTGTGTTGCGGAACCAATTGGAGGCCATTTTAAGTTGGCCGAGAGTTATGCGACAGAGGTGAAAACAGAAGGGAATGAGAAAATGGTCTGACCAGTCTACATGGATAGAGGGAGCAATGGTAAGCTGGTCTGATTTAGAAATAACAAGGTCCAGAATTGAGCCCTTGGCATGTGTAATTTCCGAGCAGTGTTGGACAAGATCGTTAGCTGAGAGAAAGGTTGCAAGCTTGTTGGCAGCCAAGTCTTCCACGGATCCCTAGTGGAGATTGAAATCACCTAGGAAGATTTGCTTGTCGCTTTGTGAATATTGGTCACTAATGAAGTCAATGAGTTCCTCCATGAAGGAAGAGCAATTACCGGGAGGGTGGTGGATGGCATGGAACCTGAGGGGTGATCCGTGATTAACTTGGTGTTCTAGGGAAAGGCATTCAAATGTGCGGAAGAGAATGGTGGGAAAGGCTTTGATTTGAAGGGAGTTTCTGAAGATATTCGCAACACCTCCCCAAATCTTGTCTGTTCTGTTGTTTCTGAGGATAGAGTAGTCAGTAGGTGTCAAAAGATCAAATAAAGTGTGAGAGGAGTCCTTAAACCAGGTCTCAGTGAGAAAAGAGCATGTTGAGATTGTGGTGGGTGATAGTGTCAGAGATTTCCAGTTTGTGTTTGGTTGCAGATCTGCAGTTATGGAGTATGCAATGTCGCTCAGAGGCAACTGTTTTGGTGATGTGAGTGTCTGGACTGATAAGGGAGATAGGATGTGCAGAAGAGAACCATCTCCTGCTGGACCATAATCTTCATTAAGATGTGCTATTCACTAGCTAAATAGCTGCCTCCGTAAGGGCTGGATGCTCCATGTACCAGGGCCAAAGCTGTTACCACTGCATTGGTATACAGAGTACCTGTCCTGGACATTTGCTAGATGGCTACAGGACCGTCCCTCTATACATTCATGAAGCATTACCTGAATAATCCAGTTTGCTGAGGGAAGCATTTTGCCCAATCAATCCTGCAGGACTTTCTGGTTTGAGTCCATCCATAGACCTACCTCGAAACAGGTACTTCTTTGGCAGCTATTCAGAAGAGGAGGAATCTGTAGCTAAAAGTCTCTCTGAAGGACCAGTTACTTAACGTTTGTTAACACCTTGGCTGCTAAGGCAATTTCCCTCCTATGCTGGAAATTGTTATTAGGCTTTATTCATGACGAGCTCAGCTCGTCATCAGCACAGCTCCAGTGTGCCTCATGACGAGCTGAGCTCGTCATGAGCAGGGAAGGGGTTAATGCTCTTTCTGATAGTCTTGACCTAGCACAGATTCCTCCCTCGACCCTCCCAGTCTCCCTGTTGTGCAGTTGGCCTTAATCCATTAATAAGATCCAAGTCTAAGAAGCTACATGCTGGACACATCAATTTGCTTTTGGGGCTCTGCATGTGGTGGTGCACAAGTGGTGCCTTTATAGGCCCTGTAAGTCCTTTCTGGAGTGCAATGGCATCAGTGCAGTGCCACACCGTACCACCTAGCGATGCCCAGCGGTGCTGCTGAAAAGTATCCGGGTCCTGCCTGACACCTGGGGAATATTCAAAAGGTATAGTCACTACCAGAAAAAGCATTACTGAAGGTATGGAAATTTTTCTTTGAGGATATATGTACCTTAGCGAGGCAAGGGCACTTTGCTTTCTTTCTTGGTACCTAAAATGTGGCACACCTTATCTGCCTTCTGGAGGTCGTTTTCTAGTGTACTCTTAATTGTTTGAGAATTTTCAGGCTTGGATAATTTAGAAATTTCTGATGTACTTTTGCCATTGGTCACATCTGCCGGGTAGTAGTGCGAAGCAACCTTAATAGTTTTCACTGCGCCATTTAAATTCCATAACATAATAGAACGCTTGCCTTGGGCCTCCGTTTGATAACGCAGCAGGTAAAGAGGAAGGGCTTGCAAATTCTGTCACACTTGTGTCATGAAATCACCTTGCCTGTTACACTAAAGATAATTCCAATGAATAAACTAGAATCAAGCGCTTAACAGCAAGAAATACTTTTGCACGAACAAGGAGAGGGAACACTATGTTAAAGGAAAGGAAAGGAAAGGAAAGGGTATGACTACAGCCTAAGTGTTCAGGCTCAGATTGACAAGATAAGCATTCCGTTGCCTGTGTATCTGAGAATTTCGAAAGACTTTTCCAGTTCGCTATGATTTCCATATTATACCTGCACGCTTTGTTTTTGCCTTTTTGTTATTTCTTTGGGCGGAAGGCTAACTTAGTTAATTTAATGATCGCATTAAACCACCATCATAGCAAATAGTGGAGGACAGCAATACATCCCATTTTCCTGGTCAACATTTTCATTTTTAATTATCTTCATCTGTTCATAGGAAATGGAAAAGTCCTTTGATTCGAAAAATGTTCCTAAGCCACGTTCAAGAAATACAGCTGTGGAGCGACGACTGCGGCGTGCACAGGACAGATCGCGCACTCAGCCAGTCACAAATGAAGAAGTGGTCATTGCAGCCACGTAAGTCCCAATAATGTGCACACTCTGGGGCATTGTGTTTCTAAAACTAGGATTTGGTGGTCTTTGATGTTCTATTAAATTAGTATTGCTGCAGGGTAACCACTTTTGATAAAAACATGATTACTGCTCTGTAAGTTCACGGAGCAGGATTTATCCTTGAAAGAGAACACAAAGCTAGAATCCAACCCTTACTGAGTAAGTGCCTCATTGGGTTTGCAAGCCATCCACTGCTTGTGACTAGGGTTGGCAGCACATTTACAGTTGTAGATGCTTTACTGCCAGGTGGAGTTCTTGTATTGCTTTCATAGTTCTTTATCCTTTTTTCTGGCCCTTGGTAATAAGTCAGAAGTCTTTCCAAAGCAATATGGTCTCAGAGTCCCTAGAATCTGAAAGAAACACGTTAGTATTAGATTCATTACCTTAGAATATCCCCAGGCGTCAGTCTGGATCCGGAAACTTTTGCGTAGCAGTACCCCTGCGCGTCGGTAGGCGTCGTCTGCAGGCATCCCCTGCGGCTCCGCGTCCGTCGTTGGCGTCGTGCGCCGTGATGAAGTCGCTGGAGTATATAGACGCCTCCTCCGCGCGCTGTCAGTTCTTCTTTTTTCCGCGCCAGTTAGCGCAGATCCGAAGAGCAGTACTCCGGTCTTTTGACCAAAGTTTTGAATCTTTTGATAAATCTTCTTACGGTGCCGGTAGGATGCCTGGTTTTAAGAACTGTGATGACTGCGACCGCACGATGTCGGTCATGGACCATCACCGCCTCTGTCTCCGGTGCCTGGGCCCCGACCACGACGTGGACGCCTGTGTCGATTGCCGAGTCTTGACGAAGAAAGCTAGGCGGGAGAGGTCCCGCAAGCTACTCGAGCTGCGAGTGTCGGCACCGCGTCGAGAGGTCCCGGTCCGGCCGGAGGTCGAGGGAGCAGTCGCGGAGCCGTCACGAACGCTCCGGAAGTCATCACCATTCCTCTGGTAGGAAGCACAAGAAGTCGGGGCGTCGTCATCGTACCCCCGACTCCCCCCACCGACGCTCGCGTGATGCGGCCGGGGGTTCGGGTAGCCCCACCCCCACGGCTCCGCATGAGCTGCCAGCGCGGCCTGCTCCATACCCTACGGTCCCTGGGCAAAGCGCGTCGCCCGAGGAGATAGCTTCCTCATGGCCATGAGGAAGCTATCTTCTCCGACGGGGCCTACGGCGCTCCTGCCTCGACGCCGTCGGGTGCTCTGGCCCCGGCGCCGCTGACGGCTCCGGTCCCGGCGCCGCAGGGGCCTTCAGGGTCGACGCCGGCTGGCCCCCATACCCTCTCCGAATCCGGTCACGGAGCCGAACCGGCGTCGCACGACAGAGTCCGGCGCCGATGGGGGCCTATGAACCCCGAGGAGCCGGTCTACTATGTTGATCCCGAATATGATGAGGAGGCAGATTGCGGAGAGGATTGGGAGGGGTCTGAGGACCCTCTGACACTTGAATGTCAGTACACTGCGGACTGGGCAGGTGACTTGGGTGAAGCCAGTGGTCTAGACGACTCCCGTAACCCTGGCTTTGTCTCGCCTCCTACCGTGGCTTCGGAGGAGGGGGCTGCTTATTCAGTGATGTTGATGAGGGCTGCCGTGAGGACTAACATCCTCACTGAGGGCCTCAAACCGCAGTCATGCCCACAGGAGCCACTGCTGCCGTTCAACGAGGCCTTGTATGACGTTCTTTTGGGCACGTGGTCCAGGCCCGCTTCAGGTTCGCCTGTTGATAGGAACTTGGCCAGACGCCACCGTTTGCGTTCGGATGACCCCAAGTTTCTGTTCACCCATCCCACCCCTGAGAGTCTGGTGATCCAGGCCTCCACTTCCCAAACCGCATTCCCGTCGGCCCCGCCCGACAGGGAATCAAAGAGGTACGACCAGTATGGCAAAAAGGTCTTCTCGTCCCTGAGTCTGGGACTGCGGTCTTGCAACACCGCGTGCCTCTTGGGGAGCTACACCCACTCTCTGTGGGACACGGTCGCGGAATTGCTGCCGGAATGTCCACCGGAGGTACGGGCAAAGCTCGGCAAGGTTATGATTGAAGGCCGAGACGCAGCAAAATACTCCATTAGGTGTGGTCTTGATTCGACCGACTCGCTGGGCAGAGCGATGTCCACGACGGTGGCGATTCGTTGCCACGCCTGGCTGAGATCCGCCAACTTCTCGACAGATGTCCAGAATGCTTTGATGACATGCCGTTTGATGGCTGTCGCCTGTTTGGTGACAAAGCGGACCACGCGCTGGAGCGCTTCAAGGACTCCAGGGTCACGGCCAAGTCCTTGGGTCTGTCGACCCAGCGCCAGCAAACGGGTTCGTTTCGCTCCTTTCGTGGCCAAGGAAGGGGCGGTCCCAAACGTGCTGCCAGCCACGCGCCGCAACAAACTTATCAACGCGGTGGCGGCCGTGGAAACCGCCGTGGAGGCGGTCGGGGACAACGGCGAGGTCAGGCCACACCTCCCCCCGCAGCATCTGCCACAAAATCCTCCTAGTCCGTGCTTTCAGGCCCATGTGACGCCAGTGGGTGGCAGGGTTCGCCATCACCACTCCCACTGGCGCACCATTACCTCGGAAAGGTGGGTGCTGCAGATCGTCCGAAGGGACTACTCCCTCCCCTTCGAGACCACTCCTCCAGCCATGCCACCGCAGAACCACTGTGTGTCGGGGGACCACTTGGCACTTCTGAAGGAGGAAGTTACGGCCCTCTTGGCCAAGGGGGCCATCGAGCGCGTTCCTGGGCCAGAAGTAGGGCGTGGTTGCTATTCCCACTACTTTCTGGTACTCAAGAAGGACAAGGGGGGCCTACGTCCTATCTTGGACCTAAGGAACGTCAACGGCTTCCTCCGTAAGGAGAAGTTCAAGATGTTGACATTGGCTCAAATCTTGGCTGCTCTCGACCCGCAAGACTGGATGGTAGCGTTGGACTTGCAGGATGCATATTTTCACATCCCCGTCCTGCCGGCCCACCAGCGTTACCTGCGGTTCACGGTAGGCCAAGAGCACTTTCAGTTTATCGTGCTCCCCTTCGGCCTTACCAGCACCCCACGGGTGTTCACAAAGGTGATGGCGGTGGTCGCAGCCCATCTGCGCAGGTTAGGGGTTTCAGTCTTCCCCTACCTAGACGACTGGTTGTTGAAGGCGGGCTCGCCCCAGACAGTCGTCCACCACCTCCAGATGACGGCAGACCTCCTGCACGAGCTGGGGTTTTCCATCAATGTGCCGCAATCACACCTGTGTCCCTCTCAAAAGCTCCTTTTCATCGGAGCGGTTCTCGACTC
This sequence comes from Lissotriton vulgaris, assembly GCF_964263255.1. Classification (NCBI taxonomy): domain Eukaryota; kingdom Metazoa; phylum Chordata; class Amphibia; order Caudata; family Salamandridae; genus Lissotriton; species Lissotriton vulgaris. The sequence goes on along the minus strand of NC_141698.1, from coordinate 724,419,255 downwards.
GGCGCAGTTTCGGGTTTATCCTCCGGAACGGCGAGTCCAGGATATACAGGCTTTGATTCCCATCTTCCAGTCGTTATCCCGCGTTTCGGTCAGGTTGACACTGCGGCTGCTGGGGCCGATGGCTTCCTGCATCCTTCTGGTGCATCACGCCTGGTGGCGGATGCGGGCTCTGCAGTGGGACCTGAAGTTTCAGTGGGCCCAGCATCAGGGCAACTTGTCCGACCATGTCTTGATCTCGGAGGGCACTGCGAGACAACTACAGTGGTGGCTTACGGACCGCGATTGGGTCAGAGGCAGATCCCTCTCCCTTCCCCAACCGGAGCACGTTGTTGTGACGGACGCGTCCCTCCAGGTCTGGGGAGGCCACCTGGGAGAGGCGGAGATCAGAGGCATCTGGTCTCCGGCGGAGTCCCGGCTCCATATAAATTTGTTGGAGCTACGGGCGATTCGTCTAGCACTGAAGGCATTCCTCCCTGTTGTCAGCGGGAGTGTGGTGCAGGTGTTCACGGACAACACCACCGCCATGTGGTACTGCAACAAACAGGGCGGGGTGGGGCGTGGACCCTTTGCCAGGAGGCTCTGCGTCTCTGGCAGTGGCTGGAACATCAGGGGGTGACCCTGGTGGTTCAACACCTGGCGGGATCTCTGAAAGCCAGGGCGGACAAACTCAGCCGTCGGTGCTCGATGGATCACAAATGGCGTCTAAACTCGGACGTGGTGCAAGGCCTCTTTCTGCAATGGGGAGAGCCTTGGTTAGATCTATTCGCCACAGAAGAGAACGCGCAATGTCATCAGTTCTGCGCGTTGGAGTTTCCAAGACGGCACTCGCACGGCGACGCCTTTCGTCGCGAGTGGAGCTGCGGTCTGTTATACGCCTTTCCGCCTATACCACTTCTGCCCAGAGTGCTGAAGAAGATCAGGCGCGACCGGGCCCAAGTCATCCTTGAGGCTCCGGACAGGGCTCGAAGGTAATGGTATCCCGAGCTACTCAGCATGTCAGTCGGTCACCCGATCCACCTGCCCCTTCAGGAGGACCTTCTGTCGCAGCAGCAGGGGACGGTCCTCCACCCGAACCTGTCCAGCTTCCACCTTCATGCGTGGAGATTGAGCGGCGACAGTTGAGGCCATTTGACTTGCCTCCTGAAGTCTGTGATGGGATTCTGGCAGCCAGGCGTTCCTCCACAAAGTCGGTATACGCCTGCCAGTGGAACAAATTTGTGGCATGGTGCACAGCAAAGGCTGTGGATCCCCCTTTCTGCCCCTCTTTCTGAGGTTCTCCTCTTTCTTCTCTCTTGCCCAGCAGGGTTCTGCTCTGGGCTCTATCAACGGCTACCTTTCGGCCCTTTCGGCCTTTCTGAGGCTGCCTGATCAACCTTCTTTGTTCAAGTCCCCTATTGTAACAAGATTCTTGAAGGGCATCACACACATGTATCCTCCTGTTCCGTTTGTGATGCCTCAGTGGGACTTGAACCTGGTTCTAACTTTCTTGATGTGTGCTCCCTTTGAGCCACTTCATTCCTGTCCTCTCCGTCTCTTGACTTTAAAGACGGCCTTCCTGGTTGCCATCAACTCTGCCAGGAGAGTGAGTGAGCTCCAGGCTCTTTCTGTCAAACCTCCTTTCATGTCCATTCATCCAGACAAGGTGGTTCTGAGAACTAGACCTTCTTTCCTGCCCAAAGTAGTCTCTGCTTTTCACATCGGGCAGTCCATCACCTTGCCCTCCTTCCCGCCTCTTCATCCTTCAAAGGATGAAGAGCGGCTCCATCGTCTGGACCCAAAACGTGCGCTTTCATTTTATATGGATCGCACACGTCAGTTCCGGGTGGATGACCAACTGTTTGTTGGCTACGTGGGTGCAAAGAAGGGACGGGCGGTGCATAAACGGACCATTTCTCGGTGGGTCGTTCTATGCATCAAAGCGTGCTACTCTTTGGCTCGAAAGGAGCCTTCTGCTGGGCTGAGGGCCCATTCCACTCGGGCCACGGCGGCTACTACTGCCCTGGGTCGGGGAGTCCCCTTGCAGGATATTTGCCAGGCGGCTACGTGGGCCTCGCTGCACACTTTTGCGAGGCACTACTGCCTGAACAGTCAAGTCCGGAGGGATGGCTTCTTTGGCCGTTCTGTCCTCCTGGACTTTCTGGTGTGAAATTGTATTGGTTCGCAGGCCCACCACCGGGGTTGGTATTGCTGGGGTATCTATTCTAAGGTAAGGAATCTAATACTAACGTGTTTCTTTCAGATGAACAAGTTACTTACCTTCGGTAACGATATATCTGTAAGAAACATTAGTTAGTATTAGATTCCTTACCGCCCCACCCATCCTCCCCGTTCTGCGAACTGATACTTGGGGTTAATGACATCCCTTTCAGGGCCCTAGTTTCAATGGCCCCATTGTTGGTTCTCACATGGCTCTGCCTGTTCTGGCGCGGAAAAGCTGTGTGCAAAGAACTGACGTCAGCGCGCGGAGGCGGCGTCTATATACTCCAGCGACGTCATCACGGCACACAACGCCAACGTCGGACGCGGAGCCGCAGGGGACGCCTGCAGACGACGCCTACCGACGCGCAGGGGTACGGCTACGCAAAAGTTTCCGGATCCAGACTGACGCCTGGGGATATTCTAAGGTAAGGAATCTAATACTAACTAATGTTTCTTACAGATATATCGTTACCGAAGGTAAGTAACTTGTTCTTTAAGAATAGATTTTCTTAAAAGGAATTGTGGTTTCTGTTTAAGTTCTCATTTAACAATTGCTTATTGTTTTACCAAATGCCTACTTCATACCAGTAGTGTCAAAGGTTTGTTTATTTAGTACAACTAGGAAAAGCACACTAGGCATCATGCTTACTTTCTCTGCCTTTCAGCAGTTTAATGTCTTTTATTTGGAGAGCCTGACGCCAAACGAAAACGTGTATAAAAGAGGTGGCATGCATAGGTCCATAGATGACTTTGAGATCAGTGTTAGCTAGCAGCTCTTAGAACACATGCCTGAAATACTGTCCACAAGTGAATCTATAAACTGTCTATAGATTCTAATTATTTTCACTTTACTAAAGTTCAGGGCCTAAGAAAGTAGATTCATACTTGTTGAGAAAGACTGCTCCTGTGTGGTCGGTAACTTAATAAGCATCTAATTCCATGCAAAGAAGCATGTTTCAAGTAGAGCTTCTGAAATTATCTGTTGAAGTCGGCACACTTGCTGTCGGCCATAGTGCTTGGACCTCATTTCTTATTCCATATGTGCCTATTATGGCACAAAATAGCCTGTCTTGTCCATCAACTAATTCACTGTCTATTTTTGATTCATGGCTGAGAGGCTTGCTCTGTCTGCTGGTTTGTAATGCTTCGTTATCTAGCTGTTGTCTTGAAACTCTAGTTTTAAGAAACCAAGATCCCACACCAATTCCTTGTCCTAGTTTGCTCGCAGGGTATTGGCTTTCTCAGCCTTGAGCTCATTGGACCGCCTCACAAGGGGCTTAAACAATTTAAGCCGTCCCCTCTACATTGTCATAGATCATCCTGCTGAAGCCACACACACACACAGAGCCACACACACACAGCCCCACACATACGCCCAGAGCCACACACGAGAGCAAGCACAGTGAGGGGGCAGGGAAGCAAGCACAGCGAGGGGAGCAAGCACAGCGAATGTGCAGGGAAGCAAGCCCAGCGAGGGGGCAGGGGAACCAGGGGGCAGGGGAACCAGGGGGCAGGGGGGAGCAAGCACAGCCAGGGGGCAGGGGAAGCAAACACAGCCAGGGGGCAGGGGAAGTGAGCACAGACAGGGGGCAGTGGAAGACAGCACAGGCAGGGGAAGCAAACACAGCCAGGGGGCAGGGGAAGCGAGCACAGCCAGGGGGCAGTGGAAGACAGCACAGCCAGGGGGCAGGAGAGCAAGCACAGCCAGGTGTCAGGAGAGCAAGCACAGCCAGGTGTCAGGAGAACAAGCACAGCCAGGTGTCAGGAGAACAAGCACAGCGAGAGGGCACGAGAGCAAGCACAGCGAGGGGGCAGGGGAAGCGAGCACAGCCAGGGGGGCAGGGGAAGCGAGCACAGCCAGGGGGGCAGGGGAAGCGAGCACAGCCAGGGGGGCAGGGGAAGCGAGCACAGCCAGGGGGGCAGGGGAAGCGAGCACAGCCAGGGGGGCAGGGGAAGCGAGCACAGCCAGGGGGCAGGGGAAGCGAGCACAGCCAGGGGGCAGGGGAAGCGAGCACAGCCAGGGGGCAGGGGAAGCGAGCACAGCCAGGGGGCAGGGGAAGCGAGCACAGCCAGGGGGCAGGGGAAGCGAGCACAGCCAGGGGGCAGGGGAAGCGAGCACAGCCAGGGGGCAGGGGAAGCGAGCACAGCCAGGGGGCAGGGGAAGCGAGCACAGCCAGGGGGCAGGGGAATCAAGCACAGCCAGGTGTCAGGAGAGCGAGCACAGCCAGGGGGCAGGAGAGCGAGCACAGCCAGGGGGGCAGGAGAGCGAGCACAGCCAGGGGGGCAGGAGAGCGAGCACAGCCAGGGGGGCAGCCAGGGGGCAGGGGAAGCGAGCACAGCCAGGGGGCAGGGGAAGCGAGCACAGCCAGGGGGCAGGGGAAGCGAGCACAGCCAGGGGGCAGGGGAATCAAGCACAGCCAGGGGGCAGGAGAGCGAGCACAGCCAGGGGGCAGGAGAGCGAGCACAGCCAGGGGGGCAGGAGAGCGAGCACAGCCAGGGGGGCAGGAGAGCGAGCACAGCCAGGGGGCAGGGGAAGCCAGCACAGCCAGGGGGGCAGGGGAAGCTAGCACAGTCAGGGAAAGCGAGCACAGCCAGGGGGCAGGGGAAGCGAGCACAGCCAGGGGGCAGGGGAAGCGAGCACAGCCAGGGGGCAGGGGAAGCGAGCACAACGAGGAAGTCAAGTCAAGTCAAAGAATTTATATAGCGCGCTACATACCCAGAGGGTCTCAAGGCGCTTGAGGAGGGGTGGGGAATTACTTGTCAAATATCCACGTTTTAAGTTGCTTTCTGAATGCTAGGTGGTTCTGGGTAAGGCGAAGGTAAGTGGGAAGTGAGTTCCAGGTTTTAGCTGCCAGGTAGGAGAAGGATCTACCTCCCATGGTGGTTTTGTTGATGCGGGGTACAGTGGCAAGGGCTTGGTTGGATGATCGTAGCTGGCGGGAGGGGGTGTAGAAGGACAGTCGTGTGTTGAGGCATTCTGGTCCGATTTCGTAGAGTGCTTTGTGTGCGTGGGTTAGGAGCCGGAAAGTGATCCTCTTATTGACAGGAAGCCAGTGGAGGTTTTTCAGGTGACCAGAGATATGTTCTTTACGCGGGATGTCTAATATGAGCCTGGCTGAGGCGTTTTGGATTCGTTGGAGTTTTTTCTGGAGTTTAGCTGTAGTACCGGCGTAGAGGGTGTTTCCGTAGTCCAGTCGGCTCGTGACCAGAGCGTGGGTGACCGTTTTCCTAGTTTCGGTGGGGATCCAACGAAAGGTTTTTTTGAGCATGCGAAGAATGTTGAAGCAAGATGAAGAGACGGCGTTGACTTGTCTGTTCATCGAAAGTGAGGAATCCAGGATGACGCCCAGGTTCCGTGCGTGGTCTGTCGGGATGGGTGCTTTTCCAAGGGCTTCTGGCCACCAAGAGTCGTCCCAAGCAGAGGGGGAGGTACCTAAGATAAGGACTTCTGTTTTATCTGAGTTCAGTTTCAGACGGCTGTGTTTCATCCATTCGGCTACTTCTTTCATTCCTTCGTGTAGGTTAGTTTTGGCGGTGCTAGGGTCATTGGTGAGTGATAGGATCAGTTGAGTGTCATCCGCGTAGGAGATGATGTTGAGGTTGTGTTGGCGTGCGATGGCCGCGAGGGGGCTCATGTATACGTTGAAAAGGGTGGGGCTGAGTGAAGATCCTTGAGGCACGCCGCAGATGACTTCAGTGGCCTCTGACTTGAATGGTGGAAGGCGGACTCTCTGTGTTCTTCCGGTGAGGAACGAGGTGATCCATTCCAGTGCTTTTCCTTGTATTCCGATGTTTCTGAGGCGCTGTAGAAGGGTGCTATGGCAGACTGTGTCGAAGGCTGCAGAGAGGTCGAGGAGGATGAGGGCGACTGTGTCTCCATTGTCCAGTAGAGTTCGAATGTCGTCTGTTGCTGCGATGAGGGCGGTCTCCGTGCTGTGTTTTGCTCGGAAGCCGGACTGTGAGGAGTCAAGGGATTTGTTGGCTTCGAGGAAGGTGGCGAGCTGGTTGTTGACTGCTTTCTCGATGACTTTGGCCGGGAATGGAAGGAGCGAGATGGGGCGGTAATTTTTGAGTTCGGTGGGGTCCGCTGTGGGTTTTTTCAGAAGGGCGCCGAGTTCAGCGTGTTTCCAGCTTTCTGGGAAGGTGGCGGATTCGAAGGAGCAGTTGATGACGTCTCGGAGGTGCGGTGCTATGATGGAGTCTGCTTTGTTGAAGATGTGGTGAGGGCAAGGGTCTGTGGGGGATCCTGAGTGGATGGAATTAATCAGGCGTATGGTGTCCTCAGTGGAGATAGGGTTCCAGTCATTAAGGGTGTTCGAGGGGGGGTGAAGGTCCAGTAGATGGTTGGGAGGGTTGGTCTCCGGGTTGGTTGTCGAAGCTGTTGTGGATGTCTGCAATTTTGTTGTGGAAGAATGAGGCTAGGGAGTCGCAGAGTGCTTGAGAGGGGGTGATGTCGTTAGAGTTGGCCGGGGGATTGGTAAATTCCTTGACGATGTTGAAAAGTTCCTTGCTGTTGTGGGCGTTGTTATCTAGTCGTTCCTTGAAGGCGGTTTTCTTGGCCTTTCGGATCAGTTGGTGGTGTATGCGGGTGGCGTTTTTGAAGGCGTCCTTGGTGCTGGTGGTTGGGTCTTTTTTCCAGGCCTTCTCAAGGGAGCGGCAGAGTTTCTTGGATTTCTTAAGATCATCGTTGAACCATGAGGCCTTCTTGCTGCCAAGTTTGCTTTGTCGCTTTTTCAGTGGTGCTAGGATGTCGGCGCTGTTGGATATCCATAGGGAGAGGTTGGTGGTGGCTTGGTCGGGGTTTGAGGAGTGGGCTGGGGGGTTTAGAAGAAGCGATGAGGAGATCTGGTTGATGGTGATTTTGTTCCAGTTTCTTTGCAGAGTTGGTTGGGGGTGGTTGTTGGGTTTGAGCTTGTTGTAGGTAAAGTGAACGCAGCTGTGGTCAGTCCAGAGGAGAGCCGTAGTGTGGCTGAAGGAGACATGATTGCTGGAGGTGAAGATAGGATCGAGAGTGTGACCTGCGATGTGGGTGGGGGAAGTGACCAGTTGTTTAAGTCCGAGGTTGGCGAGGCTGTCCAGAAGGGTGGTGGAGTTGCGGTCGTTGTTCTTTTCAAGGTGAAAGTTGAGGTCTCCCAGGAGGATGTAATCTTTGGAGGGGAGTGCGCGTGGAGTGATGAAGTCCGTGATGTCCTCACTAAATTGTGTGCGGGGTCCAGGTGGTCTGTAAAGGAGGGTGCCTCTGAGTGTGGTCTTGGGGTCGATGTGGATCTGGAAGTGAAGGTGTTCAGAGTTGGCGAGATTAATGTCAGAGCTGGTAGAGATGTGGATGGATTTCTTATGGACGATAGCGATTCCTCCTCCTGTGTGGCCAGTACGGTCCTTGTGTATGATCTTATAATCTTCTGGGATGGCAATGGTGATGTCTGGGGCGGAGGAGGCGTTCATCCATGTTTCTGTAAGGAAGGCGACGTCCGGAGAGATGGTGTCTAGTAGATTCCATAGGTCAATGGCGTGCCTGTGGACCGATCGGGTGTTGAGCAAGATGCATTGTAGGTGGTTGGGGTCGGGAATCTGTGGTGTGTTCGTTGCGGAGTTGTTGACGGTGCCGATGAATTTGCAGGAGTAGCATGAGTAAGGTCCATGGGTGGGTGGGTATACCAGCACAACGAGGAACAGCGTGGGTGGGTGGGTACACCAGCACAACGAGGAACAGCGTGAGTGGGTACATCAGCACAACGAGGAACAGCGTGAGTGGGTGGGTACACCAGCACAACGAGGAACAGTGTGAGTGGGTTGGTGGGGACACCAGCACAATGAGGATCAGCGGGGGGGACACCAGCACAATGAGGAACAGCGGGGGGGACACCAGCACAATGAGGAACAGCGGGGGGGACACAAGCACAACGAGGAACAGCATGATTTATAATTTGATTTCAGGTCAAAAACAGACCTCAATGAAGCCTAAAGCTCACAACCTACTATATTGAATTATTCTGCCCAGCACTTAACTGCTAGGAGCAGTTACTTCTTACAGCAGAAGGAAGGGTTAGAGCAGGCAGACCCTGAAGCAGAGGTCAGACCCGGGACCAGGGTTCAATTCCCGACGCGGCAGGGTCTTGAGCTCAAATGTCCATGGACTCGATAATTCTCGCTTCGGTGCCTGACCTAATCATGGGTTCACACTCTGCAACTCTGGGCATTAAGCTTGCTTAATCTCCACAACGGCCCCCCCGCGGCGGGCCGCCTGGCTTTCACCTTGGGGATGCCCTGTAGGGTCTATCTCACAGGGCAAAGCCAGGACGGGTTCCCAAGGCAAGCACGGAGATACCCCTTCGTGGGTCGATTCTGGCGCTATATAAGAAACATAATAATAATAACTTGCTGATACTTTTTCAAGGCAGTCTTCCCAATTGCAATCATATAAGGCCCTCGATATGAATGACCTATTAATTCCCAAGGGGCCAGAAACCGCTTCAGAATTATGAGATTTGTGGAAGCACCACAGATCTTTTTATTTTACCCGGAGATTTCGACTGCTGAAAACAGACAAAATCTGTGTGAAAGCATGGAAAAAAATGTGAAAATACCAGGGGAATTAGTACCAGTGTTACAGATTTTACCCAGTAATTCTTTATTTCTTAGTGGTCTGTTAGGGTCCAACTTGTATTTTCTCTGTATCAGTAACTCTACGGGTGGGACATTCCTGCCCACTTTGCTTGGCCAGTCATAACGAGGGCCTTAGACATTTGTTTCACTGCTTAAAACATGTAAACACCCTGGTAATCAGTCCTTTTCACCCCGCTCTAAAGCTTTCAAATAACAATACGTTGGCGTATTTAGGTGCTCTGCCCACACAACCAGAGCACACTTAAATTTAAAAAAAAGGGTAAAAATACATTTATGCATCATTTGCCTGAAGTGAGAAGTGCACCCTGTGATGGAATAAACTTCATTTATATTGCAGTACTTCAGGAAGATGATTCATTTTATTGTTAATTTACAACAGCTGAGAGCGGGGGTGGGTGGGTGACGCGCACAACGATGAAGAGCGGGGTGGGGAGTGACTGACACCAGCACAACCAGGAAGAGCGGGGGTGGGGGGGACGGACACCAGCACAACCAGGAAGAGCGGGGTGGGTGGGACGGACACCAGCACAACGAAGAAGAGTGGGGGGGGGACGGACACCGCTACAACCAGGAAGAGCGTGCCTGGGAGGGGACGGACACCAGCACAACAAAGAAGAGTGGGCGGGTGATGCGCACAACGATGAAGAGCGGGGTGGGGGGTGACTGACACCAGCACAACCAGGAAGAGCGGGGATGGGGGGGGACGGACACCAGCACAACGAAGAAGAGTGGGGGTGGGGGGACGGACACCACTACAACCAGGAACAGGAGCAGGCTGGGGACGGACACAAGCACGACTAGGAACAGCAGCGGGGGTGTGGACGGACACAAGCACAACGAGGAAGAGCGGAGCACAACTAGGAAGAGCAGGGTCAAAACCTAACCTGGAGTGGCAGCGGGGCTGTTTCCGACAACGAAGCTAAAACAAAATGGCTGCCGCAAACCTCCGAAAATTTCGGATTCGGGGGCGTGTTTTTGGCGATCTGATTGACTGGTGACGTCACAGGTGGAAAGAACGCAACAAACACGCCCCCGAATCCGAAAGAGACGGGGCTTGATTAGAGTGAAGCCCCTCTCCTCCAATGGGCTGACCTCCGTTTAGGAAGCCAGCCAATGGAAAAGAGATGGAGGAGAGAGGCGGGTTCAAGCCCAGTCTAAAAAACATTAAATCTCCGACCAAAGACTGCGCAAGCGCAGCCTTTAGGTTCTCGACCTAAAAAACGCTTCAATAAGGCGATAATAATTTTTTTCCATGACAATGCGAGATCTGTGGTGAGTATGGGGACACTTTAAGAGGCTTTTAAAGTCCCAATCCGAGGCATGTGCATGGGAATTCAAACAGGGGTTCTAAAAACACTTTAGAATAGATTGAAATACATTGAGGATACAATACAGGGCCGCAAACACTACTACATGCAGCAGCATACAGGTGATATACTCGCTAAAAAATGATCACGATTAAGCTATTGGCAATGTAAATGACAATGACAATGCCACTTATTTATGATATGATAAAAAAAATAAGCAATGCCAATAGCTCTACCGTTAATAATGCAGAGACCATTGCATTGTAAATGCTTGTTTAATACCAGGTACAGCAGAGAGGAGGGTTGTAGTCCGTATTGATATGGTGGCCTACACTGCGTGGGTATGTCAATCTCCAGCAAGACCGGCATGTGATCGGATAGTGTGACGTACTTCCTGCTCTGCCACATTACATGTCCAGACGTAAGCAAGCATGGGCATACGGGAAAGGTGGCAGACCTAGGCACACTTTAGCGGCTAAAATAGCTGCTTCTAAAGAGCAAACATACATTATTGAAATAGAGGATGATAATAAGGAGACTCACCACTCCACGCCTAAAATCATATTGGTATTCACGGACTTTTACGCTAACTATATGGGCCGCGCAAAGGGGCATCCGACTCGGACTGCAGAAAAATTAAATGACATAGCCCTGGCGTGGCTATCCCCTGGTCAACTGCAATTTGACGCAGCCACTTTCACTAGAAGAAGTGAAGGCCATCCAAGCACTTTCTAATGGGAAAGCGGCGGGTGGGGGGTGGGCTCCCTAGCAAGCTTTTTTTATAAAACATTTGCAGAGCATCTTGCCCCTCATCTACATGCAATGTACCTGGAGGCTTACGAGGAGAGATGATTGCCCCCAACACTACGTGAGGCACTCATAATAACTCTACTGAAGCCTGGGAAGCTACTCGCCAGGTGTGAATCATACCGACGGCTCTCCCTCATCAACACAGACACCAAAATACTAGTGAAAATAATAGCCCCACGTCTACAGCCACTCCTGCCAAATCTGGTACTAACAGACCAATCCGGGTTTATTCCGGAGCGATCGACACATAATTTAAGGACAATATTTGCTATTTTGCACCAATTGAACCCAGAACTGAAGGCTGCGGCAGTGCTGTTAGACGCTACCAAAGCCTTCGATTTGATACAATGGGAATTTGTGTTTACAATAATGCGCCGTATGGGCATGCCGCAGGCCGCCTTGCACTGGATCGGCCTGCTATACAATGGCCCGGCTGCCAGGATTCAGGCGAATAAATATATTTCATCTCCCATAGAAATATGTAGAGGCACAAGGCAAGGGTGCCCACTGTCCAATACTCTTCTCTATTGCCCTAGAGCCCTTGGAATGCATAATGCGCCAAAGGCATGCAGCAGCAGCGCTGCGCTTTAGAGAAGGCCGGATTGCAATCTCACTATATGCGGACGATACGGTGCTCTGTATAAGACCCAGAAGAGAACCTGGCACCCCTCATACGTATATTAAACTTGAGTACTATTCTGGGCTCAATATAATTTGGGACAAATCTATTATTCCGCTGACAGCCACCATCAAGTATGACCTGAAGTTCCCTCTAATGTGGTGCGAAGACCTAGTTAGATATTTGGAGGTATGGGTCCAGCGGGACCCAGAGGTAGTTATCCACGAGAACTATGGCAAGGCCCTCACTAAACTAACCGTACTAGTGGCTAGCTGGATAAGACTGCCTTTATCATTGGCTGATCGTATTGCTATAATTAAAATGGTAATACTGCCCAATTTTTATAAATGTTTATCAATATACTGATACAGCTGACAGAAGTCTTTTTCAAAACTCTTAAAACGTGTTTGGTCAAACTCACCTGGGCGGGCAAGCAACCTAGATGTAAATGAGATACTGACTCAGCCCTTGAAAGAGGGGGTTTGGTACCCCGAATCTGAAATTATATTACTTCTGTGCTCGGGCGCAGTTGGCACACTTTTGGTATCAAACTCAATACCAACTCATGCATAATGTCAAAATAAGTGAACTAACTAGACTGGTACTTTCACATTTTGGAAGTATCCAATCCGTTATCGTTCGGAGCCGCCCTTGTCATCACTTGGGACTCCTTACACCAAGGAGGGTATTCCTGCAACCATACAATGTGTGGACAATATAGGTGGATGCCCCAGTGTCATTAAGGGTGTTTAGAAGGTAGCCGTATGCTGATAACTGAAAAGCAGTGCGTGATAAAGTGTGTGAACTAAGTGAAAAATATAAAATTGGAGAGTGGAGAGGGAAAGAAATTTATTAGGTACCTCTCTAACTTCCAATCATTAAAACCAGTGTGGGAACATAGTAGTTTAAGCAAATAGCTACTATTTAGATTATATAGGTCAACATGTTTCTGCAGTGTATGGACCCTGCTAGGTGTCCACTGCTTTCTTCAGGACCAAACTTCGCTACTGCATTATTGTGAATGAGTGACAAGTGCAAATAAAAATCCAGTAATGTCACCTGGACGTCTTTAATATGTCTAGGTCCTCTCAAGTTCTGAAGGAGGTGATGTCCAGGATAATTGAGTGGTCAAGTCAGACAAACAAAACAACTAGTAAAAAAGACAAACAGACATTGGTGTTTGAAAAATTTGCATTACATTCAATGGTAGGTATAAGGAGATTTTATACCATTAGTGTCTGAGTGTACACTTAAGGCCCAAACTTAAGCCTGTCGTCGACTTACCTATTGGGTTCTACCCAATAGGTAAGTGGACGATTTTATAGTTCACACACTTTATCAAGCACTGCTTTTCAGTTCTCAGCATACGGCTACCTTCTAAACAGGTGATGCCCCTCCGGTGCACCTATCTGCTAATTCTGCTACGTAACCGGCCAGAAATACTGTGGGCCGTGAAACACAATAAGATGCACCTCAAGAGCATGGCAAAAATTAAGAGCTGGCCACACAACTCTCTGCACCTGCATTGCCATTAGCATATCATCCAGACATATCGGTATCCTCAGAGCCCCTGGCACTGTCTATTCTGGCAAAGGCGGGACTCGCATTGCTAGGAGGCCTATATCTACCAGATACCTTCCGCACCACCAACGCCCATCGGCGCTAACGACATCCACTTACGCTAGACTTAGAGACGCAGTGTGGACCTTGAACCCACAATTCCCGGCTGAACCACCTACTCACTGCACTACAGGTGATGATCAAAAGCACCACGAGAAAAGGCCTCATAACCAAGCTATACAGGGCCCTATTGCTGATAAGCCAAGCAACGTAGGGAGAGCGCTAGACAAATGGAATGCTCTGTTAGAGCTGCCACTAGACGCAGACATGGGAATCATGTTGCACACTAACTTTCAAATTTCTGCAGCAAATATATTAATCCCCCAGTCAGTTGTGTAGATTTGGGCTGAAAGAGAATGCTAATTGTATCAGATGTGGGGCAGTAGACGCAAACTTTATACACCTGGCATGGGGTTGCACGCCAGTATTTGACTTTTGGACCAAGGTGACACAGATCCTGACCTAAGTGATGTTGGAAAAGGTGGAATGCTCTCCACAGCTATGCCTGCTGGGCCTGGGGACAACATTGCAATCTAGCAACCGGTGACTGGTGGTAGTGTTGGCTGTGTTGGCCAAAAGGCAAGTGGCAAACCATGGGGGGGGGGGGAGGAAATCTGGTAATCTGCTCCTAAATTGGCGCAATGGTTGAAAGATATATTATATTGCAGAGATTAACTTAGTACGTATGCATAGGGTCTGCCTGCGGCCTCTAGACCTAAGCACATATGGGCACCCATGACAACCTATTTGGCCCTGCACCCGGATGTGCCATAATAGACAAGTTGTGGAATGCTATACAAGGATGATGCTGAAGTGGGAAGTAGGACTAGAATGAGACCTGCGAATGTTAGGAATGCTCAAATTGGTATGTTTGCATCTGATAAGATGCCTTGTATGTTGAATGCAATAAAAAAATGAAATTAAATAAAACGTTACTGCACTATTTACTTACAGAAGCAGAAAGGTGGAGATTGTAAAATTAGTTTATTGTATTAATGTAGAGGTTTCGTTACAATGCAGTGTTATTTTGTTGAGGGCAGTTTTTATAAGTGATAAAGATATGTGAAATATATATTTTTTATTTTATATAAAATTTGATGTATTTTATTATATTGTAGTTTAATGGTCCATGGTCTTAATAAACTTGGTTTTTGTCTGACTGGATCCAAGTGTCACTTAGTTACCACCATTTTCAGACACTCAAACCATGCTGTAGGCTATTGTTGGGGAAATGTTTTCATGTATGCACTGCATACAGTTTGTCGATATTATGCTTTTCATGTATGTCGTATTTATCTGGTGCATATTAATAAAAATACTTTTGGAAAACATAATGCTGTAGGCTGTACTCTGACATGTGGGCAGTTCATCTGAAAACTTAAGTCACTATGCTTCAAATTGGGGGTGTTTTAGCCTCCTAATTAGGCAAATGGCTCTCTTGCTTAGTGAATGTGTACATAAAGGCTACTTGACAGACTGAGAGCTGGTGTATGGAACTCGTATTGGCACTCACATTGTTACAAGTCAGATGCCCCTGCTAGAAATACAAGATGAAAGGTACCATGTACATTCAAGAGTTTTACAGTACTGTGTCTTCAAGTAATTGTCACTTGTTGGACTATGAAAAGGCTCTCTAGTTGTTGAGTTGGCGAAGCAATTGTGTGAAAGATCTGACGAAAGAAGCTAGCTCCATTTCAAGATGGTGCCACTCCGAATGCTTTTGTAACCTGCATTGCTGTTACCCTTGAAAGCCCATACTATTGCGTTGTCACTAAATTATCAAACCCCTCCTCTGTAGGTTCTAGCTTGTAGGAAGTAGTAGCTAGTTCAGACACTCCAGGCTTACTCCCCCAGGTTGACTGTGAAGAAAAACATTTGCGTCTGCTACCACGTGTTTCTCTAATTGGTAAATGTCAGAGCAGTGTACATTCTAATGAAAAAGAAACTAGACTTTACTTCCATTAAGTATAAACGCTTGGTGATAGTCCTATATCCTCCATTCTATTCGATTCTAAGTGAGGGCATGCAGGTACTTTAAGCTCTGCTGGTGACCATTCAATGCTCGGATTGTCCTAGCCAGCATTGTAATACAAGGAACAGCAACCAAAGTGCATTGTCTGGGTGTGACTAGATACAGCGATTAAGCAACTCCGTCTTACTCAGTACTTTGCAGATATGCACGCTGTGCATTTGAATCTACAGGCAGTGGTGCCAACAGCACTTTGGCTGCGGTTTGTGCAGGTGCATTGTTTCTGGGTCTGTATTTCTGGGACCTTGTCTCTGGTGCAGGATGTGAAGATCTGATCTTGCATCTTAAGAGTGCTCCATGGCTGGTCTGAGTTGGCAGACTAAGGCCTAGGAGTTCTGGGGTGGTTAGGAACAAGGCTCAGTGACCAGTGGCGGCCACCAGAAGACTCCAGTTCTTAGGGAGACCTAATAAAATAAAAACGTACCTGTCCTGCTGCTGACGCTTGGGTCCTCCTCTTCACTCCTGATCATGTCCCAGCAGTCCCTGGGAAACCAGCACAGGCTCCACACCCAACCCAGACGCTTCTCTCCTAGCATGAGAGCAGTGACCGGATTGGTGTGAGCGGCCTCGTTCGCCACTCAGACAGTGCCTTCGGGCCTGTGGCATATCTCCAACCCAGCTGTGTAACACAGGTGGGTTGGAGAAACCTCAGTGCTCATGTCTGTTTGGCCGGCCTAAGACAGACAGACAGCCAAACCGACATTCGCACTTTACCGTTCAAACTACTCCCTCCCTGTCATGCCACGCCCTGCGCAACACTCCCTGGCTGAGTCAGTCACCGTGGAAAAAAAATATATTTTATTTTCTGTTGACTGACTCAGGGGGCGACACTCCTCTGCCATTACGGAGGAGCCGCCCCTGTTGAACGCTGTTTTCTCCCCTTGGTTCTGAAGTATTTCTGTACTCATTCAGGGAAGACTGCCACGGTCTCTGGTCCAGACTGTTCTGTATACAGCACTTGTTGAGCGTGAAACGGTTCGCATTCAATTGGGCCAGGATCTTCCATTTAGAGGCTTGTGCTTGGTCGGCCTAACCTAACTGGCCTCTCTGATGTAAAGCCGTCTGTTCACTTCGAGGTAACCATTTATTCGAATTGTAATGTTCGAGGCATATGGGCTGCAGATGGTACATTATGAATAGATCACCATCTGGTGTTGGGCTCGGATGATTGCACTTTGTTTTTCTCTTGGAGAGTCTTTTGTATCTTGGTGACTCCTCCCTTAGTTGGTAGTGCGCATGGGCATCGGCTCCATCCTTAGATTGTTTTTTTCCGCCATCGGGTTCGGATGAGGATCGAGACGCTCCAGAGCAACTTCAGAAAAAAGTGATTTATCGGCGCGTATTCCCTTTCCAATTCGACGGTATTGTTATCGAACGCGTTTCATTTCCATTCCGACGCGTTGTAAATTCAAAATCGAAGAGAAAAACTTGGATCTACGTCGAAGAACAGGAGGCCTTTCTCGACGCAGTCAAGCCCGGAGTCCATGGAAAGGACTCCATTCAAAAAATGTCCAACGTGTGGTGCGAAGTTCCCACACAAGGACCTACACGAGGTGTGCAACCTCTGTCTATCGCCTGAACACGAATCCAGGGACTGCGAAGCCTGTGCAGCATTCTCCTCCAAGCTAACGATTAGAAATCGTCGAGCTCGAAGACACGAGGTTTCCAGAATGCAGGCGGAAGCGATCCCGGAGCTGTTCGAAGACTAGCAAATCGAGGAAGAAGAGACCAGTCGGGGTCGGAAGGGGACCAGTCGGAGGTTGAAGAACTCATCGAGCAACAAACCGTGAGTGACGACGTCCCCTTACCGAAAAACCGACCCCGTGCGGTAACGACCCCGCCCTCGGGCCCGGTCAAACCGCAGAAAAAAGTTTCCGACGCCCCGCCCTCGGGCCCGGCAACGAAACTGAAAGTGAAACCGAAACACTCGGACCCCCACCATGTCGGATCCGAGAAAAGGGCGACATCGACTTCGGCACCGAGGCTACATACAAGGGAAAGCTCGGTATCGAAACATTACATGCCGAAACATAAATATGATTTATCGTCCAAGATACACTCGATACCCAGAAAGTCGGAATCGAGCAGACATTCGGTGTCAAACAACAAGATCTGACGATCGAAAACAAAAGCACCTCTCGGAACCAGGATCTTCGGTACCGATTCAGGAGCAACAGACGGATCCCAAACAAAAGATCTTGTTTATTGATCCACAAACTGGGAAAGTGGTCACGAAGAAGAGAAAGAGTGAACAGTCAGAAGATAAACCTCTCCCTTCAAAAAAGAGAACAATGGAGACAAATATAACTCCTCCTGCTTCTCCTCGACATAAAGTCACACCCTCTTCTCCTATTCCTCACAATAGGCCAAATATTCCTACACCTTCCACACCAAGACCAGCTACACCTCAGTCAGATGTAGACAGTGATCTAGGGTAGGGAGAACCTCAAGGGGATGACGAAACTATCCCAGATGAGGAGGACCCATGGGAAAATTATGATGTAGGGTCAGATGAGGACAACGACCCAGAGCTATATCCCTCAAAGCCTTCACCACCTGATAACACAGGTTTTGTGCAGCTCATTAATAGGGCAGCGAAATATCACAAACTAGATATGCATACAGAACCTCAAATAGAGGATTTCTTGTTAGAGACTCTACCTAATGCACAGAGAACATCAGGTACTCTTCCTATGTTGAAGGGTCTTCTTAGTCACACAGAGGAAATATTCGAAAACCCAGTGAGAGCCAGGGTGTTAAACCCAAGAATTGATAAAAAATATAAAGCGGCTCCAAAGGACCCAATATTTATTAAAGGGCATGTACCTCTGGACTCGCTGGTGGTCTCAAACGCTCGTAAAAGAGCAAACTCATTATCTACAGGAGAGGCTCCTCCACCAGATAAAGAGTCAAAGTTAATAGATGCATCAGGCAAAAGAGTAGCATCACAGGCAGCGAATAGCTGGCGTATAGCCAATACACAAGCACTACTCGCACGTTATGACAGGGCACATTATGATGAGTTAGAGAAACTTATCACACATCTCCCAAAAGAACATCAGAAAAAGGCAGATCAATTAATACAGGAAGGTAAAATAATAACCAATACTTCCATTAAGTGCGCATTAGACGCAGCAGACACTGCAGCAAGATCTATTAACACCAGTGTCATGCTAAGAAGGCACGCATGGCTTAGAATCTCAGGATTCAAACAAGAAGTACAAACAGCCCTACTGAACAAACCTTTTGATCAGAAGACACTGTTTGGTTCAAGCACAGACGAGACCTTAGAAAAAATGAAGAAAGATACAGAAACGGCTAAGTCAATGGGAGCATTGCAACAGCCAACACACAGAGGTTCCTTTCGTAGATCCACCTATAGAGGGGGCTCAAAGAATACAGGAACGAATCAGCAATCCACCTCTTTCACACCAACATCACCCAGAGGTAATTCAAGAGGCAGTTACAGAGGTAACAACAACAAGGGTAGAGGCCGCGGAAATAATAACAACCGCAACGCCTCAACACCAAAACAGTGACTTCATAGAACTTCCCCCAGACCACATAACACCGGTCGGGGGACGTCTATCACAGTTCCTACCTGTCTGGGAAAACATCACATCAGACAAGTGGGTGAGACAAATTATCCAACATGGTTATTGCCTAGAACTCACAGCTACCCCACCAAACATCCCCCCCAAACAGCGTCCAATGAGTCAAGATCATCTGACATTGTTAAGAGAAGAAGTTCTAGCACTTCTACAAAAGCATGCAATAGAGAAGGTCCCAAAAGATCAACAAGGAACAGGAGTATACTCTCTATACTTCCTGATCCCCAAAAAGGACGGGTCCCTAAGACCCATATTAGACCTCAGACCTCTCAATGCTTACATAAATTCGGAGCATTTCCACATGGTCACGCTCCAACAAGTACTCCCTTTACTGAAGAAAGGGGACTTTCTTTCTACACTGGATCTAAAAGACGCTTACTTTCATATCCCAATTCACAAAGCCCACAGAAGATACCGAAGGTTTGTGTTGGAAGGACAACACTATCAGTTCAAAGTCCTTCCGTTCGGTGTCACAACAGCACCAAGAGTTTTCACAAAATGTCTAGCTGTGGTGGCAGCACACCTAAGAAGACAACAAATACATGTCTTCCCATACTTGGACGATTGGCTAATAAAGGCCAAGTCAAAAGAAGAATGTCTTCACAACACACAGAAGACAATTCAATTTCTGCACCACCTAGGGTTCACAGTGAACTACAAAAAATCGCACCTGCAACCAAACCAGATTCAGCAATACCTGGGGGCTACAGTAGACACAGAAAAGGCAATAGCATACCCCAACCCAGTCAGGATACAAACAATGGTCGGGTTAATACAAAGATTTCAACCACAACACTCACTACCAGCACGAGTGTTTATGCAACTATTAGGCATGATGTCCTCATGCATACTGCTTATACCACATGCCAGACTTCAAATGCGTCCACTACAGGAGTGTCTAGCGACACAGTGGAATCAGGCTCAAGATCAGATTACAGATCTGGTGTTGGTAAACGACCGGACGTACCGCTCTCTGAAGTGGTGGAACACAGAAAACATTTCCAAGGGCCGGTCGTTCCTAGAGCCAATTCCACAAGTAATAATAACAGCGGACGCATCGCTCTCAGGGTGGGGAGCGCATATGGACAAATACACAGTGCAGGGGAAGTGGAGTGTGCAGCAAAATAAACTGCACATCAACTACCTGGAACTATTAGCAGTGTTTCTAGCACTAAAAGCTTTCCAAATGCAAATAACAGGCAAGGCAGTCCTGATCAGAACAGACAACATGACTGCAATGTATTATATTCAAAAACAGGGGGGGACACACTCTCTCCAACTATCCAAACTAGCACAGGACATCTGGAGATGGGCCATTCCTCAAAAGATCTATCTGTTAGCAGAACACCTACCAGGAGTTCAAAATCAGATAGCAGACATCCTAAGCAGACAGTCAGAGCAAGTACACGAATGGGAGCTGCACGACCAAATACTGCAGCCATTCTTCCAAAAATGGGGGCAACCAGAGATAGATCTGTTTGCCAATCATCAAAACGCAAAATGCAAAAACTTTGCGTCCAGGTACCCACACCAACGGTCCCAGGGAAATGCACTATGGATAAATTGGTCCAACAAATTTGCTTACGCGTTCCCTCCTCTACCACTAATTCCGTTACTGTTTCGGAAGCTGCAGCAACACTCAATGACAATGATACTAGTGGCACCCACGTGGGCAAGACAGCCGTGGTTCACCACACTGCTACAACTCTCACAAGTACCACATCAAAAGCTAAGATTATTACCCATGCATCTTACACAGAACCATGGAGAAATAATGCACCCAGATCCCAAACAACTGAACCTAGCGATCTGGCTCCTGAGGTCATAGAGTTTGGATATTTAGATCTACCACCAGAATGTATGGAAATCATTAAGCAAGCAAGACGTCCATCCACCAGAGCATGCTACGCAGCAAAATGGAAAAGGTTTGCTATACACTGTAACAGTAAGCACATCAACCCTCTGGACGCATCCACTAAACAAATCATTTGCTATTTACTACACTTACAGCAATGTAACTTAGCATATACCTCTATAAGAGTTCACCTCGCAGCTATAGCAGCGTACCTACAAAACAGGCAACATCTTTCCCTGTTTAAAGTACCAGCAATTAAAGCTTTCATGGAAGGACTCAAAAGAGTCATTCCACCAAGAAGACCACCTTCCCCAGTCTGGAATCTCAACATAGTACTTACCAGACTAATGGGGCCACCCTTTGAACCTATGCATAGGTGTGAAATACAATTCCTCACATGGAAGGTGGCCTTCCTCATAGCTATCACGTCACTTAGAGTAAGTGAGCTGCAGGCTTTTACAATTCAAGAACCATTTATGCAGTTACACCAAAATAAAGTGGTTCTTAGAACAAACCCAAAATTCTTACCAAAAGTCATTTCAGCATTCCACATCAATCAGTCTGTGGAATTACCGGTTTTCTTTCCAAAACCACAAACAGTAGCAGAAAGAGCCTTACATACATTAGATGTTAGAAGGGCCATATTGTACTATATAGAAAGAACACAAACTTTCAGAAAGACAAAACAGCTATTTGTTGCGTTTTCTCCAACACACAAAGGCAATCCCATCTCTAAGGCGGGCATTGCAAGATGGATTGTAAAATGCATTCAAATATGCTACTTAAAAGCAAAGAGAACATTAACTGTTCCTCCTAGAGCTCACTCTACACGTAAACTAGGAGCATCTATGGCATTTTTGGGAAACATCCCACTAGATGACATATGCAAAGCAGCTACCTGGGTTACACCACACACCTTCACAAAACACTATTGTGTAGATGTGCACACAACACAACAAGCTAGAGTGGGACAAGCAGTATTAAAAACCTTATTTCAAACAGTTGCAACAGACACTGGCGACCACCGCTAGGGAGAGAACTGCTGTATAGTCTATTCATAATGTACCATCTGCAGCCCATATGCCTCGAACGGAATATGCTACTTACCAGTATGCATCTTTTCTTGGCATAGAGGGCTGCAGAGTGGTACATGCCCTCCCAGCCTCCCCGGAAACCTGTGTCTGTTCCAACATTATTCTTATTTAGATACACTTACATGGGCATTCTTGTCTGTATTCTACTACACTACTCCATCTAACCCTACTATGGCAAAACAATCTAAGGATGGAGCCGATGCCGATGCGCACTACCAACTAAGGGAGGAGTCACCAAGATACAAAAGACTCTCCAAGAGAAAAACAAAGTGCAATCATCCGAGCCCAACACCAGATGGCGATCTATTCATAATGTACCACTCTGCAGCCCTCTATGCCAAGAACAGATGCATACTGGTAAGTAGCATATTCCTTCCCTGTGGTGTTGAATGGGTCAATGACTGCCAGCTGCCTAAGATACAGGGGTTCCTTAATTTCCTTGGGTTTCCTTGCGATAACAGGCCTCACATAATTCCCACTTGGATGATCGATTGAACCCAGACTCCCTCCATGCCCATCAGACAAGGGATGGGCAAACATCCTAATCTCCATCGTGTTTGTGTGCATTTGTGGCCACACACCTTGGCTACAGTCTTTTGTTAGGTGATGCAACACTCGGTCCACAGGCCAGGGCCAACTACCCTATGCTAGTGGTAGGCACTAAATGCCTGCTTTATGCCATGTTGTCCTCCAGCAGTGGGTTCCGCTATATGCCAATGGCAACATAATTCACAGGAAAGGGTGACTACACTGTTAACACCTCATTCCAGGGCTACCATCAGTTATGTCCAAAATAACGCTGAGCTTTCTGGAAGGTTTTTTTCGGGGGAGGGGGTGGCAACTATAGGGCAAACATACGTAGAATAACCACAATATTGCCAGATAAGGGCATCTTTTAATAGTGCCTTTAGAGTGTCTATATGCCTAGGAGCGCCTCCTTATGCTAGGGAGTCGAACTGATGGTGATCTAGCGGATTGCAGCCAACTTATTCCAGGGCGTTCTGGATGCCGGATAGTGGCCCCTACAGGGTCCAACGCCTACACCCTCCTCACTCAAGCCTGATATTTCCCCTTCCCAGTGGGCACCCTGGCCTTCTGCTGAAATGCCCCTTTGAGTGGACACTCCTAATGGTCGAGGTTTTACCTGCGAAGGTATAGGAGCCCCTTATTAGGGGTAAGTATTTCTTCTGAACTCACATTTTGGAGGGAATTTTATGACAAACTTTCAATGGAATCCAAATGAAAAAGTAAAATAATTGTGTAAAGTAATTGTGAATCTCTCGAACATTTTTATTTGCTTTCCTGGAATTAACCATCCTGCTTTCCTTAATGCTTTTTTCTTTTCTCTTTCCTTTCTTCTGCGCTTTCCTTTGCTATCCTTTATTAAGAGAACCCGCCCCTGCTTCACAAACAGTGACTACCCACACTGTAGTGGCCAGAATACCTAGCCCCACTGTAGTTAAGAACACTGTACATCATTTCAGGTACTGGGGGACAGCCTGCATGGTGCATTGAGCACACGGGCCGCAGATGCCTCTTGAAATGTGTGTCACATTCGTGCAAGCCTCACAAATGCCGTTTGCCACTGGAATGCTACTGTGCAAAGGCAGCACCACTGTCTCTACGGCCTGCATGAAAAAAATGGTTTTCTTCGCACTTATTTGCTCTAATCACGCTAGAGCTTTTGTTCTAACAAACGTCTTTAATACTTTTCTTTTTTTTTTACTAAACATAACCACGTGGCAACGTTTGTGTTGTGATGAGTTAGCTATGCGTTTTCGTGTCGCATGCAATTAAAGTTGTCAAGAAAAAAACATATGGCGAGTGTTACAGGCAGACAAACATGTATATTCTCTCCCCCATTCCCAGTGAAATCGGGGGTGGTGTAATATCACAGGGCCTCGTAGCTATCATGTGTGCAAGTGTTCCATGTTGAGGGTGTGTGTGCGCCTTTCAGCTCTGGCTGTCCATTCTGCACCCTCTTGGGTTGGATGAGTGAGGCTAAATTCCTCTAAAAAATGCAGGCTTTCGCTTCAGCTGCTCAAGTTAGGTGCCCTCCGGCAGTGCTCGTGCTATAACGTGCGCAGCAGCGCTGCTTACTGCCTGCTAACTTGTAAAGCATAAACGTACCCGTTTCTTTCAGCAGCCAGAGTATATCGTTGATCTGCGCTACATTGCGCAAGGCGAGGGGCAAAGGAGATTGCAGATGGTTTAATACTTCTCCCCTGACTTTGGTTTGCATTTCAGTTTACAAGCATCGGCACATCAGAGAGCAGCAGAAAAAGAAAAAGAAAAAGAAAAGGAGAAGGCCGAGCAGGTCAAAGATGCAAGCGCGCAGGAAAGCACCACCGACGAGCCGGACACGTCCACCTTGAGTCTGGCAGAGAAAATGGCCTTATTCAACAAGCTGTCCCAGCCGGTAACCAAAGCCGTCGTTACAAGGAGCAGGGCGGACATGCGGCAGAGGCGAATGAATGCCCGCTACCAGACGCAGCCCGTCACGCTTGGAGAAGTGGAACAGGTATTTGCCATTCAAGGGATGGGAAGTCTTTTTCTTTTGCGTTATTTCTTTTTTACCCAAACCGCGTTGATTCCTTTTAATAGTAAAGCTAATTTTAAAACTTTACAGCAGTATGGTGAAAACGTAGCTTGGCGGTTTTAAATGCTTTGCTGAACTGATTTCATTATTGTGGTATTCTACCAAGGGAGCATTTTCCAGGGATCTCCGGCCTGCTGAGAATTTATGGTTTAGGCTTTCAGTGAACTCTTCAGTGTAACCGCTGTCGTTTTTAACTGGTCTCACTGTAGAGTATGTTTGCCTCTTATGTGTCGTGGTACAACATGATTAGCCATAAGTTTTCACTTTGACAACAGTTATGCAGATCTAACACGATTAGGAGTGTAAAATGACATAAACAGTTACATTTTTTTTCTAGGTCCTATGCCAGTTTCTTTGCTTTAAGTGGCCTTTAAATGGGCGCCCCAGTTCTAGAGTAAGTTTCAAATGCTCCTTTTTCAGGGCAGTAATACTCCGTGGAGGTCAAGCATACCGGACGACTCTCCTCCAGGGCTCAGTCTAGGCAGGGTGTCCACAGTACTGATGATCAATGCACGCTTGATGGATCTGAAAGATTGCCTGTTGCATATTCGTGTATTATGCAACATGCCAGTGGACCGTCTTAGGTGAAACGGAAGCCCTGTATTTTAGCCATGGCCCTATGCTGTGGAGTGGAGAGCCCCCTTGCATCGCCCTCAACAGGATCCTGTGGTTCTTTTCTACTCAATCCTTTGGCCTGACTTAGCTGAGATGGATAATGCCAGGTTGGCATAATTGGACCTGCAGTCTCAAGAATCCAGCCCTTTCTTGATATCAAACATAGTCAGCAGAGCTAAAATGACCCGTGCACTGAACCTGCTGAGAAGGACCAAACTCCCGAGCTTATCTAGCACGAGCTCTGTGACTGATTTTGATGTCTGCAAAGGTTTCTGGTCTATCTTACAAGGTTTCAAGGGTGGAGAGTTTTCCACAAGCTCAAGTGCATAATAGAATTTTAGTGGATCCGGTTAAATACTCTACTCTGGTAATAGAGCCTCCAGAAGGTCCAGGTATCTTCTACTGAGACCACAACGATTTGCCAAGAAGAAAACTTACAGCCGGTCCTTCTCTGGAATGGCTCCCAGGATCTGGAATGCTTTGCCCACAGAAACAAGACTGAACCCTTCCACGCCCTCATTTAAAAAAAAGTGAAAGCGATTCTCATGGCTAAGTTCACTTGATTTACTTACTTATTACTGTCATATAATTACTCGTCTGTATTATTGAGCACCTTGTATTAGAATCACCTATATTTAGATTTTTTTATGCCTGTACCGGTTTGTCATGTGCCATGTAAAGCGCTCTGATACCTGCAAGGGTCTTGTTTCCGCTACATAAAACCTATAAATAAAATAAACCTTTTCTTAATCAGACCTGCGAGACATGAATGCATGCAAAAATGTGCAGGTGCACTGGTGCTGCACAAATCAACATCTTGAAAATGGAAAGGTGAAGTGGGTTCAGTGAAGAAGCAGCAGAGATGAAAACAGTGACTGTAATGCTATACTTGAGTATAGAAAAGCAATGAGTGATGAAAGCCTACAGAGGAGATACAGCCGGTCTTGAGACAGCACATGGGCTTCCGAGGCTCGACTTAGAAAGGATGCAGGTGCAATGACTAATATAAATGGCTGGTTTACAGAGATAGAAACCTGCAGCAGTTACTGTTCTTATATACCTAGCTTTTAATTTAACAAAAAACTGTTTCTATAGAAATGCCTGAACAAAGACAATGTTGTGAACATTAGCACTTATTTTACTAGATGTGAAGGGCTAGTGAAGTCCCAAGTGAAATTCAGTTAAGGTTATGCCCAAAGCATTTTCCACACTGAGGATTTTTTTTTGCAGCAGGTATCTTTTCCTGATTCATATGTTGTACATTATTCTACCATCTAAAAAGGTTGGGCCTAGAATACTTATTTTTGTCTTTATTTTTCTTCATGTGGATGTTGTTGGTTACCATTTGGAGACATGCCCATTACCCTCTGACATCTGATGTGCACGTCCCTATGGATGTTTGTCCTTCTGCTACACTTTTCAGCTGCAGTTGTATTAACCTCTATGGAGACTTGGGGAAAAATTTGACAGATCGTAGAGCTGTCTGGAAAATCTGTGAAAAACCAATTGTAAAGGAATTAACCAAATAGCGGATAAGCACCAAGGATCACCGGAAAAGAAATAGGTGCACCACATGGGGGATCGACTAAGATTGAAGACTGGGCTGCAAGGGGGCTGGAATCATTGAGGGAAATGTGTAAAGCCTCATTTAGATTATGTCCCAAATTGCTGAATAGAACAGAGGTACCCTGCCAGGGTGGATTGCCAGGTCCCAAGGGGGGGGATCCAAAAGATAATGGGGGTGGCGACAACGAGCTACATATCAGAGACAATAGTACATCACACAACTTCAGTACATCTTTGTTAAGAAAATAGGGTTTGTTTATTAATAAAGCAGTGGCTCAGACATGAGTCCATGTGCAAAATTCAGGGCAAATGTGAAGAAGTAGATAAAACATTAAATATAAAACAAGTCAAAGTTGATCTTCACAGAGAACAATCCAAGGTTCATGTCCCACACACTTCCACAAACATTCATTCAACAGACACTCACTTTCACACTACCTCACTATAATCAAGCACTCATACACACTAGATCATCGGGGTACATATGGGCCTGCAGGGAACGAGTTTATAAGCTGCTAGGACTGGAGTAACATGGAGGCAGAACAATGTGGGCAGGATGTTTTTACAGCAACTACACTAGAGGCCATCCATGTAGATCACGCCCAAATTGCAACATAAATTCGTCCCAAAGGACAGGCATAAAGTCTGCAGCTTCTGCTTGTCAAAATGATCACAAGACAAGAGACTTCAACGTGTGCACAGATTATCAGCCAAACGCATTTGGAACCAGGGAAAAACAGAGTTGGAAATGACACAATTTAGTGACGAAAGTAAGAACAGCTTTCCCTGACAGACCTTGGTTCATTGAGTGACTGACAACTTTAGGGGCACAGAGGTGCCACAAGAAGAGTTGAGCTGGAAAAGTAAAAACAGCAGAAGAAATAGTCAAAGGAGGGAGACACAAAAGACATGGTTGGGGTAACGTCACAGAAACCCAGTGGGCCCAAACCAAAATATTGGAATCTCGAGGATAGAAAAGACACCTTGGTAACCAAAACCCTCAGCGAGTGAAGGGAGGTCAAAACAGTGCCCCACTGGATGACACAAGGACACTATTGGAGATGTCCCTTGGATGCATCCTCAGCTCTGAAAAACCATCAAATCAGATGGGGGAAAGAACAAAAACAAGGCCCAACAGCCCGAAGAGAAAAGCGGTGCTTTTCCTCTATGCTTAACATGGGGCACTTGAGGTTGAGTTTAGACGTGACTCGAAGACAAAATGGCATTGATCCATCAGAAAAGTGATTTCAGTGCATTGCTTGCATTTCTTTTTTTAAAAATCTTTTTATTTAAGTTTTTCACCCTTTTACCATGTTTTCCAATACATATTACAGCACAAAAAGTTCAAAAGACGAGTCATACAAGCACAAATACTTTTCAAACCATGAAAACATATTTTGATGTAAAGCATATAATTTTATAATCTCTTAACACATGTCTTCTCCAATCCAGACTATTCTGGCCTATTTTTCCATTGATCTATTGGTTGCCAAATCTTGCCTCCCAGTGCTCTCGCCCTTCTACCCTTCCTTTCATATATGGCTTTCTCCAAGTTATACGTAGAGAGTAGCCTTGCGATCCATGTTTGAAATGACAGGGGCACCCTGTCAAGCCATGCCCTTGCAATTCCAATTCGATGTACCGCAGCTACCATAAATAAGAATTCTATATAGAAGCCCACTGAGCCTGCCGAGACACCTAACATTATTAATTTGTCTGTCAATTTAATCTTAATTCCCAGTGAGTTCTCCAGAAACTCCTCAATTGCCCCTTTTAGTGTGTGTAGTTGTGGACATTGCGCAAACATATGGACAATGTCCGCATCACTTACATCCCACCATGGGCAAGTAATTCCTGAGACCCCCCCCCCCACCCAAATGTGCAATTCTGGCCGGGGTATGATAAAGAGAGTACAATGTCTTATAATGCTGTAATTGGAATGTTGCAGAACATAAAACTGTTCGCCCTAAGTCTGTAGTTGTCTGTAATCCCTCCGTGGTAGAGCCCTCCTTCTCTACCCATTTACTAGCATATTTTTCTCTGTCATCATTTTTTAACAGATACATTTCTGCGTACAGCTTGCGAATTGTACAGTGGTTACTCTTTTCAAGGTAATCCATTATTCTACAGTGATTAAATCCTATCAGGCCACCTCTTTTGTTTGCAAGGAAGCTTCTTATCTGCAGATACTTGAAGAAACTGTTACACATTATCCCATGGTTCCTTTGTAATTCCTGAAATTGCACAACCACCCCCTCTGTATCCAGTAAATCCCCCATCTTCTTATGATCCTTGTTATCCCAATCCTTCATGATTACATCTCTGAAGATTTCCCCTGGGAGTGAATGATTTGTGTACAAACGGGTATAGTAGTTGTATCTGCCTATGCCAAGCTTTTTTAGCCACCGCCTTCCATACATTATATGCCGCTCGTAGAGTCTTAAACCTAGTATGTTTAAAATAGCTGTAATCAATCGTATTTAACAGACCATTCTCAGCCTCCCCCGCCCCCCACCAGTGCCCTATATACATTTGTACAGCCTGAGCTACCACCTTGTTGCTCAGTTCCCCCTCCACCCAGCAGCCCCTGTGAGTACTGCAGGGCAGCTGCCCAGTAATATAGTCTGAAATCCGGGGCCCCCCTTCTCCCTAGGAAATACCACATATCGATACGCTCTTCTAGTCTTCCCTTGAGCCCAATCAATCTATTAAGTACTACTTCCAGTTTTCTGAACCAAATCTGGTCAAAAGAAGTGGTGTCGCTCTAAAAATATACAATAATTTCGGGAACGTGATCATTTTAATCACGTTTATCCTACCCATTAATGTCAGGTGTAGGTTATGGATCCTTTCTGTAATTCTCTTTACTTTAACTAATAGTGGTTCCATATTAAGCCCTACGAGATTGTCTAAATCAGTAGTCACTTTTATCCCGAGATATGTGGCTTTAGGCACCACTCTAATATCCTGATATGTTGTATAGCTGTTCTGCACAATCTGAGTCTTGCTTTTGTTGATTGAATATCCAGCTATCGCTCCAAAATTCAGCGCCTCTTGCTCAATTTCCACTATCGCTCTCCCTGACTTCGGTGTTATGATAGCCACATCGTCTGCATATGCAAATAGCTTATACTCCATTCCTTGCAGCCTAACCGGATGAATATTGTTATTGCTACTATGTTTTCTTAAAAATGGGTCCAAATATAGGGCAAACAGCAATGGCGAGGCTGGGCAGCCCAGTAGTCCCGCATTTTATCTGACTGCCTTTGTGTAGCTCCTGTTTATTTTTACTCTTGCTGTTGACTGTACATAGAGGGCCTGGATTGCCCTAATGTAGCTCTCACCTATACCAAACCAGTCCATAACCCTCCACAGATAGTCCCAGGAGACCCTGTCGAAAGCCTTCTCGGCATCGAGAAATATGGCCGCGACAGGGTCTCCTACGACTCTTGCGGCGTCCAGAATAGTAATCTTCTGCCTAGTATGTCGGGTGGTTCCTTTCCCAGGAATGAATCCATGTTGAGAGGTGATCACTAGCCCCTCAATCACCTTGCTCAGTCTTTGTGCAAGCGATTTGGAAAACATTTTTGCGTCCGCATTTAACAGTGTGATTGGTCTATAAGACCCTGGCTCTAGTGGTGGCTTATCCTTCTTTAAAATCACTATAATATCTGCCTCTGCCCATGAATGTGGTACTGCTCTGCCTATCTGTGCCTGCCTAAAGGTTTCCAACATATTTTCCCCCAAACTATCCCAAAATATCTTATAGAATTCTACTGGTATTTGATCAGGTCCTGTGGCCTTCACAGCTGGTAGTTGGTTCACAGCCTCCCTTACTTCTTGTAACGTTAAAGGGAGGTCTAGTTTCTCCTTCCCCTCTATACTTAATATATCATGCGGTATCTCTGCCAGGTAATCCGTAATCTCCGTATCTGTGTTACTTAGATTCTGTTCATAGAGATTACCATAGAAGTCCTAAAAACCTCCTGTACTTCTTCTACTTTATTAACTATATTTCCTAGGCTGTCTCTAATTTCCTTTATTTCCCCTGCTGCTAAGTTTTGCCGAGTCCTTATTGCTAGAAGATGGCCTACTCTTTCATTAAATTCATAGCACTTTTCTTTTTTAGCCAGAAAGTTAACCGCCGCCTTCTGCTCCAGACATTCCCCTGCCTGTGCTTTGTTCAGTTCTATTTCCAGCAATATCCCCTCTATTGATTCTTGCCTTGTTATGGCCATGACTAGGCGCTCTTCTAGGCCCTCCAAGTCCCTCAATCTTTTATCCATCCTGATTTTCTCCTTCTTGCTCCTCTGCAATGTATAGCTTAGTCTCCCCCCTCACCCCAGCCTTGAATGCATCCCAAATCATATTAGCGGAAGCTGAATTCCTGTTCTCCCAAAATTGAGGGATCCATTCCTGCATATGCTTGATATATCCTGGCTCCTTCAGTAAACCTCTCTCAAATGTCCATGTACTGCTTTTACCCACGCCCCTATTAATCAACGGTAGACTTAGCACCAGTGGATTATGATCCGAAACTAGCCTTGGCAGCCTTTCTAGCTGAGAACCACTCAAAATTGAACTTGAGATAAAGAAGTAATCTAATCTTGCTACCATTCTATGCGGTGCTGAGTAATACGTACTCCCTGTCCCTATTGGATTCTTTTTTGCCCACACATCCACCAAAACGTTATGTAACACCAAATTGTGAATAGCCTTGCGCGTTTTCCTCTTCCGATCAACATAATCTCCTCCATTCAATAACCCCGCCCTGTCCAGGCCAATAATATTAAAATCCCCACAGCATATTATAGGCTCTGGCCACAATGAGAGTTCTGTGTCTAGATATTCAAAAATTTCGGGTTAGTCATCATTAGAGCCGTAAATTGATACAATTGTAAAACACCCAGCATGTCTCCACCTCCACAACAACCCATCTTCCCTCTTGATCCTCCTTTTTTCTTTTAAGTTGGACTGACCCTTGCTTAGCTAGTATGGCGACCCCTCTTTTTCTAGTTTCTTGTTTTGTATATGCAAGAACATCGAACCCCATTTGTTCCAGCTTGAATTTTTCTTTTCCTGCAATATGTGTCTCCTGCAGGCACATTATTTCCAACTTAAGCATTCTTAGCATGGCAGCGACTTTCTGTCTTTTAACTCCATTATTCAGACCACATATGTTCAGAGAAATAATCCTTAATGCCATTTATATTTTCTGGCTTTTCCTGCTTTTCCAATCCCAAGCATCCTAATAAACCCATCTTTGTATTCTGTTAGCGATACATCCTCCTCTCTGCCATATTTGACATTTGTCATTTTGTGCTGTCTTTTCCAGTGTCCCACCACCTCCCCTTCCCCCCCTCTGCCCCACCTCCCTCCCTGCAGCACCCCTTCTCCCTCGTCTCCCACCCCCCCTCCACAGGCAAATAGGTCACGCATGACTTATGTGTGACTGCTGTGTGTTGTAGAGTCGCCTCCCTCTCCTCCCTCCTGCTCATCCGTTCCCCCCCCCCGCCCTGATGCCCGAAGCCTGTGTAGCACCCCTAGCTTACTGCTAATATCTTAAACCTTTTTGCTCTGTCTACTTCTTTCCTCTCCCTTTGTTCAGCTCAGTAAGATCTGATAGGTATTCTCCTGCCTTTATTTCTGAAAAAAACATCCTAGTAACACCACCTGTGATGATCTTTAACTTTGCCGGGAACATTAAGTAGGCCTCTGCGCCTTGTCGCTGGAAGGGTGTAATTAGTTGTCTGAGCCGCCACCGCCTCTCCACAGTAAAGTGGCAGAAGTCCGGCCGAGCAAAAAAAGTGACTCCCTGAGCTGTTTTTTTTAATCTGGCCTGGCTTTTTCAATAATTTCCTGTCTTGCCAAAAAGGGTCCGCAAAATACTAACATAGCTCTAGGCAAGTTGTTCTGTCTACCATCTCTTTTCTTTATATTTAACAGCAGGAACCTATATGCCTTTTGCACTTCTAGCTCCCATTGCCATTGAGCTTCCGGGAAGGCATCTTTCAATAGCTTAATAACAAAGCCTCTAGGGTCATGCCCCTCCACCCCTTCCTCTAGTCCAAGAAGTCTCACATTATTGCGCCTCTGGCGATTTTCGAAATCCTCAATTTTCCACTGAAGATCCTCCGTTATTTTAGATTGTTCCATCTTGAATGCCTGCCAGTCGGTGACCTCATCCTCGAGCCTGCCCGTCCTTTCTTCTACTTGAACCACTCGCTCTTCAACCTCCTCATACTTTTTATTCATTCTTCTTATTGATGCCTGTAATTTCTTGGTGTCATGCCTAGCTCTCCGCTCTAGCTTCAGCCTGCATTTGTTTTAGCGTGTTAAACATCATGTCCATTGTTACTTGCTGCGGATTTCCACTTTCTGCCCCTCCTGTGGCTCCACCCTCTCCTTGCGTACCCTCCTGATACATACTAGAGGTTGCCGAGTAATCCCACACGTTTTTTATTAGTTTTATCTGGGGAACCTCCCCCTCCCCGTCTTACCATCGGTTTCCTCCTTTTCTGTGTATTTTTATCCTCCGGCCCATCACTCCCCTCCGTATCAAACTGATTTCTGTGGAGATCCCACCTTCCTCCTCGCTTGAGGTGGAGTCTGAACCCTCATTAACAGAGAAGAATTCACCTTCACGCTCTTTCTGTGAGTCAAGACTCACCAGGCTCTCCCATTTTGCACCCTGAATCTGGTTCATATTTTTAGTCATTTCTTCCTCGACCTGTAGCAGGGCATCCAGCATCTGGGCATTGTTAGAACTTCCTGCCCCCTCTGCTGCACCGCTTACTAGTGATTCAGGTCCCCTGCTCACCTGTTGCAGCTGATCGCTGCTCACATCCTCCGTCTCTCCCAGCTCTGCTGCTCTCACCGGGCGCGTACAATCTGTGGCTGAGTTTCCTGCTTGCTTAGCAACAGAGACGCTTGCGTCCTCGAGGACGGCTCCCGCTGCACTTGCGTCTCTGTAGGCGTCATCGTCATAGTCATTGTTGGCGTTTTCCACCGGAGGGTGCCTTGCCGGGATCCTGGCTGCTGCAGATCTCACGCCAAATGCTTCTGTTAAGGTGGGCTGTCTATAAGTGGAATCCCTAGGATCTTTAGCACGCGCTGATCTGATATTCCGTGTCACTGTGCTTGTCTTTATTTTGCCCTTGGGCTGTCAGCGGTGCTTCCTTTCTCACTGCAGTCGATTGTACTGGCTTGTTTTTGAGCTTTTTCTCTTTTTCGGCTTTCTTTTGTTGAGCCCTTTGAGGCGCGGTAGACGCAGGAGTTACCCGTTTAGTTGATGGCGGTATCTTGGGGATTATGCCTATACCTAGCGGCTTTGACGCACTATCTGCTGTTAGCACCATTTTATCCTTTTCATTGTCCTTTACACTTCTGCCTAACTGCTCCTCGCTGACCACCTGCTATCCACAGAAACACCCGCATATCCAGCTCTGGGTCCGCATCAGGGCAGCTTCCTCATCCTCCTAGTCGGGAGAGGGAGTAAGTGCGACTGTGCTCTACAGCCCACTGGCGGCCATCTTGCCCCGCATTGCTTACATTTCTAACCCCTTTGAAACCACCTGGGAGAACCACATTTATTTATTTACATGGGGAGGAGCAAGCTGAACTTCAACCACCAACTATGCCTGAACAGCAGGAAGTGGGCGAGGAGGTGTTCTTCTTGGAGAATATGTATGAATAGGTTTTTTTTCAACATCCAAAAATCACTGAAGGAGAACGGCAAGAGCTTTTACAGATTCTCCTGAAGAGGGTGTTGAATCCTACCCTTTAAGGCCATCACCTCCAGATGACATCGCAGTGTATAATGTGGTGATCGACACTACCCGATCTGGGATCCAGATAAAAGAACAATCCCAGGCTTGCTTTTTGCCGGAAATCATTTTACCCTCACAAAGGAAGAACCAATAGATCTTTATACTGTCAAGTATTCTGGATCAAGGAGGGTGTTCCTAAACTCAGCAGCATGTAAACCTGCAACTCAAAGGGTAGGAAAGATTTATAAGCACTCTAACTATTATTTACATTAAGGGCAACGCATGGTGAACTAAATTGTGGCCACCACCAGAAAGAGCTAATATCCGTACATCAGCTGACCAAGCACCTGAAAAGGAAAGCAAAAGGGTGGGGATGGCGGAGTGCCAACTTGACAGAAGGCCCGCACATTGGAGACTTGCAAACTCAAATGCACTCCCTACTATGCTGCCCTACAATGCTAAGAAATTGGAACTAATGAAGCCCCTCCCTGAACAATATCTGCAGAAGGCAAACTCTGTGCTAGAGGAAGGCAACCTATATCCAGTACCTGCCTTAAGTCAGCCTTGGACACCGCAGATAAGGGAACCAGGCAATTGTGCCACCTTACAACCTTTAGAAGGCACGCCTGGCAGCAGGTATCCGATTTAAAGTATCAAGTACAGACAAATGTTATCCAAACCCCTTACTCAGGAGAACATCTGTTTGGAATGGGAGTCAATGAGGCACTCTAACAAATTAAGAGAGATAACTAGACAGCAAAAGTCACAATGGTATCAATACTTCAGTAAAGGGATTTGTATGCCATTACCGTCAGTAAGAGGAGGTATTTAAAACTCTGCCCCTGCAAGCATACCAGCGAGCTGGTGCACAGGAGTCAATACCACCACAATGGCAATTTTCCACGATTTATCAGCAGCAGTTTCTAGCCATAGCAAATGACTAGTTACAAAATGAACACCACCACATGCCACCAGTTTGGGTGGGGGGGGGGGCGTGGAGGGGGGGGGGGGGAGATAGAATAGGAGTGTCCAGGAGTGGAGGACCATGAACTCTGACAAAGGGATACTGAACATAATTCAGCATGATTACTGCATTGAGCTCTTAAAATTTCTCTACATGTGAAACCAAAAAACATAGAATGCATGCAGAGTAAGAGCTCCAACATCTACAGCAGTAGTTCGAGGAGCTACTGCAAACACAAGCAATAAAAAAGATACCGAAGGCAGAAATTAAGCCAGGAAATTACTCTAGTTTATGGTACCGAAATAAGGCTAGACACTGAGACCAATTCAGGATCTGATTCTTAATTTCCTAAAAACAAAATATCTAATTGACAACATTTCAAGAGGTCACCTAGCAGCTGTGGGGGAAAAAAAAGACTATATGGAGACAGACCTGCAGATCTACATGTGCCCAGGAACCGGAAACACAAAAGACTTCTTTGCTTTGTAGTGAATCGGGTATAGTACTATCAATTCAAGGTACTCTATTTTAGTATAACAGGATGTTTACATAATGTTTGGTTGCAATAGCGACTAACCCAAGATGTGTACCCTTAAGTAGCCGATTGGCTAGTTAAAGCAAGCTCATTCACTCCATGCCAGAGAAGCACCGTCATGAACAGACTGCACAAACTAGGCTTCTCCAATACAGAAAAGTTCTCACCAATACAAGCGAGAGATAACGCTCTTTGTAGGATCAAGACTCAATGCATCAGAGGCAATGGCGTACCCCAGAGCCAAATTAATCCTGGGACTGACAGAGCAAGCTTGCCTTCACCAGAAGGGGGACAAATGCAGTAAGAACTATGGCAAAACTGACTGCAACCTTAATTCCGTTGCATCCACATGCCAGGTTACAATGGAGACCAGTTAAAGAATGGCTACAGAATATGTGGTCACAGGTAATGGACAGTTGAGAAGATCTAGTCGTTGTTACGAAGAGGGTACAGAAGGATATATCTGGGTTGAACTAGTAATGCAACAGTTAAGCATTCCCTTTGAAGAAACCACTCCATCACCACAATGTATCCCACGCTCATTGGTGAGCACACACGTGGAACTTCGACATCATGGGCTGGTGGAAATTGAGGCAGAACAATACATAAACAGGATAGAAATAAATACCCTTTTTGTAGCTTTAAATGCCTTCCAAAGACCAGTAGCAGTTATGACTGTACATATCCAAACAAATATTCAATGTTTTGCATGAAAGTATGGACAGACAAGGTGATATGAATGGCCGAAACTAGCCTCAGACATTTGGAAATGGGCCATCCAAAGAAAGAGAACCTGGATAGCAGTACACCTCCCAGCTATATAAAATGTGAGGGCAGATAGACTAAGAAGATGCGCAAATGTCTCATGATTGGGAGATTGGGAGTTAAAGCCAGTATTAAAACTAGGTTTTCCTACATTGGCCTACAGCAAAAGTAGACCTATTTGTGAAATGCCAAAACTTTGCTTCCAGACTCCCTCGCAATTTGTCCCTGGCGAATGCCCCATCAATAGACCAGTCAAGAAAATGTGTGCTCCCCCCCCCCCCGACCACTGATACAGCTTGTAATAAACAAGTGCAAGCAGTCCATGATGCTGATCTTGATAGCCCCCCAATGAGTAACATTTTTGAGGCCTAATGAAAATGTCACTGGGGAAAATACATTTCCTGGACATGCAGGACCTTCTTTCAGCCGAAGCCAAAGAGCCTCAGCCTACCATCTTTCTCCTGAATGCTCAACATCTGTGGCGCTCCGTGGGAGACCAAATGACCAA
Source organism: Lissotriton vulgaris (assembly GCF_964263255.1). NCBI lineage: Eukaryota > Metazoa > Chordata > Amphibia > Caudata > Salamandridae > Lissotriton > Lissotriton vulgaris. The sequence continues at coordinate 724,382,163 of NC_141698.1, read as the reverse complement.
ATTCTAAGGGATGCTAGAAGACCAAGCACACATGTTATGCAACTAAACCGAAGAGGCCTCCTGCGGAACCAGGAGGATCATTTTAACAGTCATTCGCTACCCAACCTTTGTGTTTTAGACGAGATGCAAACTTACACTTAGCTTGCAATCCACCTGTCAGCTTTCATGGTATACACAAGGTGACAAATCACTTTCATGGCACACCAGTCATCAAAAGATTCCTGCGGGAGACCTGAGTATTTTTTTTCAAGGGAGACTGCAGAGACTCTGAACCTCCTATATAGCGTCCATTTCCTGTTGCTAAGGACCCTTTTTTTTTTACAACTGGAGAAATCGATCATGGTTTTAACCAGCCCTTCATTTAGAAGACATTATAAATCCTACTCTGAGCATTACTCCTATTTAATGGATTTGGGTAAGCCTTAAAAAAAAAAAGCCCACGGCCTGCATGTCTTGAAGTAGCGAAACAAGTGTTGGCTGTTTGCTTAAGCAACAAGGATTGTTTAATACAATAAATGGAGCTGTGACTGTGAGTTTACTATGAAGGTGAAAATGTTTTAATTTACATGAAAACCTGAACGATGTACACATGTATATAACAATAATGTGTACATGTATATAACAATGTGTACATGCATGGATTCTAAACAACCTTAGGGCAGATTATTGCAGAACCTAAAGATGAGCGTAAAATAAGTGATTTACTTTGTCTCTCCACTGAAGAATCACAAGAGTTAATCAAAGAATAGCTCCATCACAATCTGCAGCAACCCCTGTGTGGAACCTTAATATGGTAGTCACATTTAAAGAAGGAACCTTTTGAACCACCGCATAAAGCATAAAAGTTACTAATAAAAACATAATCCCTAATAGCAGTTTTAAAGCATGAATCCATTTCTGGTTTCACATGAAGTGAATTATTCTGCCATCAAGTGGTTGGTCTTGGAGTTGTCCTTGTTTTTTTTTTGTTTGTTTTTTTGTGTGGGGCACCCCGAAAGTTCCTCTGCATGGTCGCCATATTCAGTTTGTGGTTTTGGCCGTTGTCTGGAAGGACAACTGATGAGCTCCCAAGAATTACAGCAAGAAAGGAAGACGTCCAAAAATCAATAAAGAGCACCAAAGACCACAAAAAGATAGAAAGAAAGTGGGAACCTCCTCGACAACTACACCGCCAGTAAGATCTTGTAGCCCGAGAATTACGAGGGGAGAGACAGTAAAGGGTTAACGAAAATATCCCTTTTAAATACTGACCCATTTGTCACCGCAAATTTGCCTAAAGAAATCCCGACAAGGTCTGCAAACTTTTCCTGCCGAGGGACCACAAGATCGAGGACAGCAAGGTATGCACCGCGTTCATACCAAAGACACTCCATGTATGACATGGACAGAGACTATATCAGTACACCACGGCTCTCACACCGAAGACAGAGGAATCTCAAAGATCTCTCTGCCTATCTAGTGACTATGAGCCACATTTCGGAGGACGATCCGGCATGAGAAGAGAAATCTGAGGTAGAGGACTCCTAGACAGACATCGAATAAAATGGAGCATCAGGGAAAGCACGACATACACCAAGAAGAAATGCCAAAAAGTACACCAGCTAAAGGTGCGGACATTAGGTCGTTGGACTCTAAGTCCTTCAAGGCAGCCTTGACACTGAAACACCAGACCACTGAGGGTCAGCACAAGCAAAGATCACACTGGTCCCAACCAAAGTACACATATGGGGCAACTAGTCGACGAGACCTTTGATGCAACAAAGTGGTCGAGAAGGAGCGAGGGAGAAGGGCAAGGAATCGAGGCATGGAGAGCCATCAACACTAAAATGCTCATTCCAAGGTCGACGCCGAACAAAGAACGCTCAAGGTCTAAATTGCAGCCCTGCTTCGTAGAGAAGTTTGACTCCTTGAAAGAATTTCACATTCCACCAAGACCCTTGACAGCCATTGGAGGTTAAAGCAGACCAGTTGCACTTAGAAGCCCGGGCAACACCAGAGGCACATGAGGAGGAACAAGAGGCCTTCTATGTGGTCGAAGAAGTCAAAGTGGTGATGTATGTGGACTAAAGCCAGCTCGAGTAAACCGGGCAGGACCCTTATGCGGAGTTCCCTTAGGAAGGGGTAGAAAAATATCCTTCAAGACCTTTGACACAGAACAACTTGACCCAGTACAACAGTCATCAAAAGGACTGCAGATGCATATGGGGTACAGTTGGAATAGGAGAAAGGGGAAGTATGCTTCCTACTGGAAACCCTGGTGCACTCAGAAAAGACTAACCTCTACTTGACCATGCTCCCTAGCATTCTACACAAGGGGAAGGAGGCTTTTTGAGATACAGCCACTGCAAGAGCGATATCACCTCAAGTGGAGAAGTACAAACACTCCACTCGGGGCCCCAAATATATAAAAGGCCACGTCCCTCCAGACTGCATCATTGTATCCACAGCACAAACACTAGCTAACCCTCTTCTATTTGTTTAGCGTCCTTTCAAAACCAAACATACCAGCGGAAAAAGTCACGCACACACTGAATGTGCAAGGGCACTAATGCACTCTACAAGAAACCGTGTTTTCTCAAAGGGAACCAATTTGTCTGTTTGCTAGGGCAAGCAAGGGAGCACTAGTGACCAAGGGAGCAATCGCATGATTTATAGTGGAGACTATCGAAACCTGCTACACCAGAGCGGTAAAGACATTACTTGTGTATCCTAGAGCACGCTGATCAGAAGTTTTAATTTGATTCCTACCTCCTACGCTTCGATACCCAGTTGGTAATCTCTGCAGTGGATAAGGATATCAATCATTCCCTAAAACTTCACGATTGTATGATTACGTTAAGTAACTGGATGAATAATCATTTTCTGAAATTGAATTCATGCAAAATGGAAGTGATCATGTTTGGTAATAGTTTTCCACCTTGGTCCCCAATGTGGTGGCCAGACAATCCCGGCCCCCCTCCTACACCTGTAGTCAAAGCCAAGAACCCTTGGTGTTATTATAGATGACAAATTGAGCCTGAAGCCCCAAGTATCCAAGGTGGTGTCTTACATACTTTATGATTAAAACCTTAGGAAAAATACTCGCTTTCATTCCCAGAAAATCCAGTAAGATGATAGTGACCTCTCTAGTCCTATCAAAACTTGACTACTGTAATGGCCTATACATCAATATCCAATTCTCTCTTCTCCGAAAGTTGCAAACAGTCCAAAATGCAGCTGCGAGACTCATACTGGATATCCCCAAACATCAGTCTGTTAGAACATGGATTCAGGACCTGCACTGGCTGCCAGTCGGTCAGCGGGTAAAATTCAAGGCGCTCTGTATCGCTCACAAGGCACTCCATAGAGAAGGTCCGAAATTTTTATGGGACCTTTTCAGATGGTATTCACCCAACAGACCTCTAGGATCGGGTAATACCAATATATTGCCTACTGTCCGAATCAAAAAAACGGACTGGGGTGGGAGGAGTTTTAGCTACACTACCTTAAAGAGATGGAACTCCCTGCCATTACATCTTAGGATGATTCCCTCTATTCTTGAGTTCATAAAGTAACTAAAGACATGGCTCTTTTAAGAATAGTGGTCTGAAACATAGTATGGAGAACCGGAAGCGCCAAGGCACCTAAGGGTATATGTGCACTATACAAGTCATCATAACAGAACACACTCAACCAGAAAAACTGGTGCCACACTTGAATTTCTAGCAAACCTACCTATTGACTAAATCTGCATGGCAGCAACCTGGTCATCACCGCACACCTTCACGAAACACTACTGTGTGGATGTCCAGGTTAACATGGAGGCAAAGGTGTGACAGAAAGCACTACAGTATCTGTCTGCCAACACATCCACATTTCAACCCAACCAACCCAGGGATCAGGATACCGCAACATAAATTAATGCACAGCATGTGAATCCAGAAAAGGATTCATGCTGCAAAGCAAAATGGTCACTTACTAGTAGGAGTAGTTTTGCAGCTTGAATTTTTTGTATTCACCTGCAACCAACCCTCCTCCCCTGAAATGAGATGAAGCAAAAAAGTAGGAAGAAAGCGCAATATTGGTGGAAAAAAGAATCTGAAGATACCCACCATGTACAGGAGCTTCCGGGGCGCAGTCTGACATCACTCAAGGGATGGACTTACCACCAATGGTGGTCGACGCCCACAACAAAAAGACAATGCCAGACCCAACCACTAGATGACGGAATAATGCACAGCATGTGAATCAAGAAAATTCTTCATGCAGCAAAACTACTCCTTCTGGTAAGTAGCCATTTCATTACATCACTCTGCAGGATAAGTGAGTTATAAGTGCTAACCATACAGAAACTGTACTCACAGGTCTACAAAGACATGAATCCACATTTCCTGTGAAAGTTCACTTCAAATTCCATGTGAATCACAGTCCAGCAACCAGGATTTCCCAAAAACTGCAGAAAAGCCCTCCATACTCTGAATGTCCGAAGGGCAGCCATTGTATTATCTAGATTAAACTAAACCAATCGGGAAGGCAAACCAGTTGTTTGTTTCCTATATACAAGTGAACAAGGGCTCATCAGTTACTAAAGGCACTATTGCAAAGTGAATAATATTAATCTAATGTTATGCAAAAGTAGGCTTTCAATTAGAAGGAAATCCTAGAGTCCATTCCATAAGGGGTAGAAAAAAGGAACCACCAATACTTTGTTAGTAAACTTATCTATCAACGACAATATTTGGCAAAAACTTGGTCATCCAATACGCACTTTTACAAAACGTGTGGATATTCAAATTAACAAGGTGCATTAAAGCATCTGTCCTCAGGCACTGCTCATTTCAACTCCATCCAAGAAAAGAATACTGCCACAAAATCCGTGTACAGCATGTGAATTGAGAAAACAATCATGCTGCAGAATTCACATGCAGCCACCCTTCCCCCACCCCCCCCCCCCCCGCCCCTCCCCCACACAAATAAAATGAGGTTCCTTGCAAATGAACTCTGGAGAGAGATTAATCCATGCTGAAACCGGAAGCCAAGGAAAACTTGGACACAAAGTTGCCAAGGGGAAGGAATACCAGGAGGTGGCGGCCAAACACAAGGGCTTCTGGAATGCAGGAGTGTACAATTGATGTAACTGACGATGCCCCCATTAAAAGAAAAAATTAGGATAAAAAGAGAAGTATTCTTCACCTACAGTTAAGGCACCATTTGTTATCAGAGTTAAAAAGTGCCTTTTTAGGGCAGATGCTTTTGAGCTATTGGTACAGGATTATCTGCTTAGCCTTTTAATAATCCTTCTGTTTGTCCATGATTGACTTAATATTTTAAGAAAAAAGGACTTGATCCACGGTTTGTTTGAAAACTCTTCTATCGACCTCGAAGAGCCGAATCAGACTCCAGGATCAATCGGAACCAGTGAGCACGATTTGCTCACTTTAAACTGCTCACTAATCCCTTTGGCTTGATTACCTTTGCATTATCCAAATTATCAACCAGAAAAAAGGAGATTAGCTAACAATGTCTGTGTCGTTGTGAGGTCATGATGAAGCGTGAATTAACCCTAGGCGGCAACTCTACCTTGGGACCTGAGAATATACTTTTTGCTTGTGGATTTTAGCTCATAGGTCTCTGTCCATTTTACAGACTTAAATAGCAACCAGCTGCTGAAGACCATTTGCAATGATAGACCAGATTAAAGCATCATCAGCATAGAGAATAAGAATATTATTTTGGTCATCTTTAGGAAAGGTACATAACCTTGTATCAGTGACTCAGCTAAAAGATGAATATGAATGTACTTGAGAGGTGCCAAGTCACAATTCTGTTGTGCACTCCTTGAAATTGGAACGCTATTCTCAGATTGGCCTTGGGACCCACATCTTAGACTGGCTGGTGTTTTGGCATGGAAAGAAATTAAGTTGTGAAGTTCTAGTCTGTACCATCCGCTGTGCATCAAATATTCTGTTGGTCAACACAATTGAAAGCTGATGTTGAGCCCATAAATACGAGTGATAAGGTGGCATTTTTGACAGTGACATCCTTTGAGCCTTGTAACGTATTTAGACTGATGGAGTATGCGTAAGGCCTGAAACAGGTTTTTAAAGTTGAATTTTATTGAAAGGCATTTCAGTCGTCTGAAAATTAGGATATATAATGGCAGTGAGGTAGCTGGATGTCAATATGTCAATGTGGCTGAATAAAAAATATTGAAGGTGGTTTATAAATATGGTACTACATATGTTGAACAGTTTTGCTCGTCATCAGGCCGTACGATCTACCTCAGACCTTGTGTATAGTTTTTATAGGTTACATCCCATGTGGATTCTACAGGAAGTTTTCCACTTTTGAGTATCTATTTCCCAGTCCCCATATTGCTTGACCAGGTTTGTTCAAACTTGTTGGTATTCCCAAGGCTCTGGTACACCACCCTCTCATCTGCCAGACATCAGTCAGTGCTTCTGGCCCATTCCTCGATCGCTAATATAGTGGAGATACTGCGTTTTCTGGAGATGCCCCTCTTTACTACAACCAACCTTTGATTTGCTAGAGATTTTTGGTATCTGTTTAGATATGAGGCATCCCACCTTCTGAGGAGCATGGTTGGAGCATGGTTGAAGCCTGCATCTCTAAAGCTCCCCCATCACTTGCTCCAATCTTCTCCCTCCCTTATAACTTTCATTTGCTGGAAGTCCTGCCCTTGCAGGTCATGTGGTAGAGGGGTTGTATGGCAATGATATTTCATGGATGTCGCTAGCAGCCTGTTTTTCTAACAGTGAGCCATCGCTCATGCCTACGACTTCCCCGATACACACGGAGAACACATGTCTGAGTTGTATATACATAAGGATTTGGGAGTAGTGCATTGCTTTATTTAAGGTTCATGTATTGAACCATAGCATCTGCACCCCAGCCTCAACATCCCATCCCACACTCTCCAGAAGTAGTTATATGGCTGAAGTATCCAGATTTTTGAAGCTGGTCCAATGGTTTAGTCTTATGGTTGACTATAGTGGTGCCCTTGATGTCTACTTGCTCATCTTATCTCACATTTGAGTTTGTCATGACTTGACCACAGGGTCTGACCCTCGCAAGCTGTGTATAATTTTAAGCCCTCATACAATACATGGGCATATACCTTCATTCTCATAATGTCGTCCTTTCCGAAGTTGGCTTTTGCAGGAATGCGGAACCTCATCATTCACATTAATCCGTGGAGTACATCGGTAATAATCTTTGTTTATTTGGTAAGGCAATGCTCCTCTTTTTTATTAGATCTTTGCTGTGTTATTAGAGTACTTGTTTGTGAACACCCCTGACAGAGCACCCCCCATCAATTCCCCCTCTGTAACGTCCTCATCAATTTGTCTGTCTTACCAAATCCCCTTCAAGTATCTTGTATGGCAGACTCTGTAATATAACCGACAACAAAGCTCCCAGTGCCCTTAAAGGTGCAACATAAACACTTTAAATATCTAGGTGTGTGGATCTTGATGAAACGGCAAGCCGTACCCCGACAACTTCAATCGTCTTCTATTGGGTTTAGAGACTGACATTTCCATGAATGCAGAGCAACATTAATTAAAATAATGGTAGAACTTTGGAACAGATTCTGTATGCAAAATCTGTTCCAAAGTTCTGCCAGTTTTTAATCTTGTCAGTGAGCCCTCAAAGGACTGTTAGTCCCTCCTCAATTGGGTTTAGGGAGTAAGTTGTCTGACACCTGTTTGCAATTCCATAGAGATCCACATCCCTCTGTATTTAAAGTGGGTATGTTCCACCCTTAAGGGGATTGAGATATCCTGCTGTCTGTTTCCAGTAACCTAGTGTGAAAAGCAGAATCCTAAATAGTGTCAGTTTTTCTCAAATCTGTTTGTCTCACCAGGGTTTAGTCAAGTTCTGCTATCGATAACGAAATGTCTGCATACAGTCAGACTTTTTTTCTGGCATCCATTTCCACTCTCTAATCGGGGCTTCTGTATTTATTAGCTTTGCTAAAGATTTGTTTGTTAATGCAAATCTGTTTGAGGACAAGCGGCATACCCGTCTCCTACCGTGTGTTTTTGGGAAGCATGTAGCTCTATTTGTTCTTATTTTTGCTTCTGGCTATAGAGCAGCGTCAGCCAAGCTATATGTGGTCCAAGAACTCCTTTTAGTCACTATATAAACACCTAAACTTCATTCAATATTTGAAGGCCTTGTTCACACCAAAAGATGCAAAGGGTAGCCGTTTTTCCACTGTCTGAAGCCTCCTCGTTGTCTAGTGGAATTTAATGCTGTGAACCCAGATTGATCAGGATGAGCCAGATCATTAATACAGGTGTTAAACTATTGGCCAGCATCTTGGACCAGGTTTCTGCTTCTGTCTGGGAAATCAGTTTATATGACATGCATTCCTACATCTTCCCTTCTTGAGGATCAGAACTAGTGGCTGTTGGAAGGTCAGCTAGCCAAGAGCCCTCAGAGAAAAGTTCTAAAAACCCATTAATTATTGGCTGGAGTGTCACATTCACAACATTTTTTGTGGAACTCCAAAGGTAGACCATACCGGCCTGGGGCCTTACCAACTGCAACAATAGTCTTCATTTCTTCCAGTGTTATGACGTTCTCCAGGTCAAGACCTAGTGCTGAAGGTTGGTAGTTATTCCTGATTGTGCCACTTTTCCTCCTACGCCTTGTACTTCTTTCCATCCACTGCTGCCACTGTGTGCTCTTTCTTTGCGAGGCAACCATACACCACCCTCAGTCAGTCCTAAACATCTTCAGGATTTAGGATGCCCCACTGTCTCAGTTGGGAACAGCATCATGTTTTTCAGCTTTCTTTCCTCCATGGCTTTTTTTACTAAATCAATGCTGCGTCTGTCATTGCCCCACCAGGGGGATGACTGGAAATGTATGGACATTTTGTAGTTCATTGGACCTAGCTTTCATGGTGCCTTACCTATTTTGAAAGTTGAAGGGTCTAGCTGCGTTGGTCCTGCTTGAAGCGGAGGGAGTGGGCAGGGAGCAGGCTCGGAGATTCCCTGGGCACCCTCTGAACACTTTTTACTTTAAACAAAAAAACGCTTGCTGCACTCATAACATTTAGGGAACTTTGTTATCCAGTTCTCCATGAACAGATCCTTATACAGTTGCACTTCTCGCTATGGAATTCTCACTAGTTTGATGTTCCTCTGAGATCTCCCGTCTTTGTTTTTGAGGCAAGATTGTGTAACTATGTCTAGTGGCTTTAGTTTCTTCACTAGGTATTTTGCTTCCGAACTAGTTCCCAGTACGGTGCATTTAGTGTTCCACCCTTTTATTCATTTTCTGGATATTCTTGCATAGGAGGTTCACCTCGCTGTTCATTGCCAATTTTCATCAGAGTTTGGTTCTGTTCTTTCGTTCATGTTCTATTAGGGTCTCCATCATGTGACTTGTGTAGAATTGCACATTTATCTGACTGGTGTTGCTGACAGGCTTAGTTTTTTGTCTGCCCCATTGCTAGTCTTCAGTGGGCCTACAAACTGTTTTCCTGGACTCTTTGTATCAACGTTACAAATTGCAGACCCAGTGGTTGTTCCAGCAGCACCACAGGTCCACCCCATTCACAGGAGTCAAGTGACTGCCCCTTTCTCATTTCGCTGAGCCCAGTCATTTTTTTAGTTCTTTCTATTCTTTTGCATTTGACCTTCTTAAGGGATACTTTGGGTCAGTAGGGGTTTTTCAGGCCACGTGCTGAGCTACTTTTATGTAATCTAAAATTTACCACTTTTTACAATATTAAATCATGAGCAGGCATGTGAAAAATAGCTGGAATTACAACAGTCGGATAGAAGTGCCCGAAAAGCAAAAAAGAGCTGTTAAACTGAAGAAGTGTGAGAGTTATCCAGCACCTCCAACAAGTACCGTAATTTCCAATGGTGGTGGGAGAACTTGGGGAATGTGTTTATTCACCACCACCTTCATTTTGCACCATACAGGTGAGCCCATATCCCTTGATTTCGGTATGTGGGGGAGAAGTGGTTCCTCTGGAGATATTGTGTGGTTTTTAATTTCTTTAAAAAAATTATTGTAACATCAATAACATGGTTTTTTCCTTCAGCACAATGTCTATCTAGCTCTCACATTTGAGGTGGGTAAGCCAGCTAATGAATGGGGAGAGTTGAGTCATGCGTCTCTAAAAGCCAGTGCATGAGCACAGTTCAGATCTGCTGCTCTGTCCACTAATGCTGCAGCATCTTTGAGCTGGGCTTCTTTAGTGTGCTTCTCAAAGCCATACACCTGAGATCTTGTGGTCAGTTTTTGAGGACATTTATCTCAATAGCTGTAGGTCTCTCTTCCCATTGCGAGAAGGTGGGATGAAATGCTGCAACACACAGGACTTGCTCCCCTTTCCTGTGCCACTGGTCGGAGGCCCCAGCAGGCGGTATCCTCTCATTTGTAAAACAATCCAATGACATCCTCTCCTCGCTCTGTACCATGGGGCATTGCTACGAGGCCCCCAGCAGCCAGTCGACTTTCCCTATTTATAAACCATCACACTGAGTCGCCCCACTCCTGTTAATTCTTACTCTGCTCACTTCCATCGGCCAACATTTATCCCCCCACCCACCTCTGATTCCAGATAAAGGGTAGTGCTGCTCTTCATGGGTCCCCCTGCCAGCCGGCTCCTCCACTCTCCTCCCATCACATTAAACAAGGTATGAAAGACCATCTGGTAACACACCAAACAACGGCCATGCTTCCAGGGTACTTCAACCACTGGTGAATGACCTCAGTCCGCTCCTCTCTACAGCTTGTAGCTCCTCTAACTTATGAAGGATGTACCACGGACCTGGGGGCGCACCACCCAGTTTGAAGATATTTGCCTTAGTAAATCATATGAAATTCCTGCATTGAGAGGCATTTATTATGTGATCGTTTTTAAACCCCGACAACAATGCCATTAGTGAACCAAGATGCATGTCCGTTATCATATGTACCCTGCATGGGGTTGTATTCCTAGTTTAGATGGAGTAACATAGTTCAAAATCCAATTTAAAGGGTTTTAGTACATCCAACCCCCCAACCCCTAAATCGCCAATTCACTAAACATATGGAGAAGAAATTGTGGAAACTGAGGGCACCAAACGATACAATATAGAAGGCAGCAAATCCCCACACCATGTTAGTGCAGTGCCTCAGGTTAACTTGGCATTATTGGACAAGGTAGCAACATTTATTTGGTCAGCGCTGCATTTTTTATTGTGTACCTGATCTCCTCTGGTCTTTGCTTGGCAGGCTGACAGTTGCAGATGTTTCAAGTCATTCCACGCACAACTCCGTCTCAGTGCTGTTCACTTCACAGCTTAGATTTTGTTCCAGATGTTGTGGCCTCTAAATGTGATACCTGGCAGAACTAGATCAGCAAGTGAGGACTCTTGGGATGAGTGACGCTAAGCATTATGCACGGCTTCTTCCTAGTCTTATTCCTACAGCATCCAAATCTGCGTCTATTGGTTGCACCTCTGCCTGCTCAACTACACAACTCGCTGAAGTGAAGATGAAGGGTTATGCAACAGTAAGCCTGATGTCCTTGTGTCAACCTTGTAACATGCACACTGGACTTTCGGGAAGTGCCTGGTTGCCTGACCTTTACTACATGCAAGTGAAGCCGCTTTGCATCGTGCATTATATCATTTATTTGTACTCTTTCATTTACACTTTAAAATTAGGATGAATGTTGCTAATTAGGTGAGGTAGGGAAGAGCCCTATTTGGGAACAGCTACTTGCAATTACCCATTATGATTTTTTTTTTTTTGCCTAAATTTGAAAAGAATAGATCAAGTACTTAGAATGGTCCAATCTAGAAACAAGGTTAGGTTATCATGCCCATTTGCTGCACATCATAGAATTCTGAAGTCTTTGACAGAAAATGTTCTTGATGTCACCCACCCCCGTATAGAAAATAGAGGTAAATTTTGCAGGCCATCTGAGGAAAACATTCCATTGCGTTATTAGGACATAGTTTCTTAATAGACTAGAAATGCCTGGGTTTTTTGCTTCTGTTTTAATGTGTTACCATTCACAAATGACTAAGTAAATCTCTTCTGAGGGGGGTGGATGTGGGGGAAGGGGACAAAGCGTGTTATTGTCATGAACGTAGACAGTCTTGTTTGTTGTCTCCTGTTATGAATAAAAGATGCAAACCCTCCATTCTATAATGAACTTTACAGATTCTTGAGGTTGGAACAATGGCTGTATGGAACAAATTCATCTGCACATGCACCAAAGCGAATTTTAAAAGTTTAATAGCACCCTCTAGGTCTATTTTGACCCAGAAAAGGGTTCCACAGGCAGTATTTGCATTAATATTAAGATAAATAGTCTTCTACATAAAAAGGTGGGTAAAGCAATTATTTTGAAGCAGATGTTATGGGATGAATGAAATACAAGTTAGTGTCCCCTCGAACAATTACCGCAATTTCCAGTGGTGATGGGTGAACTTGTGGAATGGTTTTATTCCACAGCACTTCCAGTATTTACCATGCAAGTGAATCCATATTAACTGTTTTCGGGAAGTGGGGAAGAAGTTCCTCCCAAAGATTTATTTTTGTTGATTGGAAAGCCTGCAATACTGCACAACCTCATACTGAGTCCACTTCAGAACCCTGGTGGATTGATGGAGGTGTTTTGTCTGCTGAGGGTTTTGTTTGACTGCAGTTAGGGAGGGGTAATCCTCTCTAGTGCTTCCTTCTTTGATGTGGTGTTCCATTTTTACACATATAAAACCCCCTTGTCCGATAGACAAAATATGCGCCCGAACTGAAGCCAGTCCAAGATTTCTCCGCTTCGGTTTTAGTCACAGATTATTTTCTAAAAAGCTGCCAAGTCACGAGCGTCATCTCATAAGTTTAAAAATTGTTCGATTGCCATTTTTTTACGGTGCTATCAGATCAAAACTACGGGGAAACGTGGCACCAATGTACTATAGGTCTTCAAATTATTGCTGTTAATAAGGCTGGGATTGTGTATCCGAGGCAAATGGTGTTTAGCCAATGTAATTTAGGGAATTTATAGGGATTCCTCTTTAGTTATGGACCTTCCGTTTGATAGTCGCTGGTTCTTGGCTCAACACCATCCCCTGGTACTATGACTAGAAATGTTGGTGTTGCTGATCTTATCTTCTGTGTGCATGTTAACAACATTGCAGGTCAAAGCAAAACCAAAGGGGATGATGGACGGAGTGTTGAACATTGCAAGCACTCACCCCCAGTCAACTGATCTGGGTTTAATCCATCATCTTTCTTTAGCTCACTCTGCCACCCCAGTTCAGACCTGGCCATATGCAAATCAGTCCGACCCTGTACCTCACGGTGACAGTCCAGCCCGAACTGCCAAGCCTGGTCTTCCGTGGACCGGAAACAAGCATCCTGGGACTGGTTCGGGGTCACAGCCCTCATCAGCCAGGCTAGCTTGAATCCAGTGGCAAAGTGAGCAAAGGACCCACGTCTGGGCATACCCTGCCAACTTAGGGTGAACAAAGCAAAACCAAAGGGTATGATGGACGGAGTGTTGAACGTTGCAAGGACTCACCCCCAGTCAACTGATCTGGGTTTAATCCATCATCATTCTTTAGCTCACTCCGCCATCCCAGTTCAACAACATTGCAGGTACATATTGCTTCCTTTTGAACAGTTTATAGAAAATTATTCCTTGCCTTTTATTTGAAGTAAGGTTGTTGATAGATTGTGCTAAAGGCAGCTGGTACTTCTGTTGATTTACCTCTGCATGATTTTGTTGGTATTCCGCCACTGGTGAACGGATCTTGTTTAAGGCTGTGTGTGGTGCACAAAGCACTTGTTGGCACTTGTTCTGTGTATCTCAGCTCTGTTCCAGCCAGATGTGCCCTGCTCATGTGTTTAATTTCTCTTTTCAAGCAGTCTTGGTTGTGCCTAGGACCCGTTAAATCAGAGCAGGCGGATGGGGTTTCTTGGTTTTTCTTTGTCTCCGTTCACCAGCGGTAAAAGCCACACCTATAAGCATTGCCGGTGCTAGTTAATGTTAATTTTATCTTCTCCCAGTTCCTGAAATATAAATGTTAGTTGTTAATTGGTTTAACTTGTCTTCTCCAGTGATAAAACTTGACATTGCATTAATTGCTGTTGGGCCCCTTTCACCAAAAGAATAATTTTCTTATTGCTTCATTTTTAATTTTTTTTTGTAGTATCAAATCGGATGTGAGAAGATGGCTCCTTTACCATCCAGTGTGTCAACATCTATAACCACTATGACTTTGACATCTTCTGTTACCTGTCCAGCTTACATGGGTGACCTGCACAATACAAAATCTGCATTCTCCAGTGTGAGAAGTCCAACTGCTTCTAGCAAAGTCTCCCAGTTATCCGATGCACTTGTTGAAAGTATCTCTTCCACTGGCGCTTATACATCAACAGAAATGTCTTCAGTTGCCTCTTCTGTTAGTTCTGTGGATTTGTTTACAGCTAAGCCTACGTTTAATAGTGAGCGGAGTATGTCTAGTAAACTCTCCCCTATAGCCCATACACCAGTAGATAAAACAGATGTTTCAGTAAAAGGCATCCTGAAAATGGAACCCCGGCAGCTCTTTGTGGAGGAAAACGACAAGAGAATGGCTACAGATGATTATATTCTGGAAGCGAAAGCCAGAGCCTTCACACAAGAAGATAAGGGAAGAGGAAAGTACAACTCCTATGTGGAAGAAACCACACATCCTGCACTTAATATAGTTGACGAGATAGAGGAGAACCACATAGACTTAAAACATGTTGCCTCGAGTAAACATGCAATGAATGTGCTGAGCCCAGAGACCGATGTCCATCCTGTGGACCTAAAGGAAATGTATGGCCCTGAACGCGCTGCGCAGGAAACACACTTATCAAGAGCAATGTATCCATTTGACGAGAAGACACAGCCACAGAACTTACTGAAAAGTCCTGCTTTGCATTCTGGTAAGAACACATTGGAGACTTTTGTATTGTTAAACCATTGTTAGTTATAAAATGAAAGTTTACTTCCTTTTTACTAAAGCCTATGTAAAGTTTAGTTTTATGGAAAATCTATGTTAAATTAAGATATTGTCCGCGACTTTCAATATGTGATGTGCAGTACACAAGATTGCAGATTCAACTTGGTTTGTGCTTGGACTGTCCGCATTCTAAAAATGGGTGTTTCGGTATATTGGTAGTGTGCATTGCCGGACCTCAACCAAGCAACACGACAATAGGCATTTTACAGTTTGCTCTAGATGCATTTTTTTTCTTAGATTGATTTGAGACACTTCATGTGCTCGATGTAATTTTCTTTTTTTTTTTTTTGCTAAATACAGTAACCATAGAGTAAAATTCCCATCTAAAGTACATGTATGGCAGCAAGAATTTGTGTAGTCCTGTAGTTACAACAGCATCGCATTCCTAAGTCACCTGCTCAACCGCTTTTCTGTGGATTAAGGAGGACATACTTAGTATAGGGAGAGATGTCCAATTGTTGCTTTTGGTTTTAAATTCTATGCAATTTAAGATCTTTAAGGTCCTGAACGGTATCCAAATACGTTGTGGATCTAAGCTTCTGCAAATCACATCACTTTTTTACTTATAAAATTATTTATTTGTAGTCTGCAAACCCGTTTAGCCTTAAGTTTAACCCAAACTAAGAGTTCCATAAATCTTCAATTTAAAAAAAAGTTCAGAACATTGAGACCCTTAAATTAGTTTTGAAATGGATTAGTCTGAAAAAGCTACACAAGTGTTAATACTTTATTATGCCCACAGCTTGGAGGTGAGGAGGGGTATACCATCTAGAGTAATTCCTCAGCAGTTTCGCACCAATGAAAAATGCTTCCCACTGTACTTTTGTTTATAACTAAATATTCTCATCTTTGAAATATTGTAGTAGTTTTGTCACAGAAGGTTCTGGAGTACTTCATTTTCGGCAGGTTTCTGGGCCTAAAGACCATTGTTTTTTTTAGCATAAATGGAAATTTCCCAAGTAAACTATGCTAGCAGTCTAAGACTTCCCTCCTGCCATATTTCTGTTAATTGTATTACTTGCTAATGTGATTTCAGACCTATCTTCGAAGAAATCGGTGGAAACTCAATATGGAATAACTAAAAAGAAATGTGAAGAAATAATCCTGTCTTGCTCCGGTAGCGGTCACTGTTCTGCCCTCAAAAAGCCAAATTGTAGCTTGATGTCTCCATGAGTAAGTGAGCACTGCCCACAGCAGCCTTGGTCTAGCCCATGCTGAAAACAAGCCAAGCAGTGCTTGTGTAAGGTCACCCTCCAAAATAGACAGTTATGCTGTCTTCAAACCCATGTGAATACCATCTTGGAAAATAAATGGGCATGCTGGCCATTATGCTTCCAGTGACCCAAGCACGCAGGTCGCTGGAAGATTTTAGAAAACATGGCATTTGGATGTTTCATTTGAGTCTGTAGCTCAGCCATTGCTCACCCACAGAAGTCGTTCCTCTGCGTTCACTTTTGCGTGCCAGTGGTGGTGCAAATGGTGATCCTGTGCCTCTAGCTGAACGGCTCTTCCAGGAGGCCTAAAATCTATTGCTGAATAGCTAGCTGGCTGCCTCTGAGTTGACCTAGGAAAGGGTAAATACACCACCTCTCTGTTGGAATGAACATTGCAGCTGCTGCTACAACTCACTCGCACCGTCCTGTGCCTGAGATATTGCCAGGAATTAGGAAGAACCTCAATCTTGCTACTAATGTTGAGAGTTTGAGTGAAGCGATTTGAGGGATGGCTTTAACTTGCTGCTGACAAAGAACGAATGAGTCTGATTTAGGAGTCCCTGAATTTGCCACCAAAGCTTGGAAACCCATATATTGTGTGTTGGCCATGCGGCTAGGGTTTAGAGCCACGTCCTGGATAATAAAGTTAAACTTCCCTCATGCTTTTAGGAGGGCTCCTGGAATAGCACAGGCTTCACAAGGAGTTTGAATTTCACCATGCCTGCTAGACTCTGAATTGGGAGCATCCTGTGGAAAGGGGACTGCTTGAGGCTACTCTCCTTCGGAAGGTCATTCCATGCATGTAGAAGAGCACTGTCGATGGAAAGATCACATTGTGGATAGGTCGTCTGCTGCAGGAGAGAATTTACAATTTTGCTCCTACTGAAAAATGTCCTTATTTCCTAGTTGAAATGTGGTGTGCAAGCTCCATCAGAATCCTAGTTTTCTACTACAAAATACATATAAATTACCACGTCCTCCTGCCATTTTGAGGTCTTGAGAATTTTTAGTTGAAGTATGTTAAGTCTTTGCTTGCCTGGTAAACTAGTATCTTGCAAAGGTCTTTTCTTAATGTTTCAAACAGAACTAGGGTAATTCTAGTGAGATATTGACCACTAAAAAAGCCAATTCCTTAATTCCAAGTAAACTGATGCACTCCTCTTACTTGTACGAGGTATGTAAATTGAAAGCTTGAAAACAGCATTTGCTTCCTGGTATATCTACTCAAGACTTAGTGAGCAACCATTTTAAAATATATTACAATCACATATGTTTTCGCTGAAACTATAAGCTGCCTGGTTAAATTATTCAGTTGCTGGACGAGTTTACCTTCTACTCTGCAGACAATATTACTAAAGCTTGACTTCTGTGGGCATTTGCTCAGGTTGTGTAAGGGAGTGCTCATGACACTGACTGGAGAGACAGGGAAGTCCTCGAGGGGGATGAAAGGCTTGAGGTGTTAGAGGGACTAGAATCATAGGTTGGAATTTTAAATGTTTTAAGCAAAATGGTGGATTACATTGCGTAATACTATACTTTGTCCTTTGAACTGTGTCTTTATTATGTGAATGCTGCCACTGATGTTTTTCTTTTTATAAATGTAGAGGCATGGTGATTTTTAACTTTTCTTGCCATGGGCCAATTTGTCAAAACCTTGATACTAAACAGCTTCTTGCTATTAAAAAAACAAAACCTGTTGAACAGAAACTGTCCAAGATGAACATCTTTGGGACTAGTGCCAGATGGATTCACTCTTGTCAGCTTTGGGCTCCTGGGGTAGTGTCCCCAAGTGCTTTTTTTTTTTTACGTAAGTGACTAACCACGCGTATGGCACGCTGACGTTCCTCAGCCTCCTAGAATAATAACATATTTGTTTGGCTAAGATGCATTATTGAAGGAGGAGGGTTGAATCTTTCCTTTTGAATGTTCTCCAAAGAGGATCCCTGCTTGAGGATCGGCACAGAACTGGAGTCATTCGCTTCACATCAGGGAGGGGAGGAGTGCATGCCAAGTAAGGGTATGTGTTCCCTAGAGAAGGGGCAGGGCAGAATTCCTATAGAAACCAGGTATATTTTTTTCTTTCTAAATATTGTGTGTATTCGTCCAGGCATCGAGCCACAAACAATTTTTAATGGGCCATATAGTCTGTCTGCCATGGGAGGGTGCAGACAGAATTTGGAATATGAGGCAGGAAACCCACTCTGTCATCAGGCCTTACCCTCACCCTGTAGTTTACCCCGCAACCCCAGGAGAAAAGATTAGAGATGTATCCCCAGTTGAGGGGAGAAGCCCACTCCATGTCCGGGACAGATTTAAAGAAAAACGAATTCACTAGGGGCCAGCCTGTCATGGCATCATGCTGCACCCCAACAGCCTATTTGTCCCCTGGGGCCTAGAGCGTCCCCAGGGGAAGCTAAAGGAAATATGTATTCCTTTGTGCTTAGTTTAGACATTGCGCTGGAACAAGGGGTGCAAGGGAGAGGTTTAAATCCCAGTTTTTCTATGCTTGCCGTGGTGAATTGCTGCTCTATTTAGGCCCTGGGCCAGTATGCAACCTGGGATCCCTACCAACCTGTGGGCATATTTGAAACATGAAGGCCCCAGGGAATCCAAGGTGATGTGTAGGGACATTTTCTTAGATGGAATGTCCTGCAAATGTTGCATACCTGTGCAACAAAACTCGAGCGTTTCTAGCCAGTGGTCGAAGTCTTACCACTCTGCTTCCCTGCACTCTCCTGATGAAGTCTGTTTCCCATATGTGATCGGACTGAATAGATCATTGGAACAGACCAAAACTTTAATCATGTGAAGATAAAAGTGGGACACCATTTGTAATGAGAGAGATGTGGAAATGCTGGGTAGTAGGGTTTTTGTGGATCCTTGGAGGTTCTAGATCTTTGCCGCACATGAATATGAAAAAAATTCCAGATTTTACCCAAAATGTAATGTATTCTGAGTTCGAAAACATATATATATATAATATTTTCTATCTCCCGGTGTCTAGTGGGCATTCCTGCGGCACGATCGCGCCCTATGCGCGATCGTGCAGCAGGACTGCTCAAGAGGAATCCGAGGAAAGGAAAACCCTTTCCTTTCCCCCGATGCCTCTTTTGTTTAAATCCCCTACCCAAGGTGAAACTTACCTCCTCTCTTGCCGAATCGCTGGAAGCAAATGGCTTCTAGCGCGTCTAGTTGCATGTAATGACGTCAGTGGGCTGTGCGCGCCGATATTAGATGACGTGGAATGGGAGCGCAGTAGTCAGCGGAAAGGGCTTCTGCTGTCCTCCCCGGTGGGGGCAACCTGAAGGGCGACCCACAGGGGAGGGGGGGCAGCGCTTTCCACATGGGTGGGTTCTAGGACCACTGGGAGCCGTCCGTACATGCCCACCGTATTGTCGAACAGCTCCCTGCCTTCCCACGTATGGAAGGGGTTAAATCTTGTCACATTTGCTGTGCATTCAAAGGCGCAGGTCAAGTGTTGGGCTATGTCTTCTGAGGAAGCTTGGGGTTTAATTTTCTTTCTTACTTCAAAGTGAAAAAATTTGTGATAATGATGCTGGCTACTGGCGGAGGTAGGGTGCTGGAGGAAGGCTGTACGTTTTTTATCTAGTTTATTTTATTTATTTATTTTTAAGGTTTTATATAGCGCGAACAAGATCTTTGCAGATATCAGAGCGCTTTACAGAAACAGTAGGTAGGGTAAACAAAACTCTTGAAACAATATAAAATTCAGTAGTTAGTGAGTTGCAGAATAGGGTAGCAATCAACACAAGAATATGCAGACTAATAACAATCAAGAAACAATAATATGGAAGCAGTACAATGTCTAATCGGGTAAGATTATAGCACCCCAGAGGGTGCGTAAACACAATGTGAAAGCAGAGTAGTAGTCAGTAATGGGTGCGTTGCAAGTTAGTGAGGCACTCAAGTCATAATGTACAACCCAATAGCCAAGTTGGAAACCAATAGTATAGCATCCGCGCAATGATTTAGATCCGAAAGCAGTCAAAATAGAGACTCGCCTAGATAGGCAATCAGAAGGCTGATAATGTAGGAGCCAAGTACTGTCATTGTTCCAGTGTCAATAGTATTCAGGTGAATTTAGCCTGAAGGATGGACTTCACCTCTTTCTTGAAGAGTACAGTGGAAGGGATAAGCCTAGTTTCTGGCGGGAGTGCATTCCAGATCCTAGGCGCCATTCCTGAGAAGGAGCGTTTGTGTGTTTTTTCCTTCCGGAATCTCCGTGGTTTCAGGAGGAGTGTTTTTGTGCTTCTGTTGGATCTTGAGCCTCCTGAAATGGTCAGCTTTTGAGTGAGGTAGTTGGGTGACTTGTGGTGTATGGCCGAGTGCGTCATGCAGGCAATTTTCAGCTGAATTCTGGCTTCAATAGGCAGCCAGTTTAGGGCTTTTAAATCGGGGGATATATGCAAGTGTTTTCTTGAGCCAGTGATGAGTCTCGCGGCCGCGTTCAGGGATGCTCTTAGGGGAGCCGTTGTTGTAAGGGGGAGCCCGCTGAGAGCCGCAATACCGTAGTCTATCCGAGGAATGACTAAGGCTTGAACAACAGTTTGGAAGTCCTTGGGTGGAAGAAAGGGTTTGAGTTTTCTCAGCGTGTTGATTTGGAAGTTGGCTCCTTTAGTTGCTTTGCTAATATGCTGCTGCATGTCGAGATTGCAGTCCAGTGTGATGCCAAGGGATTTCGCGGAGTCCACGATGGTGGGCTGGACATTGAGTGCGGTTAGATGATTGAGCCATGTTTGGGTGATGGCCTTTTTCGTAGGAGGAGAGATCAGAAGGAACTCAGTTTTCAGAGCATTTAGTTTGAGGTGATTGTCGGCCAGCCAAGCTTGGGTCTTTCTCAGTGTGGTATTCAACAGTTTGATGTCTTCAGGGGATTGAAGCTTGAGATAGAGCTGAGTGTCATCGGCGTACATATGGAAGTGTACCTTTGAAGATTGAAGCAAGGTGGTGAGTGGTTCCATGACGAGGTTGAACAGTGTGGGAGATAGGGAGGAACCTTGTGGGACGCCTAGTGTTACTGGCACAGGCGAGGACAGAGCGTTGTTGATCTTGAACTTCTGAGACCGGTTGTGCAGAAAGGATGTGAACCATTTGAGAACAGTCCCGGATATGCATATTCTGGTGTTTAGGAGCTCCTGTAGTTTCTCGTGTTTGACCGTATCAAATGCTGAGGAGAGGTCAAGAAGGATGAGGAGGCAAGACTCATTGTGATCAAGGATTTGGAGGGCGTCATCAATTATGTGCGTCATGGCCGTTTCCGTGCTATGCTTTGAATCCTGATTGGTGAGAGTTGAGGAGCTCAAACTGCTCAATGTGTTTTGTCAGTTGGAGTTGTACGCAATTTTCTAACAGTTTTGCCAGAGTGGGGATATTGGTGATAGGACGATAGTTGTTTAGGTCGGTCGGGTCAGCTGTGGGTTTCTTGAGTATAGGCGTGACTTGCCCAATCTTGAGGGAGTCTGGGATGAGCCCTTGTTGCAAGGAACTGTTGATGATTTTAGTCCAGAGTGGGAGGAGCAGGGGGGTGAGGACTTTAACAGCATTGGCAGGTAGGGGGTCTGTGTGGTGATTGGCGGGTTTCAAGGTGACAAGCAGCTTTTGAATTGATTCTTCAGAATAGGTGTCGAAGGACGACCATGACGCGTTGTTTTTAGGTTGAGTGTTAGTTATGCCTATGGAGCCGGAGTATCGACTTACATCCTTGAGGAGATCATTTCTTATAGTGTCGTTCTTTTGCTTGAAGAAAGCAGAAAAGTCTTCACAACTTGGAATCGCCTTTGTTGAGTTGTTAGGTTGTGGAGGTTGCGTTTTGGTTTGGGTTTTGACTAACTCGAACAGTTTTTTAGGTCGGTTTTTAGCTTGATCCAGCTGTTGGCTAAAGAAGACTGATTTCGAGCGTTTGATTTTTCTGAAGTAAGCGTTTCTCTTACTCTTAAGTGCTCTATGGTGCAGTGCTGAGGGGTCAGATCTCCACGAGCGCTCAGCCGTGCGCATAGCACGTCTGTCTTCATTGAGGCTGCCATCGTACCATGGGTTCGAGTTCTTGGTGGCTTCTCTCTTCAGTTGCAGGGGTGCGGCTTCATTGATTAGACATGGTGTCTAGGTAGTGGTCCGTCAGTGAGTGCACATCAGAGACGCCCATCGGGGGAAGGAGGAGACTGCCTGTGTGGGCAGGCAAGGAGTTTGGGCTGAGATTCCTCATGTCCCTCTTCCAAATCTTGGTTTTGGCAGGTTGAGCTGGGTTAAGTTTGACCTTTTCGTTGATGAAGAAGGTGATGATGTGGTGGTCTGACCAGTCACATGGTTCGATTGCCACCAGCTGGGTAGAGTCTTCTTTGGCGATGATAAGGTCAAGGATAGAGCCTTTTTCATGTGTTGGACCGTTGCAGATTTGGGTGAGGTCAAGCGCGTTGAGGAAACTCTTAAGGCTTTTCACCACTGCGTCTTTCTGGTCGTTCCAATGGAGGTTGAAATCTCCCAGGTAAATTTGATTGAGCTGTCGACCGGCGTTGGTGGATATCGTGTCCATTAGTTGTTGGGAGAAGTGAAAGTTGTCCCCAGGTGGGTGGTAAATAACATGAAGGGAGCACACAGGTTTGCCCTCACTAGTAATATCAAGGCAGATGAGTTTGCAGGAGGAGAGTGAGGGGGAAGGGCCTTCAGTGATAGCGAGAGCGCTCCTGTAGATGCATGCGATTCCCCCACCCGTCTTGCCATTCCTGTCGAGTCTAGTAATTAGATAGTTCAGGGGGACTAATATGTCCATTATAGGTGTGGATGCTTCAGTTAGCCACGTTTCAGTCAGAATGGCTAGGTCAAGGTCCCTTGATAAGATGAGATCCGCGATGCCAGGGGAGTGTCTCCGGGCCGATCTGCAGTTGAGCAGGATACACTTTAGTCTAGGGGTGAGGAGAGTGGGTGATCTCTCTAAGGAGAGGGGAATTTTTTGGAGATTACAGGGGACAGAGCGTCTGTTGTTCAGTGTGGGGGGCCTGAGGGGATTTGTGTGGATCGTGGGTATGGGGAGTTGTGTGGTGGGTGGGCGTTTTGTGGGACCTGGGCCATATGAGCAGAGTAGATTGTGTAAGTCTCGGCCCGAGAGGGGGTTTGGGGTGCGACGGGGGCGGCCGGTGGCCTTGCGATCAGGGATGGAGGGCCAGCGCGGGGAGAGATGCGTGGAATGGTTTGAGGGGCGAGTGGAGTCCTTGTTGGGCGGGGAAGTGTAGGGTAGGGGGTGCCTGGGGTGTGTGAGAAGAAGTTCTTTGATGGTATGGACCTCTTCTTTGACTTGTAGGAGGGTGGAGATGATCATGTCCAGAGTTGGGATGGGGATGGAATTGGAAGTGAGAGTAGTGGGTGCGTGTTTGAGTAAGGTAATGGGGTTGGCACTGGATCGAATGGGGCAGGAAGTGCGCGCGATGGAGCAAGGCTCTGAGGTCCTAGTAGGTGGGGTAGCATTCGATGGAAGAGAGAGTTTGTGAGCCGGGGGCGAGGATGAGGACAGGGGGAGGTTGATAGTGTGGGTGATGGCGCTTGTGGAGTGCGGCGCAAGTGCGTTGAGGGATGAGTGTAGGCTGGAGAAGGAAGTAGTTACAATGGGATGGTGGGGGCTAAGAATGGGAGGGGATGGAGGATAAGGGGTTTGGTTGAGGGAGGTGGTGTGTTCCGTGAGTCTGGCCGATGGAGTGGGGCGTGAGAGTGGGGGGGGAGAGATGGTGAGGGTTGGTCATGTCGTGGGACGTGGGGGATAAGCTCAAGTCGGTGGGGGTGGGTTCTGCGGATGGGTGATTGATTACAGAAGGATCTGCGACGTTCGCAGGGGTCGTGTGGTGGGGGTGAGGAGGGTGGGGGTAAAGGGAATGAACGCGGGGGGTGATCTTCGCCAGTGCATGGGGGAATTTGGGAAATATGAACGGGTGGTATGAATTGGGCAGTATGGTAGGGTGGGTGACTGGTTACCGCGCAGGGGGGAGGGGAGAGGTGTGAGATGTACCTCTGCTGTGATGGTGTGCGGCTGGTGTATATGGGGGAGAGGTCTATGTCTGTGGTTGAGAGGTGTGGGGTACCTACAGTAGGTGGGTGAGTGACTAAGGTGCTGGGAGTAACGGGGGAGAGATCTATGTCTGTGATTGAGAAGTGCGGGGTAGGTACAATAGGTGAGTGAGTGACTAAGGTGCTGGGGGTAGAGGAGAGGTGCGAGTGGATTTGGGGCTGACCTGTGTTAGACGGGTTGTGATTGAAGGCTGTGTGGTCAGGGCTGAGAGGGCTGGGGATGCTATGAGTGGGGGTCTGTGGATTGGAGAGGTGCTGTTTGAAGGTGGGGAACAGGTTGTCTAGTAGTTCCAGGTTTCTGTCTGAGGATTGAATTAGGACAATCCCGTTATTGTAGATAGTGATGGTGGTTCTGCCTGGGAAGAGTTGAGATGGTGTGATGGAGAGAGTTAAGCCATGAGCGGATTTCCTGGTAGAGGAGACGGTGAGTAAGGTGCGGAACGCTTTTCTCCATTGGGCTCTTCGTGTGGTGTGGAAGATGATGTCAATATTCATGGATCCATTCACCGATGAGAAGTAGGTGTCGATAAAGGGGGTTTCAGGGTGGGTCCTAAGGAAGTTATGTTTAAAGCGTTTAGCTGCTTTTTTGTTGAGTAATGATGGGTAGTTGATTTTATATGTGTGTTTGCCGATGAGATCCATGTTGGGATAGCGGTAAAGGTAGGCGCAGGAGGGTGTACAATAATGATATACAGGAGCCAAATACAAGTGCAAGCAACAAATTACAAGTAACGAAAGTGACACTGGTGAGCAGACTGAATATATGAGGTAGCAATCAGAATCAAGATGATATTAGTGATCTTAGTGAGCAATCAAAATATGAGGTAGCAATCGGTGCGACCAAGAGAAAGTGAACTGGGTGCAGGTTACATAAGTGAACAAAATACAGGTAAAAATATAATATTGATATAGGAGGTAGCATTGCCATTAGTGTGCAATCAAAGTATATGAGGTAGCAATCAAAGTATGAGGTAGTATATGAGGTAGCAGTCGGTGTGTCCCAAAGAGAAAATGAACTGGGTGCAGGTTACAAGGTTTACAAGATACAAATACAAATATAGTATAGCAAAACATAGTCTATCTCTATCAACAAGTGGTATTGGAAACATAGGTATGACCCCAAATATAATAGGTAGCAGTCTCTGTGTTACATGGGAAAGTGAACAGAGTGCCGGTTACAAAAAGGTATAATACTGCAGAAATGTTTATAATACAGATAGAGGTATAATCCTTTTGTTGTCACACAAATAATCTTAAATCTGTGTATGAACTGTGCCGATATTTTAGAATATATCCAAATTAGTAAAGCACAAGTGATGCACATTTTTTGGTAAATGTGAAGTGTGGTGGAAACAAATATTTCAATACCATCAAAACAAATTGATACACTAATGACATTTCCACACTATTGTTTGTGCGCTGTATATTTTTATCAGAAAAAACTATCTGTGCAAATGTAATGGTCATTTCAATTAAACATGTCTGTAGTTGCAGTGCACAACCATACATACTCTATATTACCCCATTCCACTCTATAACATTGACCTCTGCGACAATGCAGCACTCCACACCACTCTAATCCAACGCCCGACTCCACGCAACTCTAATCTACTCCGCAACACTGCACTTTATGCCACTCTACGCAAATGCACTCTATACATGCCAGTGCAATGTACCCTGGACCACTCCACTGCCCTCTACTCTGTGCCACTCCCTTGTATGCCAGTGCACTCTGCCAATCCACTCTACACTAATCTACTCTGCACCACTCTGCTCTAACCACTGCACTCTACACCAGTCTACACTGCACTCTGCCACTATACTCTGCAATACTACGCCACTCTATTCTACATCACTGTAATGCTGCTGCTCTCTATGCCTTTGCACCCTGCCACTCTACTATACACCACTGCACTCTGACTTTCTACTCTACTGCACACTACTCTGCCACAGCAACAGTTGATGGATAGAATACAGAACAATGGCATACATTCACCCCAGTACAGAGATCTGGGGCTCAATCCATCGTTTTTTTGCTCACCATGCCATTCCAGTTTGGACCCAGCCATATGGAAATCAGTCTCGACCCTGTGCCTAATGGGAAGAGTAAAGCCCAAACTGCCAAGCCAGGTCCTCCCTGCCACTGCACTCTGTTCTACACAACTCCACTCTGCCTCTCTACTCAATGCCAATGCACTCTACCCCATTCTCCTGTGTACCACTACTCTTCGCTGCTGCTGCACTCTACACCACTCTAGTCTAGGCCACTCCATCACTGCACTCTACTCTGCACCATTCTACGCCACTTCATTCCTGTCTAACCTACTCTGTGCCAGTGCACTCTACCCCACTGTACTGTACTATGCACCCCTGCACTCTACGCCACTCCACACTATGCCACTCTGCACACTTCACTATGTAACTCTGCGTTATTGTAATTTACTCTGCACCACTCTGTCAGAGCACTCTACCTTGTGTCACTCTACTGTATGCCAATGCACTCTACACCAGTTTACTCTATGCACTGTCAATCTAATCTGCACCACTACAGTCTACGCCACTATACTCTGCAACAATCTGTGCCACTCTATTCTACTCTGCACCACTGCACTCCATAGCAGTCTACTCTGGAACACTGCTCTCTCCCACCATCTACTATAGAACACTGCACTCTCTGCCATTGAACTTTTTTCTACTACGTCACTCTACTTTGCATCACTGTACGCTAGTGTAGTCTATGCGGCTCTACTCTGCATCACTTCACTCTACACCACTCTTTTGCTCTCTGACAATGTATGCCACCTTTTTCTGCGCCACTTTACTCTGCGTGGCTTCAATCTACACCTAATGCACTCTAAGACACTCTAATCTACTCTGTCACTGCATTCTGGGACATTCTATTCCACTGCAACCCATGCCACGTCACTGTACTCAAATCTACAGTCTGCGCCACTCTATACCACTTTGCACTATTCCAATCTAAGCCACTCCATGATACTGCAATCTACACTGCACCACTGCACTCTATTCTACGCCACTCAATTCTACACCAGTGCATTCTATGGCAATTCACTCTACACCACTTTATTCAAAGCCAGTACACCACTGCACTCTGCGACACTGCCCTGCAACATTGCATTATGTGCCACTTTATTCTAATCCACTACACCAATCCACTACGTCACTCTTCTACAGTACACCACTGCATTCAACACCACTTCTCTATGCCTCTCTGCTTGACTCTGCACCACTCTACTGTATGCTACTGCTCTCTACCCCACTCTACTATGCACAACTGCACTCTAGGCCACTGCAGTCTACTGCACTGCACACCTCCCTCTACGCCATGTCACTGCACTCTATTCTAGTCCACTCTGCACCACTGTACTGAAGGCCACTTCACTCTAAGCCACTCTACAATACTCCACTCTGGGGCTCTACTGCACACTATGCCACTCTAGAACACTACTCCATGCCACTCACTGCGCAGCACCCTCTAAGCCACTCCACCCTCCTCTATACCCCCCAAGGACACACTATGCCCCTCCACTCTGACACCCTATTCTGACACTTTACTCCCTCCACGACACTCTGTACCCCAATCCATGACACACCACTTTGACACTTCACTTTCTTTATACCACTAACTTTTAGCCATACTGAACAGCAGACACGCTTATGTACAACATGATTTTAACATATTGGCAAAGTGAATAGCTTTTGCGTAGGGAGAGCTATTGGCTTTGTCAATGCTCGTCTCCCAGTACTTTGCAGATTGTGTGCCATCATTCCTGTTCTACAGCAACCAGTAAAATCCAGGTCTCTCGTTTACCATTACTGTGCTTTTTGGATTTAACAAACAATCAATTATCGAGCCAAATGTGTCGACCGTGATAAAGTGGTGTTTAATAGTTTACCAGAGTTGGTTTGCACCCTTAAACCCTGTTGAAAAAATATTCTTGCTGAAAGAAGGGCTCACGTGAACCGGAGTGTTGTAGTTCGCCTGCCAGCTCATAACTTCCATTTGGCTGGGCCTCTTGCAATCAGTTTGAGTTTTGTAGCTGTTCTCTTTCTCGGAAGCATGGGGGTGCGCTGGGCATCGGAGCCCGTTGCAGTCCAAGCGTTACTTTTGTTGCTGTCGGAGGGTGGCAGGCCGGCAGCGGATTTGTCACTGCCTCGCAGGGTTAACAGCGGCACAAGAATGAAGTGCATGGTTTTTGTTGTGCGATTATTTATAGCCCCCGGTGCTAATGCTGAGTTTCTCCTCACCAGCAGAGTTTGACGAGTCGACTCACGGGCTCTTTGCGACACCGGCCACGAACGGCGCCTGCCGGACCGCAGCGGCGCTGCCCTCGGAGGAAGACCTGCCAGGGGACACCCCGCCGACGACACCCGTCTTTGGGGGCGCCCCGGAAGACGAAGACGAGACCGATCCGGCCGGCAAAGCCATGTCCATCCGAGACAGGTAGGGGCGTTTGAAGGAAGTCTGTTGGCGTAGGGTTTGATTGACAGCTGGTGGCACGTATGTCCTGCGGGCCTGCCCTCTTAAGTTATGTCCAGAAGTTTTACCTCATGCTTAACTTTAAAGCGTCAAGCTTGTGTAGCTCAAGGTGGTGAGTGTTAGGTTATGATAATATCAAAAACTTTTGTTTTAGTGTCATGGATGTTTTCACTGGTACCCGATTCACTAATGCAAAACATTTGCACGTATTTACTGCAGTTTCATTTACATCTCGGCGATGTTAATTGTGTCTTACTGTTTGCATACTTATAACAAATGAAAAATGTTTTTTTGTATTGAAATGGAGTCCTGGGAGAATGAGGGTTTTTTATTTATTTTTTTGTGTGCGCCTGTTAGACATGGACGCTGAAGTTGGTGAGATTCGGGAACGGGGCGCCGAGAGCGAGAGAAGGCCCCGATTTCTTTGTAAACAATTTACATTCAGAATCGCTGCTGGTTCTTAAAGCAACTTTGTGTTTCAATTCATTTTGAAAGTAATACCGTCGGCCCCCATGTGGACGCTAGCATTACCAATGTATACTTTAATGTCTTTGATTAAAGGATGCAAAGTGTATGCTCAGTCATACTTGACGAGGGGAGTGTTATATCTACAAAACCAAGCGAGAAAATCCCAGATTATATTTGTAGTTCATGCGTTATAGTACTGAAACGGGCATTCACGTCCGACCAGTCATTTTTTACTACGTGCTGCACATAGGTTAGTGTTCTGTCGTGTTTTTAGACACGTATGTGCTAAGACCGCATCCATTACAGTCTTGGCTACACTGTTCATGTGTCTTTTTTTGTTTGTTTTGTTACTGACATTGGCATTTAAATTTATTTTTGTGAATGCTCTCCTTGAAAACTGATGAATTGTTTGTCGCTGAAATGAGACCCTACTGAGCATTAAAAATGCGGCGTTGTGGAATGTAATCTTCTTACTTAATACGTTTTCACAACCCTCCATGCTGGGGAGGAATTAAGTGTCTCCATTACATGGGTAAACTTCTTTTTTGATTGCCGCATATTTGAATAAAATTTGTCTGTAGATCTATTGTCCATTTGTATGCTTCTTATCAGGTTCAAAGGTCATCTTTGCATTAGAAAACCGCAGGATTGGCTCAGAACATGTAGTCCACTTTGGCAGTATGCTGCCCTTACTTTGGTGCATAAGTTTTGTGTAGCTGCATGGTATGTGCTTGCTGCATCCGTCTGGACAGGGCATCCCTATTCTCAGCAATAATCGCACCCTAGCCCGTTTGGAAGCTCCTCCGGCCGAAGCAGCATTCATAAAGGGGCCTAGCTTCACATAGTTTGTTTACTTTCTCAACAACTGTGGGAGAGCATCAAGGTGCAATGGATTTATAGTAAGGTTGTCCAAGGCCTTTGGTGTGGTAAAAGTTGCAGGCGCTCCTTACGGGCTAAACTCGTTAGGGGTTTATGTTTGGAGACTTCTGCCTGTGTAGTTGCTTCAAGGACCATACTATTTGATCAAGAGACCCTAAAGCTTCAAGTATGGTGCTACTTGTTTGTTCCTAGAGGGATGATGCTACTGCCCACATAACTTTCACAGGAAGTTGAAAAGGATTAGTCTAAAACATTCAGTTGATCAGCACTCAACCAGCTTGGGAAGACAAGAGTGAAAGAGAGCATGGGGTTGTACGTAGGAGACAGTGGAGGATAGTTGGGAGAAGAGAGAAGTCGAGTGGGAAGAGATGGAAAAGAAAATTCACTCTTGCATTTGTTGAGGTGCGCGTAGTGAGAAGAAATCAAGTCCCGGAGAGTAAAGGAGAACATGTAGATCTCTCAATCTGCATAAAAGCATCAAGGCAGGTTGATGGAAGAGCAGCTAGATTGTACGTAAACAAAAAAAGAAGGGTTTCACACACTTTATCATGTGGGCAAAGTGGTCAGATTTCCCTATTCTAGAGTAAGACACACTTGAGAATACTTTTGCCCTTTATTGTAACTTTCTTGATCTCTCGCCTCTGTTTTAGAGATGTGGCAACGCCGTCAAAAGCAGCTAATAGGTAACGGGCCAGAATAGCAGATTTTTTAGCGTGATGGGAGAATGTGAGGTGAAGAAGGAATTTAATAAAAACAATTACTAGATTAGTTTTTTTGCTGATTCGTGGGCTACTAGAGCAACTGTGACTGTGTTTAGAGGTATGATTACATTAAGGGATATCTCACATTGCAAGAAGTCTCTCAATGGAGTACTCCTCTGTTTTCGGAGATGGCAAAAAGGCAGTAGGGCAGCAGACATTGAAAAGTATGGTTCTGGGAAGTGTTTAGTTACTTTTAGTGTCTTTTCAATGTCAAACTTGGTTCACAATGTTCCATTTTGTGACAAAATATGAAACTTGTTAACGTACTAAATTGCTGCTATTCTTTTTTTAAAGCACTCTTTCTGTCCCGCATGTGCTTCAGAGTAGAACTGGTTATCAGCTTTTGTATGGTGTCTCGAGCCATTAGTATGGCCCTATAGCACTTTCATTATCTGGATGCCCTTTTTGTGAGGTTCTGGGATTGCCATCAGTTGTCTGTAGATGTATGGTTAGTAGAGATGTTGAGAAGTTCTGAAGGTAAATAATAATGAATGGTGCAGAGAACTGTAGTAGCGGAGTACTTTAGTCTCCCTCTTTACGCTACTATAAGCTCATTTTTTGTGCCTGATACAGCACTAAAGTTACAGCCAAGCACCGCTTCAAATTATGCATCACAATAGCTACAGTGTTCTCATCCCACGTCCCTATATGGGTACTCCGATATACCTCTGTGTGAAAGTTTGTGCCTCTGGTGTCAGCAGTACCCATTTTCATGTCTGCAATACCCATTTTCAACATTGAGACTATTGACAGCCGTTCCAAATTTCTTTTTATCAGGTAATTAGTACCTGAGGAAATAGACTGATCTGTTTAATTTAGTTTTTCACTATAAGACACTGGTTCATGTATCAAATATTGGATTCAACTTGTTGAATGTAGCACAGGTTTTAGCAGTTATGTCACCAGGGAATTCTTTGCTCTGATAGGTTAGGTGGTGTAGTGTTCCGCTTCCTTTTGAACAAAAAACATTGAAACTTTCCCAGGTTTGTACGGTGTGGGGGAGGGGTGAATCGAGAATACATTTATGCACAACTTTACCATTTAGTCTTAATGCCAAGACTAATGGTACGAATTTGCATGTTAATCTCCTCTGTGCAGAAAGTTTTGCACTTGTGCCTAGAATGGGTAATAAATGGCCATTCGCTGATCGCTTCTCATTTATAAGTTGATTGACACCATGTTCAAACTAATGTAAGTTGTACTCTATAGGTACGAACAAAAGAAGATTTTTACTAACTATTCCCAGCCACTGTTCCCGAACATCCGGTCTTCTATCTTTTATCTTGACCATTTAAAATTTTCCCATTTAATCACCTCCATTTTGACAATCGTTTGACAGTTAAGGAGTCCACAAGGGCTGCGTGTTAATGCGTTTCCTATTGCATTCCAGAGAAAAAAGAGAAACCCCTTGTATACACGGAGTGTATCATTTTACTCGCTACCTTTTCTAAAGGCATCTAGAGAGACCATTCAATTACTTAGTGGTCAGATTTTCTGCTGGTGAATTAGCCCGCAGTGCCAGTTTGATTAGCTAATCCACTTGATCACACAAGCACCGTAATCTGGTTTTAGCTGTTCCCATGCAAACGACTCAAGCCGATTATATTTGTAAATTAGAACTCTGTTCACACTCTCGGGCTTGTTTTTATGTCCTGAAAGGAGGTTGTCCACATTGGTTCTTTGTTTCCATAGTTATTTTTGGCTGCTATCTAATTGGACTATATTGGTCTGGATTTTTGATGTCACAAACCTTTGAGTCCCACATATCCGTTAGTTATTTCCGTTCTGGAAAAAAAGGATTTTAACATATCTCCAGCTTTTGTTTGTACATGTTTCTAAATGCACTGAATAGGTTGTTGTCATCTCCATTTTGTACCCTAGTAGTCTATTGTCTGCTTTGGCTGTGGACTTCTCCAGAAGCAGTTTGTGCATTTTCCAGGTTCTTGACAGTCTGGTCTTTCGAATGCATGCTTTGACCAGGAACCTTTAAATGGTGTTAATGTACCAGGTTTCTCTAAAGATTAGCATTATGATGCTTTCTCAAGGACCAAGGTCCACTTTCAATAGGCTTTCAATGTTTGTTTGAGGCTTGACTTGCGCTGACTAGAGCCAATACAAAATTTTCCTGTGAATTATTTCCTTGATGTTAGTCCTACATGTTGGAAATCAGACGGTCTATATTTTAAGACCAAGTCAATGATTTGGCTTTGGTGTCTGAGGTGCAGGTACAGTAATGTGCTGCCTACTATTAGGGCTGAACTTGGTCCACAGTCTAGTCACGGCTGCTCACTATTGGCTAAGTGTGGTTGCTTTACGTGGGTATATGTTGGTTGCAGGATATGAAACACTGGGCATATTAGTTGTAGTAGCCACATCTATGCAGTTTCAATGAGCCTTGCAGGATTTGGTCTTGCTGCATTGTGCACTGATCTTTAATCAGTGTAACAGTAATATTTCCAAATCCATGTACATAAGTTCAATTGAGTAACACAGTATGACCACTGCAAAAAAAATGCACACAATTAAAAAATATAGAGCCATTAAATTAGTTTTTCTGGATATTTTGCAGAGAATGTTATATTGGAAGTCCGGATATTAAAATCATTCCTGGAATAGTCAAGATATTGAAATGGTGACAATGTATGACTTGACTAGCGATGTTGTGAAGTTTTAACTTAGTGCTCCATGTTTCAGTGATTAGGTTGACGATGGACTTGGTTGCACAGTTGGGAGTTACATTCCTTTGCTTTACTGGACGCAGAGGCTTAAATACTTGGATGTTTATGTTCTGTGATTTAATGCTTCTCCTTTGTTACACAAGTGCTCCTACAGACCAAGAATATTAAACGAGGCATCTACAAGGTTGGCATATTCTTCCTTCTTAGGTTGGCACTGCTGAAGAAGAGCGGCGAAGAAGACTGGAAAAACAGGCTTAACAGAAAGCAGGAGTACAGCAAGGTGTCTAGTATAGAACGCAGCATCCACACGCAGCGGCAGGAACTTGAGCAGTCCCTCAAAAAGAAGGTAAATATAGACATGTTGGGAGACATTCAGTCTGGTCTTTCTTTTTTGCTTGTGGATGGAACAGTACACAAACATGACCTTCTTAATCTGGTTGCTGCAGAATTGAATTCAAAATATTTTTGGTTCACTCATTCTGTAAACGTCTCTGGTTTGCCTCCTAGCACAAAGATTCATTTGGTTGAACAATGCATTCAGTGAACCTAGATAAATAGGTCTAGACCTATAATTTAATGTAATAATTTCCCCGAATTAAAAGTTCTAGCTATTTCACAGTTGGCAACCACAGTGGCTCAAATCACTAGGATATGACTGGCTAGATTTACCACATAATTTTACCATATTTCCTCCCACATGCCAGAAATTTGATTTCTGTCCTATCCTTAACAATTTGGCTCCAGTTCATGTTGTAGATCCCCAGTATCTAAAAAAGGTATGTAGAAATGCAGTGATATCTGAATGTGTAATATCCCCTTTTAGATCAACATATGAAGTTGCCTTCTACCGTCTGTTCAACTCCGACCAGGTTTCACTTATCCATCTTGTGTTTAGCTAACCTACTTACCTTCACAGCAGGCCACTTGAACAAAAAAACATCTGACTCAAACTACATAATCTTTAACAAATACAATAGTAACATCATGCATATTATTGCATTTGTTAGTAAAGCAGAATTGTTACAGCAATCCTAATGAATTATTAGTTGACCCTTGGTGTTTTGAATTGCAGCAATAATCTATATCTAAATCTGGCCAAAGAAGTCCCAAGTGAACAGTAAGCATGCCATAATTTTTGTAGGTTGCTCAGTTCAGTTCATACGTCTTTATTTTGATATATTTCATCATAAAGGACATCATAAAACACTGTGTTTATAACTAGTTACAGCATATACCATAAGAAAGTACATAAAAACTTAGTTAACCATTGATTCCAGAACACATCTCCTACCAGAAATAAATTACACATTTTAAAAAAAGAGTACAAAAAGTTAATTGATTAAGATACATAAAACAGAATTAAATTGACGATTAAAGACGTGCCAAAAAGTACATTACTATTTAAAACAATCAGTTAATCGACTAACAGATGTCAGATGGGTGCCTAGCTCTAATAACCCAAGTCCAACCCAAAAAGTTTGCTACAGCTATGGCCACGGGGACTGATGTAATCGTCCTCAGCAGCCATAGAGCCTCCTGTCCCACCCGTGTTCTCAAATTATTGCAAATTGGTTTTAACCATTTTCTCCGGGGGGCTAGGTATGCGGGGCAGACAAAAAAGACATGGCCAATAGACTCTTTCTGATCTCTACACCACGGGCAGGTGTCCTTGGACTGACCCCGCCATTTATTTGTAAAGGATTTTAGTGGCAACGACCCAACTCTAAACTGGTGGTAGAGCTTCCTGTCACTACTCTTAGTGATGACATCCCAGTAATTTTCTAACGAGGGGTCGAGCTTATGATTCAGAAACCTACCAGTCAGAGAAACTGAATCAGACTGGGCAATAAGCTGGTTCCTTTGGGCCGCCCAATAGAGATCCTTAAATGCCCTTTTAGGAGGGAATACATTATTTCCCGGGTCCAACCACAGATGACTTAGGCCCATGTTCTCAAATATAGATTTAAGTCTTAAACCACGGGAGATTACCAGAACCCACTATGGATCTAAGATCTTGAATTTTCTTTGCAAAGGATGCGAGTTCCGGGGTTGACCATATCCTCCTCCACAGGGCAACAGTCCTAAATCATGCAACTTCTTCAATAGATTGGCAACCTAGGTCCAGTAACAAAGGTTTCATAGGGGTAGATTGAGGCAAACCAACCAGGCGGCGCAGAAATTTAATTTTGTACTCTAACCAATGGGGACAAATCCGAGTAACCCCAAAGGTCCGCTCCGTACAATATTGCAGAGCTTATTTTAGCATTATATATTTTAAGTGCAGAACCAATTCTTTTTGTTAGTGAGGTTCTCTGTTCCTTGATAAGGCACCCAGTCAGATGGGCAAATTTCAGAGAGTACATCAATCTGAGCTTTCCATCTTAGCCTATTTTCATGGACAACTCCCAGGTAGGTCATCACTTCCACCTGCTCTAACCCAATGCTATTCATACTGACATGACCCACCAGCGGCCTATTTTTCGCTAACACCATAAATTTGGTCTTTCTCACGTTAACCTGAAGATCATTAATCTTACAGAAATCCTCAAATTTATTTAGTGCCAATTGTAGCCCCTTTTGAGTTTTGGAAAGGATAAGAGTGTCATCTGCAAAGATGAGTGGGAATTTTGAGCCACCTAAAGCAGGGGCATCAGTCTGTGTGTCCGCAAAAAACTGCACGACTCTGTTGATGAATAACAAAAACCGGGTCGGTGCAAGTACGCACCCCTGGCGGACACCACGAGTAACTGGTAATCTCTGGGTAACCTGCCCCTGCCTACCCCATCTAACCTGTGCAAAGTTTGCCTCGTGCAGTCTTATGACCAAATCCAAGAGATCACTCGGCATGCCCAAAGTTCCCAAGGCCTCCCATAGCTTGGCTCTAGGGACAAGATCGAAAACAGACTTGAAGTCTACAAACACAGCATAAATTGTTCCTCCACCCAGGGACACCACCTTCCAGTAAATGAGAATGAATCTAAACACCTGGTCGATCGTACTGACACAGGATGTAAAACCAGCCTGCATGGGGGGATAAGATATTCTCAGCATCCATCCAGACCTGAATTTTAGCCAACACCATCCTAGATATAATTTTCTGGATTGCGTCTATTAGACTAATTGGGCGGTAATTCCCCGGGGCCGAACGATCCCCCTTTTTAAATATAGGTAGTATTTCTGCCCCCAGCCAAGAGTCCGGAATCGGAGCCCCAGTCGCAATTGCGTTTGCAAGTGTGGTAATATACGGC
Organism: Lissotriton vulgaris; assembly: GCF_964263255.1. Lineage (NCBI taxonomy): Eukaryota > Metazoa > Chordata > Amphibia > Caudata > Salamandridae > Lissotriton > Lissotriton vulgaris. The sequence goes on along the minus strand of NC_141698.1, from coordinate 724,345,333 downwards.
ACCCAAATCACAGGATCATATTTAAATAAGTCTGCCGGGATACAGTCCATGCCTGGGGCCTTACCAGCTTTTGTCAAACCCAGTGCGATCTCTGCACCTTTGGTCTCAAAAACTGGAAAAGGACACCGCGACCTTGACAATGAGGCGCTCACCTCAGAGCCATAAGCAACCACTGTTGCTTATGGCTCTAAACTGGGACTCAAAATATTCTACCCAGTCGTCCGCTGCAACATGATTTGAAGGAGTTTGTAATTCAGGGATACTTCCCCATTTGACAATCTGCCAAAACTTAGTCTGATTAGTAGACAAGCTTGCCTCACAAAGGTCCTGCCAATGTCGATCATCCCATTCTCTCTTAGCCTCTCTCTGGATCTTTTTGTACTCATGCCTTGCCTTCCTGATATCTTCATTAACACAGGTTTTTAATGCTTTGATCAGGGAGCTATGTGCCTGCCGGCACAGTTTGTTATACCATTTGTGCCCTGATTTCACGGCCATGATTTCCCCGGGCTTGGTGTTTTTGGAGAAGAGGGCTTTCAGAGTACCAAAGAGCTGCTCATGTAGTACACTTCTGTGCACCAGATTGTCCAAGGGATCGACCATTGCCTGGATGGCATATAATGTATTTTGAAACTGTGTGGGAAATCTTGTCCAAAACTGCGGGGTCTTCCACTACCCTACTCCAACGCACCCTCCGCCTATTAAAATGGCCTCTGCTGTAGCACACTCTGTGGCTCTAGTGCTTATTGGGTTACTTTCAAGCTTCAAACTGAGGACAAATGGATTTTGATCACTCTCCGGACGGACAAGAACTGACATGTCCGCCAAAGATGGCCAATACTCAGCTTTAATAAGGATAGTGTAGTGCAGCCTCTGTCCCATTCTTAATAGGTTTTAATTCAAGAGAAGGGACGTTCCAAAGCTTGTCTTCTGTAAAGAAGTCCTGCCCGCCCCATACATAGGGCTCAAAGGTGCAATTGAGATCCCCAGCCACAACTACAAACTTGTCCCTCCCTATAGAACTAATTAGAGAATCAAGCTCATTAATAGTAGTCACCGGACTCCGCCCTCAAGGGAGACCACGGGCATAAACATTAACAATAAAAATGTCCTGGTGGTTAGGCCTGGTGAGCTTTATCCCAACAATATCTGGGTTGTGCACAATCACCTCTGTGGGCCTATAATTAAGGGACTGCCTTACTCAAATGGATAAGCCTCCGGATGCTCTGCCCAAACTGGCCCTTATAGCGGGTTTATAAAAGTTAAAATACCCTAGGCGATGTATAGGGTCTGAGACCCAAGTCTCCTGGAATATTAAAATATCTTGATTATCCACAAAATCAGCCCACTCACCAATTGCTACCTTGCTATTCAACCCTGCAACATTCCACAAGACTATTTTAAGGGGAGCATCCTGGCTGGCCAGCTGGGATTGAACTAACACACTCAAGTTAGACCCTGGGGACCACTCATCCACCAACGAGGTGTATCTACCCGGGGACTCACTCACTAGTGAGACCGGGGGAAAGCTTATGTCAGCACTAACCCCCTGGCCCACCTGATCCTTCACTATAATATTGCAGGATACGGTGCTACCATCAACAGAGGCTTTCTACCCCTGAGAACCCTCCTCTAATTGTAGGCTACCGGATTGTTAGGACAAGACAAATCCACCAGATACGTTGGGGAGTCAGTCCACCCCCTCTAAATCTGTGAGAGGATCAAACCTATTGGACACGGGGAGATAATGCATCACCCGATTAGAAAAAATTTCGTAATAGGGTCCTCCCCGACGAGGTTGTAAATGGGGATAGTAAGGACCACGGTTTGTGCGTGGATAAAAGTAATCTAGGCCCAATGATTGAACGTCGCCCTCTCTTCCAAACCTAGGTGCTCTTCGGATGTAATCTACCCCCCAGGGATCCCTGAAGTTAACTACAATACAGTCCCCCTCTAAATCCTTGGTACTGTGGCCCACCCAGCTCACCCTTCTAACTCCCAGTATCTGTGTTTGAAGAGGGAGGAAGAGTTCTATTCTTGTTTAGCCAGTAGGTTACCTTGTTTTTCAGCTCCCTATGTGATTCTAATTTCTCCACCCCTTTTGCTCGTACACCCACCAATATGATCGTATATGGCGCGGACTCTGCGGGGAGATTTACGCAAGGGAGACATTCTTTAGGGGCCTCCTTCTCCAGCGAAGATTGCCCATTAAACTTTCTACTAGCTTCTGGTACACGCGATGCAGTCTGCAACCTAGGCACCGCCTCAGTCACCCTCCCCCCAGACCTGGTAATACCTGGAAGATTTTTACCTACGGGATGCTTCTTCAAGCACAATTGTTCCGGCTGGCAATTAGATTTGGCAACAGAAGCCTGTTGGGCCACCCTAGAACCATTACCAGATCCCGAACCCTCGGGAATAGTATCGGGAAACTTGGTACTATCCATACTTCTTCCCAGTTTATCCAATGTAAGTGAGTTTCCTACAACCTGTTTCTCGATCTGATCTAGTTTGGAGTTAATCATCCTAGTTCTCTCAAAGTGGTAGCATCAGAGATTTCACCAAAGTTTAAATTTTAACCAGAAACCCACCATCAATAACACAGAGGGGGGATTGATGGATAACTTCTATTGGAGCCCTAGGTGGGCTAGGGGGCTGGACGACAGCTGGTGGAGCCGAAGCATTGCTATTTTTCTTTTGTATTTTAGCCAGACCACCCTTCAGACGACCACCGCCTCTTTTCTTTTTGTTATACGTATTAGTAAGTGGTGGCCCCTGGTTCTGGACTGGAGGGGATTATCTATGTACCAAGGACAAGTTAGATACTCCTGTATTAAAACTACTAGAGACCGAACTGGTAGGAGATAAATTTACAATAGAACAAGCCACATCATCGGTGTCTACCGGCAGGGGACTAGCACCACAACCTGATTGACTTGGAGGTACGGGTGAAACCACGGTCCCACTTAGTCCTAAAGACGAGCGCTTCCCCGTTATTAAATCCAGGGACAAGCGCTTTTCAGTGAGGGCTATTTCCTTTTCAATGATTGTGGTGGCCCTTTTAAAAAATTGATCCAGGATACCAGTAAGCACCCCTCCCAAGGAAGAAAGTTACATTCCTATCCTTCCCAGACCGTAAAGACATAATAACTTCTTCCTTAGCAATTTAACACACGTAAGAGAGTCACATAATATAAATGGGATACTTAATTAGGGTGGTAGAATACAAAACTTCAAAGGGGAAATGCCGGTGAAAGAGGGGGGAGGGGGGAGGGGGGGGCGGCCAAGCCCGGCCTTGGTCGACTTTGGACGGCCTTAAACGGCCCGCCCTTCTCCTGGCGCGGGACCGCACGCGTACCGGGCAGCGTGAGCACTGCACCAATGAAATACACACAGGCAGGGGTGTGGAGAGACTGGGGCAGGAAGAGGCACACAGCTGCGCTGATAACGGGGCTGCTGGTCCGTGCAGTCCCGTCGCGCTGTACTTCTCCACAGAACCAAGTCCACGGGCAATGTCCCCCTTAGAAGAATGCAGGAATTCAAATCTCTCCAGTGAAAAGTCAAGCTGCACACTACGAACGGCACCCTCTGTGAACTTCCAAACCACTCATCAGTTTGAATAATTTTGATCCCCTTTTCATAATCTCTTAAATCAGTAAATATCATGTATACCTCGGCGGCCTCTCAGAATCGGTTTGTTGCTCAAATGGGTCCAGCTGTTGAGCCCTTCAATTCCGACTTGCCATTATAGCACAGAAGATTAAGGTGGTCAATCGGGGAAAGGAACAGCGAGGAGATAGATCTGTGGAAAAGAAAGGCTTGTTTAGAAAACTGGCTTTAGAAAACGGTTTCACAAATATAATGTAAAACTAATAGAAATACTCTTTATAGATACCTATAAAGGACAATAACCAGATCCTACAGTAGCCTTAAGAAGGACATTTTGTATTCATCAAGAATGTCCATAGGGCTACAACATCTTCTATAGAACTGACTTAAAATATTCCGAGATCTCATTCTCTGGATACTGCGAACAGAAACAATAGGTTGTATACTATGCCTTATATACACATACACCAGAGAAGCATGCACTCCAGATACAACAGTACCCACCTATGTTTGTCATGTTTAACATCACAAGGGAGGAAGGACAAGGCTTAGCATCAGCCTCTCACTGACCCCCTGCTAGAACATGAATTGAAAGAACTCACAACATGTAATAATTCCAGATGACATATGGTTATTTCTTTCTGGGTATCATTTCATAGGTATCATGTAGTAACAAGCACACTATTATTGATAATGTTAGAATATTGAGAAAGTATAGACGTGATAGTAAAGCCTTAGCAAGTAGGTACTATACCACCTGGTTTCTATGGTGTTTTTAGTTTCCTGCAGCAGACGCCTCCTGGAAATGGTTAATCGGAGCATATACACAAGCCTTCAAATCAAGGTACCGCTCCTGTGACAATACACAAGCCTTCAGTTCGAAGGACCGGCTCCTGCTCAAGCATTAGAAGTTTGTTTGTAGCGATTCCCTAATGCGGCAGGGGCCATCAAATGCCATACTACAACGAAACTTGGAAGTGGTGTCAGAGACACCCTTACCGCACCCGACACTTCTCGGAATCCAATCTCCTTCGTCCTTGGCATTTCCAGCATAACTGAATAATCTGCAGTGTTTCCTCCGACCTGGAAGGTTTCCATAGCCTTCTAGGACGTTGCATTACATCACTTCTGTGCGCGTGCGACGCACCGCACAGGCTGCTGGGAAATGAAGTCTTCTTTCCCCGCACGGCTCACACCAGAGTCTATCCCTGATATCCTGGCCGCCGTTCCTGACGGCTACTACATCCTTCAGGCAAATCGGCTCCTGGGGAAAATTAAAAGTTAACTCCCTTATCATGCACCCCATACAGTCGGTGGATTATGTAATTTTCAAATTTGAGTCGGACACCTTTCCCCTTACTGTTGCCCTTTTTGATTGTCCGCCTGGACAGTCGCCTGGCTTCCTGCATTCTTTTGGCAGCATAGCGGCCGAACTGGCAATCAATTACGCTAGAACCCTTAGCCCCACTAATCGCCCATTCATTCGGAATTGGGGCAAAGTAGGCATCCCCTCACTCTGTCTTTCACTGTCCACCACAATTCCCTCCCTGTTGGATGAGTCAGGCTCCCCTTTGTCTGTTCATATTCAGGCTGTCAATATTCATACCTGGCTTGCAGACGCTCGGGATACTGTTGCTCCATTAAAGAGGCTTAGGAATAAGCGTCCTCACGATGCACAAAGTAGGTTTTGTAAGGCCTAGAAAGACCTGAGGCTTGCCCTTCGACAAACCGAGCGCAAGTGGAGCGGATTACTGTCCTTTCAAGAAGCTTACTTTTTTGGCCACATTGAAAGAATACAAATCGGCTATTCTTGAGGCAAAAACGAAGTATTTCTCGGATAAAATCCAGAACTCCTCTAATAAATCTAGGGAGATCTTCACTATAGTTGATGAATTAGCTAAACCTGACCGGATCACGATGACCCCCTTCCTTTTCTCAGCATCTTTGTGACTCCCTCAACAATTATTTTGTTGAGAAGATAGCCTTAATCAAAGCAAGTATCCCTACACCCGACGCAAGCTTTGATACAGGTAATATCCCCAACAATCCTTCCTAATTTTCGAATTTTCCGTTAATCACACGGGAAATGTTTGTATCTCTCCTTAGCAAGGTTCGCTCTGGGTCTCCCGCTGGCAGTTGCCTTGCCGACATTGCCCGTGAGATCTTCCTCGGTCTCCCAGAGGTGCCCCTCTCGCTGCTCAATAATTCCCTTGTTTTGGGGATGGTCCCCAGTACATTTAAATCCGCCATTGTTTCACCTATCCTTAAGAAACCTGGGGCAGAACCGGCGATATTGAACAATTTTCGGTCAATATCCCTGCTCCCCTTCTTGGGCAAACTCTTAGAGGGCCCATGTCTCTAGCTGCCTTGGCTCTTTTGTGGAAAGCTCCCAGTTTTTAGATCAACATCAGGCCGGTTTTAGACCGCAGCATTCCAAAGAATCCGTGGTGGTGGCAGTTCATGACTAACTTAGAAAAGGGGCTGATCAAAACATCTCCCAGGCCCTGGTGCTCCTCGACTTGTCGGCAGCGTCCGACACCGTTGATCATTCCATCCTTCTTCGACTGGTTGAGAGCGCCGGCATCAGGGGCACCCCGCTTAGGTGGCTCACCTCTTTCTTACAAGATCGTAAGCAAGGTGTTGGCCCCTTCACGTCTGAAGCTAAAGGCCTTACTTGTGGGGTCCCTCAGGGTTCTTCCCTCCCCGTTATTATTCAACCTTTAGATCTCCCCCCTCATTTCCAGTCTGCGTGAGAGACCAGGGGTCATCCTCAATTATGCGGATGACCTCCAGCTCATTTTCAACATTGATTCCTCTCCTGCCTCTATTGAGAACTTTCAGTCCACTATGTCCTACATCAGCAATTGGATGAATGCGAATCAACTCAAGCTAAATCCAGGAAAGACAGAGCTTGTGCTCACTGGACCTCCGGGCAACCCCTGGAACTCCGGCTTCTGGCCACACTCGCTGGGAAGTGCCCCCTGCCCGGTGAGCTCGGTCAAGAGTCTTGGAGTCACCATCAGTGAGGATCTGACTATGAAATCCCAAATTAAATCTGTGATGTCGGCGTGTTTCTTTCATCTTCGCCGCATCAGAAAGATTAGCAGATTCCTAACTCATGAGGCCCTAGTCCAAGTTACGCTGGGTCTGGTTATTTGCCGCATTGATTATGGGAACGCATTGTATGTTTGTATTCCCCTTTACCAGTCTCATCAACTTCAGCTTATCCAGAATCAAGCGGCGAGACTGGTCTTTCGGCAGCCTAGGACTAGTTCAGCCAAGCCTCTCTTGAGGAGCCTGCACTGGCTCCCTGTGATCCAGCGCAGCCTTTTCCAGGTGGGCTGTTTGACCTACCAAGCCCTTGCCCATCAAGGCCCGGCTTTCATATCCTCTCGCCTTTATCGATATATTCCTTCCCGAGTTCTCCGCTCTTCGAGCTCCAACTTGCTGTTCATGTGCCCCTTCAAGCGGAAAAGGCTCGGGGGACTAAGATTCGCTTCTCAAAATCCACTTTTCTGGAACTCCTTGCCCTCTGACCTCCGTCTTGTTTCTTCTTATCACTCTTTTAGGAAGGCTTTGAAGACTTGGTTCTCTCAAGCTTTTGATTGATTATTGATTGATTACTGTTTCCATCTTGCAGTCTTCACCCTTCTGTCCAAAAGTGCCAAGAAGCCGTTGGTGAACGTGCGCTGAACAAATTTCTTTCATCATATCATCATATCATCATATCATGTCATCGGGAATACCTCTGTATTTCCCTTCCTGCCACCATTCCAGTAGCGTCCGGTAGACTGGGACATATCCTCCCCAGTTCTTTTCTTGCTGTTGTCACTGGCATAGAGAAGTGTCAGCGTGAGACAAGGTAAGCTTTGTAACAGTAAAATGGTGTTTAATAGGTAATTATTTCTGCATATAATTTAACAATAAATCATATTCATTTTGAGACTTCAATATCGTAGTCTTCTTTGGTCTTAGCTATGTGTGGAGCTCTATTTAATCGACATGAGTGGTGGATTCATTCCAGCAAGGAAGTAAGCCAGTACCAAAGAAGTAAAATTAAGATTTCAGTGCTAAACACCAGACTTTGTTCGCAGTGGGTGGGTGCTTTCAGAAAATTAGTACGGTATTTTAGGAGCACCTGTACACCTTTTGATGTAAATGTAAATATAAATGTACATGTATTTATATAGCGCAAATCGCCCACATCGCAGGCATCTATGCGCTTGCTTAGGGAACCCGTCCTGGTATTCCCCTGTGAGATACCCCGGCAGGGTATCCACAAGGTGAAAGCCAGGCATCCCGCCGCGAGGGGCCGTTGTGGAGATTAAGCAAGCTATTGCCCAGAGTGTGAACCCGTGAGTCGAGTAGGCACCGGAGCGAGAATTATCGAGTCCGTGGAATTATTGAGCCCAACCCCCGTCGGGGCGGGGAATTGAACCCTGGTCCAGGGCCGATCTCAGCTTCCGGGTCTGCCGCCTCTAACCCCTGAGCCACACTTCTCCACTCTCAACTCACAAGTCTAATTACCAAGATAAAATTCCCCAAAAAATTAACAAAAATAAAAATTCCATTGATCCCAAAACAAAAGAAAATGGTAATTTGTTAACTGGGGATCAGGTTTTTTTTTGTATCTTTAAAGAAAAACCCAATCGAAACAATGGAAAAGGCCAAAGGCATGGCTAGTCTATGGTGTAACAGTGACGGGGTCCTAGCAGCACTTTAAGGCTGATCACAAGGGTGCGCAGGCTGGTCAACATTTTACTTTTAGGCTTCGTATTTTTTCTGGAGATGGAATTCCTTTAATGGTCAAGCAAGACACTGGCCCCTGAGAGCTCCACAGGTCTTGTACATTGGTGCCAAAACTCAAGGCTTTAGCCGGACCCCAAACTCAAAAGTTCCAACTAAGGCAAACTTGTAAATCGTAGCCCACCAAGTAGTCTTTCCTCTGGTGGCACTGAGCTGACTTTTTATGCTCACGGTCTACATTTGGAGTTGGCTACTTTTTTGGGGTTCAAAATCCTCTAGTGTGGGAGGCTGGAAACCTTGGAAGGGCAGGGCTTCAACAAGTTGGAGACCAAGTGTCAATGGTCCTTTTTGCCTTTAAGTTCCAGGCTTTCATAGAACTCTGAGCTGGAGGACCAGGGGAAACTTGAACTCCATGTTTGCACCTTCCCCATGTAGCATCGTTATCTATACCCAGTCCTAAATGCGTACAAAACTTCACTGAACTTTACTGCAAGATTAGTAATTCTTCAAAAAAGCTCCATATGCCCTTTAATTCTTAAACTCTTCATGGAGTTCATACTACAGATCTACATCGAGGTTGATTGCATTACCCTTCTTACCCTTCCGGCCATATTCTAAGTGCAGTCCGACTGGACTTAACCATTTCTTGTTAAAGGTACCCCCTTGTCACCGATTTTCCTAACTGGTTAAGGAGGTAAGCTTATTTTACCCTGTGATCCAGGCAAATTGGATTTAAGGCATCCATCCTTTCCCAGGCATACAGCAAACATACTTTTTCTAGTCTACCCCAAGTCTAGTAAGTTCCCACAATGACCACTTCCCTTCTTTTAAGCTGTTCTTTTGACTTGGGTCTCTTACATTCAGAGAGCTCTATTCAAGGAAATTTTTCCAAAACCGAGAAGGAGTTACAGTTCCTGGAGCACACTCTCCCTAAAGTTTTTTTTATTGTTAGGATGAGATTCAACTCTCTTCCAACAAGTGGGAAACCTACTTTCTCTGGTCCCATTCCTATGACACCCCCACTGCTTTTTGACTAGGTTCATACTATGGAAATACGCTTGCATGGAGAGGAGTCAACCTTGCTGGGAAAAGGCCAGCTTCAAAGCAGTTTCAATCTCTTGGTTTTCACAAACTTTCAGAGTTCCTGTTTGTTGTGTGTGGCCATTTGCTATCAACTTATATCTCCTGCAATTCCTCAAATAAGTGCAGTTTGAGGTTTCTGTAGATAGTCCCCCACTGCCTTCCTGCCAAGAAGGCTTCAGTAGACTAAAGTCATTGTCTCCAATAAGACTCTAGTGAGAGTTGCTTACAATTATTCCATGCCCGATCTAGACCTAGGAAGTCCATTTACATGTACTGCTGGAGGAGCGAGCCTCCACGGCGTAGGCATAGAACATTTTTTTTCTGTAAATGTCTGAAATGGTTTTAGTGAACATCTAACTTTGCTACTAGCTGTTAACCAGCAGAATGAAAAAGCATCACGTTTGTTTAGGTTATTTCTAACACTTTATTAAAATATTGATTTTATTCATAAATCAGGTGTTTCCAAATGAAGATAGCTTCAGCGTATGTAAATAGCGCTTTTATCTTTTGCTGCAGCGACATGCTAAGTTACATACTTGGATGTCTCACTTCTACAAATATTGCCTCTAAGCCTTTTATTCTCCAGGTCCCAATTCATAGGTGACTGATTTAATGTTGCAAGTCGGATTTTAAGCATGATAAAGGTTTATGTGCTTCGACAGCCTGCCTCTCAGCAAGTTAAGGGAGTCCAGGCAGCCTCTGAACTAGGTTTGAAAGTGTCATGTGGGTGGTGCAATATATTCCATGCATCCGTCTCAACTGTCGAGCAATAGGTGTTTTTGCAGCATGAAACTTTTCTGGATTCACATGCTGTGCATTATTCTACCATCTAGTGGTTGGGTCCAGAATTGTCTTTTTTTTTTTTCCTTCTGGTTAGTGGGCGTCGACATAGGTCCTCTTGTGATGTTGACCTGCTTCCTCCGGAAGCTCCCAATTTTGTTTGCCATCTTCAGAATCTTTTTTTCCGCTGCTGGCTCTGGATCAATACGGAAGAAGCTCCAAGATTTGGAGTGAAGAATCGTCAAAAAATAAGGAAAAATCTTAAAGAATGACTAATCAAGGTACTGGACTTCGAATCGAGGTGCCGGATGGCGCCAAGAGTTGCAACAACCTGGCCTACTATTGAAAAGATAATGTGCACACACGGGTTCCGTGTGTGTGGTAATGGACAAAACACCATTCAAGTCTTGCAAAAATTGTCATCACAAGTACGCACAGAAGACCAACATCCAGTCTGCAACCCCTGCTTACCAGTGGATCACCGAAGTGAAGGTTGCAACGCGTGTTCACCCCGAAGACGTTGAGGGTAAAAGTCAGAGGAGGCAACTATAACATGCAAGGCCAGAGTGCAGCACCATCGTTACAGGACCTGGGCCTCTCCAGCGTGGAAGAGGACTGTCGCAGATGGTCCAGGAAGTGACAGACATGGACATCCAAGTAATCGAAGTCAAAAAGAAAAGTAAGAGAACTGTCCTTGAAGAAAGTAGACGAGTCACGAAAAACGGACTCCAGGGCCTCCAAGAGAGCATTGGTGTCGAAGCACTCTATGTTCGCAGTTGGGTCCCAAAAGAAACACTCCGTGGGATCCTTAGACAAGAACTCCGTAGCGGCTAAGACCCTGGAGAAATCCAAGACATTGAAAGACTGTCAAGGAAAGGACTCATCAACAGAGACAAGAGGTCCAAACCTAAAAAATATGGCCCGACGCCAGCATCCGCAGAGACGGCGCAGTCTACTGCGAAGAGAAGGTCAGAAAGTCTTGACTCCAAAATGCACTCCCTGAGATCGAGAAGAAAGACTGGAAGCAGAAATGGGCAGTATTTTGTAAAGCAAAAAAGAGTTCGACAACAGCTTGAAGCAATTCAAAATACCACAGAAAAGCTCGGTCGAAAGAAATCGTCCAAGATTTAGAGCCTTGAGTGACACCCGAACCTTTAGAGTAGCAAGAAGTTTTTTTTGAAGAAGAGGATGAACAAACCTACCTGGGATCTGAAACCTCCGATGTTCAAGAACTACAATGGCAAGACCTTGACACAGACTCCCCAGAGGAATCTGTCAACACCTATCCTCCGAGACCTTCCCCCACCAGACGACAATGGTATGAACAACCAGGTCATCCAGAAAGCAGCAAAACCCTATGGAGTACAGCTGGAAGAAGAAAAACCAGTCCTGTTTTCTGCTTGAGACTTTAATGCCTACACAATCAAGGAACCAATTCCTTCCTATTGTCAAATGTGCTAGACCAGGGAAAGGAGGCATTTAAGGGGCCCGCCACATGTAAGGCAATCACGCCTATAGGAGAGAAAATATAGAAACACTCCTCCAAAGACACTATTTACATCAAGGGTCGGTAACCGCTGACTCCATCATAACAGCCACGACTAGGAAAGAAACTAATGTACCTAAGACTACTGGCCCACCACAGGACAAGGAAATCAAAATAATGGCCCTTATGGGGAGAAAGGTTGAGGGAAATGCAGCAAACAATGGCATATAGCCAATTCGAATGCCTTGCTTAACATACATGAATACCAACACTGGGAGGAGATAGGGGATCTACTGAAACACCTACTGGAACAATACCAGAAGAGAGCAAACCACTTGGTAGAGGAGGGGAGAATATAGCAAATACATGCTTAAAATTTGCCCTATATGCCACAAACCTCAAGCAGGCAAATGCTGACTGGCATCACAGAAGACACGCATGGCTGTGGATGCCCGAATTCAAGCCAGAAGTGCAGAATAACGTACTGAATGCATGTTCAATGGAGAACAGCTCTTTGAAAGTGCGGTGGACGCTGAACCAATTAAAAATAGACCATAAAACAGCAAGATCTATGGGGCTGTACAATTCAGAGATGGCGTGCGTAGAGGAACCACCCCCTCAAGGAGGCCATCACTCTACAACTTTGCATCAGACATACCAGCAAGGTTACCAAGGGGGAAACCAAGGTCAACAATGACAGCAACAAATTGGCAATACCAGCAAGGAAGGCAAACTTTTCAAGGATGCCCCCGTGGACGAGGCCTTCCGCAAACGGGGGGAGCTCCCACAGCATCTAAATGACTGCATTCTAAACACAACACACACTCCAGAAACATCAGAGAGTGCACACAGAGACAGACATCAAACACAGTGCCTCCAACATTCTACACCAGTAAGAGGCAGAGTAAAGAACCTCCTCCAAAAATGGAAAGATCACTTAAGATAAATGGATCTTAAACATAATACAGTACGGTTACTGCATAGAACTAGTCAAAACGCCTCCACACAAAAGCCCAAGGAGGAAAGTACATTCCAAAGGAGAAACTTCTGTTACTCCAAGAACTACAAGCGAAAGAAGCTATAAAACACTTACCCCCAACCTAAATCCCCTAGGGCTCGTATTTTAGGCCCTGCACGGGGCTCAGATATTAGTTCACCTCTTAAAATTTTTCACTTGAATGTCAGATCATTGGCCTGCCACTCGCAAGAAGTTTTCTCGCTGATTACTGATGAAAATCCGGACATCTTCTTTTTTACCGAAACGTGGCTACTCAACAATTCTATGGCTGTGATTAACTTAGCCCTCCCAGTAGGCTATATCATGATTCACTCCATCGCAATGCTAGATGCGGAGGCAACGCAGTCGCGGTAAAAACTTGCTATTCGTGTGCCTGGACTCCCACCACTATAGCTGGATGCGAGAGTGCGCACTTTAACATCACTGTGTCCCCATTTCACCTTCGCGGGACTCTTAATCTATAGGCCTCCTGGCCCCGAGAGAGCATTCTGTATCAGTCTTCCGGAAGTGGTCTCCACTTTAGTTCTGAAAACCAATAATTTTACGATCATTGGTGATCTTAACCTTCATATGGATGCCCCACTTTCCAATTCGGTCCAGAGCTTGCTCTCTGATCTTGAGGCATTTCAATTAGTCCAACTGGTTGATCTCCCGACCCATATCGGCGGACATCCCTTTCTGACGAACATCTCCCCTAATATCGAAGTGCTCCAGCCAAAGCCTATGGCCTGGACTGATCACTATCTGATCGAAACGGACATTACTATCAATATCCCTCCTGCCAATAATAACTTGCCTAAGATTCTCAAGCGTCCTTGGAGAAACTTGAACTTAGAGCACTTTCATCATCTTCTGCTGCAGCATCATCCCCAACCTCCCGAGGAAGTTTCCCGTGGTTATGACAACTTTTGCAAGTGGCTTGAGCATTCTCTGGATACTCTTATACCAGCTAGGTGGAGCAAGGCCAGGTCTAGCCCCCCCAGTCCCTGGTATGATGAATCCCTTAAATTGTTGAAATCATCTTGTAAAAGAGCAGAACGTGCTTGGCGCAGAAATTATGATACTGATCTTAAAGCAGCCTACAGATCCTGCACCAGGACGTACCATAGGGCCATATGTTCAGCTAGGGCTGCCTTCTATTCACAGGAAATAAAAAATAGTACGAACCCCACCAAGATCATTTTTAGGGTGTGCAAAGACCTCACTAATAAAAGAACTGCCTCCACGTTCATTGCTTCTATGACACACTGCGAAGATTTGGCCTCGTTCTTCGTCGAAAAAGTGGAGGCCATATACAGGTCGTTTGCTCTGCCTGTTGTCAGGGAAATTAACACTGCCCCTCTGGTTTCTAAATCCCTGCTAGCTATTCCAGGTCCCACCAAAGAGGAGTTTATAACTCTGACGATTAAAGTTAAATCTGGTTCTCCGGATGATCCCATGAGACCCATGCAATTCCGCGATTTCGCCGATTGCTGTTACCCGGTGATGCAGAGCTTAATTGATCTATCTTTTAGAACTGGTAGTGTTCCTACTGCTTGGAAGCAGGCTGCTCTTCCTGAGGCAGTCAGTTCCCTGGCCCTAAAGACGGCCAATTTCAACATAATAGGGGATCTCAATCTCCATTTTGATTCCCCCTGTCCCTCTGCGGCCAGTAGCACTTGTGCTGATCTGGAGGCTCTCCAACTTTCTCAACTAGTTCTTCATGACACACATATTGGTGGTCATACCCTTGACCCTTTTTTTACTTCTCTTACATCGGTCAAAGTCCTGCCTCCTAGACCTATGGCTTGGACTGACCACCACCTAATTGAATGTCATCTCTCACTTGAAGATCCTCCTGCAGCTGCCCCTACTCCTATTATTTCTAGGCGCCCGTGGAAAAAGTTGAAACTCAATGATTTCCATCTGCTTTTAGCTGAAGCCCCTCTGGCTCCTTTCACGGATGTGGAGTCCGGCTATAATCTATACTGCCGCTGGCTCACTAATGCGTTGGACAAGCTCATTCCTCATGCCTTGACTAAACAACAGCGCAGCCATCCCAGTCCTTGGTATGATGATGCTCTTCGACTTTTAAAAAAATCTTGCAAACAAGCCGAAAGAGCCTGGCGCAAGTCTTATGACCCGGCTAGGAAAGCTCTGTACCTCGCCACCATCAAGACCTATCATAGAGCCATCTGCAGGGCCAGGGCCGCCTACTTCTCACGTGAATTCAGTGCTAGTTCCAACCCTAGCAAACTTATCTTTAAAGCACTGAAAGATCTTACTGCCTGTAGAGCCTCTACCGCTGAGATCTGCTCTGCCTCCCACTGTGAGGATTTGGCCGCTTTTTTTATCAATAAAGTGGAAGGAATTTATCGAGCCTTTCCCAGCTCTACAGGTTCCCGGCAGCGTATCACAGCCACTTCTAAAACTACTCTCTCGCTGTCTTATCTTCCGGAGCTTTCAACGGAGGAGTTTGACAAACTCGCGATTAGGGTGAAATCGGGTTCCCCGAAAGATCCCTTGCGGCCCTCACAATTTAGAGAATCCTCCGTCTGCCTTCCTCCGCTCTGTAAACTTATTAATCTATCACTGTCCTCTGGCTCTGTACCAGTTGCCTGGAAACAGGCGCAGGTAATTCCTATCCTGAAAAAACCTGCTTTGGACCCTAAAAAAGCTGAACACTATCGCCCCATCTCTCTCCTCCCGTGGGCTGCTAAGCTGACTGAGGCCCATGTTAATACTATTCTAGCAAAACATCTCCATTCTGCGAATATTTTAGATCCCTCGCAGAATGGGTTCAGGCCCGGCCATAGCACCGAGACGGCGCTCCTGTATATGGCTGAACATCTTCGCATGTTAGAGGATTCAGGTCACACGGCGGCACTTGTGCTCCTCGATCTAAGTGCCGCCTTCGACACTGTCTCCCATGACATTCTACTCCAACGTCTGGTTGAGGCAGGGGTGGATAAGCTGGCCCTTGAATGGTTCAGATCTTTTCTATCTGATCGCTCCTTCAGGGTCATCACTCCCCCCTTTGAATCCAAACCTCATGCGATTGCCCAGGGCGTCCCCCAGGGATCGGCCTTAAGCCCCACTCTTTTTAATCTTTATGTCCAGCCGCTGGCTGATGTCGCCATGCGTGGGAACCTCTCCATCGTGTCCTACGCAGACGACACGCAGCTTGCGGTTGCGATTAGTGGGGCTTCCGATCTCGAGGCAGCCAAGTTCCGTGAGGGACTCATATCTGTGGCCCACTGGATGAATGATAATTTCCTACAATTGAATGCTAAAAAAACCGAGGTGCTCATTGTGGGGAAACAAATTCATCTGTGGGGTGACAGTTGGTGGCCACGCGAGCTCGGTCCTACCCCTACCCCTGTCACTGAAGTCAAAAACCTCGGGGTATGGTTTGACTCCCAACTGAGCTTTTCCACTCACACTAAAAAGACCGCGGCATCTTGCTTTGGAATCTTGCGTCAGCTTCGGTCCACCTTCAAATACTTTGACGCTCCTACACGTCAACTTATTGTGCAAGCTTTGATTCTGTCTAAATTAGACTATGCCAGCTCTCTTCTTCTTGGAGTCAATCAGGCTGAGCTCTCCCGTCTCCAACGCGTCCAGAACGCTGCCGCCAGGGCTCTGGTTGGTTTGCCTAAATTTTGTTCAGCTAGGAGAACCATTTTTAATCTCCATTGGCTCCCGGTGGCACAGAGAATAAAGTTTAAATCTTTGATTTTGACATTCAAAATCCTTAAGCTTTCCTCTCCTCAGATTCTGCAGCAACTCATTTCTCCTTATGTTCCAGCTCGTTCTCTGCGGTCTTCTGTTCTCCACCTTGCCACTGTTCCCCGTTTCAAGAGATCCAGGATTGGCGGCCGCTCCTTCCGAGTCCTTGCCGCCAAACTGTGGAATTCCTTGCCCGTCCACATCCGTGCCATCGATGAGCTCCTGGCTTTTAGGAAGGCGGTTAAAACTTTTCTTTTCCCCTTAGCCCCTTAGTTCTTGTTGCCGTCGTGTTGTGTTTCCCACCTCCTGTCCGGTTTTGTTCTGCACTAGCGCCAGGACGCCCCTTTGCTGGGGCAGCTGTGCGCTCAATAAATCAGGATAACATAACATAACATAACATAACTATTATACCAATCCTTAAAAAACCTTCTCTTGATCCTTCCAAATCAGAGCATTACCGACCTATTTCCCTCCTTCCTTGGATGGCTAAAATAGCCGAAGCTCACGCCAATAGGATTTTATCCTCCCACCTGCAAGAAGCAAACATACTGGACAACTCCCAGAATGGGTTTAGAGCCGGCCACAGTACCGAGACTGCCCTCTTGGCTGTGGTGGAACACATCAGAAAAATATTAGACCAAGGTCAGACGGCGGCACTGATCCTATTGGATCTAAGTGCCGCTTTCGACACGGTCTCTCACCAGATCCTTCTACATCGCCTCGTGGAGGCAGGAGTCTGAGAGCAAGCACTTGAATGGTTTCGATCATTTCTTACGGATCGAACCTTTAAAGTTTCTACACCTCCCTATATCTCTGCCCCACGCCTCATTCTGCAGGGAGTCCCACAGGGTTCGGCTCTTAGCCCCACCCTTTTTAATTTGTATGTTGCACCGCTGGCGCAGGTGGCTGCCAGTTTTGGTCTCACAATGGTGTCATACGCCGATGACACACAGTTGGCTGTGTCACTTAATGGTGATTCCAACATGAACGCCTCCATCTTTCAGGCAGCCCTCAAAGCTGTGGCCGGCTGGATGGCGAATAATCGCTTACAACTTAACGCCACCAAGACGGAGGTCATTATCTTCGGTAGGGATAGCGGGCTCTGGGGAAACCAATGGTGGCCTTCTGAACTGGGTCCTGCTCCCAGCCAAAGTCAGAAATCTGGGCGTATGGCTTGATGATAAACTGTCTTTTATTCCTCACATCAAGCGTGTCGCTGGAACCTGTTTTGGCGCTTTACAGTGTCTGCGGCCTATTTTTTAATTCTTTGACGCTGACACCAGGCAGATCATAGTCCAAGCCTTGGTGTTGACCAGATTAGACTATGCCAGCTCCCTGTTTCTGGGTGTGAATCAAGCTGAGCTAGCCCGCCTTCAGCGGGTACAAAACGCGGCGGCCAGGATGCTGGTCGGCCTTCCTAAATTTCTCTGCTCGCCGCACTATCCATGACCTCCACTGGCTTCCAGTAGGCCAAAGAATTAAGTTTAAGGCTTTGTGCCTTACTTTTAAAATTCTCAATTTGGCCTCCCCTCCTATTCTCACCCAGACTATTCTCCACTATGTCCCCCTCAAGAGCCCTTCGGTCTGCAGGGTCCAACCTAGCCATTATTCCTCGCTTTAAAAAGTCCAGAATGGGTGGATGTTCTTTTTCGGTGATGGCGGCTACACTATGGAATTCTTTGCCTGCATCACTTCGTTCCATCCCAGATCTGTTTCAGTTTAGGAAACTACTAAAAACTCATCTATTCTCCTCTGCCTAGCTTCAGTGTTACTTGGTCCTTTCTGCTGTGTTGTTTCATCTCCAAAAAAGCGCCGGGACGCCTCTTGGCTGCGGCATCTGAGCGCTATACAAAATAAAATAAAATAACATAACATTTAGGAAAGGAACAAGGGAAATTACTCCACATAGTTCCTAATTTCAAAGATGGACTGAATGCTGCATCTTATCTTAGATCCCAGATTCCTCAAAATCATAAAGACTCAAAAGTTTAATATGACGACCCTGCAAGACATAATTCCTCAGTTGCAAGAAGGGGACAATATAGCTACTATAGACTTATAGTATGCCTATTTGCACATCCCCATGAACAGCAAACACAAAAGGCTATTAACACCTTCAGAGCGGCGCAAATTTTCGCGCTGTGCTGAAGGTTCTAAAAACGGACGTGGTTGTGACGGAACGGTTCAGTCATCAGCACAGCCCAACCGACGCTGATGACGGAACCATTCCGTCATAAGCATCGAAGGGGTTAAGTTTTGTGGTAAACAACATGCACTACCAATTCAAAGTGCTAGCATTCGGACTAAAGACAGCACCAAGAGTGTTCACAAAGTGTCTAGCAGCAGTAGCCGCACACTTAAGAAAACAAGGAATCCATGTATACCCGTACTTAGATGACTGGTTAGTAAGGGCAAACAAGTACAGATTCTGCAAACAGCATATACTCCACTCTGCTTTTTCATACACTGGGAGACATCTTCACTGGAACCAACACGAAAAACCTTCGCCTATACAGGAGAGCATTCCAAAAAAGGCTTCAAGCAAAATGGTCACAATCAACAGGAGTTGGGAGGATCTAGTGGTTGTCACTAAATAAATGCAGTAAGAAGTAGCATGGTGGAACAGACAGAACATATCAGAAGGGAGACCTTTCACAAAACCAACTCCAACAGTGACCATAACGATAAATGCCTCACCGATCGGATGGGGAGCTCACATGAATAACCTCATTGTGAGGGTCCTGTGGACTCCGCAGGAAGCTCTACAGCACATCAACATTGTAGAATTTAAGACAGTGTTCCTAGCCTTATAAACCTTTATAAAAAAATTTAAAAAAGCGGTACGGAAAAACAATTCTGAAAAAAATGGAAACACAACTACCATGGTTTACATAAACCAGTGGAGAGCAACACATTCAGTGGCACTTTAGACTCCAGCTCAGCAACTCTGGACGTGGGCAATCCCATGGAACATAAACATAATAGCAATCCACCTGCCAGGAAAGGACCATGTAGAATCTGACAGACTGAGCAAACAAGCTCCTTCATCCCCACAAGTGGGAAATTAATACGAACTCAACATAATTTTTCACAAATGGGGAACGCCAGATGTCGACCTCTTTACAAAACCCTACAATGCAAAATGCCAATGCTTCTCATCCAGGCAACCTTGCGATCAGTCCCTAGAGAATGCGCTATGCATAAACTGGTCAGGGAAATTTGCTTACGCTTTTCCCCCAATACCACTACTCAAACAGGTGATCAACAAATGCAAGATCAGCCACATGACCATGATTGACATTGCCCCACAATAGGCGAGGTCGACCTGGTTCTCAGAGATAATAGAGATATCTCCGGGGTCAATTCACAAATTGCCAAACAGACGAGACTTACTAACCATGCAAGAGGGAAAAGTGCTCCAACCAGAAAGCCTGAGCCTTGCTGCATGGCTCCTGAGGACATAGTTTGTGCACCTAAAACTACCAGAAAGCACAATGGCAGTCATAAGGGAGGCAAGTAAGCAGACCACTAGGAAACGTTAAACAGCAAAATGGAAAAGATACTCTATTGTGCCTCGAAGGTTTTTCCCAAAAAATCACAAAGGAAAAGACCGTTCTGAAGTACTTAACACATCTACGGCATAGTAAACTAACCTACACATCACTGAGAGTTCACTTAGGAGCAATTGTAGCATATACAAGAGGACACACAGGGAAGAGCTTCTTCACTTCTCATGTGGTCAAAAGATTCTTAGAAGGAGCCAAAATAATTGCCCCAACAAAGACTGTGCCAGCACCCACATAGAACCTAAATATAGTAATCACTCAGTCTAGTGGCTCAAATGGTGCTTTCATCTGCTAAGTGATGAGACAAATGCGCACGCTAAAGACTACGTAGTGATTTTATTGCAACTAAAAAGGCAGAGTTAGTGAGTTGCAAGCATTAACATTACAGAAACCCTACTTCCAAATATATACTGACAGATTTGTCATGAGAACAGATCCACACTTAAGTAAAAGGTGGTATCGCAATTGCACATAAATCAATCCTTACAAATACCAAGTTTCTTCCTGAATCCAAAGACACAAGCATAAAGAGCATTGCACACTCTTGATACTAAAATAGCAGTCCTGTATTACATTGAAAAAACAAAGGAATACCGAGAAACAAAACAACTCTATCTTTTGCAAACCGTTCCTTGGGAAGATCAGTAACCAAAAAACACAATTGCAAGATGGATTGCACAAGCCATACAAACGTGCTACAAACAAGCAGGACAAACATGACAAAGAGCTCCACGTGCTCACTCATCAAGAAAGAAAGGGGCAACGAGCGCCTTTCTAGCCAATACTCCTATTCAAGACATTTGCATGGCAGCAGCATGGTCTTCAGTGCACACGTTCTCAAAACAGTACTGCGTGGATATCCAAATGAATAAAGAAGCACAAGTAGGCCAAAACGTTCTCGAACATCTATTCACAAACCAACTTATCTTCGACCCAGCCACCACAGAAATAACAAACTGCTACAAAATTATGCACAGCATGTGAATTCAGAAGATTCACGCTGCAAAACGTATGGTTTCCTACTTGTTGGTATAGTTTTTCAGCTTGAAGAATTTTCTGGATTTACTAGTGAATCCACTCTCCTCCACCAAGGAAGATGAGATGGAGGAGAGAAAAAAAAAATCTGAAGCTTGCGACCAAAGGTGGGACCTTCCCGAGGAAGCACATTGCGGTCACAAGTGGACACCAAATGGTGGTATGCCGACGCCCACCAACTAGAAAAAAGAGACAACAATCCAGGACCTACCCCTAGATGGCGGAATAATACACAGCATGTGAATCCCAGAAAATTCTGCAAGCTACGAAACTACACCGACAGGTAAACTATACGTTCTTGGACCTTAACAACATACGGATTTCCTCATTGCAGGTATAATTCACCCTATATATTTTAATGTTTACTGTATTGAAGTCATGGAGCACAGACTAGGTCAGAAGTAGACATCTTAGTCATCCTCCCAATGGTTCCTTTATATATGTGATTTCTTTGTGTAGGCTTGCCCACACTATTATCTTTGTTCTAACATGTAAACTCCACACTAGGCAGGAACAGATATAAGATTCAAGCTGAGAATGTAACATAGCTCTCTGTCAAATGACTTGTACATTTAACCAGTTCTGCTTTGGTGGACTACATGAAACCACCTCTGAATGCGACTGCTTTTAAGATGCTAACCTTATTATCTGGGACACTCCAAGGCCCTAAACAGTCATCTTTCCATTCAAAGATTCTTCAAATATGGGGTGGGGGCCCTGTTTGAAGCCCTAAAACCCACCTATGTTCAGTGGAGTGCCTCTGGTTGAACACCAGTATGATGGTGCTTTTTGTTTGCTGCAATATAAAGGGAAGTTTGTCTGTGTACCTAGACAACACCTAATTGGAGAAACCCATTGACTGGTTCTCTGCCTTAAAGACCACCTTGGGATTTTCTAGTAAACCATCTAGCAGAGCAACGCCACAGATAATCCAGCTATCTGCTCATAGCAAAATTCAGAGGAAGGGAGAGCAATACCCTAGTTGAGAGGAGTGCAGGGGAGGAGATAGACAGGGAAGTTAGGGGGGATAAGGGGGGATACTCATCTGGATTGAGAATGCTTGTAGAATTTGTGCTTAAAGATGCTGCATTCTTAGTAATGATATGCAGACAGATCGGGAGTAAGCTACGATAAGCGCGCAAATATAAAAGTGTTGTAATGATGTATGCACACGAATAAGAATGAATACAAACAATAATAAAATAAGATTAAAAAAAGAAAAAACATCTGGAAGAGCTTCTTTTCTGCTGATGCCATTCTTGCAGGACTGCCCAATTTCTGTAATAATAAGGCAGACTCGTTATACCCTTTTTAGATTCCAGATGCACTCCAGTTTTTGGCTCAATTTCTATGCCCACAGAGGTGGTAAGTAACTCATAGGAGAAGAGTGGGCTCTATGATTTTAAAGTGACTAAACCAAGGCACTACAACAAAACTTCTAAGTAAATCAATCTTTTTATATAATACCTCAATTTGATTCGCCCTGTATTAAGTTTTCTAATAATTTGCTTGAACAGTGGAATATGCAAAGTTCCTTGGGAATCTGTCTGGCTTAGAATTTCATGGATTGCTTTTTTTACTACAACAAATTACGTAGCGTTTCTTCTAATGCCGCTACAAGATGTCAAAATTATGAAGACAAATTCTCATGGAGTATTAGTGTTGGAACTGCTAGTGGTAAGTAACTACGTTTTTTGTTTTTTGTTTTTTTTTGCTCTATCGGCACTTGAATACCATGTGAACAACAGATTTGTAGCTTGTTATGAATGTTTCTTAAGGAAGTTGTCTGTTTTTTTTTAATAATGTTCCATGTACACAACCAAACTTCACTGTTTCTTATCAGCAGTTCTGTATCCATCATGCTGATAATTGTGGATATTTTTGCAAAAAGATCTTCGGTTTGGAGTGAGGGTTATTGGTCCATTTTCTGATTAATAGTACTTCAATGTATCAAAATGTGGACTCAGAAGCCATAGTGTGATTAGTTACAAAGGAGTGAATAGAGAACATAGTTTTTATTCACATTAAACAGTCTGTGTTCCTTTGCTTAGTGCAATCCTTTTAAGAATGTCTCTTGTGGCTACTGCACTCCCTGATTACTCGGAATGATGCATGTGACCTCTAAAGCAGAAAGCCTTTCCAAAAATAGTGCACCTACGTGACCTCTAAAGAGATTATTAGCGTGTGTAATCTCCCCCCCCCCCCCCCCCCCCCCCCCCCCCCCCCACACACACACAACACAAGCACAGTACAGACGTGTTCGTGGTTGTTGGAGCTTGTATGTGCATAATGATCACAAGTGGAGCTCTAACTACTGGAATATGAGTGATGGACACTTGAATAACCCCTTTGACCGCATCCTGCAATGTTTCCTGTTTGTGTCGTTTTAACCTGTAGGAAGGCGAAGGAATTAACGATGATAATGCCGTGTGTAATCAGCTTTGGGTAAGCCTGACTTCAACGTGGGCTTTCGGTGAAGGATTGCCTGGTACTCTTCTCTCACCTGCATCATGTTGCTTCATCCCATTTGCATAAGCAGTCAAGTGTTCTCCGTAGGACCATTCTGTGTTGTGGTGGGATGTTGTGGTGGCAGCTGGATCTTGAGTTGGTGTTGTAATCTGTGGCCTCATGTCTTTACTGTAGCCTTCTTTGTAGCTGCAATATGGGTGCTCTCCACACTGGTGTTTTCTCATGACCTACTATAAGTGCTGCATTTAATAAGCGGGTGTACTTATTATGGGTGTTTGCTGGGCATTTCAAATCATTAAAACCTGTCTGGTTCACTTCTAACAACGTACGAAATCGCACACTTTCTCATCTGTCCCGCTCTGTCCGGTTTCCACTCTAACTTTCTTGCTTTGCTTTTGCCCTGTCTGTAGGAACCTGTCTTTGCTTCTACTTATTCTCCTGCTATACCTGCTGCCCATAAATGCCAGTATTTTTTACCTATTAATCAGGTGAGGAAACGCTTGTGCTTTTCACCCTTGTGAGCATGGCCAAATACAAGTGCCTAACATGCAGTTACGGTACCAAACCAGGTACACATCTGCCGAAAAAGACAAAAAATAAATCGCTACTTTGCCAGCTAAATGCTTTGAGTATTTTCATCCTGCGGTAGTCTTACTTTTTGGGGTGCTGTTTGAATAGAGGATATTGAGATTTGTTAGTTTCCTATAGTGTATGGTCTCTACATTTAAAATATGTACCTGTTGCCCTGTACACAGGGTTTTAACAGGTGTGAACTGCCTTTTCCTACAGCTATACCCAGAGCCAAAAGGTGGATGTATGAAGGGAAAATGTCAATTAACAGTGGTTTACGCTTGACTGCATGTGGGTAATGAAGCACACTAGCTGCCCAGTCTTTATGCGCGGAGTTGAAATGGTGGGTTCACAATAGCTAACACCTGCATGCAAAGCCTACTGATTAGCTAAGTTCTAATTCAGGCATTGATCTAAACCAAAATGAGGAATTTTGCACATAACGGACTAATGGTTGTGAGAAAAGCATTTCTGTTTTGAAACCGAACCGTAGTAAATGTATACTTTTTTAAATCTGGTTGATCTGTATCTAGTCATTATAGGTGTCTTAGATGCACGTAGTCCTATTCTTATTTATATTCTTATGTAGCTGCATTTGCCTCTTGATTTAGGGACTTGAATTAAGCGAATTTGTTAGAAAAATATATTGCCATATACTGTGTCTATGTTGCCCACCATTCTCCTAGAACAGGCAAATATAAATGTTAGCTGTAGTTTTCTGAACATCCACGAATTACAAAACCCTTTCATATCTATTAAATAATAGTTCTGTTCAATCCTTAAAATGGTTTTGACCAAGAATTGTTTTGTGAAGCAATCTTAGCCTTCGAAATCAAAGCAGTTGACTGACATGAAGTGTGGCAATTTGTGTCAACTTTCCATGATTTTATGCAAAACTGCATAGCCTTTTCAAATGTATAAAATTGTAACGGTTCGAGTTGAAATGGTAAAACTTTGTATTGAGGGTTTACTCGTACAACAAGAATAGTCGTACAATACAGCGAGAGGTTGCATATATATTTTACACATTGCAATCACAGGCCAGGGACATCTTAATTATAGTAAGGTTTCTAATTCTTTCTCTGGAGTGCACCAGTCCCTCTTCACAGGCAGTGCTTACATTCTTCTGTTATAGCTACCCTACTCAAGGTCCTCTATTGGGAGGATCAGTTATTTTCATCAACATTTCTGCTCATTGGATAATGTCCCCTGTCAATTGTCCTCTGTTCAAGTTACCTACTTATGATGTTCGTCCGCCAGTTTCCATTCTAATACATCCCCCCTCCCCCTCACTGTCCCATGGAGCAACCCAGTGGATAGCAATATGCCATTTACCATTCCCAATGCTCTTATTTGCACCCTTGTTTTGCATGGTTTCTATTTCGGCCATACGCCTAACATCCGTTTCTATAGACTTGACCATACCATTCTCGTCGCAGCTTTCATAGTCTCTACCACCTCATTCCAGAAGCAGTCCAATCTTGGGCGCACCTATGTCATATGCGAAAGGTCAGTTTCAGGCGATCCTCTTATACCACATAGAGACTACCTCCCAGGACAAATCTGGGTCAACATAGGTGTATTTTATGCAAGTAAAAAAATGTTTTAGCTGTAAACTGGTAGTAGGAGAGATCACCTTAACTTGCTTACATGCCTTTCCACTCACTTTACATAAGCCCTTCCGGACCTCCCTGAGTTCCCGAACCTTCCTGTGTCTCCCCATCTATCTTGTACAAAAGCTTTGTAAAATACAGTTGCTAGTTTCCGACATCCCACCATGTCCAATAGTCTTTCCATAACCATATGTTTAGTGGGGAGTTGAGGGATGAGGGAATGTAGTCCAGATGGAGCACACCACATGTGCGACCTTAGCATATTGTAGAAATTGCCCTGTTCCCAACCTAAAATATTTCCGCGCCTGTTCAAACTTAATGAATCGACCTTTGAGGAACACAACACCAACCACCAGTCATCCTACATCTTGCTAGGCACAAAATAACATTCCCTTTTCCATATCTTTAAAAGGCTGTAGAGACCAGAGAGTAATTTCTAAAGCAAACTGGGACCTCCTCAAAATCTTAACCCCAACTGTGAACCACAATTCTGCCAACCAGCATACAAGGTGAGGCTCATTACGAGGAACACCCTACTCTATTATAAACTGTGTGCTGAAAGTAGTTATCAGCCCAATGTGCCTTCTGCCAATTTAGGGCAGGGCCCAACTCCATGAACTAGGTACCACATACAGTTGCACTGCAGCAGAATACAAAAATATGTGAGCTTTAGTGTATCCAGCTTCATTCCCCAGCCCCGACCAAAGCACCCAGCAAATTGTCAAGGTATGGAACATGTTCATAGGACCAGGACACGTGTTATGTAGAAAGTATATGCATCTAGACAAAAACACAATTTTCACAACCAATATCCTGCTCATATTCAAAAGAGCAGCGTTTTTCAAAAAATCTGCTAAACGGCTTAAACTATCCACCATCTTGCCAACATCAGGTAAATATTGGGCTCTCTGACAATGTGTTGCCTGCTGCACCCCCAAACATCTGTGTCTCCCACTCTAATAATAATAATAGGGAGATTTGTAAAGCGGCTGGTTACGCGCACCGGCATGTCACCGGCGTCTCCTTGATCTGATTGGGAGATCCTCCATGCCTCTGCCCATCCTATTCAAGGGGATCAATTGTAAACGACTACCAGTAGTATGCAGCCCCAATTCTGCCTTAAACCTCTACCATTCATCCAGCAAGTGTGGGACAATCCAGGGCAAAATCCCCAGATAAGGAGACATGTGTCTCCAGTTTGGATACCCCATGGAAGAAGACCCCGTTGTAATCTGCATACAAGGTTCTCAGTCACCAGTGCACAAAACGATAGTGAGAACGGGGAGCCTGACGAGTTCCCCCTTCCGAAGGCTTCTCTATGCTGACTTACATTAGGCAAAAGAGAGGACACAAAATCTGGCTTTGCTTTTCAATCTGTTTTCCTTCATTCATTCTTTATTCCATATCGTGAGATTGTCTTGCTTATGTGAACCACCTTCAACTATTTACAGAATTTACCGTGAACTATTTCCAGAGTAGCCAAATTCTGTATCCCAATTTTTTTTTTTTTTTTGTTGCTTGGACCATTTTTGACCTGGCTTACAAGGACAGTGTTATTTAATAGACAGTAAGCCACCATTTCAGTGGCTTGCGTTGCCTTCATAGCATTTTTTCATGATAGCCAGTATAAGTGTTCAGTTATTGTAGTTCCATTTCCCATTATTTTAGAATTCTAAATGTTAACGCTCCACCTCAGAATTTTCCTGGCAAGACCCATCTAACCATAGCAGCACCTGGCTTAGGAAGAACGCAGTTTGCAATTTACATTTTATTTTGCGAACAGTTTGCCCAACGCACAT
The DNA here is from genome assembly GCF_964263255.1 of Lissotriton vulgaris. NCBI lineage: Eukaryota > Metazoa > Chordata > Amphibia > Caudata > Salamandridae > Lissotriton > Lissotriton vulgaris. Next base: position 724,317,851 of record NC_141698.1, on the reverse strand, counting down.
TTTCTCTAAAATAAAGAGCACTAAAATGCTATTTTAGAGCTGGATTGTTAACCTGCATCGCACCTGTGTTTGTGTCCGGCTGGTTGAGGCAGAGGGGGCGCTGCTGGCTTTCTAGGTGTGGTTTCGTTCTGGAGCAGCACATCCTCCTTTTCTGTTTTCTTCACTCTCCTCTTTACTTTTCAATTTTCTTTCTTTCTCTTCAAGGTCAGTAAAGATTGTGTCAGAGAATCCAGCCCTCTGGCCTTTGATGAACGTCACCCCTGGAGATGGAAGGTGAAATGCAATAAGCATTAGTCTGTTGGCTGTGCAATTATAACATCCTAATAAGTCTTCTCCGGGGTCGTTTTTAAATGTCTGTCCATGTGTTAACCCTGGTAATGTAGTGTAATTTGATATACATAATCTATGCATGTCCATAAAGGTATACAATTAATACCAGACAGCCGCAGAAAATCCTCATACTGTAGACCGGAGCCACCCGACCACTTTTGCATGCATGTTTCAAACATATGTTGACGGTTAAAATTGCCCAGTCTTTCTGGACTCTGCCTCGCATGCATGGTGCAGCATGATCCCAGCACCTCTGTCCCTCACTCATGTTACCTGCCTTTACGTTGAGGGCACGTCACCTGTGCACCTTCCAGCAAGACACGTGGTCTACTGCAGCCTTGGACGACCAAGGTTGTAGGAATGCAAAGTCCCTCTTCAACCCAACGCTTTTTCATGATGACAGCTTGCAGAAGTGCTGCATCCTATTCATTGGGTACTGTGCTGAGAACACATCCCAGCATCTTGGTACACTGTCCAACTTCACATCTAGGATGCACATCAGCTGCAGCTTGCAGCCCTCTTAATTGTTTGGGAAAATTGTCGTCCTAGCTAGTTCTCTAGCGTTTGGATGCGACACAAATGCCCATTGGAACTTGCCAGTACATAACTGCTGGACGCCCAATGCAAGAAAAACTGAACACATGGGCTGTGCTGTGGTGATATTCGCAACTGGATAAGTCTGTGTCAGTGATTACAGCATTAACCAATTTGACCAGAAGTCAGACCAATGGAAAGTTCTTGTTCTATAGGTTTTTGCACTGGTGCAATCATTTTCTCATCTACCCAGTCCAAATAGAATTATTTCAGGGCTGTATAGTCTATTTTTTATAACTTTGTACGGTATGCTGGATTTCAGGGTTTAAATTGGGAAAAGTGAAAATAGTATGACAGCCAAGATAGTCTATCTACCACATTAATGCATTGATTTTTCTAGTCCACATCCATAGTAAAGTTGATCACTGAAGTGAGGCTCTAGTTTCTAAGAGATCACCCAGGTATGCCAACTCGTGAAGCATTTTGATTTCTAGATGAGCTCTAATAGTGGTAGTCTATTTGCAACTAGAAAGAATAGAATTTATGAACCTGCTCTATCCCTGGATGACCTTTCTTGATTACCAGCTCATTATGATCGGTCAGTCAGATAGCATAATGGAGGTTTTAGTAGTACTTTATAAAGGGTTTTTGCCATAGACCAAATCGTTTTTAAAATTCTGGTATGGTGGTTGTTGTAAATTGCATTTCCTTATAGAGACATATTGTAGAATGCTTTGAAAGTTTAATTATGTTGCCGTTTGGTTCCTGCTCACTTGTTTAGCCTTTAGGCAGCCACTTACAGGTATCGTGGACAGCCACATTCCTGCCATTGAATAGAGCCTGGAAGCCCAGTATTATGAAAAGTTTAGCCTATCTTCTGTCTTCGATATGAAAATTTATTAGGATGAGACCGCCTTAGCATCTGGGGTGTTGAGGTTGTAGATTCTTAAACCTTATGTACAAGGTGGCATTACATTAACTGTTTTACGACGAAAAAGACCGGATAATGTTGAGCTGTGCTTAACATTACATATGAACTTTAATATATATATATATTTTTTTATTTTAAACTCCGTGTCTCTCCCCTATTGAATAAGCCAGGCAGATTTATTTTTGCTTTTTGACGAGGTTAAAAAAAAATGTCAAGGAATGTTGTGGCTTTTGTTTACCCCTTCATGTGCAGTGCTGCTCGAGTTCCGTTGAAAAGTCGTAAGTTCACTAGTTTCTTCATGTGTGTATATAGTTGAATCTTTGTTTTCCCGGCCAAACAATTCTTTGCTTATATTTGCCATCTGTAATTTGATTCAACAGTTGATTCAGCAAGGCTTGCATGTGAGTGAGATGGAGCACTTGGTTTTTTTCTACACTCTTGTCTACTAATTTAAATGTTAAAAATGAAGGATGCAATTTGTGGTGTTTTTTTTAATTTTTATTATTAATTCAATCACCTTACCAGGCACTGCAAGATCTTTATATGGTTCCCTCTTGAATAGGGTTGCCTTCAGTGGAATATGCTGATCATTTAGGAAATCCCTCTGAGATTAATTTGGAAACTGACTTATAAAAGTATGCTTAAGTAAAGAACAGAATTACTGGGATTTGTCCAGTGCAAACACACTACAATGCTGGACCACATGAAAATCTACTTTCTACTCAAAATACAAAGATCTTGTAGCTTGTCTTTTTATCAGCGACAAAATCTCAATTCAAATTTCTGTATCCGTTGAAAATAATTTTTGGTTGCGGACAAAAGGTTGTCGCAAATTTTTTACAAGGTTTTCCTTTTCCATGCAGAGGACAGATGCCCATGAGACTCAAATGACCATTGAGGAGAGGAAGCACATGAGTATTGAAGAGCGGAAACATCTGATAAATATTCAGGAAGAAGCCTGGAAAACAAAGGGCCGAGGGGCAGCCAATGACTCTACACAGTTCACAGTAGCTGGTCGAATGGTGAAGAAAGGTCTGCATTCAAATCCTGAGACTTTGTTTTTCTTTCTTTATTGAGATGTACGTGTGTTACAAAGATTGACGTGTAAAATTGTTCAGATACTAGACTATTTAAAACCCCTTAAACTGGATGTAATAACAGACTTTAGCAGCATTCATCTTTTCTAGATTCACATGCTGTACATTATTCTGACATTTAGTGGTTGGGTATGGAATTGTTTAAACTTAGAGCAGTTAGAGTTTTTTTCGGGTAAGGGACATAGTGGAGTCAGAGCTTCCTACATCGATCGCAAGAAAACAATTGCCTATTACGCCGACGTCCATTTTATATGCTTTTCAACGGGTGGGTCAGTAACCCAAAACATTTTTTGTTCTACGGGAAAAGTGCTGATTTCCAGTTTCTACATCTTTAGCCACACCTAGTTGGCTCTAATTTCATGTTTTTTCCACTGAATAAGAAATAGAGGACTTTAACCTAACCCTTCGTAGTTTGTTTTTAAATAACTGCAGCAAAACATAGAATTAGTAACCTATATATCCTAACCTTTTTCATTATTTGGTATTTTCAGTGGTTTTTGAAGCAGTCTCCAGATGGATTTAGTTTGTACTCCTTCTGTCACCAGAAAGTTTCTAATTGCAGTCTTGGTTAGCTTGCTATATTCAGTGCTCTCGAATACTTGAGTGCACAGGTGGATACATTCATGCCTTGTATCGCGGCTGCTTCTCATCACCATCTAACCTTGGAAGATATTTAAAGACCTTGCACCAACATTTGGTCGAAGCCTGGTCATATCCATACATAAACAGGTTTTCCAATGGCCTATTTTCCGCTAGAACAGAGGATTCATGAACTATTATGTTTGTTCAAATATGTGTTATTTTTATTCCTAAAGTAATTTGCAAAAGTATTCCAAATGTAACATTTGATAATCAGTCTTTTTTCATCATTTTTAACATGTGACAAAGTGCTTCAGACAGATCCAATGCATTTCGGGCCAATAGTTGTGCCCTTCATCAGGGAAAAGACACTATAAAAGTAAAACATAAGTAAACAAACTGTCAGTGAGTCTCCTATATAATATATGAATAATGGGGTGTGTAGTGATCTCATCATAATAGTTCATGAATCCTCTGTTCTTTGGGAGGAATGATTGTGTGCACATAAGGATGGAACCAGTGGCCCACTGGTTTCACAGTTGAACCATATTGTTACAGACGCCGTAGGACACTCGACGTCACTTGTGGAGCACCAACAAATTTGAGAAACTCATCAGATTGCTAAAACCAGCTGTGCACCTGCCCTACCAGTATCACTATTTTCCGCTAGCCCTTGAAGCTGAAGTTATTAAGCAGAATAAATCTTTCAGCTGAACTTAAACGGCAAAGTTCTTGAACATCCAAGAGTTTCTCACTTCTAAAACCCTGAGGCTCGATTCACACAGCTGTTTTTAAACAGAAGTGAAATAAGTGCAGAAAAGCAGCTTGAGTCCAATCCCACTTTATTCAAAACAGGTCAATTTGCACCTATACAAATATTTTCTCACACTAAAAATGTTACAATAAAGGAGCAGTTTTGGTTGTTTGTAAATTCCGTACTGGGACATGGTATGCGCGTTTTTGGAGGAAAGGAGGTAGGTAGATTTGTGCTAAAGACTGTGAACTCTCAATCACGTTTGTGAGGTTTCACAGGTTGTTTCTCACCCTGAAAAAAAGTTGCTGCTTTGTTCGTGTTAATGCAAAAGCTGATTAGTTTTCAAGGTGGGGAAAGAACAAACACTTCCAAAACTGGATGGGCGTGATACATGGGTGGATGCGAAGAAGGGGTTATGCCATTGCGGGAAAGACAGTTTGAAACTGCAGTGTAGCCAGACATTAAAATTCCACACTTGTAAATGCTAATTTCAGAATTCTGGAACGTTGGCTCAAGCGAGTACTGCTGGAAAGATAGGCAAGTCACAACTTCCCAGGAATACTACTCAAAATATTTAGTGAACTTGGAAATTTGCTCAAAACATAGAAGTAATTCTACAGCTGGCAATTGCTAAAAGGGCACATTGACCTCCTGAAAAACTTGTGTTCAGGTTTGCCAGCCCAGATCTTTACATTTTGCCCCGTAACCAATCTTCCCCCTCTACCTCTGAAGATGTACGCAGAATTTGCACAAATTGTATAAGACTGCAAGTATTATCATTAATACATTCCCTCCCACCGATTCTAGAAGAAACCATTTCTAACTCTCTTATCTATTGCCTGAGACCAGAGTCTAGCGGCACCTGCCATACTTCCATAAATGATGAACAGGCAGTGACATGACTGAAGGCAGAACTTGCATGTATACAACAAAATTAAAGCTGGATGTGAATTTTATTTACTGAATGGACGTGTTGTTGAACATGAGCTCAATGCGGTTTGACCAGTGGTTTTCCTCTCTGCTTTTTAAAAAAACTTTTGTATAAAAATGGCATAAATTACATGTTAAATTACATAAAACGAGGCAGGCATTTTTTAGCTATTATTATTATTATTATTATTATTATTATTATTATTATTATTATGTTTCTAATATAGCGCCAGAATCGACCCCCGAAGGGGTATCTCCGCGCTTGCCTTGGGAACCCGTCCTGGCTTTTCCCTGTGAGATAGCCCCTACAGGGCATCCCCAAGGTGAAAGCCAGGCATCCCGCCGCGGGGGGGCCGTTGTGGAGATTAAGCAAGTTTAATGCCCAGAGTTGCAGAGTGTGAACCCATGATTAGGTCAGGCACCGAAGCGAGAATTATCGAGTCCATGGACATTTGAGCTCAAGACCCTGCCGCGTCGGGAATTGAACCCTGGTCCCGGGTCTGACCTCTGCTTCAGGGTCTGCCTTCTCTAACCGGTGAGCCACACTTCTCCCATTGATTTTGGTGTATTAAAAGCACCACTGTGAGTGATTCGATGGGCACGTCGTACACTTTACTTCAAATCAATTTTGGACAGTTTTTTTTTTAAACAAATTTTTGAAAACCTTTATTATGCACTGTCAGAGAACAAATACGGGCCTACAACCAACCGGCCGTCCTCGAAACTTTGTAAGCTTTGTTGCAAAATATACGTCAACTCAATAGCACTTCAGTACATAAAAGCATTCAACGTGTGTTACACTAAATTCCACGTGCCACCGAGTGTCAGGAGAAGTTAAGGTTAATTTTCAAAATATTTTTTAATATATAAGGAGATACAGAAGCTAGGAAGGATCAGTGTACATAGAGTCCATCTAGGAAGTAAGCGGGCAACGTCTATCAGTTAAATCCAACGAGCAGTAAACATAACCAAAATGGCGGCCCAGGGATAGCACAACAGGATGATTAAGCACAAAGCATGGTGCACGCCAGCCGCTACCCATCTAACACCAAACCACCCCACTGACCCAGGAAGAAGCAAAAAGAAAGGGATAAAACAAAAGAGAAGAATAAGGCCCATAGAAACAAAAGCGAACCAAAGAAGACCCCCACCCCCCACCCTACACGCATGCAGAGGCTATGGCCTACCCCCCCCCCCCCCCCCCTAGCAGTGTGCCTGTCGCCCCAAAAAGAGAACCCGAAATGCAGAAACAAGTAAAGAGAGAAAAGAAAAAGAATTCCATAATATCGGAGGAGGGCCAAGCAAGTATACTTAAAGCAATCAACGTGCGCAACCACGGTCGCCCATCCCCGAGCCCCAAGACCAATACAGAACCAACACCCAACTCCCCGGTATGTGCATTATAGTTCCAGCAATAAGAACTTCAGCAGGCAAAGAAGAAAGAAGCAGCCTCAACCCAGCCCCTTACGGTCCAATGTGCCAACAGAGTCCAACTGCGCGATAGCCATCCTGGGTGGGGCAGGCAGACGAAACGACCTCAGCAGAGTAGAACGCTGACCGCCATGGATTGTCCAACACGAAGCCCAGCATGTTACAATCGTACCAGAAGGAAGACCACGCAGCATTAGTTCGCCAAGAAAAGTCAACCCGAGCAGTAGCACCAGTTCCAGGGGAAGATAACAAGTTCCACCAGTAGACCACAATGAAGCTGCTGGACATGGCTTTTGGAGAAAATTCCCTCGCCGCCGCATGAGACCATGAGTATCAGACCTCTTCCAGGCTAATACATGTAGCGACACGGCGGGGGCAGGATCCTGCGCCAGCAGCGCAACTGTGGACAGCTGAATAGGCAATCCGCAGTAATAGGGCATAGGGTGTGGCGCAGCGCCCAGCACTCGCAGGCAAGCTTGGTCGGTCGGTGTCACAATGGATGAAATAGCGTCCAGTCGGTCCTCCAGGTCTCGAGCAACAGCACATTGGGCAGCACGTAACTCACCCAGGGCTCCCTGAACATCGATAATCCGCAGGGGCGTCTCAGGAAATAAGGGTGCAGCAATTCCCTGTACGTCGGGCATACCAGCAAAAATCGGTGCTTGAGATTGAGCGCCATCATCCCAAGAGACCAGTCGATCCTCGAGTTGCCACTGCACACACTGCTCACAGGCGTATGCCAAGTCCTGAAGCTGGACGCCATCGCCTCTTACAGTTAGCCGAGCACCCCGCCGGCGCTCACCGCAACATAGCCAAACAGGGGGCACAGGGGCAGTCCAGTCCATTCCTACACCTCTCACGATGGCAGGGCGATGCAAACAATAAACGGGCTCCAGCAGCACCCTGGGGCAGCCTCTCGCCAATAGCGAGTGGCAGCTCTCTAAAATGGCGTTCACCGCGTTAGACGAAACAATGTATCGAGAATTGCCGTCTGAGGGCCGGGAAGGCGATAGATTGTAGCGTTCTCAGCTGTGGGAGCAGCTTGAAGGGCAACGGAGCAAGATGGGCTGCCGCGGCGAGGAATTTAATGCAGCAGTCGTTCCTCAACAGTCGGCGCCGCTCAGCCCGAGATGGCCGCTGTTGTTGCTCCCAGGGCCGGCCACACACGCAGAACAAAGACCTGGTCTCTGCCGCGAGGCATCAGGGAAGGGCGAGGGCGCTCCGTCACCGTCACTGCATGGAACGCGAAGGTAAGCACATCCTGAGAACCGGGTTCGTCTCCCGACTCCGGTAGCACCGATGAAATTCAGGATCTCTGGCAGGATAGGGCAGGAGACGGGAGGAAAGCAAGAAGGTCGGCGGAGCCGAGGAATCAGGCGGCCATCGTGGTTGCTAGCTAGGCTCCTCCTCAATTTTGGACAGTCTTTATACTAATTTTAGTTTCAGATTATTCTATTTTGCTTCTACGTTTGCTTCCATGTACATTATAATATGCATTGGTATTTTATGACCATTTAAATGCACTGTTGGTATATGTTCGAGACGACTTTTTATGAGCTAATACAGTGTGTAATTTTGTTTGTTCCTTTGTCATTCCTTTCTCTATGCAATTTAAGATTTTGTTTGCCTTGCTCTCAAAGCTGTCTTTGTTTACTAGGACTAGCATCGCCAACAGCCATAACTCCAGTTGCCACACCACTTGGATGTCGATTTAAGTCGAACACACCAATTTCAAAGCCATTTGAGGGTATGTTAAATGGTTCCATTTTTTTTTATATAGGACTCCTTTATTGATTTCGTGGACTCTTGCTGATGATGGGGTTTGACTATGCAGACCTGTATTTACTGTTTGTAAGTTTTTCCAATGATGTGTTCTCACAAAGATGGTTTGGTATAAAAAATTCCCATTTGAAACCTGTCCGTGGTATGCAACCACACTGTTCAGTTGATTTTGTCAGTGTTTGCGATCATCTCCATTTATTACCTGCCGACTTTCTTTTTAGAATTTGAAGCTACACCAGACATGCATTTGGAGTCTGACATGAAGCTGGATAAATTAGAATCGTTTTTGGGACGGTTACATAACAAAGGTGGGTAATCATGGTCTTATAAGATGGCATGGGACATAATGACTTTCTGTACTGCTTTAGACCCTTTCCAGACTATTTACTAGGAATACATTATTTTAAGAAATAGAACCAATCTGGCACTTTGAGATTTTTTGGCATATGTTTTGTTGATTGATATGGAAGTTCCAGTTATCACACTACAATCCAATTGGTCCTTTATTTGGTAGCCTTGCAGTGTGCACAATAATGTTGTGTTGAGTGCGGTTTTAGCTTTTTTTGATATTTTGATTGTTAATTTCTCTTAGGTTTTCCAATGTCATGCAAGAGTAAATCTTATAAAAATATTTTATTCCTATCTTGTGCCGGAAGCTTTTGATTATTGTATCTTTTTAGTTAACCGCCCCAAACTGCACTGTCAAAACTCCAGACTATTCAGAATTGCCTTGTTAGGAAATTGGGCCTAAAGAAGTTTGATAATTTTTCAGATGCGAAGTGAAATCTTGGTTTAAGTGTAAACCAAAGAAAATGATTCAAGACATTGTTTATGCATCTGCAGTACTGATACCCTCTGTTCACTTTTTTTCTGTGTTGTGGCTCATGCTCCAACATGCTACGGTTGGGTAACTAAGCCTGTCATAATGGAATGGTCTATTTCTCTCCTTTGGAAAAATAGTCATGTGAAACAGATGGTATCCGAGATTCACAGATAGGATTTTCATTAAAAATGCCTACCCCATGAATTTTATGTTTGAAGTACGCAGGCCTTGGGGACTGCAGTCATCTGCACCGCACAGACCTGGTAAACTGGTATGTTTCTGAATGCCCAGGTATTGTAGACTTAGAAATCATGGAAGGTATCTGTAATGCCTAGCCTTTTTAGCGGATGGGTCTCAAGGGTAATTGACCGTGACCCCAGCATGTATAATTCCCAGAGCTTGGTGGAAGATCGTAAAGGTGCAGATCTTCAGGATATCTGATGTGCTAGACATTGGGTACCTGAAATGCCTAGACCTCAACGTGTTCTTTAAAATGCCCTGAAACACTTCTCTATTCTTTATCTCTAAACAACGAAATTCTTTACTCGCATTGTAGTAAGATACCCTGAAAATCAATTATTCACAAAGGAGCATTTATACACAAAGAATGAAAAAAGTATCTGAAACTATTGATTGCAATGATTGAAGGACCAGAAGAGAACGTCATTAACCATAGGAAGTGCTTTGACCTTTTGATTTCCCTTACTTTCCAAGAAGTTGTCTCCATAGGTAAATTCTTGAACCCGTTTGGTGGATGATATGATTGCAGAATGTGTTGTAGCCACTCGTGTGTAATCCAGCCACTTGAGGTGGAGTTTGGAGTATTGCAGCCTGTTTTAATTCTGTATCTTGTTTTGGGCATGTGTGGAACAGCTCTCACTCTTGTTCCCTGAAATCTAAAATGCGGAGAGGCAGTCAGTTTTTTTTTAAATTTTTCATCTGGTTTGGAGTAGCTTACCATTGTTCTGTAGAATTACTGGATTGAACCAAGACTCCACACTGACTGCTAGAAAAGTGAAAGCAGTTATGAAGGAGAATTCAATTTCCAAATAGTTTTTGAAGCCATGTCCTCGCTTCAGCCTGTGACACCACGTCTTATAAGAATTACTAATGGGGGGGTGGGGAGAATGGGTTTTGTAAGGTGTGCCATTTAGTAACATTGTAAAAATAGCACCACTAAGTCTGTTTACCCAGGCATTCCAACAAAGATGGGTGCAAGTGTAAGTCTTTCGCTAAAAAGATCCTGCATCCTGTGAGGGAAAGGTACCCAGCGCCTTACCACTCAATGGCTCAGTTAGATGCTAAGTCCTTGCAAAAGCTTTTAAAGAAGGATTGCTATGATATTGAAGGAATAGCATGTAGAACAGTCAATTGGGAGATAAGGATTGAATACCAGATAGTGAAGATCGCATAAGGCTTTGGCTCTAGAGATAATCTAACTCAAAATATTCTGGAGAAGCCCATCGTGTTCAGGACAGAGGTAGAGCCTAAGTTACATTGGACATGCATGATTTGAATACCAGTGTCGTCAGAATTTCACTAAACCCAGATATGTTCACTTCTACACAGGGGCCTGATGCAATCACCAAACTTCAGTTGGAGAATTGACTCGAGGAACATGTTTGCTCCTAATTAGGATCTGCTTGCAGTCTCAAATCCACAATGAATATTCACCATGAAAGTTTTAGGTTTAAGGGGGACACATCAACATATGGTTCAGGTTAAATACAACGATCATTCAGAGCCTCGAGGAAGTCCTTGAAATTGGGTTTACATTCCAGCCATTGAACAACATAAGAGGGTCTGAATCCAAAAGAAAATACTCCATAAGGAACAGATTTGTGTAGGACAAAGTAGGGTCAAAATATAATACTGCTTGTGACTAAATGTCACAGTTTGGGTGGATAGAAGACAGTATAACATCCATATAGATTCAGATCCCTTCAAGAAAACACCTATTTCTCAGGGGTAACATAAAAACGAAAGCATACCTTTTAAGGATGTAATTTAAACTTGGGTGGTCTTGCAGTTCCTAAGTAAAGAAGCCAAATTAAATGAGCCTTAATCACTACGTTTAGCACTTAATCCCTTTTTTCACCACTCCATAGAGGGACTCAGGAAGAGATAGAAAGGGTAGTACAGGTGAAAGAAAAGGAGCAAAAAGGATGCTTGGCGTTCTTATCCTGCTGATTCGCCGTGTGAAAGAGTGGAGGATGATTAGCTGTAGGATAATTGGTTAAAAGCGTTGCTCTGTAACAAGACATCAAGATCGTACTAAAATTCAAAAGACATCTTTCCATCTTGGAGCTGCCATGCACGTACAAGAAAAAGACTCTTAGAACTTCTTACAAGAACAGAGATGACTGATCAGCATTCACCAATGCTCAAAACAGATTTAAAATTAGCAAAATATAAAAACTCGGTAAAGACAAGGTCCCTAACCTCTAAAGTTGAAAGATTAAAAAGGTGTTCCACAGCATTCAATAGACCTTAACAGATTTTTGCCGCATGAAGTTGTGGTAGTTCGCAAGCCAATAAGAGCATCCACCAGACAAGAACAGAAAAACGTTGAGGGCCATGAGGTGGCATGAAATGGAGGAGCTTTTCTTTACTGCATTCAATGTACAGCAAAGGCCTGCAGTCGACAGCTTGCTGATTAATTCCATTCTTTTGCCTGTGTGCAGTGCCTTAGAGCTCACACCTTCATCCTTTAGAATGACAGACTGCAGTCATTTGTGAGTGGGATGTATATGTAACATTTTTATGTCATTAGTAGTAGTCTACTCTTTATATCCTATTAAAAAAGTAGTTAATGATTTATGTGCTGAAACTTAAATATTTATCCTTGAACAAAATCAGTATTTTTCATCATCAAAGGCAAATTCGTTGATTCCAATAAATGAGTGTCCAGATATTTCAATCCTTTTCTGTTTGCACCATTATTACAGTGCAAGAAAGTTGGTAGACTTCTAGTAATAAACTATAGACTTGATTCTGCTACCTGGTATCCAGTTGCTTGATAGTTGTAACTTGCTTTATCGTCTAGTGCAGTCACTACTGTCGAAACACTTTTCCTGTTAATTCGGAGTTCTTGAAATTGGAAAATAGAAGTGCTTGCACTCAGGGCACCTGTTTGCTTCTCAGAAGTGCTGCTACTCTCCCTTCAAATTAAACATGTGCAAGCACTCTGTATCTGACAGGAATAGCCCATTTCAATGACTTTTCCGCTGTGATACTGTTTTGAAATGAGAAAGACTTCACTTTTCTTAAATAGTTTTCCTTAAGACTAATAGCCGGATTCTTGAGATCTCAAATCTTACTTTCATTGCGAGAATATGCTGATTTTTGGGATGAGGTAAGGTCTATGAACCTATTGGGAAGAATTAAATGTAACAATCTGAATAGCACTATAGGAGTTTGCAAATTATTGCTTTATGAATTGGCTTAGAAAATGTTGTGCTCCTGTTTCCCATGTTTTGTCATTGATGGTTTAAATATTCTGATCTTTCAAGTACTTTAATGATTTATTTAGCAATGTATGTTGTACTAATTTTTCAGTGCTATTAAATTTTGTTTTAACTTTAACCTGTGATGTGTTTTTGTAAGTATAGCCCATAGAAAGTATGCAATTGAATGAATAAAGAAAAAGCAAGTTTAAACCTGTTAGTTGCGTGATTTTATGGTTTTTATGAAAATATGTATATTCGACGATAGTCATTTGAAAGTTTAATTCCATTTTAAAAATATTTATATATATTTTTTTTGATAATGAACTTTACTAGGCATTTAAAACAACAAAGGAAACTAATTGGGTGCAGCTCATTCAACACGTACAGTAGAACATAATCATGTGCCGCTCGCAGCCTTGGGAGTGCAACTGTGAGTCACTCTGGTGTTGGTGACGCGGGGCTATCAGGACCTGTGCCTTGTTCCCTGGATTGTACGGAGCGATCCTTGTTGCTCGCCCTGGATCCCCTGAACTGACCTTTTCCGTTTGCTGCCTGGATTCCCTGACCGAAGAGGAGAAGCTGCCGGGTCGTCAGGGCGGGACTGCGAGTCCCAGCAGGACTAGCGCTCTGGTCATCAGCGCACCTGCGACTCTTCCCGCCCCCCCGCTCCGCCTCCAGCACGCCTGCAGTACTTAGACGGCTCGCGGCCCCCGCTCCGCGGGAGCCGCTCGCAGCCTTGGGAGTGCAACTGTGAGTCACTCTGGTGTTGGTGACGCGGGGCTAGCGGGACCTTTGCCTTGTTCCCTGGATTGTAAGGAGCGATCCTTGTTGCTGGCCCTGGATCCCCTGAACTGACCTTTTCCGTTTGCTACCTGGATTCCCTGGCCGGAGAGGAGAAGCTGCCGGGTCGTCAGGGCGGGACTGCGAGTCCCAGCAGGACTAGCGCTCTGGTCATCAGCGCACCTGCGACTCTTCCCGCCCTCCCCCCTCTTATCTACTTAACCCCGCCCACGCGGGACGCGCGCGGGCCTCAGCCCGGGCAAAGGGCGGGCCCTCTAAGGCCAGAGTAGGCTGGGCTGGGCCCACCCATTTACGTCTGTAGATCTGTTGTCCGTGCTACAGGCAGGTGAATGGCTATGCTGTCTGAAGAGGGAACTCCTGGGAAAAGAGGAAGACTACGCAACGGGACTCTGGACAATTACTTCCCTAGGGTCTTGTGTGAGGGTGACAAGGATTCTATTCTGGCTGAGCGAAGGGCTGAGCGGCGACGTTCAGTCGAGAGTCTGAAAAATAGATCCCTTACTGACAGTGCTCCTCTTACTATGGCCCGGGAGGGAGGTTCGCTTGATATGAGTGGGGAAACTGCTAATCAAGAAGGTGTCCCTCTTCTGTTGCGCGATTGCACCCCCACCCCCTGCTTGTCCTCAGACCATATTGTAATTGTTTCCCCTACTCCTAGCCCTCGCCGTACCACTGTTATGGCGAAGCCGAGGAAGTTGAAACCTAAGCAATTGGTTGTTGCCCAGATTCACGGCCCACCACCTAGTAAAAAAAGGAGGAAATCAAGGGCGGCCCTAGGTAAAGCTAAAATCCCGCACTCTGACTTTGGTAAAGTGTTAAAAACTCCCACTACAAATGAGATGGTACTAGTGGAGGTGCCGGAACATCCATCTGTGGCACCACCGCCAGAAACCAAATTACCTGAAACAGTCATACAGGTTGTAGGTTCTGATAGTAATGTGGGGGTCGTAGCATCAGATACTCCCATCTCCCCCCACATTAATAGGGAACTTGGAATTCTTACTGGGATCTCTCCTCTTACCTATTAATGAGACCATTAAACAAGTTGAAATCAGATTGACAATCCTGGAGACTGCTATAAACAGCATGGTTACTTTAACCAAAGCCCAGGGGAGCGGGGTGGTGCACCCCATACCTCCAGTTGGGCTACCTACTAACAATGTTGCTAATACCCCAATCGCCCCACCCCAGCCGACTAAACAGAAGCCACAGCCCCAGTGTAGGGCTGAGCCCGGCCCTCAAAATCCACCCCCTCCTAAACACATAAATACTCCAGTAATTGAAACAGGTGGTGACCCCAAAGGGTTAGTGACGAAGGTCCCCGCAACTAACAAACGGGAGGAACATGGGGAAGGTAGATATATTAGAGGCCCAGTAAACAAGGGGCCGCAAGTGGAAATTCCCCCAGAAGCAGTGCCCTTTGTGGTAGTTTTGACCGGGGTTCCACCGCTAGCAGGAGATAAGGAGGGATATGCTGAATTAAAAAATAAAATCATACACTGGTTGAGGACACATAGGCCCATAGCACACAATATAGATGGGGATATAGTGCATGTCAGGCGGATCAATTGGCTGGGTAGTAGACGCAAAGATATTGAAGGGGACATAGTGGTGGTTAACTTTAGAGACCCTCAGGCAGTAGACTACATTCTAAACTGGCCCACTGGTAGTGGGGACACTCGTATTATCCCTCGGGCCCTAACATATTTCTATCCTAGGTCAGAGGCTTTTCCCCCCCAATCACCAAAACAAGTTCCACCGTTATAGACCAAACCCTCCCTTACCATACAGCAGCATTTATTCTCAGTACGGGCAGTACCCTGCCCAGGCTGCTGATCACCTTGCCTGGATTACAGTACCCCAGAGAGACACAATGAATCATGACACAAGGATGGAACATCTAAGACCCTTTACTCCTCTGGATATTTGCAATAGGTTTTCGCAGCTTTCCGGGTTGGAAGACTGCGATTGATGTTCACAGTCTAAGGGGGAGAGAGGTGGTCAGTTAGGTGTGGAGGCTCCGCGGTCTGGTGGCCGTAAAGGTACAAGGCAGGAGGGATCCCCTGTAGTTCAAAATGCGGCTATCAACAGCACCATTAGGGCTTCATTGGTAGCCGCGAGTACGGTCAGTACGGTTGGCTATACTGTACACCCTAAATCTCCTATCCGGGTGGTGGGTAGCTGCACGACCAAGGCGGGTATTGATGGGGGGAGCAAGGGGGTCCATACCAAAGTATCCAAGGGCCGACAGGTAATAAACCTGTTATCTTAAAATATAGCGGGGTTAAAAAGGAAGATGGACATAACGGAATGGCATACATTCATCGAGAAGTTCAATGTTTGTCTGTTTCAGGAAACCTGGAGCCTGCTACCCATAAACAAACCGGGTTATACTACCTTTTTTCTCCAGCAGTAAGCAGGGGGAAGGGCAGACCGGCGGGAGGCCCGGGCAGGTGTATTGACCTTCAATAGGCTCATAGGGCCGTCAAGAATCGATTACATCCTAATGGATGTTAGCATGTGGACTGACCTAATTGATATGGAGGTGATACCTACTCAGGATAGCGACCATAACCCCTTGTGCAGCAAGTTTAAGTGGGATAATTTTAAAGATAGGAGGGTGAGTGCCCCTACGAAGCTAACTAAAGAGATTATCCCATATAACAATAATCGTAGACTGAAATGGGATAAGGCAAACTTGAAGGAGGACCAACTAGGGACCATTAAATCCCTTGTGGTGGGCCTGTATTTGGATCTGGAGGTTTGGGATCGGGAATACGGGAGTAGCCAGAACCCTCCCACTACCCTTGATACAGTCTATAAAGCCACAATTGAGCAAGTAAGTCACTTTTTTTATCTCCAAAGGGAAAAGCCGTAGAAAGAACATCACACCCCCCATTTCAAGCAACCCTTAGTATTCGGTCCAGTGCAAGGGGAAAAGGAAAAACCTGACAGAAGCCCTACTTTCAAGGGATCGGCTAGAAAGGATTATTTGAAAGTATTAGCACTGGCTAAACGCGAATGGGAGGAACAGCATTGGCAGGACCTAACAGATGCTGTGAGCATGAGGAACCTGAATCTTTTTTGGGACTTAATCAATAGAGCTAGACAAGGGAGATCGCAACCACTAGCTGCTCATATAACTAGCCAGCAATGGTTTAATCACTTCTCAGCTTTATATGGCGGAACTGAGGACATAAATAGCCTTGAGGTAGCCAGCTGTGGGGGTGGGGAACCTACAGGGGAGGACGAGCTTCCATTTACGGCCTCTGAAGTAGCAGTGGCTATTAGACACCTAACCCCCAAGAAGGCGGCCGGTCCGGACGGGATCCCTGGGGACCTCTTGATTGCGGAACCTTTGGCCTGGGCCAATCTAATTGCCACAATAATGAATTTGATTGTAAGGGGCCACCCTGTGCCTGATTCTTGGAAAGGGGCTGAGGTGGTAACTGTGTTTAAGAAGGGGGCAAGAGATGACCCTGCCAATTACAGACCTATCAGTTTGATAGATGTAATCCAGAAAGTGGTTGGCAGGGTCATTATCTCAAGGGTTGGCGATTGGATGGAGGAGGCTAGCATCCTCTCCCACTTCCAAGCTGGATTCCGCCGAAAGGTAGGCACGATGGACGAGGTCTTTCGCTTTTTTGTTATCTATTGGAAGACAGTTACCATCAAAAAGGGCAGTCTATATATGGCCTTCATAGATCTTAAAACAGCCTTTGACCTGGTCCCTCGGGCTAAATTGTGGGAAATTCTAGGAGGGATGGGCTTCCCCGGTAGACTCTTGAGTTTAATTGTAAAGCTCCACGAGGGGAACTACGCGAGGATCAGATGGGGTACCCAGGGACAGTTAACTGATAGGGTCCCTGTGAGGAGTGGAGTACGCCAGGGCTGTGTTATGGCTCCGACTCTTTTCTCCTTGTTTGTGAATGGAGTGGTGGATCATCTGAGAGGGAAAGAGTCGGATGCCCCATCCCTGGCGGGGGAAAGAATCCCCACTCTACTCTTCGCCGACGACACTATACTGATCTCCAAATCCCCAGTGGGTCTGCAAAAACTTTTGAATCGATTCAGCTCCTTCTGCATAAATAG
Organism: Lissotriton vulgaris; assembly: GCF_964263255.1. NCBI lineage: Eukaryota > Metazoa > Chordata > Amphibia > Caudata > Salamandridae > Lissotriton > Lissotriton vulgaris. The sequence continues at coordinate 724,300,318 of NC_141698.1, read as the reverse complement.
AGGCTTAACCATCAACACCTCGAAAACCAAGCTGATGGCCTTCTCACCCTCCAAAAGATTTAAAAACAACTTTTCGCTTAATGGGGCCACCCTGGAGATGGTCGATTCATTCGACTATTTAGGGGTGCGGATAAATAGTCTAATGAATCGGAAGGACCATCTAGCTAAAATGTTACTTGGTCACAAAAGAGTATCTGGGGTGACTCTGAGGGAGTTTCGAGAGTCAACAAGTAAACCTGTGTCCCCGGCCATGGCCATTTATGAGGGTCAGATACTCCCGGCTGCATTATATGGCTCTAAGCTTTTGGGGGTTCGAAAGCGGAAAATACGTTTTTGAGGGAGGTGGTGGCTCTCCCCGCCTCTACCCCGCTGATCCCCTTGCAACTAGACTTGGGTAGACGAGCCCTTAAGGACCTAGTGAGGCTGCGCCCATTGCTCTTCTGGGTCTGCTTAAGAAGGACTAAGGAGCTTGTTAAATATGCTGAAGGGTTGGATGACCTTTTATTGCTTGATACTGGCAATAAGATTGGATGGCTGAACAATGTGAGACACCTGGTTTTCCAACTGGGACTGAGAGATGCATGGGAGACACAAATGCTGCCGCCCAAACTAGTGATCAAGAAGCTATACTGGGATTGGGTACAGGGCGAGGCAATACGCGGTATGGTTGGGGGTTAACTCACCGATCGGTTTTTAGAGTTCAAATTGGCTAGAAATCTGGAACCCTTTTTTGATCTGATAACCAAACCTCTAGACCGAGCGTTATATTTAAAACTAAGGTACGGGACCCTCCCGGTGCATGAATTCACCGCGAGGTGGTCCAACTCTGGTGTCCCTTCGCGTTCGTGCCCTGGTTGCGCAGCCCCTAAGGAGTCTGTGGCCCACCTATTTTTCGCCTGCCCCGCCTACAAAGTGGCTCGGAAGATCTGGCTGAAACCTGTATGCAGGGAGTTGGGGTTGAGGTGCCACAGTCTGGCCTTACGTGTACTCTCTACTGACTCAACATTCACTGCCATGATATGCGGGGTGGCAAAATTTTTGAGTAGTGCATGGCTGACGCGCTCAAGGATATTGAAGCTTCATTTTAGGCTACCGATTGATTGACTGTATGTAATTGATGGCTCTCCTACTTATCTTAGTGAACTGTTGAGGATGCTTCGTCCTAGGTCTATATTAATTATACTGATATATTTTATCACTGTTTTTTAGGGGGGAAATGTACTTTTATTGTGTATATGTTCTCTTTTATGGTGAACAATTTTTACAGAATAAAGATATTCAACAACATAATCATGTATTAATGTAGGTCGGGTCATCCTTCTCCGGTCCATCTAGAGATCTTGTTTCACCAGATATAAAGGCAGGATTCGCACAGTACATCCCCAATCACGGTAGAAGTAGATTGAACCATTTCCCCAAATCCTATGGAACAGTTCTGTCGCGCCCCGGGCTTCAAAGAGGGCCTCCTCCTGGGTCCCGCACCGGTCAACCCCCCTCCTTCATTCCCCCACGGTAGGCGGTGCGGCTCGGGACCAGTATCTAGCTATATCCCTTTTAGCTACCGCTATCGCCGTCCCCAGTAGGCGTTTGTCCGACCTGGAACCATCCAGACCTTCAAAGACCCCCAGCAGCAGCCGCAATGTCTTGTGGGGAACCACCCAGCCCAGGGCTCATGTGAGTTCACGCTCCACTCCCTTCCAGAACCTTGCCAACCCGGGGCAGAGACACACCATGTGATAGAAATCCACGGGCGCCAAGCCGCACCTCCCGCAGTCTGGGGAGGGTCGCTGGCGGGCTCGGAAGAGGCGTTCAGGGGAGAAGTAGGCCGCATGCAGATAGTAAATTTGGGCCAGACGTAGGTTGGCAGACGTGGTGAGAGTTCTAGGCGCCATAAGGGCATCCCTCCAGTCTGCCTCCTCCAGGGGACCCACCCATCCCTCCCAACGAGCGTGCAGCCCATCCAGGGACGCAGGGCCATTATTAACTAGGGAGCGATAGATGCGGGACACCCCTCCCTTCCCCAAGTTCCCCATCATCACCTGAGCCTCCAGCGGACTGAATTCCAGGAGGGGGACCGGCAGTGGGAGGTGTGCTTGGAGCGCGTGACGCAGCTGTAGGTCCCGAAAGTGCTGGGTGTGGGAAAGGGCATGATTCTGCTGTAGGTCAGTGAAAGCCCGGATGTGGTCCCTGACCCAAACGTCCCCCAGAACCGAGACGCCAATCAGATCCCGCCGACTGAATCCGTCCAAGGCCGCCACTTCCCGGAGCCAGGTGCCATGCCACAGCTGCGTTTGTCTGGTGAGTTTGTGGTTCCAGCCCGTGTAGCGCAGAGCTGCCCGCCAAGCCATGAAGATCTTTCTAGTAATGGGTGCCATAGAGTGCGGCACAGGGCTGCCATATAAAAGGGGTTGGATTCGGGGAAAATCCATCTCAAGTTCCACCCGGTATGCTGGGTCGGACCAGCCGCCCGCATACCAAAAATATTTATATTAATGTTTTTTGTTATGCTATTTTATGCAAATTTATTTGTAAATAAGGGATGTTTTATGAAATGCTTTTATGACTTAATTGTCGAATAAAGTATGATGATGATGGTTTAAACCTGGATAACGTTTTCTTTTTCAATTAACAGTTGGGATTCAAGACACTCTCTTGACAGTCACTGCAAAATCTGTGAAAGAAGTAATGAAGCTAGATGACGATGAAACCTTTTCAAGGTTCTATCGGAATACGGATTCTCCTTTACCTCCTCATCCACTTCAGATTGCTGAAGACTTTGATGCCATCTTTGACCCTGATGCACCAAAGTGAGTATCGGTTTTCCCACTTTCCTCACACCACAAACCGCTTTTCACAAAATAAAATCTTATTACATTGTTGCCAATAGTTGTAGATGGTAAACATGCATAGCTAACTGTATCTAATGTCCTAGCCTGCCTGCCAACAGTCTTAGAGGATTGGACATTGTTCCCATGGGGGCGGGGAGGGGATTTTAATGCAGTTGTAGACAGATGCAGAGAAATCGGACACACTTCTGCCTCACCCACAACAATTCTCTCCATCAGTATGCTGACCCCCGGGACTGCCACGGCACAGCTAGACAGTAACACACAGTTTCACGACTATTACACTCTACTAACTACTGCACCAAGACCCGGCAAACGCTGCCTCCTCCCCTCCCCCCCCCCCCCCCCCCCCCCCCTCGCTCCCCCCCTCCCCCAACAAGCTAACTGCCAAGAGTATCCTTGACTGACCAGGAAACTCTTGGTGCCCCTACTTCAGCAGGCAAGATACAGGGAGTGACCAAATCTCTCACCCACAATAAAACTCTGGGCCCCAAAGCATTCCCATCAAATTCTACTCTATGCAACACTTTTAGTGCCTCAATTAGAAAAATTATAGAGTTCCTCTCTTGAACGATTCCCTGCTGCCTACTACCAGGTACTAGATTGGGAATACGTGATAGCAGCCTTTATCAGATTCGGAATCTCCTCCGTGTATATTAGCACCTTATCCATGGCGGCAATTCCGCCGTGGTGCGGGCTTTCTAAAGGGTGGGCGGGGATGCGACCGCCAACGGTCGTTCGCTGCACCAGGGATGGAGTGCTCCCATTGGTCGACAGGAGCACGGAAGGGGTTAGATGGGTGACATTGTATACAACACCCACAGCGAGGGCTTGTACTAGGCCTTATATGTCTGACTCGTATTGGATCTTGCGAGGGACATAACAGGACTGTCCCCTTTTTAGGTTTCGCCTAGCGGAAGCTGCGCTCTGCGCAGCTTTTCCGCGCAGGCGAAATCCTGTTGAGAACTGTAGTGTGGCTTTTGTTCGGCCCTCGTCCTTGATTGGCTGGCTCCGTAAACGGAGCCTTGCCATTGGACGAGGGGCCTGTCCGTCAATGCCGGACCAGACACGGGGGCGTTCCCGACATTCTTTGGCTTTTGCCGACGTCACGCGACGCCGGGAACGCCCCCGTGTCTGGTCCGGCATTGCCGGCACTTCTACGTCTCTCCTGCCCCGTGTCGCATCTGTCCCCGGAGAAAAGCCGCCACCGAGACTATCATCGGGCTCGGGGCCCGCAACGTTTGTTTCCCCCCTTGGTTTTGGGGTTGCCAGCCTGCCTGCAAGTGCCAAGGTATTGTTGATATCCCCCGCGGTGCGAGCCGCCCCTTCCCGCTGACTCGCACCGCTCTGTGTCTCTCTGCCTGCCTGCAGCTCCGCGCTGCGAGAGCGCTCCAGCCCCTCCCGCTGGAATCCTTTAGCGGTCGGGTCCAGCAGGCTGCAAACGAAGCCCCCGCCCGCGTGACTGAGGCGGCGCTGGGTCCTTGGGCCTTCCCTCCCCCTGGATAGCCCTGAGGTCGGTGGTTCCCCCCCGAGTGGGTCCTGTAGACCAGGGGGGCCATCCGCTCTACAAGACCCGACCGGGCCGATCGCGTCTCACGCGGGAAGCGTGAGACTTGGCAGGGAGTCGGGATTTCACCCGTCCAAGGCACCGCGAAGCGCGGCAAAGTCCCTCATCCGCACCGGGTTCTTGGCTGCCGCTCCGCTGCCCACCTCCTGCCCCTCGAAGTCCTGGGATGTGTGGCCGCTGACTTTCTTGCACCTCTCCGGACACCTTCAAGCTTCCCTGGGACTTACTGCACCTTGCCAGCAGACCTTTACAACCTTAGGCATTTTATCTTTTTTTTTAATTCATGCAATCTGGGACCTGGAGTTTTTGGCTGGTATAGGATGGGTTCTCATTTAGGTAAGGAGTCATGGGGGGGGGGGGGAGGTTGTTAATGCTTAATTCGTGCAGCACTTGTGTCTCACAATAAAATATTGTCCAAGCAGAGTTATTCATTTTATGAAAAGATACGACTTTATGTTCGTATATCCTTAGTAACTTCAAGAAGCGTTCTAGCATAAATCAATATTTCCAGTTACTATCGCAGTTTATGTATAATTAGTTCTGAGGGATGGTAGAGCTGTACTATGGGAAATAGTCACGGGTCCGTGAATGTGCGATGTCACAATCTAGTATGTGTCTCGGTCTTGAGGCGGAAGCACATTTAGAGCACACCCAGGATCAACACCAGGAGTCCCCGCTGCGGGGCCTCTCTTCCGGGTTCCTGTGCAGCTCTGGAGGCCGCAGCACTGAGGTGGCGCGCGCAGGTTTCGTGAAGGACAAACGGGTGCACGTGGCAGGCGGGTGTTCTGAGACCTATCGCCAGCTGATGCCCTTGGTGATTAAAAACACTGAGGTGGCTGCAGCCAGGTGGGGCTGTCGGGCCGTGCCAGAGGGGCCGTTGGCGCCAGTTATATCTGAGGCAAAACAGCGCTGCCACGTTGAATCTTGGACGTTCGCGTCAGACTTTCATTGCAAAGGCTGAAGGCAGAGGAGCATTGTCCTCTTTCATAGAGCAGCAGTTGGGGGCAGCGCCCAGGGGCACTGGACTCGGGCTATGTTTTAAGACCAGGCTAATTTTTTATGTTTTAAGACAAGGTTAATATCCCCGCCATGGTCTTTTATTTACTCTGTTCCCCAAAGAAGACTCCTCCAAGGAAGACAGCCAAAAATTCTGCCTGTTTGAGCCTTCCTGTGCACAGCTGTGCAAAGCATCTTTAGGAAAGAGGTGATCCGTGGTCCTGATGGGGCTCAATTTTTGAGGTTGACGGAAGGCACCTGGGGGCTGAGTAGGAGCCAGCATGAAATATTATTTACAGCGCTTAATGTTGCACTTTTTGCCACCAATAGGCGCTGTACATAACAGGTGTTACTATCACCCGTTTGCATGATGGTTGGGGTATCGACCTCGGAAGGATGAAACGGGGAGTTCGCCTTTCCTTGATTCTAACTGCTACAGGTTAATCAGAGAGCGAGTAAAGAGATCACATATTGTACACAAGATACACACCTGAAGTAAAGAGGTTTAACGCAGCCCGTTTGTAGTATGGGAAAATCAACTGGAAACCAAAGTAGAGAGATAAAACTTTGACGGGAGTTTTAGAAACACGTTTCTGAAGCAGACGGTTCTGTGTATGTATGCAGGAGAGAGATGCGTTAATGTAATTTAGCACATTGAACCCGCACAGACATTATGGTAATGCAGGTGTTTTTTGGCAGACATTGGTGTAGGGCCACGCTGTAACAAAGGCTGGGTGGAGGGTTCCAAATGCCAACCTTCCTTGGGGGGGATGTTTTGTGTGCCTTAGGTCACCCCTTGGTGATCCGGGTTCAGAGAGTGCGGCCTGGCTTTGTGCGTGCTGGCCGGGGTGTCGCGTAAATGGCGGCAGGTGCTGGTGGGCTGCCATGGTTGGCTGACCTCCTGAGTCACTGCCAGCCCATTGGCCACACGGAGAGCCATTTATTTCCTCACAAGTGACAGATGTGCTTGGTGCACGCCAGGCCTGCTAGTTGTGACACGCCCCCCGCAGGGGGCAGGGGGCATGGAGGGGCGAATGCCTCTCTTTGTTGAGGTCTTGAAACCGTCCCTCTGCGTGAAAGAGATCGCCACGCTGTGCCCCTGTGCCACCCTCCAAAGTAACCTGGATGGCATGTGCCATTTATGGAGCATGACAGGGGACCACCATGGCAAAGGACGCAGCTGCCATCAGCAAGTGGTCTTTAAAAACGCATTACATATTTTTTCTGGAATTTAATTAAATAGTGGCAGGATTAGCAAACTGTTTCGATGAGTGAGTCGTTAAAGCTTTGGCCCATATTTACTAAGGTACAAACAGGTCTCCTACATACAAGGTCCCTACAAAAATACAGTAAATGCTAAACCAGCTTCGGCTTAAGTGCACTTTGTAAAACGACTACTATACCCAAGCTCTGTCACACAGTGTGACCTTTAGCACACAACCTTCTTTTTGAACCCAAAGCTACTCTTTTTGTTTCTGAAGGAGGGATTTAATTAAGCTATTTGTATTCCAATAAAACACATTTTAATACATTTATAGTACAGATCCAGTAAAAAAAGGTAGCATTCTTCATATATTTGATTAGGCAGGAACACACCCAAAAAGTTCACACTAGTAGTTTAAACTCACTATTTCTAATCATGCATCTTTACTGCTGTTCATCTGTAAAGCTGTAATCATACATATTTTTTGTATTTTGCTGCTTTCACGCCGAGACTATATTATACATAGGGGCCCATACGTGCTCTTGAATATACATTGCGCCACCTGGCAGCTCTGCGACACGAGCTCAGAGGATACTGCCACTACAGTAGCTCGGAGTGTAGTCTGTAAACAGAAAGGTGGGAATAAAGCAAGTGTCAATTGCAGAATAATTGGTACCACTTGGTACCACTGCACCAGCCACACTACTTCCCTACTGACCGTTCTCCACTTCAGCCCCGTCTAAATTACAATTCCTGCTTGTGACCCTTTTGCCTGCTTGTGCTTGTTTTCCTGACCCTGTTGCCTGCTTGTGCCTCCGTGTGCCCCTGTTGCCTGCTTGTGCCTCCGTGTGCCCCTGTCGCCTGTTTGTGCCTCAGTTTTCGTGCCCCTGTTGCCTGCTTGTGCGCCCCTGTTGCCTGCTTGTGCCTCCGTGTGCCCCTGTTGCCTGCTTGTGCCTCCGTGTGCCCCTGTCGCCTGCTTGTGCCTCAGTTTTCGTGCCCCTGTTGCCTGCTTGTGCGCCCCTGTTGCCTGCTTGTGCCTCCGTGTGCCCCTGTTGCCTGCTTGTGCCTCCGTGTGCCCTTGTTGCCTGCTTGTGCCCCTGTTGCCTGCTTGTGCCTCCGTGTGCCCCTGTTGCCTGCTTGTGCCTCCGTGTGCCCCTGTTGCCTGCTTGTGCCTCAGTGTGCCCCTGTTGCCTGCTTGTGCGTCCGTGTGCCCCTGTTGCCTGCTTGTGCCTCAGTGTGCCCCTGTTGCCTGCTTGTGCCATGTGGGTGTGTGTGGAGGGCTCTGTGTGGCTGTGTGTGTGGGGATGTTTGTGTGGCTGTGTGTGTGGGGAGCTTTGTGTGGCTGTGTGTGTGGGGAGCTTTGTGTGGCTGTGTGTGTGGGGAGCTTTGTGCGGCTGTGTGTGTGGGGAGCTTTGTGCGGCTGTGTGTGTGGGGAGCTTTGTGTGGCTGTGTGTGTGGGGGGGGCTCTGTGTGTGTCATTTGCGAGAGATAAAGCTAGTGGCATTGTAAATGACAATGCCATTTATTTATGTTAAAAAATACATAAATAAAAAATAATGTCAAGAGCAATGCCAATAGCTCTAACTTTAACAAAGGCGAAACCATTGCATTGTAAATGCTTGTTGCTGCTTCTGTTTGTGCTCCCATCGAACCTATTTCACAACGAATCACAGGAGGCTGTTGAATGGGGGATCCCCATAGGCCGTATGGTCCATTCTGTGTCCTTGTATGCTGACAACATGCTATATCTTAAAACCCTCTAGGGGTGTTTAGCTGGGATAGTCGGAATTTCCAAATTTGGGGCATTGTTGGGGTTGCAAGTCATTGCAGATAATTCTTAGGTTTTGCTTCGCTGATACATACAGGAACCCACAGTGCCAGTTGGTTCCAACTCTATACCTGTGGCTCAACATATCTTCCAGTATTGAGGCCAACCTTGCCAATACAGTTAGCTTGTTGCACTCACAGATTGTATTTTGGACCACATTACCGGTGTCAGTGACTTGGCACCTGGCACTGGCAAAGAAGGTCATGGTGGGGACAAGGAACAATAAACACAGTATATTTAAGAAATAAAGGAGTGCTTGTTGGGGATTTAGGTACAAAGATGGTCATGCTGTATCATTTTGCAAACCTAACGACGCATGGGTGTTCAGGCTGTTGAACAATGTTAGTGGAGCTCACGTAGGGAAAAGGGCCACGCCCTTGGGAGCAGGAAGGGGTGATGACGATGGGCTCCTTATTCCAGGTTGGGTTGTTGCCACCACATGGGGACTTTGTATACGCACATAGGATACCTGAAGACATTTCTCACACATGCTAGTATCCTTCAGTATGTGTGAAGATACTGGGCACCTGAAGAAGGGGAACTGGAAGTGCATGCACCCCTTCAGGCATTCCACACTATGGACCATCAGGGAGGAGAGGAGAGCACACACATAGATACACTTACGGGAGACGCACCTTGATGCAAGTTTGACAGGGGTCTTCCCTTCTTTTGCCTTCCTCCTGTGGGGCGTTTAAGTCTCTTTTTTTAGGACTTTGTAATAAGTCCTTTTCCCTGTGAAGTGTGATAGTCACCCCACCTAGTGGCATCTTATCACCGTAAGGCTGGAAAGACCGGAGTCCTTCATTAATTCTAGGTCCTGATGAATGCCACGGACCCGATCGGGCCATTTGGCAGAAACATGCCGACCACACCTGCAACGGTAAGGGGACAGTCATTTCCCCACTGCACCGTTCACTTGTTTTTAATACCATATAGTTGCCTGCCACATAAAAAATGTATTTAGTAACTGTAATGGTTCTTAAACTACACTCGCTTATCACGGGCCCCCACTTAGTTTGAAGTGCATCCCTGTCCGGTGAATGCATGCCTCCACCAAACACAGTTTCTGGAGGGCGAGGATTGGTCAATGATGAAGCATGACACCAGGTGGTGTGTGAGACCAGTCTGCGGATTAGATACAGTTCATGTGAGCCAGACGTGTGCACATCACTTCACACACCATTTGTTATCGGCATGTGAGCCGCTCCCCCCCCCCCCGCTCCTTGCAATGCCGATGTTTTATTGTGGAAAGTTTCATTTTTTCCAGTAGGTTCATATAGGATCACTATCTCTTGTTTACTTTAGCTGCATTTTTTTGTTTCATTCTTTCCCCACTTGTTTAAGTACTAATTAAAAAGCTTCGTAAAAATGCATTCCATGTACCGACATGAAATACATTTTTACAAAGCATTTTCATTTGTACTGCAAAACAGCAGAATGTAAGCTGCCGTTTGTCCGATCTCCTCCTTGCCACCACTGCTCCTACCTTCCACCCCACACCCTCCTTCCCACCCTCCTACATGTCTCCTGCCAGTCCTATCCTCAACAGCCCTGTGGCCGCCCACCCCCCTTATGGTCTCTGCCCCTGGGTCTTCCACACTGCCCTTCTCTTCCTACTCCTTGTCCCTACGGCCTGTCCTCTCCCTGCCCCACCTCATTCCCCCCTCCTCCCCCTCAACTAAAAACTTGGATATTCGATAAGTAAAGCACCCCTCCTCCCTCAAGCACCTTGAGACCCTCTGGGTGAGTAGTGCGCTATACAAATTTTAAACTTGAAACTTTCTCCGTGACTCCTTGGTTGAGCCCTCCTCCTCTGACCCTCTGCGCCCCACCCCCTTTATCGGCGCTAGCCTCACATACATGCAAATAGGCCCTGTGCCCCCAACTGTCTTTTCTGCCACTTTTACCTCCCCCCCCCCCCGCACCTACAGTCCTGTGCCCTCTTCACCCACCTCCTCCCTCCCAAATCACCACAACACCTCAGCCGTCTCCTCCCCCCCTCAGTCTCTCCTGCCCTCCTATCCCTCACATTACCCCGCTCCGCTGTGCCGTCTCGCAGGACCTCCTGCCCGTACCCGAGCCTCGTCCTCCCCGCGCGGCCTCAAGCGTCATCGCTCCAGGGCTCCAGCCTCGCGCCGCTTCCCATCCTCGCGCTGTATCCCAGCCTCACGCGCTGCTGCCCTCTCGTGCAGCTTCCCCTCTCACGCATACACCCCTTCTTCGGCGGTCCCCCGCGGGCCAACTTACCCATCTGTTATTTTTCTTCCTTCTGTTTTTATTTCTTTACTGCACGCACACAACCCCACATGCACATAACCCCCCCGACACACACACCCAGACCCCCCCCCCACAAACACCCCCACACACATTCACCCACACACACACCCTCACACACCCAACACACACACAACCCCCCCACACACACCGTCCACCGCTCAGATTCCATATCATTTACCGCCCGCCTCGTAGTGGCCCTTCGTTTATAGAAGATCTCACTGACTTCATCAGCGACCAATACACACAAAGTGACAATCAGACCTTCGTGGGTGACTTCAATCTCCACTGGGGCATACCGCAAGACTCCTCTGCGAACTCTCTGGCCACCTTCCTCTCTACAAACGATCTTATCCAACACTGCATTGAACCAACCCACTCTAAGGGCGCAATCCTGGACCTTGTTATTTCTAAAGCAGGCATGCTTTCTACCTCTACCCCAATCCATGTAGATTGGTCTGACCATCACCTCATCCCATTCTCTCTTCAACTTTCACTCTATAACTCTTGGCCAAGCCAAGAGGGCCATCTCCTGGTTCCGTGATGCCAAAAATATTGATGTCTGTCCCCTCTGTGAAGCAGCTTTGCTATCACTTCCAAGGCTAGACCCGAACCTAGCTGTTGACGATCTCACCTCCCAATGCCTCACAGTGCTTGCAGCTGAAATTAATAACGTCGCTCCACTCAAAAGCAAAAGGATAAGGCCCACTCCCTCAGCACCTTGGTTCAACAAATCCCTTTATGAGGAAAGGAAGCAGCTAAGATTCCTGGAGAAGCAATGGAGACAAGTGCCATCCGCAGACAATTTAGCCATGCTTCGCACAGCAAGATCCAAGTACCACAAGCATATCTTCCTTGAGAAAGCGGCGCACTTCAAAACCCTCCTTGACTCCGCCAAAAATAGACCCAAAAAACTATTCGATCTCATCAAGACTCCGAGCTGCTCTCCCCCATCCTCCGAGGTGGAGGATTCTACTAAGAGAGCAGCGGATTTCGCTATTTTCTTCGATGAAAAAGTGAAATCACTTGTGGATCAGGTCGCTCATCCTACACCTCCAGAGGAGCGCAAATCCTTAGCCATTTGGCAGAGCTTTGACCCCATCTCTGAAGATGCCCTTCTCAAGTGCATACGCAAAACAAAGCCCTCCAACCATTCTCTTGACCCTATCCCCAGTGCCATTGCCTTGGACTTCTATACCCATTCCCTTTCCTATTGGACCACTCTGATCAACCTCTCCCTCTGGCAAGGCTCCCTTCCTGTCTCCTTCAAAACTGGGCAGGTCACCCCTCTGCTTAAAAAGCTCACTGCTGATGCGAAGGACCTCAACAACTTCCGCCCAATCACTAACCTTCCCTTCCTTGCGAAGATCACAGAAAGATGTGTAGCAAAACAACTTTCTCGTCATATCAAGGACAATGATCTTCTTGACAATTGCCAGTCTGGCTTCATCCAAAACTGCAGCACTGAAACAGCTCTACTGCAAGTGGTTGATGACGCGCGGAGGATACTCGATTCGGGGGGGTCCTGTCTTTTAATTCTCCTTGACCTTTCTGCAGCCTTTGACACTGTCAATCACAACACCCTCCTCAATATCCTTCAACAGAGAATGGGCATGGAGGGCACTGTGCTTAAATGGTTTGCATCCTTCCTCTCTGACAGATCCCAAATGATCAAAATAGCGAACAGTCTTTCTTCTCCTGTGGCGGTAGGTCAGGGTGTTCCTCAAGGCTCTATACTTGCACCCACATTGTTCAATCTCTACTTAGAACCACTGGGAAACCTCCTAAGCAAATCCGGGATTCACTATCATCTCTATGCAGACGACACTCAACTCTACCTAAAGGTTGCCTCCACTCATGATCTCTCCTTCCTAAGCTCTACTCTGGACTCCATCCAAAACTGGATGTCAACTCATGAACTGATTCTGAATCCCTCCAAAACTGAATTCATCCTCTTCTCCTCCTCGCTCTCTCCCCCCCCTACCCCGGTCCAATCATGGATGGATGGATCAGATGAATCTACTAAACAATAAACCCATCATTGTCGACAGCGCAAAATCCCTTGGAGTCATTCTAGACAAAAAACTCAATCTAACTCCCCACATCAATTCTATTGCTAAATCTGCTCGTTACCAACTGCTCCTTCTTTGGGGAATCCGACGCTTCTTCCCGGAGCAGGACCTTATAACCCTGGTGCAATCGCTGGTCCTCTCCAAACTTGACTACTGCAATTCTCTTCTTACTGGCCTCCCCAAATCTCACCTGTCCCCACTTAAGTCTGTTTTCCATTCTGCAGCTCGCTTCATTTATGGGGCCAAAAGAAGCGATCACATCACACCGATGTTATCCACCCTCCGCTGGCTTCCCTTCGAGGCTAGAGCTATCTACAAGACCGCTTGTATCACCCACAAAGCCTTGCACTCCTCCTCTCCTCGCTACCTGGCGAATAAACTGAAACTCTCTGGAGGCTCTAGACCTTAACGCAATGCGGAGAATCTACTACTTGAACCTCCCACTTTCAAGAAGGAGAGAACAATGGCCCAATCCTTTTCAGGCAACGCAGTGAGAATCTGGAACTCCCTTCCGCCTCCGCTCCGGACCACCGCCTCCTCCCAGGCCTTCAAAAGGGACCTCAAAGTTCTCCTCCTCCAGAGACACCTCCAAAAGTAATTCACGTCCTCTTGTTATTTGGAGGAAGGCTTCCCACTACTGATAATTTCCACGACCATGGAAGTGCCTTCCCAGTGTATTCCTGGGGTTGGAGTGTCTGCCTCTTTGGAGTATTTTCCATGTACTTCTGTTTTGTGCCCTTTTGTAACATGCACACACCACTTTGCCCTTGTAACACACGATTTGCGACCTCTCACATGTTTTTACCTTTGATACTGGCACAAGTGCCACCTCTGTCTACATAACACTTGTTCTTGTGCCGGAGTGTCTAGCACCTTTTGCAGTATTATACCCCAAATGTTACTTTGTTTTCTCTTGTAACTGCACACTTGTCACTTTTTCCTCCTGTGCACTTTTTACTACCTCATGTATTTTTGGCTGCGCACAATTTTTACTACCTCATGTATTTTGTTTGCTCACAATTGTCACTATTACCTTTACTACCTCATGTATTTTTGGTTGCTCACAATTTTTACTACCTCATGTATTTTGTTTGCTCACAAATGTCACTATTACCTTATGTAACGTAACGTATGCTTTTGCAATCTGTTCTTTTGTAATGTTTCTCATTATGTTTCATTTCTGTTCCTTTTGTGAAGCGCTCTGACACCTTCGGGTAAAGTCCGCGCTATATAAAAATGCATAAATAAAAAATAAATAAATAAATACCACCACACACACCACCACACACACCACCCCACACCAACCCCCATACACACCAACCCCCATACACACCAACCCCCATACACACCAACCCACATACACACCAACCCACATACACACCAACCCCCATACACACCAACCCCCATACACACCAACCCCCATACACACCTACCCCCCACACACCTACCCCCCACACACCTACCCCCCACACACCTACCCCCCACACACCTACCCCCCCACACACCTACCCCCCACACACCTACCCCCCACACACCTACCCCACACACACCTACCCCACACACACCTACCCCACACACACCTACCCCACACACACCTACCCCACACACACCACCCCACACACACACTACCCCACACACACACTACCCCACACACACACTACCCCACACACACACTACCCCACACACACACTACCCCACACACACACTACCCCCCCACACACTACCCCCCCACACACTACCCCCCCACACACTACCCCCCCACACACTACCCCCCCACACACTACCCCCCCCCACACACTACCCCCCCCACACACTACCCCCCACACACTACCCCCCACACACTACCCCCCACACACACACTACCCCCTACACACACACTACCCCTACACACACACTACCCCAACACACACACTACCCCCTACACACACACACTACCCCCTACACACACACACTACCCCCTACACACACTACCCCCCTACACACACTACCCCCCTACTCACACCACCCCCCCTACTCACACCACCCCCCCTACTCACACAACCCCCCACACACCCGTCTATCTATCTATCTATCTATGGCCCTCACTTTATCTATGGCCCTCACTTTATCTATGGCCCTCACTTTATCTATGGCCCTCACTCTATCTATGGCCCTCACTCGATCTATGGCCCTCACTCGATCTATGGCCCTCACTCGATCTATGGCCCTCACTCGATCTATGGCCCTCACTCGCCACCACAGCATCACTCTGCGCCACCACAGCATCACTCTGCGCCACCACAGCATCACTCTGCGCCACCACAGCATCACTCTGCGCCACCACAGCATCACTCTGCGCCACCACAGCATCACTCTGCGCCACCACAGCATCACTCTGCCCACACACCAACCCCCGCACACCAACCCCCCATGCACACCAACCCCCCATGCACACCAACCCCCCATGCACACCAACCCCCCCATGCACACCAACCCCCCCATGCACACCAACCCCCCCATGCACACCAACCCCCCCATGCACACCAACCCCCCCATGCACACCAACCCCCCCATGCACACCAACCCCCCCATGCACACCAACCCCCCCATGCACACCAACCCCCCATGCACACCAACCCCCCATGCACGCCAACCCCCCCATGCACGCCAACCCCCCCATGCACGCCAACCCCCCATGCACGCCAACCCCCCATGCACGCCAACCCCCCCAACACACCACCCCCCTACACACCACCCCCCCTACACACCACCCCCCCTACACACCAACCCCCCCTACACACCAACCCCCCTACACACCAACCCCCCTACACACCAACCCCCCATACACACCAACCCCCTACACACCAACCCCCTACACACCAACCCCCCTACACACCAACCCCCCCTACACACCAACCCCCCCTACACACCAACCCCCCCTACACACCAACCCCCCCTACACACCAACCCCCCCTACACACCAACCCCCCTACACACCAACCCCCCTACACACCAACCCCCCTACACACCAACCCCCCTACACACCAACCCCCCCTACACACCAACCCCCCCTACACACCAACCCCCCCTACAACCAACCCCCCCTACACACCAACCCCCCCTACACACCAACCCCCCCTACACACCAACCCCCCCTACACACCAACCCCCCATACACACC
The DNA here is from genome assembly GCF_964263255.1 of Lissotriton vulgaris. NCBI lineage: Eukaryota > Metazoa > Chordata > Amphibia > Caudata > Salamandridae > Lissotriton > Lissotriton vulgaris. Next base: position 724,284,371 of record NC_141698.1, on the reverse strand, counting down.
AACCCCCCATACACACCAACCCCCCATACACACCAACCCCCCATACACACCAACCCCCATACACACCAACCCCCCATACACACCAACCCCCCATACACACCAACCCCCCATACACACCAACCCCCCCATACACACCAACCCCCCCATACACACCAACCCCCCCATACACACCAACCCCCCCATACACACCAACCCCCCCATACACACCAACCCCCCCATACACACCAACCCCCCCATACACACCAACCCCCCATCACACCAACCCCCCCATCACACCAACCCCCCCATCACACCAACCCCCATCACACCAACCCCCATCACACCAACCCCCATCACACCAACCCCCATCACACCAACCCCCCATCACACCAACCCCCCATCACACCAACCCCCCATCACACCAACCCCCCATCACACCAACCCCCCATCACACCAACCCCCCATCACACCAACCCCCATCACACCAACCCCCATCACACCAACCCCCATCACACCAACCCCCATCACACCAACCCCCATCACACCAACCCCCCATACACACCAACCCCCCATACACACCAACCCCCCATACACACCAACCCCCCATACACACCAACCCCCCATACACCCCCCCCACACACTCCCCCCCACACACACTCCCCCCCCACACACACACACTCCCCCCCCCACACACACACTCCCCCCCCCACACACACACCCCCCCCCCCCACACACACACTCCCCCCCCACACACACACTCCCCCCCCACACACACACTCCCCCCCACACACACACTCCCCCCCACACACACACTCCCCCCCCACACACACACACTCCCCCCCCCCACACACACACTCCCCCCCACACACACACTCCCCCCACACACACACTCCCCCCACACACACACTCCCCCCACACACACACTCCCCCCACACACACACTCCCCCCACACACACTCCCCCCACACACACTCCCCCCCCCCTCCACACACTCCCCCTCCCCTCCACACACTCCCCCCCCCCTCCACACACTCCCCCCACACACACACTACCCCCCACACACACACTACCCCCCACACACACACTACCCCCCACACACACACTACCCCCCACACACATACCCCCACACACAACCCCCCACACACACACTACCCCCCACACACACACTACCCCCCACACACATACCCCCACACACAACCCCCCCACACACACACTACCCCCACACACACACTACCCCCCACACACACACTACCCCCCACACACACACTACCCCCCACACACATACCCCCACACACAACCCCCCCACACACACACTACCCCCACACACACACACACACTACCCCCCACACACAAACTACCCCCCCCACTCACACACTACCCCCTACACACACACTACCCCCTACACACACACTACCCCCCCTACACACACTACCCCCCTACACACACTACCCCCCACTACCCCCCCTACACACACATCTATCTATCTATGGCCCTCACTCGATCTATGGCACTCACTCGATCTATGGCCCTCACTCGATCTATGGCCCTCACTCGATCTATGGCTTGCCCTCGCCACCACAGCATCACTCTGTGCCACCACAGCATCACTCTGTGCCACCACAGCATCACTCTGTGCCACCACAGCATCACTCTGTGCCACCACAGCATCACTGTGCCACCACAGCATCACTCTGTGCCACCACAGCATCACTCTGTGTCACCACAGCATCACTGTGCCACCACAGCATCACTCTGTGCCACTACAGCATCACTCTGTGCCACCACAGCATCACTCTGTGCCACCACAGCATCACTCTGTGCCACCACAGCATCACTCTGTGCCACCACAGCATCACTCCACACACTACCCCCCCTACACACACTACACCCCACTACCCCCCCCTACACACACAACCCCCCACACACCCATCTATCTATCTATGGCCCTCACTCGATCTATGGCCCTCACTCGATCTATGGCCCTCACTCGATCTATGGCTCGCCCTCGCCACCACAGCATCACTCTGTGCCACCACAGCATCACTCTGTGCCACCACAGCATCACTCTGTGCCACCACAGTGTTGGAATTAGGTAGCCTGGCCTAGGGCAAGACTAACATTTAGAGGCACAGTGTAAAGGTTGCAGACCACCCAAAAGTAACTTCACGCAATAGCACTCAAAAAGAAAAACACTACACCAAAATTATATGAAAATACGTGCTGCTTTATGTAAAAATAATATTCTCTCTGTTGTCAAATTTAAGTATCTCACATGTAATTAGCTCAAAAACATTTCAGATCACTTTTAGAATCAGCAGTTACACTTTTGAAATTAATAGCAGATTAACACGTTGCCTTTAAAGCAGTTGCTATATCCCTGAACTCCTATTACACTTGTACATTAGGATAAACTGTACCTTAGAATCAATCAGGTTATTTATCACTTCTGCTAGAACCTTGGGAGGAAAAACCCCAGCAACACCTAAATACAAGTAGATTTCCTTATGAGATGAAAGCACAATCTTATTAGTCAGGGAATTTGTTACAGATTCTATCAAGGTGCTAGCTTAAATCATCAGTGGTACATTCCTAGCATTTCTAGCGCTTAATTAGGCATAGTTTCTAAGGATGACCTATACTCTATAACTGGTCTCAGCAATAGCAATAACACTCTTAAATTACTATGCAGATTGAGAATTAATTCCAATAGCGCATTACAGTTGAATGTGCACCACAACCAAGTCTGGTAGATAACCCTTCTAAGTCCATAGGACAGTTAATGATGCAATGGGCTTCTGTTTTGCCTTCCAAACACTCTACTCCATCAGAGGGGGGCCAACTGTCCTTAATGAACAAGAGCCAGGAGTTGACTGGGACTCTTATATTCTTTACACCCCTCAGCTAACCAGGCTCCTTGTTATAAGTAGTGTTTCCACAGTTAAGCCCCTCGTTTTCCAGGCTCTCCCCCCCCCCCCCCCCCTCCTTCTTCTTTTCAGGCTCAACCAGTGTGGAAAGGAACCCAGACGAAAGGAGGCCTAACCAGCTCTCCCTCGCCTCCCCTCACTCCTCACCGCTTACTTTGGATGAGCAGGCAACAGTCGAGTCCTCCGCTCACCCTCTGGACTCGAGGGCTCTTCACCGCTGCTACTCGGCCCCCTCGCTCCCTCTCAGAGGAGCAGAGACCTCTTCTGCGCACAGAAAACGGAGCGCAGACACGGTGATGCAGCCTCGCCACAGGGCTGCTCCTCACCGTCCAGGATCTGTCCCTCGGCGCCCCACTCGATCTCTGTCACTCGCCGAGACTGCCTCCGGACAGCTCTCCTCAGCGTCGCGTCGGCGCTTCCACACGCCCCCGGGCTCTCCTGCGCATGCGCGGGGGAGAAGCGACACCGCACTGGGCCTGCTCGGACCTAGGCCCCTCCTGAGGGATTAATACAGCCGACTGGGCATGCGCGATTGCGCCTCAGCAAAGCGTCTCGCCCAGGCTCTTCTTGGTAAACCGGGACTCCACTCGGTAACGCGACTGGAGCGCGGAAGGTGCCCCCGGGGTCCCGCTTTCGAAGGGAAGCCCTGACAAGCTTCCCAGGCTCAGTGGATCCCGGGGTTGAGCGCTTTACCAGAACGCTTGATGCCCTCCACCAAGGACTCCAGGGATCAGTTGTCTGCAGATCCAGCTAGGGCTCCTCAGGACACCAGCCTTTCCCAGCACCCAGGAAGGTAGGGACAGCGCTAGCTTGATTCTGTACCCAGTTCTCCTCACAAAGTCCTCTTAGCACTTGACTTGAAGAAGGGGTTGGGATTTTAGGGAGGAAGGATGTCCTTCCTGAGTCTCTTTCTGCTGGGCAGAGGACTGCGCACCGCAGCACTGCAGTCTCCTTCTCCTCAAACCTCCCCTGTACAGTGTGGACAAGGGGCAAGCTAGGCGCCCAGGGTCTCCAGTAATCCTACACAGCGGGGTCAGGACAAATAACTCAAAAGGGGAATTTTGAGGTGACAACCCAAGGCAGCTTCCCTATCTAGGAGGTCAACCCTATGTCTAACCTCTCCCACCCTTGGCTACAGCCTGTCCTCCAGCTGACTTCCACAGGTAGACAAAATGGCTGCCCCGCATTCCGCCTTATATAGGCTGCCCTTCAGTGGTCCAGAATGGACCAGAAGGTTCTGGAATGCCCTATGTTAGGCTATGGCCAAGTTCTGTTGGTGACAGTTGGGGCAGTTGGTGGCCACCATTTTAGGTGGTGCCAACTTTCCTGTCAGAACAGGCCTCTGGACCTGAGGTAAAAAACTATGAGGGGGAGAGGGAACACCTATCCCCCTGGCCAACACCTATAAAAAGTCAGTAGACACAAAAATTAACAAGGGTATGAGGGGCAAAAAGGGGACAAAATAAATAAAAATTAGGAGGGACTTCGCCAAAAAGCCAGACAGGTCTAACACGCGTCCCCCCCAGCTGAAAGTGGGGAGAACTACCCAACCCCTTGGGAGTCCTCATCACTAAGGCGGAAATACCTGGAGAGACCGTCTGCATTGGCGTGGTCCACTCCAGGCCGATGTTCCACCCGGAAGTCCATTCCCTGTAGGGAGATGGACCACCTCAACAACTTGGGTTTTTCCCCCTTCATTTGCATCAGCCAACGAAGGGGTCGGTGGTCGGTCTGAACCAGGAAGTGCGAGCCAAAGAGGTATGGCCGCAGCTTCTTCAGAGCCCACACCACCGCAAAAGCTTCCCTCTCAATGGCACTCCACTCCTGTTCCCGGGGAAGCAGCCTCCTGGATAAGAAGACGACAGGTTGATCCAGGCCCTCTTCATTGAGTTGCGATAACACTGCCCCAATGCCATGTTCTGATGCATCCGTTTGGACAATGAACTCCTTGGAGAAGTCTGGGGCCCTCAGGACCGGTGCCGCACACATTGCCTGTTTCAACTTTTCAAAGGCTTGCTGACAAGCCTTTGTCCAAACTACCCGTCGAGGTTGTTTCTTGGAGGTGAGCTCTGTGAGGGGCGCTACAATAGTGCCATACCCCTTCACAAAGCGACGGTAGTAACCTGTGAGGCCCAGGAAAGCTCGGACCTCAGTCTGTGTCTTGGGGGGTTCCCAGGCCATGATTGCCTCAATCTTCGCCTGCAGGGGCTGCACAGTCCCCCTACCCACCAAGTGTCCAAGGTACACAACCGACCCCTGCCCAATCTGGCATTTGCTGGCTTTGATGGTCAATCCAGCTTGTCTCAGGGCCTGGAGAACGGCCTGCAAATGCTGCAGATGGTCCTCCCAACTGCTACTGAAGACAGCAATGTCATCCAAGTAAGCAGCAGAGAAACTCTCCATTCCAGAGAGGACCTGGTTCACCAGCCGCTGAAATGTGGCAGGGGCGTTCTTGAGCCCAAAGGGCATCACACAGAACTGGTAGTGTCCCTCAGGCGTGGAGAAGGCTGACCTTTCCCTTGCTCCATCTGTCAAGGAGATCTGCCAGTACCCTGAAGTGAGGTCAAAGGTACTCAGATATTGGGCAGCTCCTAGCCGGTCAATCAATTCATCCGCCCTAGGGATCGGATGAGCATCAGTCCTTGTCACTGAATTCAGTCCTCGGTAATCCACATAGAACCTCAGTTCAGGTGTGGTGCCTGGTGGTGCGGCTTTTGGCACGAGCACCACCGGACTGGACCAAGGGCTGTTGGAAGGTTCGATTACTCCCAGCTCTAGCATCTTGGCAACTTCTCCATGTATGCTAGCCTTCACCTTGTCAGACAGCCGGTAGGTCTTGGACTTCACTGGTGGGCTGTCTCCTGTGTCCACATCATGGGTACACAGGTGGGTCCTTCCCGGGACAAGGGAGAACAACGAAGAGTACTGCTCCAGTATCTGGCGGCAGTCCTCCCGTTGCTCAGGAGTGAGAGTAGGAGAGAGATTCACTCCCTCCACTGACCCATCCTTCTCTTGGGACGAAAAGAGATCTGGGAGAGGTTCGCTTTCCGCTTCCTCTCCCCCGTCAGTCACCATCATCAGCATGACTTCGGGCCTCTCATGGTGGGGCTTGAGTCGGTTGGCATGTAGCACCCGTAGGGGCTGTCGAGGGGTCTTAAGGTCCACCAGGTATGTGGCCTTACCCTTCTTTTCCAACACCTCAAAGGGGCCTGTCCAGCGATCCTGGAGGGCGCTAAGCTCTCCAGGCTCCATCACCCACACTTTCTGTCCAGGCTCCAGTTCCACCTGGTGAGCATTGTGGTCGTACCACTCCTTCATGACTGCCTGGCTGGCCTCCAAGTTGTCAGAAGCTTGCTTCCACAACTACGCCATTTGGCTCCTGAAGGCCAGCATGTAGCTCACCACATCCTGGGGGGGTTTCCTGGGAGATTTCTCCCAACCATCCTTCACCAGGCTGAGAGGACCGCGTACAGGGTGCCCATACAGAAGCTCAAAGGGGCTGAAGCCCACTCCCTTCTGGGGCACTTCCCTGTAGGAAAAGAGTAAACAGGGTAGGAGGACATCCCATTTCCTCCGCAGGCTCTCGAGCAGACTTCTGATCATGCCCTTCAAGGTCTTATTGAACCTCTCAACCAGTCCATTTGACTGGGGGTGATAAGGAGTGGTGAACCGGTAGGTCACCCCACACTCCTTCCACATTGCCCGCATATAAGCTGACAGGAAGTTGGTCCCCCTGTCGGACACAACTTCCTTGGGAAATCCCACACGGGTAAAGATTCCCATTAGGGCTCTTGCCACTACAGGTGCAGTGACTGTCCTCAGAGGTATTGCCTCTGGGTACCGTGTGGCATGGTCCACCAGTACCAGGATAAACCTGTGACCAGCTGCTGTTGGTGGATCCAAAGGCCCTACAATGTCGATGCCCACCCTCTCAAAGGGGGTGCTAACGACTGGAAGTGGTTCCAGGGGAGCTTTTAGCTTCACCCCTGTTTTCCCACTGGCCTGGCAGGTTACACATGTCCTACAGTATGTGTTGGACGCCGCTTTCATCTGAGGCCAGTAAAAGTGGAGAACAAGCTGTGCAAAGGTCTTGTCCTGGCCTAAGTGTCCTGCCAGGGGTATGGCATGAGCCAATTCCAAAAGAAAGGCTCGGTACTGTTGCGGGACTACCAAGGCCCTCGATGAACCAGGCGAGGGTACCTTGGGTTCACTGTACAGGAGTCCATCCTCCCAGTAAATATGGTAATGTCCCGTAACATCACCTGCTGCTTGGGCTTCAGCCTGTCGCCTCAGTCCCTCAAGGGTGGGGCACTCCCTCTGCCCCTTACAGAGTTCTTCTCTGGTAGGACCTCCCTCCACATGCCACTCCGCAGGGATGGGCAAATCCTCCAGAGAGTCTACTTCCCCCTCCACTGACTCCTGGTCCACCACCGCAGGTGGCCGATCTGTCTCATGGGGTGTGGAAGCCGGAGCAGGCTTTCTCTGTCTCCGGGTCTGTCCCTTCTTAGCAGCGGGTTGGGCCATTGTTCCAGGCTCCAACCCAGGCGAACTCCCTCTCCGGGCAGTCGCAGACCGTGTGCTGACACAGGCCCAGTCAGGTGTACCCAGCATCGCAGAATGCGTCGGTATTCCACCTCTCTCCAAGTATTGTGTTCCATGTCATTCCCCAACAGACAATCGACTGGCACGGCAGGGCTTACGGCAACTCGAAGTGAACCTGCAACCCCCTCCCACTCAAAGGGAACCTCAGCCACTGGATAGTGGCCCATTCTGCCGTCAGCCATCGCGGCGGGGTGGAGTACATTAGGAACAACCTGCTCTGGGGACACCAGCTGACTTCTCACCATAGTCATGCTGGCTCCTGTATCCCTCAGAGCCTCCCCTCTCTGGCCATTGATGGTAACCCATTGCCCATACTTTGTAGTATTTGGGGGCACCTGGATCTTTGGCACCATCTCCCGCTCTCCCAGGGACACTAAGGTGACACCCGCCCACTCACCCCCCTTATCTAAGGGCATCTCCTCCCCGAGCGCTACACTAGCTACTCCCGGTGACTTTCCTCCGGTGGGAGGGGGTGGTCTCTTTGGGCATCTGACATCTCCCTTATAATGTCCAACGCCACCGCATTCAAAACAGTGGAGAACCCTGGGCTGCTGGCTCTGGCCAGGATGAGGGTTCCGGGGCGGGTTTGCCCTAGGGGTGAAACCTGCTCCCTTCCCTTGGAAGTTATTTTGGGGACCTTTAGAGGACTCTTTCTTTTTCTCCCCCCCCTCCTTCTTCTGGGGGGCGCCCTGTCCGGCTTTTTGAGATTCCCCTCCAGTCCCCTTGGTGGACACACGGGTACTTGTCCAGATGTCCGCCTCCTCTGCAAGCTTCCGGGGATTGGTCAGCTTGCTGTCTACCAGGTGTTGGCGCAGCTCGGGAAAACATTTCTCGAGGAGGTGTTCTCTCAAAAACAGATCGTACAGCCCCTCATAATCCTTTACCTCACTGCCCTTGACCCAACCCTCTAAAGCCTTTCTGGCGTAATCAAGGAAGTCCACCCAGTTCTGAGTGCCCATCTTGTGGCTCCCCCTGAACTTCTGTCGGTACCTTTCTGGGGTGAGCCCGAACTTCCTCAATAACGCCAGCCTCATGGTGGGGTAGTTTGTCTGTTCCTCTGGATCCAGGGCCAGCAAGGTGTCCCGACCAGCAGGAGGCATGTACTTGTACAAACTACCCCCCCAGTGCTTCTCCTGCACTCCATGAACCTTCAAAGAAACCTCATAAGCGGCCAGCCACTTAGCAACATCATCCCCCTGACTGAAGCTCGCTATCAGGTCCTTTGGGATATAGGGTTTGGTCTCCCTGGCTGACTCTTTCAGTTCGCTGCCACCATTCCTAACAGGAGAGGACCCCCGTTGTAGACTTTGGAGCTCCAGTTCCTTCAGCCTAAACTCGTGGACCATCCTCCTCTCCTCTTTCTCCTGTTCCAACTTAGCCAGCTCCCACTTTAGCTGCCTTTTCTCCCTCCTATCGGTGAGCTCGGCTTCTGTTAGGCTTTTCCCAGAAATGCTACTGCCCTTTCTGGAATAGGACACTGGTCCGGTGAGCAAGTTTTCCCCCTCATGGCGGAATAACTCCTCCACCCCCCCTTCTGTGCCCTGGTCAACCTCTTCATCCTCCTCCTTTGTCTCTTGGTGTGCCTCCACCCAGGCCCTAAGGCTAGTCTGGAGCTCCCCCTTCCTAGCACCATGTTTGAAAAAGACCCCCATTTGCTGGCAGAACATTCTCAATTGGGGCACGGAATAGACTTCCAGGTTTTCCACCGCAAACTCCATTGTGAATCTGGCAAACCTGGATACACACCAGAAATTTCAGAAGGGTGAGGGTAACCTAAAACCAACTCCACCCACCACCAGGAATAAATTTAGAAAAAACAAAAAGACTAATTGGGAGGGCCGCAAGGAGAAAACTCCTGGTGTAGGTTGGGTGTATTACGCCAAATTACTAGTAAGTAGCTGCAACCAAGTCCGCAATCCCACCGCTAGGCACCAATATGTTGGAATTAGGTAGCCTGGCCTAGGGCAAGACTAACATTTAGAGGCACAGTGTAAAGGTTGCAGACCACCCAAAAGTAACTTCACGCAATAGCACTCAAAAAGAAAAACACTACACCAAAATTATATGAAAATACGTGCTGCTTTATGTAAAAATAATATTCTCTCTGTTGTCAAATTTAAGTATCTCACATGTAATTAGCTCAAAAACATTTCAGGTCACTTTTAGAATCAGCAGTTACACTTTTGAAATTAATAGCAGATTAACACGTTGCCTTTAAAGCAGTTGCTATATCCCTGAACTCCTATTACACTTGTACATTAGGATAAACTGTACCTTAGAATCAATCAGGTTATTTATCACTTCTGCTAGAACCTTGGGAGGAAAAACCCCAGCAACACCTAAATACAAGTAGATTTCCTTATGAGATGAAAGCACAATCTTATTAGTCAGGGAATTTGTTACAGATTCTATCAAGGTGCTAGCTTAAATCATCAGTGGTACATTCCTAGCATTTCTAGCGCTTAATTAGGCATAGTTTCTAAGGATGACCTATACTCTATAACTGGTCTCAGCAATAGCAATAACACTCTTAAATTACTATGCAGATTGAGAATTAATTCCAATAGCGCATTACAGTTGAATGTGCACCACAACCAAGTCTGGTAGATAACCCTTCTAAGTCCATAGGACAGTTAATGATGCAATGGGCTTCTGTTTTGCCTTCCAAACACTCTACTCCATCAGAGGGGGGCCAACTGTCCTTAATGAACAAGAGCCAGGAGTTGACTGGGACTCTTATATTCTTTACACCCCTCAGCTAACCAGGCTCCTTGTTATAAGTAGTGTTTCCACAGTTAAGCCCCTCGTTTTCCAGGCTCTCCCCCCCCCCCCCCCCCCTCCTTCTTCTTTTCAGGCTCAACCAGTGTGGAAAGGAACCCAGACGAAAGGAGGCCTAACCAGCTCTCCCTCGCCTCCTCTCACTCCTCACCGCTTACTTTGGATGAGCAGGCAACAGTCGAGTCCTCCGCTCACCCTCTGGACTCGAGGGCTCTTCACCGCTGCTACTCGGCCCCCTCGCTCCCTCTCAGAGGAGCAGAGACCTCTTCTGCGCACAGAAAACGGAGCGCAGACACGGTGATGCAGCCTCGCCACAGGGCTGCTCCTCACCGTCCAGGATCTGTCCCTCGGCGCCCCACTCGATCTCTGTCACTCGCCGAGACTGCCTCCGGACAGCTCTCCTCAGCGTCGCGTCGGCGCTTCCACACGCCCCCGGGCTCTCCTGCGCATGCGCGGGGGAGAAGCGACACCGCACTGGGCCTGCTCGGACCTAGGCCCCTCCTGAGGGATTAATACAGCCGACTGGGCATGCGCGATTGCGCCTCAGCAAAGCGTCTCGCCCAGGCTCTTCTTGGTAAACCGGGACTCCACTCGGTAACGCGACTGGAGCGCGGAAGGTGCCCCCGGGGTCCCGCTTTCGAAGGGAAGCCCTGACAAGCTTCCCAGGCTCAGTGGATCCCGGGGTTGAGCGCTTTACCAGAACGCTTGATGCCCTCCACCAAGGACTCCAGGGATCAGTTGTCTGCAGATCCAGCTAGGGCTCCTCAGGACACCAGCCTTCCCCAGCACCCAGGAAGGTAGGGACAGCGCTAGCTTGATTCTGTACCCAGTTCTCCTCACAAAGTCCTCTTAGCACTTGACTTGAAGAAGGGGTTGGGATTTTAGGGAGGAAGGATGTCCTTCCTGAGTCTCTTTCTGCTGGGCAGAGGACTGCGCACCGCAGCACTGCAGTCTCCTTCTCCTCAAACCTCCCCTGTACAGTGTGGACAAGGGGCAAGCTAGGCGCCCAGGGTCTCCAGTAATCCTACACAGCGGGGTCAGGACAAATAACTCAAAAGGGGAATTTTGAGGTGACAACCCAAGGCAGCTTCCCTATCTAGGAGGTCAACCCTATGTCTAACCTCTCCCACCCTTGGCTACAGCCTGTCCTCCAGCTGACTTCCACAGGTAGACAAAATGGCTGCCCCGCATTCCGCCTTATATAGGCTGCCCTTCAGTGGTCCAGAATGGACCAGAAGGTTCTGGAATGCCCTATGTTAGGCTATGGCCAAGTTCTGTTGGTGACAGTTGGGGCAGTTGGTGGCCACCATTTTAGGTGGTGCCAACTTTCCTGTCAGAACAGGCCTCTGGACCTGAGGTAAAAAACTATGAGGGGGAGAGGGAACACCTATCCCCCTGGCCAACACCTATAAAAAGTCAGTAGACACAAAAATTAACAAGGGTATGAGGGGCAAAAAGGGGACAAAATAAATAAAAATTAGGAGGGACTTCGCCAAAAAGCCAGACAGGTCTAACAGCATCACTCTGTGCCACCACAGCATCACTCTGTGCCACCACAGCATCACTCTGTGCCACCACAGCATCACTCTGTGCCACCACAGCATCACTCTGTGCCACCACAGCATCACTCTGTGCCACCACAGCATCACTCTGTGCCACCACAGCATCACTCTGTGCCACCACAGCATCACTCTGTGCCACCACAGCATCACTCCACACACACCACCCCACACACACCACCCCACACACACCACCCCACACACACCAACCCCCCCATACACCAACCCCCCCATACACCAACCCCCCATACACCAACCCCCCATACACACCAACCCCCCCATACACACCAACCCCCCCATACACACCAACCCCCCCATACACACCAACCCCCCCATACACACCAACCCCCCCATACACACCAACCCCCCCTGCACACCACCCCCCCATACACACCAACCCCCCCTGCACACCACCCCCCCTGCACACCACCCCCCCTGCACACCACCCCCCCTGCACACAACCCCCCCTGCACACAACCCCCCCTGCACACAACCCCCCCTGCACACAACCCCCCCCTGCACACAACCCCCCCCTGCACACAACCCCCCCTGCACACAACCCCCCTGCACACAACCCCCCCTGCACACAACCCCCCCTGCACACAACCCCCCCTGCACACAACCCCCCCTGCACACCAACCCCCCTGCACACAACCCCCCCTGCACACAACCCCCCTGCACACCAACCCCCCTGCACACCAACCCCCCTGCACACCAACCCCCCTGCACACCAACCCCCCTGCACACCAACCCCCCTGCACACCAACCCCCCCTGCACACCAACCCCCCCTGCACACCAACCCCCCCTGCACACCAACCCCCCTGCACACCAATCGCTCGCCCTCACTCACTCACTCACTCTATCTATCGCTCTCCCTCACTCACTCTATCTATCGCTCTCCCTCACTCACTCTATCTATCGCTCTCCCTCACTCACTCTATCTATCGCTCTCCCTCACTCACTCTATCTATCGCTCGCCCTCACTCACTCACTCTATCTATCTATTGCTCGCCCTCGCCACCACAGCATCATTCTGCGCCACCACAGCATCACTCTGCGCCACCATTCAACAACAACTGGTTCAAATATGTTCTGTGTTTCAAGCTTTTATTACAAATGTCACCAAAAGATGTTAATATTTCACTTCTGTTCTTGGATTTTCATCACAATAAAATACACTGAACATAATCTTCACAAGTCATTTACAAAAGTTTAAGCTATTGCCATTATAAATTACAATAACTTTTATTTAAGTATTTAAAAAAAGGAAAAGCCATTGTTATTTGTAATGTCAATACATCTAAGTCACGTAAATACAACACATATTGCAGTACAAATACTATAGGTGTCACAGTTGTAAAAGTTAAAACTGTGGCATTGTAAATGACAAAGCTATTCATTTCGCTATTTTCAAAACCAACACATAAATACAAAAATTGTCATTTACAATAGCAATAGCTCAAACTTTCCTAATGCGAGACCTATTGCATCGCAAATGCTTGTTGTGAGATGTTGTTGGGCTGGACTGTTCCCATGAGGCACAGGGTCAGACTGATTTGCATATGGCCATGTCTGAACTGGGGTGGCTGTGTGAGCTAAAGAATGGTGATGGATTAAACCCAGATCAGTTGACTGGGGGTGAGTGTTTGATTTGCTCAAGCGCTCCGTCCATCATCCCCTTTTGTATCGCTTTGTTCGCCCTAAGTTGGCAGGGTATGCTCAGACGTGAGTCCCTTGCTCACTTGGCCACTGGATTCACTGGATTCAAGATAGCCTGGCTGATGAGGATTATGAATTCTAAACCGGTCCCAGGATGCTTGTTTCCGGTCCAGGGAAGACATGGCTTGGCAGTTCGGGCTGGACTATTCCCATGAGGCACAGGGTCAGACTGATTTGCATATGGCCATGTCTGAACTGGGGTGGCAGAGTGAGCTAAAGAATGGTGATGGATTAAACCCAGATCAGTTGACTGGGGGTGAGTGTTTGATTTGCTCTAGCGCACCGTCCATCATCCCCTTTTGTATCGCTTTGTTGTGAGATGCCATCACTCACAATCTAAACTTTACTTAGGTCACTACCCTGGGAACGGCTCTGTAGTATGGTGAGACGCAGTCTAGTGGTTGAGGGGTGGAGACAGAGGGAGGAGCAGGAACGGGAGGAGCCGGGGAATAGGAACCAAGGGGACAGTTAGAGTAGGGACAGGGACGAGAATGGATGTGCAGTAATAAAGCTCTCCCAAACCATAAAGAAGTGTCGGTCGTTATTGCCACCACGACGCGACAGCTGGCGACGAGGGTGGGATGTGCTTGAACCCCACCTACCCTCACGAGAGAGCCCTGTCCCCAGCGTGCCTCGAGGAGCAGGCGACGCTGACCAGAAGGACGAAATTGCGACCTGCCACGTGAAGCCAGTAGCAGGTGACCCTGTCCCCCCCCCCCCCCAGCAGTTGGGAGGGACTGAAGAGGGAGCCGAGGCACCAAGCGTCGCAACGCCCGAGGCAGAAGTGACCCCTTCGCGCTAAAACGCGACTTGTGCAAGAGAGCGCGGTGTCCAGCCAGCGCTGCAGGAGCAGAAGCCAGGAGCCTACCCTGACTCTGCCAGACCCCAAGAGAAAAGAGAAAGTGCCCTCGCGTGGAGAACGGCGCCCCACGGAGACCGCCTGCCAAGCGGTGCTGACCGAGCGCTGTTCGCGCCAAAAGAAGTTGCAAGTGCCCAGAAGTGCCCACCGGGAGCCCACCCCGGCGGCAGAAGTCAAGACAAGTGACCCTACCTGAAGCATTGACTCCAGCGGTGGATCCTGGCTGCAACCGGCAAGTGGTGAGTGGAAGCGCTAAGAAAATACTGTGATTCCGGTGAAAAACGAAGAAAAACGGCCGAAATCCCGTCAAACGAGATTCCCGCGCGGCCATTTTGGAGTCAGGCAGCAGTGTCCAATCCCCTGCGAGGGATCATCGGCGGCCATTTTGAGGTCAGGCAGAAGACCTGAAATTGCAAATAAACATTGGTGAGTGCCACAGGGCCCGAAAACAAGCACTGGTAAGTACAAAACAAACATTGGTAAAGACAAAAGAAAAACAAACATTGGCAAAGGGAAGTCAACAAGCATTGGTGCATGCAAAGACAAAGTACTGGCTAAGAGTAAACAAGCACTGGTACATGCAAATAAACAAGCAGTGATACATGCAACTAGACAAACATCGATACGTGCAAATCAACAAGCACTGGTACGTACAAAGGAACAAGCACTGATCCAGGCACAAAGACACAAGCATCGATACACGCAGATCAACAAGCATTGGATAAATCGCAGCCAAGAAAGAAAACAAGTATCGCTGAAAACCAAACAAGCACTGGCGAACATAACAGAATCAAGCATTAACAAAGACCGAGCGAGCACTGGCAAAGGCCAAACAAGCATTGCTAACGTCCCAGCGCATGACTAGACCGCAGGCTTCGACTACATACAAATCAATTACGAAGACGAGAAGACAAGCGAACAGCCGGTGCTCTGCGAACATGATCCATCAAAATCCTCCTCTTATGGCGGGGGAAGAAATCGCACAACAGTTCAATCCCTGCTTTGAAGCACCACCCCCAGGGATGCAGACGGACACCTGGAGTCTGTGTCTCCAACGGAACCAATGGCTGGCCACACTGAGTGATTTCCTGGATGCCAATGGAGAACAAAGAGAGAGGAAATGCCTAACGCTGCTCCTCCATCTGGTGGGTCCAGAGGGCCGATGCCCAATCGAAACGTTTTCCGAAGAAGACACAGACCTCTATAAAAGACTCCAAGAGAAACTATGTGCCCGTCTCTCCGCACAAACGGAAGTGGATCGAGAGCGCATCACCTTCAACACAGCTCGGCAGGAACCAGGTGAACCACTGCCAACCTTCATCACTCGGTTAAAAAACCTGGTACAAGGCTGCCACTTCAACACCTTCACGAATGAGGACGCAGTCCGACTCCGGATAATTGAAGGCTGCGCAAACCCCGACACGAAACTCAAGATCTTGCGAGGAAAGTGGTCACTGGAAGAAATCATCAGGAAGGCTGAAATTGGACTGCACGTCAAGGTAAGAGACAAATCAAAGGCCCCGAATCTGAAAGCAAATTATCAAGACGCCCGGACAGATAACCCTCAGAACACAAACAGAACTGAAAGGAGAGAGAGGGAAGACAGACCAGCAAAAAGACAACGGGAAAGACACAGTGAAAAAGAAAATAACACGGATTACTCAGTCAGATTTCTCAGCAGCCGACTACTCAAGGTCAACAAAGGACTGCTCGGAGTCAGATGACCCAGAGTCAACCATCCAAAAGACGATTCCAAAAAGTTATTCACCCCCCAGGAGTTCCTCAAAGAGTCATTCAAAGGAGGAAGAAAGAGCATCAAGTGGGACAGATCGCACTCCTGGTCAAGAAGGCATCCCGCACAGCAAGTGGGAGAGAAAGACTAACCAGAGAAGAAGGGGTCGCACTGGCCAACACCGAAAGTCGGCGCAGGGACATCAGTCGACAAGCAGTGAAGACGAGTCCAAGGAAACATCTGGCCGGAGAACACACAAACCCCAAGTCAGAGGTGCTGGAACATCAAGCAATTGGGAAGGAGAACCAGATCACACAAGACGGACTGGTCCATGCCATGATTCATGCCTTTATGGGCCCCAAAGCATCCATGGGCCCCGCGACAACGAAGGAACAGAGCGTAGATGGGTAACATCAGACGAGAAGAACGAAGAGGCAAAAGCTTGGGATCAAGCACAAGGAACAAGCACGGAATCTTCAAACAATCTCCCAAATGAGACAGCGTTGAAGATATTCCAACAAAGACACATGGAGAAGCTTTTCGAAAACAATTCCGAAGGGGAAAGCAGCTCGTCACGGACTACCCGGCTCCGAAGACCACCTAGTAGGACACTCCCAAATGAACACTCACAGAGGGAACTGACGGAGCACCCCTATGATTCGGAAAGCACGTCGGTCCGATCTTTTGAATCGGCAGAGTCATGGTCCCGACAACCACCACGTGCAACATTCTTAAAGAAACATTCTCAGAGGGAAGTGAGGGAGAACTCCTCTGATTCGGACAGCATTTCGGTCCGATCCTTTGAGTCGACAGAGTCGTGGTCCCGACACCGGCCATGGCGCCAATCATCTGAACACATCAGCAAACCAAGGGACACTCTTCACGTCGAGAGCGACGTGTCCCACACCAATGTCAATGCACACTCGATCACTCCACCAGACAACCCGTCGCATCGAGCACATGTGCATCGTGACACTAATACCACACCGTCACCCCGGGTAGGGGCAGCAAGGTTGACTCGAAGGCCCTGGTCCTGGTCCTGCAAAACGGAATCCGGCATCGTGGCCAAAAGTACCCAAATAAAAACGGACCAACCAGTCAATCCGCAAAGGAAGCCAGACGTGTCAGGAGAACTAAGTCATCATCGGAGGAGAACAAGACACACTAACATTCAGCCGACCCCAGAGTCTGCCTGTTCCAGGCGCGAGCAGGTGTGGGAGACACAACCCGAGACAGCAAATCAATCTCCAAGTCATACCAAGCTGACCTCCACCGTTCATACTTTACCGGCCGGCACCCCAGACTCGAAACAGGAAGACAGTGTTGTTCTTGACCTGACGAAGCAAAAGGCAGTAAAGATAAAGGCGGTGAATGAATTACTGGACCAAGCCAAGACAGTCTCATCAGACAACACCATACCGTCTGGCATACATGACCCTGAACTGGAGGACAGTGTTGCCTTCAACCGGACAAGACAAACGGAAGCAAAGGCGGATGAGGGTGCTCGGAAGAGGACCAGAACACTATCCACCCATGAAAGAGATCGAGCACCTAAACCAACAGTAGTTACACCACGGGAAAGAGACACGCCGACTGCGGAATGTGAGAGCAGACAGTCCACACGCAACGTGATCAAGAACGCCCTGATTGAGACAACAGAAAAATCGACCAAAGTCAAGCCCACCTCGGATTCGACACTACTGAGGCTCGAAGAGCAGGCTGTTCGCCAACCCGTGTGGCGGATTGAAGAACTGCGAACACTAAGGACATTAAGCTCATTTTGTTAAGAAAGGGGGAGATGTAGTATGGTGAGACGCAGTCTAGTGGTTGAGGGGTGGAGACAGAGGGAGGAGCAGGAACGGGAGGAGCCGGGGAATAGGAACCAAGGGGACAGTTAGAGTAGGGACAGGGACGAGAATGGATGTGCAGTAATAAAGCTCTCCCAAACCATAAAGAAGTGTCGGTCGTTATTGCCACCACGACGTGACAGGCTCCATTTTGTGTTGAACATTACACACTGGGATATGGCAGACACCTTGTATGTTGGCCCTACTGTGGGTTTCGAGCCCTCCTCCTGGTACCGTTCTCTTCCTTGAAAGCAAAATGGGAAGAGGATCTTTCACATGAACTCTCGAACAAGGATTGGGCTACTCTAGTAGCATACCATGCTAAAGTCTGTTATAACTCGAGAATTAAATTCATCCAATGTTCCATTTTACAAAGAGCACAACTACCTCCACAGAATCGGCCATGTATTTCCATCGGCACCCTTCAAATGTCCTCCCGGTCTTATGGCCGATGCCCGTCTCCTGCACATGCTCTGGTCGTGCCTTCACTGTCTGCTTAATGGGCGCAGATTTGCACAACATACAGAGCTGAAGAGCAGAATGCCCTGAGATACTCCAGCACGCGCTCTATTCGGGCTGTATCCCAGACCAAAAGGCTCCATAGTGTTATTGGTTTGGCCCATATACTGGCAAAGCGACTGATAACCAGATGCTGGAAATTTCCAAAGGGCCCATGGCTGATTCTTTGGCGAGAATAGGTTAAACAGTGGGACAGGCAGAGTGGCTTGATAAGGCGGGAGCAATACAGGGGATTGCACAGGAGACCCATCTCCTTCAAATGGGACGCCCTCCTAGAAAGGTTTAGACTACAGATAAGGCTTCTGAAGAAGAGTAATATGCAGGTTGTTCAGGCGACACTTGCAACAGATATCGTATACTGTCGCGCCTCCTGCGTCCTCACTATGGGCTGGGTGCACACAGCACTTTCTGTGTGCTCCAGGGCCTGGCTTAGTTAATAGCACACACCTGACTGGCCACCAGTTGTACCTCGCCACTCCATCACTCTGCGGACGTTTTGACCACACACACACACACACACACACACACACCACAGCCTCCACACTTGGTTGTTGTGTTACTCTTCTGTGATTAGACTAATACATGGGTGGCATCGTCTAGTTGTTTGGGAATGTAGGAGGTTAAAGTTAGTAATGCATTATTCTGTGGCAATGAGTTTGTATGAACAGAAGCGTGTTACTTGATTATATTATGTATTATGTGTGACTGAAATAACGATGTGTTAAGTGCAATAATTTGTTTAAAAATAAAAACCTTTATCTTATGTCTGCATTATTAGTTTTTTAGATTATAGGCTTCTATATTTAATATTGAAACGGGGTTTCTTTTTGCGCCTTCCTATTACTTTTGTTTACCTGTAACCTTTCTGTAAGAATGGGGTGTCTCCGGTTGCATATGGCTAAAATGGTTATTCACCACTTTCACAACCACTAAACTATCCATAACTTGCACTTAGGGGGTTGTAGAAGGGAGGAGGCGGTAGTGAATATTGTTTTATTTGTTCATTAGTTATCTGGAGAGCCTCTGATAGCATTAGTACTCTACATTAGGCTAAAATTCTGAGTCGGCATAACAGATGGATTTGCTTGGTTTACTGCTCTGTAACGACTTTTTATAGGCACTGACAAAAATAAAAGTTGAAACTAATCTTGACTATTTAAAACTTTGAAAACCTGGGCTGTTACTGCCTTTGTAAATGCTTTTATTGGGCATCCCACAAAATGCTGCTTTCTGCATACTTACTCTTATTTCCTGTTAGCCTACTGTCTCTCAGTTTATTTTGTCTGGCAGCTGATGACACGAGTCTTCAGCGGTGCGGGACAAGGTTATCCTGTGTGACTGGCATAGCAGGGGGAGGAATGGGGGGGGGGGCACTTTTGCATGTACATGTGCCTAAAACGGCCGGCCAAACATTCATGCACACTCCAGTTTCTCCAACCCAGCTGTGTTGCACAGCTGGGTTGGAGAAACACCACAGGCACTATCTGAGCGTCAAACAAAGCCACTCAGACCAATCCCAGTGCTTCTCTCATACTGTGAATACTAGTCTAAGTATGAGAGAAGTGCTGGGATTGGCATCTGGGAGTCTGCGCAGTGTGCACCTGGAGTACAGGTTCAGAGGAGAGAAGCAAGGCGATGGTTGTCAGCACAGCAGCTAATTGTAATTTTACTAATTTTAACTGTGTTTAGGTTTGGTTGTTCCCTGCCCCACTGCTAAGCAATGATAGCAGCCGCCACTGGATATATCCAAGAATATTAGCTATCCTGGTCAGTTGTTTAATGGTATTATTTAATAACTTGACCACACCCAATTAGACATGACTAGGGCGTTCTGCACACACCCATTTTTATTCTTCCCTTCCTAGCTTCGTGTCTTTATTGGTACAGGCAGAACTGTTGGACTTACTCTTCCCTGTGCCAGTTATAGGTTCATTAACTGATATCCTTTCTCTGCCGTGTAGCCTTAGGCTGACAGTATGGGTTGTTTTTCTTGTGTTCATGGTAATTCTCCAAGCATCCTTCCAAGTGGTTTTCACACAACCTGATGCTAGACTTCTTTTGTGTACAAATTGCACTAGAGCACTTAGGTGTTTTATTATTTCCCCACCTTTGATATAAGCATACTAATAGTAATTCTAAGGAATAATAGTAGAAGAAACAGTAAAGTACACAGGTATTTATTACACAGTCTAGTCCTCAGAAAGGTGCTCCATATGTATCTAAGAAGAGATAATTGTATGCCCTCTATTGGCCCCTCTATAGCATTGCAGCCTTCGACATCTCTATATCCAGTGCCCCCTTTCCTTTGGTTGACAGACACCCGTCACAATATGCACTTCGTCCACTGTTGTCTTTCGGTGTGTCTTTACACACTGATTTTTGGACATTTCTAGATTCTTGCATGCTGTACATTCTGGATATGGGCATTACAGTATGTTATACGTATGTCTACTGGGTCCAGTTTTCTATAACACTAGCTAATACAGCTTCTGAATGTCACCGCTATTTGTCATATTCTTTGTGTAAAGTGCTCTACCACCTTAGATATTGACTTGAGTACCCAAGGGCGTTAACAATGGACAGGAAATACTGACAGTAGACTAGCAACATTCTCATAAGATCTGCATTTTCAAGGCTGCAAAAGTAAACACAATTTCAGGCATCCGGCGCCAATTCATGAAAAGCTTTAACACCACAATGGGTACGTTTGAAATGAGGAACTTGAGGCTGCGCATTGTCATATCTTTTGTCCCTAATTAAGTTGTGGGATAAAAGCTGTATCAGAAACAATATTCCGGTCTTACAATAAGCACAGTAAAAATGCACAGAATCCTGTAGTAAGTTTGCTGATTCACAATTAACCACTGCTGGGTCCAACGTCCAGAGATTTGATCGTTAGTGAGAAGGTTACACACCAGTCTCTTATTCATGTTCTTACTGTGTTGATTCTTTGTGATAGGCCGGTCAGGACATCCCAAGTGAAGGTTGTTGCCATAGTTGAGGCATGTAAAGACCGACTCCAATTACTGCATGGTTCCATGTGCATGTTAGTTTTCTTTTCTCATCCAGGTTATTTTATGTTGGGTTTGCTGCATGTAAATCTGAAAGTAAGCACTGTTAGAACCCACGGCCTCCTTGTTAACCTCTTTTGCAGCAGCCATCTTTTGATTGTCGATCCTTTTCTCGCCTAGCGATGGGCTTGGTGATGGCTAACCACTTCCAGTGCTGGTATCGCTGCAGCTTGTCTGTTTCTTTAAATAGCAAACAAAAAAACGTGATACCCATACTTCTTTGGCACACTCTTGTGGTCCGTTCTTTCCTTCGTATTTTGATAAATGGACCATATGAACTACTGGTAATTGGTAATTTTCTTCCTAAATTGCAAATCCCAAATCTTCCTTTATCACTCTATATAAATGTGACCCTTTTCCACCCTGTATATCTTTCTTAGAAGATTGCAATTCAATAGCATTCTTATACATATAAGGCTTGCGTATTTACCACAAGAAGAAAAATGTCATATTAACTCTCTTGCAGAAACTTCTGATGTAATATAAAAACTGATCCAAAATAAATTGTTATGGTATGTTTATTTTTCTCTGCGTTAGTGCCGAGAAGTCTTTTAATTAAACAGCATTTCGGTTACTGATCTAGCAATGCCCTTACATGGGTTTTTTTTGCATACACATGAGAAAATGTGTCTCCACCCCCGCCCCCCACACGCCCCTTGTATAGGAGAGTTGCAGAGCCGCCCACATAACTGTCCACTGGAGATGTGTTAATGCTTGCAAGCTCCACTGCCTCCTGAATCACAAATACTCACCTTTATAAATAAATACATATGCCTGAACCTATAATTGCTCCAAAAATACTCATGCCTTAGACATTATAGGCACCCATATATTATCTCCCAGGTTCAGTTAGAGCTGGTATGCCTATAGACTGCTTGTATTTATTGCAATTAACTAGTGCTCTTCTTCTCTACATATTTTTTTCCAAGTTCGTTGTAATAACATGTGGACTTTTCAGTTTTGAATGTAGTAGAACTTTGTTTTTATTCTTGAAAAGCACTGAAGGCCCTTTTCGGAAAGCAGCAGGAATATCCACTGCAGTTTCTAGTTTAGTTTTTAAAATGGCGTATTAATTTTATATCTATTCTTACTTGCAAATTAAAATTAGCATTCTTCTACATGCTTTGTAGTTTCTCCCAGCAATTTTAATGTCTTTCTGAATTTCCTTTTGCCTTTTTATTTTGAAGTGTTATTAAGTAGTCCAAGCGAAGGTGGGCTAAAGATGAGCTAATTACATTTTGTCATGATTTGCCGCCATAGTCCCCTCAACCTCCACTTCCACCCTCCCCTTCCCTAATAATCCCTCTCCATCTATTGCTTTTGAAGCCTCCCTCACCCTTTGAGTGTTTGATCCCGGTTACCAGAAAACTTCAGCTGAAAAAAACTATATTTGAACAGCTTCGAATTTTACCTTAGTCTACCAGAGATCTCACTAGCCGATGTCTGCGCTTCGGCAGCACCTACTTTGGCACTGGCATAGAGGTTCAGACTGCGTAAAGTAGGAGCACAATAATATGGTAAGGTGTGGCAGGAATGGGATTAGAATCACGACTAGAA
This sequence comes from Lissotriton vulgaris, assembly GCF_964263255.1. Lineage (NCBI taxonomy): Eukaryota > Metazoa > Chordata > Amphibia > Caudata > Salamandridae > Lissotriton > Lissotriton vulgaris. The sequence continues at coordinate 724,261,225 of NC_141698.1, read as the reverse complement.
AATCAGACTAGCACACAGTAACCAAGTCAATACATGGATTTTGTAAAGCTTGAGCCTAACCTCTTTTTGCAGGGGCAAATAGTAATATCATAAGCAATTTTGTACACAACTGAGAAAAATCGTGTTGCTCTCAGCAAGTAATTTGTACATACTTAAAAGGTGTTTTTGCCCTTCAAATATTAACTTTGAGACTCCAACTACTCATTTTGGTTAACCCTCCAGTAGACTTCTCTAGATATTTTCTTTCACACCGTTTCATTTTGGTTCAGATACCCTATAGCCAGATTAAACAAACTCATCACTGATTTGAACAAAGTGTCAACAATCTATGTCAACTTAACGTGCAATCCAGTATGAACAAAGTTGCGCCAAAATAGACTGCGCTACCTTGTAATCCAAGGAAGCTGTAGTCTGGCTAGATGAGTGATGGGTGAATTCACAGCATTACAAGTGTTGCAAGATGCATAACCGATTGCACTAGGGAAGATCACCAAGAAGCATCCGTAATTATACAATAATGGCTCAGGCATAAGCATGGAGCTGCAATACCGCATGGTCACGTGGCCACAATTGTACCCAATGCAATCTCGAAGACTGTCGGACACAATCACTGCATTCTGGTAAAAGGGCAGCTCTGGTCATGGCAGGAGTTCTTGAGAAGTCCGACTCTGGTTCTGCTCCAATGCAACATTGTGACTATGGGTTTCTGCACTAAAGTGCATGGATGTTTTATGTAGGAATTCCGCTCATTCTGTGGATTTCTGTCCCAACCGCCTAATCCCCCGGACTCTTACCTACCACATAAACCCCCTCTCTCTTCCCCCCCCCCCCCCCCTTACTTTGGCCTTTTCTGGAATCTATTTTAGCTGGCTTTAGCACTCAGTGCATTTTACCCATGCCATGTGCTCTCCTTATTAAATTGAGTATTCCTGCTTGGCACACTTAACTTGCTTGTAAGTCTTTGGTTTATAATGTAGAAAAGTGCAACCATGGCCTGGAAGTTAAATGTCACTTGTGAACTGCACCAGCTTTTGTGCCATCCACTCCTGCGGCAGCGCAACCATGGCTATAAGCTTACCTTGTATTGCCTGACTACTGCAGAGCGACCTGTAAAAATAACCTTTTTGACAGGTGAAGACCTTCTTTTTAAATAATAGTAAATCACCTTCGGTAGGCCTTGTAGCCCACAAGGCAGTGTGCATGGTATTTAAAAGAGGGGTGGGTAGAAAATTAATATGTCCCTACAGTGTCAAGGCTCAAACAGTTATTTTCATGGTGGCAGGGCCTGGCTGTAGAAACTCAGAGCGCAAATTTAAATTCTAATCTGCTAAACCATTAGACAGTAGAAAAATAATTAATCCACTATTTTTAATAGTTATTAAAATCCAATTCAGTGGTGAAGTCGAATTTTTAAGAACTATTAAGCAAAAGTAACTTTTAGAAGGTTTATCTGCCTGAGCTCCCAGAAGGCTAATTACCTTTAACCTCTGTCAAATCCAGCCCATGTCCAGCCTTAATTAAGGCATGAAAGAGGTGTGAAATTTTCCCCAAGAGCTCCCCAATGGGTTGCCCGAAGTGGCAGGGATGACTCCTCTGAGCTCTGCAGAATCTTCAAGGTGAGGGCTGTGGTCATCCTTTTCACACCACAGTGTCAAATCATGCCCGACAGGTTGGTTTGCTCCACATGTAACCTGTTGGCACTCTTAAAAGGAAGAAAACTGAATTCTAAGGCCAGTCTTAGGTGTACTCTCTCTTGGTGCCCTAGGAACCCTGCCTTGGCCCCACCAGACTTCTGTGTTATAGTCTGTGGTGAACACAGAGTCCGCTTCAAACTGTATTTTAGTGTTGGGTGTGGGATACACTGGTGATCACCTCAGTGCACTTCCCTAAAAACCCACATCACTCAGAGCCCAAGTTTCTGTGGCTAAACAATATTTACCAATCTTGAAAAAAGTCCTGGCACATGACATTTTGGGCTTGTTTGTTGTAAAGCAAACAGGAACTACAGAAAGTGGTTAGGGTTGCATCTTCGAACTTTTTAACGCATTGGATAAAGTGTGCCCAGGAGTCATCCCCAGCTATTCACTTTTTTGCCAGGTGTAAATGTGGCACCCCATCAGAAATGTTTCTGCACCTGCAGAGGAACTGAAAAGGGCTGGATCTGCTGTCTGTTTGGAGAGAAACTCTGAAAGACAAACTGCTCCAGTACCCTGAACAAAAAAATGGAATGAAAGGGTCAATTGGTTGACCCCAGGGTGACTACAGGGCACACAGCAAGCTTCAAGAGACCTTTTTCATAAAGTGCCTAGCTGACCAGTGAAACTGGCTTTGGACTGCACTTTGCTGTTGGCCCCTGCCTGATCCCCTGAGATTCTTCAAGTGTCCTCGCCTGAGACCAGAGGGAAATTAGAAGGAAAGTTTGGAATCTTTGAAAAACCCTTGCTCCAGAGCCTCCGTGGTAATGTCGCAAAAACTATCTGACCTGCTGTTTCACAGCATTAGATTGAATTTCACCTTGTCCTGCTTGGAGATATGTGAATCTTCAAAAAAAGGACAGTCATTTTTTGCACTGAAAAGCTCCATCACGTTGGCGGCATCATCTTGCGTCTAGTATCTGGCCTGCTGTTCCACTGCACCAGCTAAACTTTCAGCTTTGACCCAACTGGATAATATTTGCAACTCAAAAGTGACAGTCCCTTTTTTGAGTTAGGACTTCGAAATTTTTCAAAGTTAGACTTTCATTTTTTTTAGTAGTACCATTCCTCTTGTTGTATCCAATCAGAGCTCCATTATGGCCTACCTCAAATCATGCATATGTCCCAGTGTAACACAACCATTGACTATTATTGGCGCTTTGCTCTTTTTGGTGGGAATTCTACTTAAAACTTTAAAAGTTTGTATTTCTGGTTCCCCTTCTTGGATTTTTGTAGTTTTGATGTCATTTTGTTTATTCATTTGTACGGATTTTCTGATATGGTGTGGGATTTTTATTACTTTGAGTGGGGCTGGAGGGGGGTGTTAAATTAATTGCTGTATTACTGTTTTGGTACTGCATGAAAACTTTGTTTGGCCTCTGCCATCATTAGCTGGGATATGACCTCCTTTTAATTTGGTTTGATTATTCTTTGAGGTGGGCAATTGCCCACCCCAAATCGAATTTCTTATACTTTTGCATTAGATCAGCTGTAGAATAGCAGCCACACAGATCCCTATGGCATTTGTAGCACCACATTGTGGAATCAGACCTAAAACGGCATTGTTACCAAGGACCTGTTCTGTGAACCTGCTGTAGTGGAAGACTTGTTGTATGGTGATCCATCAGGTAGTTGCTGAGGCAAGCCCTGTTGCCTCTTTGTGGACTGAGACCACACACAAGTAAATTATGGCGAAGCAGTGGAAGAGGAGCAAGAACATTGGCGGCACTTAAGTCGTTCTTGCCCATTTTGATTATATTTGTCAATACCAGGAGCCTGTGCCTAACAGCTGTTTTATAACTGTAGTGTGGTGTGCAACAGTGATTAATCTGGGGCCCCTGCTATGCTAGTTTCTCAGTGCATCCCCTTGGGAGAAATTTGCTTATGGTTTTTCTACATTGGAATCCTGACTCTGTCTGACAGCCCTTTAAGTTTGGTATGTCTGGTACATGTGCAACTGCTTTAGACACCCATACTATATCATAATGATGTGTACTCTAAATACAAACTGCAGTCATCTACCATAAGGCCAATCTCTTCAAAAGAGTGACTCTGCAATGATTGTCAAGATTTCCAGGCAGCTGATAAAGCTCTGCAGAGGGGTATGATCTGTAGACCCAGGTTTTGAAGAGTGAACATATAATCTGGATGCTTAAAAACGAGTCTTCTATTCATAGCTAGTGCAGCAAACCTGGGGAGAATTGTCTAAGTACTAGGTAGAGCCTTTGACTGCTTCATTAAAGGCCTGAAGCCAGAGATTTAGGTCTTTTGCCTTGGTAGTCCTTGTGGTTGCTGCTGCTTTTTATGCTTTCATGTCCACAGGCTCTGTCATAGCCACGAAAATTAATGTTCCTCAAGTATTAGCTTAAAGTCATTCTTCTAGATATGATTGACAGCAGTAGCATGAGATTTTTAGCTATTGTGCAGGCTCCCCTTTAATACGCATATGAGCTATCGTTAATCGGTTCAAGTTTCTGCCCTGTCCCATAGGCTGTGTAAATGGCAGGACAAACTTGTAGTGCCATATGGAAAGTCCAAGTACACATTAGCATTTGGACACAGTATTTGCCATTTACTTGTGAGATCTAAAACATTAGAGGGGTTAATGGCGAGGAACACCTGGCCTGGTCATGCTAAAATCATCTATGACCTGCTTGAATTAAGATACACCAGTTTAAAAGTATCATAAGCATTTCTCTAATGACAAAATCCAAAAGGTAAAAACATTGGTTTCCACCCTTGTCAGGCCCCAGGCAGGTGTCCCTAACATTTAATGGCTTCACTAGCATTGGGTTGTTCTCTCTGGTTTTTAGTTGTGATGCATGTCTATGGAAGTCCATTTGGGTAAGTGGTACAAATGAGTACTTCTCAGAAATGAGAAGCTGCGTTTTTGCAGCCAAACTCGTGAGTTTACTGAATTAACATGTAGTATTTAGGGGAAAAAATGATGTTTTGTTTAGTAGAATTTATTTGAAAAACTGGTTGAGAACACGTCCGTCTGTTTCCAGAAAATTGCAAGCAAATGTTTTGGGAAAAACTCATTGCTTTTGATGTAAAATGATATGGGGAGTATCAGGGTTTTGGCAGATTTATTTCAAAATTGTGCTGTGAAATATACATTGACTCCATTTTGTGAAGTAGCCTCAATTTAAACTCTGCTCCACCCATATCTTACTTCACCTTCGGTTACAGAAACAATTTCCCCTCTAGCCAGACCTTTCTCCTAGCTAGCGAATGAGGAGTTTGTTCTGATATAAAGAACGTTTGGTTATCTTTGATTTGTCATCTGTTAACATGAAATACTACTAATGGTTTCCATACAATATCATTTAGTAAACCCTGCCCTTGCATTGTATTGCAGACTCATTTCCGCTGTAGCAGAGCATAAACGTGCAGTGAGGCCTATGCGCAGAGTTCAGGCTTCAAGAAACCCCCTTAAAATGCTGGCAGCGAGAGAAGACATTCTTCAGGAATATACAGAGCAGAGGTTAAACGTTGCATTCATGGAGTCCAAGCGGATGAAAGTGGAAAAAAGTAAGAGGATTATTTCACCCTGTTACCTTGTATATGGTTTCATACTTGTCCTGACAAAAATGTGGTCCGATATGATCCGCATTTGCTCTACGTGTGATCGTTCGTATACGAACTATTGAATGTTTGTTGTCTTCAAAGTTTACTGCTCATCTACCTATTTATTAATGGGACTAGTTTTTTTAATTTCCATAATGCGTATGTAATCTCAAACTAAATGTGTTGATAATCTTTCCCAAGTCCCCAAAGGTAGCATTAGTGAATTAACCTTTTCCAAAATCTCTCCAATTTCAGTTTATTTTTGGGATTTTAAATACTTTCATGGAGCTTTAACAGAGGGAAATGAGGTGCACATATACCACATATTTCATTGATGCATCTAGGCACGTACTTTAAACTGCACCATACAAAAAAAACGGGAACACTGACTTTATTACCTGCATTCATGTTTATTTCCGAATGAAGTGCAGTTTTGGTACCTTATAAAATGTGTTATTGCTGTTCTGCCTGACGTAATCAACACTCCATAGGTAACTAGCAGTAAAAGGGGACATTTTGTGGTGCAGACACAGCAAGTCTTGTTGTGACCAGTAGGTCTTTGTTCCATGACATGAAGGCAAGCTTTATTCACCTTTTTGTTTGCTATATAATCCATTACGTAACTTCAAAAACGTCAACGTTTTCCTACAGGAAAACAAATTACAGTGGCCTAGTGCAATTTACTACTAGCTGCTCCCAACAGCGACTGTCTGCACAGTTCTGACGGCCAGGGTCCTGTGCCTTTATCGGGTCTCAATTCATGAACACACAGGCGCTACTACATCCTTCATCCATGTATGACTGGTGAATGGTGCGGTCGCGTGTTGCATGAACACCATCCTTTGGACACCTCTTGCAGAAACTTTGCAAGTGTCATCTAAGCAGGGGCTGGACCAATCTTTGCTTGTCCCACTCAAGGGCCTTATCACACTCCAAAAGCCAGACTCCTCCAACTCTCTTCTCAATTCTAAGCCACTTACTTGCCCTGTACACTTTTGCATGCTTCAAGGGAGAACCCAGACAAATTGGCTTTGCAGTGCTAGTGTTTACCTTTTGGCAGTTAAGTAAAAACACAACGTATGCGGTTAATATTTTGATGTCTTTCCTAAATACATCAGAAAACTATCAGAAATTTTGAGCAGAATGCAGGCCAGTCCATGATAACTTTTCCCATGCTTTTATTTTTATTTTTCCTATTTAGTGTCTAAAAACTCGAACTTTTCAGAGGTAGCTCTTGCAGGGCTGGCAAGTAAGGAGAACTTCAGCAGTGTCAGTTTACGAAGTGTAAATCTGTCCGAACAAACCTCCAATAACAGCGCAGTGCCATACAAGAAGCTGATGCTGGTGCAGGTTAAAGGTATGTACATACTATAAGCTTGAAATGACCAAGGAAATTAATAAGTCTTCGTAGTTGGGCGTTGCATTCTTCATACACTAAAACTGCAGCTGTTTTCATGGGTGCTTTTCATATTTCAGTTCCTGGTAAGGCAGTGTTGCTTTTGCACTTTTCCCTCGACCTCTGCATTATTTTACTAGACCCTTTCAACTTTGCATTAGTAGTAGATTTTCACAAAAGAAGAAACTGTTTAACACTAGTCATTTTGTTGTCGGTTACTTGCATCCTTGTTTGGTTCGAAAAGTCCTCTGCAGGGTAACGTGCACCCCTGCCCTTAGTGCCCCAACTATGATGTGTTGATTCCTAATGCAGATTTTTGTTGTCTTAGGCAAATCTAGATCACTTTTGCATCATGACATAGGCCTGTCTCATGATTGCGGTCTTCTAGGACCAGGAGGGTCAACCAAAGCTCTACTCCCATAGTGGCGAAGGGCTACTGCCTTGATCAGGAGTTGAGCAGGATCAGCACTGCGTTCGCAGCATACCGTGTAGTGATCAGTAGTATATGTGATGTACATGTGCTCGGTGTGTGTATGCACGCCTATGAAGGGCTAATGTGTACCATGCAGTATGTATGTTGTATGCGTGTGCGCGCGCGCGCCTGTGAGTCAATGGTACAATAAATGAAGGATCTCGTGCAGTGCATGCCTGCTGTACACATGGACTAGGTGTATGTCTGCCTGTAAATGGCACAGAAAAATGGCTGACTCTGGGTTCCATTTTGCAATACCTAAAGCTACATGGTAAACATGAGGCAGTAGAGAAATCCTCACCGCCCCCAACAGATTTGTGCATTGCTGATCCAAAGAGATGGCAGAGGATGAACACTTCAAAAGAAAACAGAACCCAACATAAACTATAAAGACTCAGGCTTTAAATCACATTTGGTGTCTGGAAAATAGAGTATAAGTAGAGCTTAAGACCACAAATTGTCAACCATCAAGCAGCCATTTATGCTGCGCGATGAGAAGCTCTGCAAGACATCTGCCTGCGACCAGGACTGGGGGCCAAGGCCCTGGGAATCCAAGACCATGTGCCCTGGCTCACCAGTGCCTGCCTGTCTGCTTGCCATGACCAGTGTTCTCTGTGAGGGAGAGCGTGTTAGAGGGAGCGAGGTCCAGCGGGTAATCTTGTCGATTGAGTTCCCTGAACAAGATAAGTCGGCGACCCTGGTATGCCAGAGAAGGGCAGGCGTGAAGTGAGCCATGCTGATCACTTTGCTGAATGGGTCATCACCCGTGAGTGAGGAACTGGCGAGGCTGGGCCACCGTGAAGACAGCCATGTTCAGTGGGCCACCCACCCTACTACGGAGTCAAGTGCTGAAGGGGGTACTTGGGCTACTTGCTCAGGCCCCGTCAAAGGCTGGGGCCTGGGAACACTGGGATAAAAAGCTTATGCCTCCACACTGTGCCCAGTAACAACCGCTTGCCCTGTGGCCCTTTGAATATGTTTCAGACCAGACTTATGTCCTTGTATGCTCTTTTGTTCAAATTAAGTTATCTGCTGGACCTTTAAATTAAATCATGGCTGACGTTATTTACGAACTGATGTGTTCTATTACATGACCTAAATGTATGAAATTTGATTTGTTAGATTTATTGACTTGGGATGCAATCTGTGGCGTTAGATTTGTTGCCTCAGTCCTGAAAAACGGTCCGTAAAACTTGGATCCAACATCAGGAGTGATTTAGGAATACTATGTATTGTTGTAAATGTATATTCATTAATATTTATGTAGCGTATGTATGCGAGATGCCTATGTGCTTATCTACATATGTAGCACACTATACAGTGTACGGTGCGTGGTTGGGAGTATGTCTTTGTTTTGAACCAGTGTGTGAAGTGTTTGTGTCATGCATGATGGCCACCACGGTGCAGTTATGAGAGTCTGCACTTAGCAGTGTGATGGGTAAAGAAGTTTTAATGTCGACACGCAGTTTGATTTTTAGTAAGCTCACAACTTTTATCATCTCTGCAGGTACCATTATAGTAATTCTTGTTGTTGCAGTCCATTGATCTGGTTACCACACAGGAGGCTGCTTTAGTATATTGTGCACACTTACTCAATTATCTCTCACTAATCCAGACAACCCTTATGGTGATTTTAGTGGTCTTAGACAAACATACAAACTCTCCAAGTAGTAGCTGTGGAGAGCAGCCTTCAGGCTTAGTCCAGAAGGAGTGTTAAGCAGCTTGTTTTATCAGACCTATAGTGTAGGTTAAAAGAAACAGAACCACACAGTGTAGTTATACAAATGTCTATTTATTATACACACACTCACTAATATATTGGTATAGCTCCTACCCAGAGAAATGAACACAGATACAGCCAATACTTAAAATGTGAACCGGTAAGTAAGCACAAATACACTATCTTCTCCAGGGGAAGAAAAAAACATATACTAAAGAAGGGGAATGAGAACTGCAACCAAAGTCGGGACTTGGACCAGAAGCCTCAGAAGAGCTGGGGACATAAGGAACCACCTGAGGTAAATACTCAGGAACCCCACTGAGGCTGTGTGCAGAGTGGAAGCACAGCCATGTATGCAATACAAATCAATGAGAAAGTTGTGGTTGAATTTTTCAAGAAGGACCCGGAAGAATCCCTGTGGAAGACCGAAGGTTGGAGAGTCACCCCACCCGTGGATGCCCCAGGAACCAGGATTCCTACGCATGGGATGCCGGGTGCATAAGTGTGAAGTGACGTCGGAAACTGCTGTAGACCACTAAGGAGTACTTCAAGAAGATGCTGCTGAAGAAGTCGAAGAGTCCGGTGGAATCAAAGAGTGGATTTGAGACCAGAAGAACCTGCAAGCAGAGGTGACAGTCTATACCATTCAGAGGTGACTAGGAGGCACAGAAGAGCAATGACAACTGATGACTGAAGATGCAGAAGTCTTGACGGCGACCTTGTCACTGCAGCTTTCAGGACCAGGCGATCCTGAGGAATACCAGGAGATGTTCACAAACTGTCCCACATTGGAAGTAAAGAACTGGGGGTCTGTCTCCGGCAGGGGTACCAACAAGCCTTGGAAACAGCAACAGACGTGATAAACGCAAAAGGTGCTACTTTAAGATAAGCAAGGTGCAAGAGACTCTCCTATTGCAGGAGAGTGTGAGCAGGCCCAAGCTAGCATGGGAGCATGCTGCAGCCAAAGACCCTCAAGATGACCCACAGGCCGAAGGCACAGGAGTCGCAACAGTACCTCCAGCAGCTCACCAAAGATGCAGGCCCATGATGCAGAGGATGTTGTAAGGACTAAGATCTTGGCAGGAAGAGATGCTGGAGGCTGGAACTTCTAGTAGCCTGAAGAACTTTGGAGTACAAAGCCAACAAGCCTTGGCAACTGCATGTTGATGCAGTGCACAGGGATTCGGTTCCAGCGGTTATGACGAGGGATACTGGCCTCAAACTTGCTGAAAGAGCAGGTCAGGCCTCGAGGGAGGTGCAAAACCACCACCTGTGCTGCTGAGCCTTTTGGAGTCTGTAGGACCTCAGGAGCAGCAGACCGGTCAGCTTTGTTGTGGTTCCTGCAGATGCAGGAGAGGGACTCCTTCACTCCAAGGGAGATTCCATCAGGTGTCTTTGATGCCCATAGGCCTGGAGAGGAACCTGGATGAAACACCGGCTCAGATGACTAAGAAGACTTGCAGAATAGCGAGACCAGGAGAAGCAGGAGTCTTCCTTGGTGCAGTCTAGTGAAGTCCAAGGTGTCCAGATGGTCAAACTCGAAGTGGTTTCGAGTTTGAATCGTGCCCTCATGAAGAATCTGAAAAGCCACCCACAGATACTCCCTTAAGTACCCTAGGGAAAGGGTTGGAACAACTCAGGGGTCCCTCCCAGAGGATGGGCTGGGCACAGGGGAGGATACTACCATGTCCTTTGTCCACTTTCGTGCGGAAGCCAAGGGCTCCCTGAACTGGCTCAAACTGGAGTATGCAAGGAGGGCACCAAATGTGCCCTTCAAAGCAATCTGGCGCTGGCAAGCGCCCCCCAGCCCATAAACTAAGTCCTGTCTGGGAGGTGGTCCCACCTAACTGTGGCATAAAACCTATTCTACCTTCCCCCAGCTCGAGCTCAGCAGCAGGAAGGGCAAAATCGTTCCTGGGGTCGGCAGCAGCACTAGCTTGGTGGCAGATCCTGGAAGGCTGTTACAGGGAGCACTGGGGCGCTTCCTGATGAGCCCCCTGTTGCAGTCTAATCATACCTCCAACACTGGTAACGGTGTAGGGATAGGATTCCAATATGTTTGATAACAAACATGCCCAGGTCTGGCTAGATAAGATATAGTTAGAAATCGTGTAATGACACTTGGCCATTATATGTATCAAAATGAATGACCACACTTGCAAAGCCAGGAGAATTGACTCTGGGATTTGTTGGCAGTGTCCTGCTCATGCAAGGCACCCTCTCACTTACAAACTAGCACCCTGCCTTTAGGATTGGAAGGCCTACCTTAGGGGTGACTTGTAGGTTTTAAGTGAAGTGACTTCCGATATAAGAAAATGTATCTGTTGTAAGTGGTGCTAGCACCAGCTCACAGAGGCTGTCAAAGCAGGCACGTAGTCAGTTTGAGTGGTCTCTCAGGGGTTGGACAATACATGCTGCAGCCCATGGGAGACCCCTGGTGTACCTATGCTCTGGGTACCTTAGTACCATATACTAGGGACTTAGAAGGGTACACCAGTAGCCAATTTGGTAGGTACCAGAGTACTCATCACTGTCCAATTTAGGGAGAAAGCACAGTGACTGGGGTCCTGATTGGCAGAATCCCATTCAGTCTAGTCCAAAACACACTGACACCAGGCAGAAAGTGGGGCTAACCATGCCAGAAGGATACTTCCTTCCTAGAACTGCCTATTCTGAGAATTTCTTGTTTTCCTCCTGAGCAGGCATAGATAGGAGGGAGAGATGGTCTGGAGATCTGCTGGAGTGGCCTTGCCGCTGTGAGCAGTCGCATTTATAGTATCTAGTTTTTTCAGGCTTTCTGTGGCCTGAATTGGAGTCCTCTGGTGGCCAGCGACCTATCTTCTTTTAGTTCATGCCCGTTGAAATGATGGATCGTTTGTTGCTGTGAACTGCTACTATAATGAGAGATAGACCTAAGCATAGTGGTTTTGTTTCATGTTAATGTAAGCGGGCCAAGAGGTATACGAATGTTATTATGCAGACTGGACTACAATCTGCTGCAAAACCGCTGAGTGTTCCTATATTATTGATGACCAGGAAGGTTGTATATGAACGTACATTTATTGTATAAAATCCAGGCTTAGACGAGGAAAGTTGTTAAGTGTTTGCAAAAATGAGGATAGTGTGCTACCCGGGCTTTTGTATACTTGTTGTAGATTTTACTTAACACCTTGCGCGCGGTACGATTTACCGCCGGGTGCTGAGCCCTAACGGAAACGGGCGTGGTCATGACGGAACGGTTCCGTCATGAGCACAGCTCAACCGATGCTCATGACGGAACCTTTCCGTCATGAGCATGGAAAGGGTTAAAGGTGCATTTTTTCCAGATTCTATCTCGTGGTTCTGGGATGGTGTAGTTGTCCTGAAGCAACCATGTTCTCACCTGTTCCTGAACTGCAAAGTGTTCTGGGATGCTTTGAGTCTTGGCTGGTAGGGCTTGTACTCAGAAATTGGTGCCTTCTTTTGATTTCTTATAAGGTAATCGGGTGATACACTTGAAGCCTAGAGCAGTGTCTCCTATGTTTGTATTGCTTGAGTTTTTTTTAAGTATACTGGTCCTTTTCTTTAGGAGGGAATCTAGACGAAGCAAAGCCTCTTGAATAGTACTAGTCTAGCAACTGATAGCTAGAAGAGTGTTTGTAGGACTGGTGTCCTGTATTCTCTACAGTGGAGACTTGTTACTACTTTTTGAATTTGTTGTATTTAGTCTATAATTAAATTGGACATGCAGAGGTACAGACTGCAGGGGGCGGGTCTAGCTTCAAGATTACAAGTGTCTGTGTGTGTGTAGATGTGGCTTTTGATGTACACAATATGGGACTATTAGTCCGAGTTTCCATTATGTACCATGTGCTCCAAAATGTTATATCAAGAATATGTCTTTATCCATGGTTAGCATTCGGTTTCTTAACTCTCCTGATTCAGTTAATGGGGCATGGAGTTCCATTGGCCATATTGTGATAGTTTTGTGTTTGCTCCTTTGACCCTAAGGTCATGCACTCTGTGTACGAAGTTAAGAATTGGGTGGTTACTCATCTGTCTATTTAAAGCATGGAGGCAGTCATCAAGTCTCGACTTGTAGAGGTCTTCAGGGCCATCCATTTTTAGAATAATGTGTGTTCCATCTGCATAGTTGTAACAGGTGAAGTTGAACTATCTAATCATGTGCATATTTTGTTCCACATCTTTTAATGGTTATGCTCCATTGATTGTCAGTTTCGAACATCAAACTGTGTATTTATGGTGGTGTACCACCACATTGCTCCTCATAGTCCTAGTCATAGGCTCTTGTATAGTGCACGATTCACCAAAAAGGTCTCAAGGCGTCTGGCACTCAGAGCACAGTGCCAACATTTGGATAACAAAGTGGTAGGTATATTAAAATGGGCTCTGCTGCTTATGAATTTGAGGAGGTTATTCGTCTAAACAGGCACATTGTAGGAAGAAATTGGTATGTATTTTTTATTAGTATGGGTACTCTGAGCGGAAGAGGGTACTTGTTACCTTGGAATCAGTAAAGGAGAAAACATAGGGCACATTCAAAGGACATCCTATGTTAATTGTAACGATGATTTCATTATTAGGCATACATATATTCCGTGATATAAAACATTGTAGTCAAAATTAAGAATTTACAAAACGAGGTAGAAAGTGAAGACCAAAGTGGATGGTTAATAAAATTACAATAAATGACAAATTATAATAAAGAAAATTATAGCATAGCTTTGTGCTAAGCACGGTCAAGTAGCTGCAGTGTTGACTGCTAGATTGTAATTCTAGCCTGCTCCTTTTTGAATTACTGTATTAAGATTTATCTGTGAGATTCAACTATAAGTGAAGCAACGTGATTATTTAATTTCGAATTTGAAAATCACTTACAATAGTTTAGAACAGCTGAAATCCATAGTTAAATTACTCTATCTCAGAAGGTGCAGAAATAAGTTTGCTTATTGCCTTACCGTGACACTTGGGCCACATTAAAGACCTATTGAAACCTACTGAATCTTGTATTGCCTGAGCTTTCATGTTCTTCTAGATTCTATCATGGACGTCATTTAGGGTCCGCACTTGTGGCTCCTGGCGTTCTTCTTGTGACTAATATAAACAAAAGGATTCTATCAATGTGTTGTGGTGACTATTTTTATTAATTTATAAATTTGCTGTGTATAGGCTCTCTCTTAGATCTGAAAAGACGAGAGCACTGTGTGCTTTTTAAAATACCCCTCACACACTAAAAAGTTCTTTAGTGTCATGATTGATCATGGGGGTCTTCCCGTCCCTCTAACGGGGCGGGGCGTGCTGCGACCTACAAACTACGTGGGAGCACTGGTTTTCGTGACAGAAGGCTATGTGTCGGTGCAGGTGATGTCAGTGAAGTGTAGGGACCTAATATGTGAGTGCAGGTAACAAAAGTAAAAAAATCCCTGGCTAGTAGAAAAAATACATTTTATTCGCTTCTCTAGCTGGGAACGTTAAGAAGGGGGTTTTGAGGTAGAGCAAATAGCTAGCTACCAGGTCGACATGTTTCATAAGCAGTCCCCTACTGCTTGCTCATCAGGACCTTCTAGTGGTCCCTACTACACGATGCTCCAGTGAGTACCCGAATAAAATCATCGACCAGGCAAATAAGCGGGCGAGAAACAACTGTCGGGAGAGTCTGCTCGAGGAGAAGGTACCAAAGGAGGAAGAACAGAGACCCATTTGTGTGACCACTTATAATACAAGCTCAAACCAAGTGACAAAAATCATCAACAAGAATTGGAAGATTCTGAACAGTGGTGGTCTTCAGATACCAAAACCAATCTTTTCACACAAGAAAGCACAACGTATAAGAGATCTCTTGGTACACACAAGACCAAAAGCGGACAATACCAATTCGCGAAGAAACCCAAACTTTGTACAGGGTCACTATCCATGTGGTGGGTGCAAAGTCTGCTGTCTAACTATAAAAAGCGAAAGAAACTAACTTTCAACAATGGGACCACTTGGGAACAGAGAAGCTTCAGTAACTGCAACAGCATCAATGCCGTGTATCTCATCACCTGCCCATGCAATCTGGATTATGTGGGCATGACGAGCAGGGCGATAAAGACCAGGATAGGGGAACACAAAAGCACAATAAAATTCAAAAAATCAAGCACCAAACTGACCAACCACTTCTTGAAAAGAATCACAAGCCTGAAGACATCTCTTGGACCATAATAAAACAGGTCGAAAATGAGAACTACCTCCTGGAGAAAGAACAGAGGTGGGTCTTCCGTATCAAATCTAATAAAAATGGCCTGAACGATGAAATACCCTGGAGTCAGTTATAAAATATGCAACTTTTAACTCCTGTCCACTGTTTAGGCTAGATTCTGCGAAATACCCTAAGTATGTTAACAATAATCAGTGCGTAACATGTCTGAATAGTTGAAATACACCTCTAGCTCCCCCCAGTTCGAGTATGGATATTGTGATCATTACCTCATCCACCACCGCTGTGCATGGCCTCAAAATATGACCTTTATTCCACCTTGTAAGACTCAATCAAATTACTATATTAACTCGTAAAAAAAAACCTGCTTTTCCTGTATCATATGAACCCAGATGTACCATTATCATAACTAATATTGTATTTGGAACAGTTCCCAACATTTATCTCCAAAATATAGACCTTCTCCGACTATTAGAGGAACAGTAGAAAGACTTCCGTACATGATCCCGTTTTTCTAGCAGTTGTCCCACAAGTGGCGGCCATCTTTGGTTAGCACACTAGTGTTTGCCGGTACCGAATAACGGAGATGACAATGCGAACTGAATGGGTATTAAAGATGTCAGACGCAGGACGCCAGTAGTCCTCGGAGCGGCACGAGTGTAGGGATAAGGCATTGCACTTATGCGGTTAACGTAAGTAATACTCTGACCACAAGTCTCTAAAAAACTTGGTCCACGGGGCAATAACAAATTAAACCCATAATTGACGAAAGGGTGCGGTTTTGTTTTACAGTTTACCGCGTTGCATACCCTTCGACTGCCAGCTCATGGGGCATAGAACATTTGTCGAACTAGTATGTATAACATCTTTACTACGGTCTACCGACACTGAATTGTCTTTTATGTTATCAGTTGTTTTTAATGTAACAATTGGGTTTCCTACCTTTCTCCCCTTTCGGGCTGCCAGTTTGAATGCATCGAGTCACTGTTGTGTGTTTGAGATAATTCTGCCCTCACACTAGTGGGGCTGTATGAGACACGCGTGGCCCACGAACCATTCGAAGGAGTTACATTTGAACTAGTCTGTCTGTCCATGAAGCGCATTACTAATGCTTCATCAACGAGAGGTCACACATCATCAATGTGGCCATCGGTATTACTGAAAGTTTGTGCTATACGCCAACTTGAGACATACATATTTGTTTTGTTTTCCTCTCTCCCTCTCTTTTTTCCCCATTTCCTTTACAGAGACTGCAATAGGTCAATATTTTTGACTATATTTGGTAACTTACCACGCTTCACTAGGGCCAGCTCATGCCCTGAAGCTCAAACAGGTAGCCTATTTTTGCTACCCGTTTGTAGGACTTTAGGCTTACTACTTTATAACTGAGCATCGTGTAGTAGGGACCACTAGAAGGTCCTGATGAGTAAGCAGTAGGGGACTACTTATGAAACATGGTGACCTGGTAGCTAGCTATTTGCTCTACCGCAAAACCCCCATCTTAACGTTCCCAGCTAGAGAAGCGAATAAAATGTATTTTTTCTACTAGCCAGGGAATTTTTAACTTTTTTTACCTGCACTCACATATTAGGTCACTACACTTCACTGGCATCACCTGCACCGACACATAGCCTTCTGTCACGAAAACCAGTGCTCTCGCGTAGTTCGTAGGTCGCAGCACGCCCCGCCCCGTTAAAGGAACGGGAAGACCCCCATGATGAAGCATGACACTAAAGGACTTTTTAGTGTGTGAGGGGTATTTTAAAAAGCACACAATGCTCTCGTCTTTTCAGATCTAATAGAGAGCCTAGGATCACACTATACACAGCAAATTTATAAATTAATAAAAATAGTCACCACAACACATTGATAGAATCCTTTTGTTTATGTAATTCTGTTAGGAGGGTGATTCTATCATTACCTCTACGCTTCCTCTATTGTTTTGGAGTTACTGGCAGCGTGCAGCTGCGGGAGTTCACTAGAAACCGTTCCTCTAAACCACTCCGTGATTATACATTTGACGGCACCTTGCGGGGGGACCGGGGAGCCCTTTATATTTAAGAGG
Organism: Lissotriton vulgaris; assembly: GCF_964263255.1. Lineage (NCBI taxonomy): Eukaryota > Metazoa > Chordata > Amphibia > Caudata > Salamandridae > Lissotriton > Lissotriton vulgaris. The sequence continues at coordinate 724,244,112 of NC_141698.1, read as the reverse complement.
AATGGCGGATCTGGGCCTAGCATTCACCGAAGATGAAATCTCCAACTTAATGTCAACCCTGGGGACATTTGAAGGCCTGAGTTCTTCGGGTCCTTCAACAAAAAACAATGACTGGGATGAATTGGAAGAACTAAGAAGAACCCAGATAAAAACTGCAATTCATGGGTTACTAATGTCGGAATACCTGAAAGTCAATACTGCTCCATCAGGCCTCATAGTTCGCAATGAACCTTTCATATTTCTTGATGACAAAACTTTTTAAAATTGATTGGTCACAAATCTCGTGGCGATGCACCCGAGATTGGATTGTACTCATCATAAAGACCGCTAGTAGACTAGCAACTGAATTTAAGGTTGAGATACAAACAATTGAAATACATCTAAAAAATTATGAATCTCCTGCAAACCTTAAGAAATACATAGACGAACGTAATAAAACATTGAGTGCATTCGAAACAACTCTCAAAGAAAATAAGTATGAAAAACTAAAAAAAAGACACTACCCGGTGGACAAAGGAAAGAATCTACCCCTACATCAAAGATGATTACAAACATCACGCGATAACGCCACAGATGACGAATCATCCGAGACTGGATCTAACAGTTCAAACTTAAGCCGCAACAAAAGCCCCAGATACCAAGGTACAAGAAGGAACTTTCGACGACCCAACTATCGTGGCACAAGGGGATGGAACAATTACCCACCTCATTTAATGAACCCACAACAACAACAATACGGCCCACCGCCGTTTCAACACCCACATGGACCGTTCCCACCTTGGGGATACCAGCAGCAAGACTATGGCTATTTCGACCAATCGGCGTCTTTTTTTAGTAGCACGCCAAGGACAGACCAAGGGGAGGAACAGGAGGGGCACTACCGTACACTGGAACACTGGAGAAGAAGATACCCCGAGGGTGTCAACAAGAAGCATGACGGGCGCATCCAAGAACCAGAAATTAGCCTGGTGGTGAACCTCTCCGACATTGAACTTTCAGAGCCTCAAAAAAGAGTATTGGAGAAAGGCTTAGGATACGTACCTACAGCTAATATGGACACATTTCACCTCTGCAAAGAGGTCCAAGACTTCATGAGACGTCTGAAACTCCAGGTCTTCTTTAAAGACAAGAAGGATAACACTGAGCATGGAGACACAGGACTAAAACCTAAATCTAAGTTCATCCCTCTGGACAATACACTTCCAATTGAACTTCTGATGTTTGAGAAAGCGGTAATGAAGGATCTAGATGAACTTAACCCATTGAACAATTGAGTCTTCCAAAATATCTCTAATGAAGAGCGAAAAGCACTGCGGGAATTGAGTAACAACAAAGAAGTTGTAATAAAACCAGCTGACAAAGGAGGCGCAACTGTGATACAAAACAAGGAACAGTATGACAAAGAATGTACACGACTGTTACAAGACCAAAGGAACTATGAAGTTCTCCGAGCTGATCCTACTGAGAGGATAGCAACCAAGATCAACACAATGGTGGAGGAAGCATTGGCCCACAATTGGATTACCAAAAAAGAGGGGGATTTTCTGTGTCAAAAGAACCCAAAAATCCCCTATATGTATACTCTATCCAAAATCCATAAAAATCTGCAAAACCCTCCGGGACGCCCCATTGTCTCAGGGATTGGGTTGATCTTGGAACCAGTCTCGAGATTTGCAGATGCATTTTTCAGACCGATGGTCCAAAGGACATCAACCTACCTCAGACACGAAAGACGTGCTGAACCTACTCAAGGAATTAATATTCGATCCCAAAACCCAGCTCCTAATCAGCTGTGACGTGGAAAGCCTATATACCAGCCTGCCACACAACGAAACCATCGAAATCGAGGATGTACTCTTCGAAGACTGCTCGGAATACCAGACCCCACGCAATGTGGTAATGGAATGTTCTCTAGCACTAAAAGAGAACTTCTTTGAACACAACGGCACCTTATACCTTCAGAAGCACGGGACCAGCATGGGGAGCACATTTGCTCCCAGCATAGCTGGTTTCTACGTGCATCACCTGGAGGTGACCAAGATACTGAACCCCAGTAATCCCTTAAGAAACAACATCAGGACGTGGGAAAGGTACATCGATGGTATCCTGATCATCTGGGATGGAGATGTAAAGACCTCAGAACAATTCCTAACTTGGCCGAACCTACAGGACGACTTCCTGAAATTTACCAGCACACCTCAAATAGCAATCTGGTTTTTCTAGATCTAAACATTTTTCAAAAAAATGGTAGATTGATGACCACTACACATTTTAAAAGCACTTCCAAGAATTGCTTGCTAATGTACAAAAGCTTCCATCCCAAACATCTACGGGACAATTTACCGTATGTCAGTTCCTGCGCCTCCGCAGGAATTGCACAGAAATTGGAAATTTCAAACTACAGTCCAGAGACCTACAGAAGAAATTGGAAGCCCGCGAGTACCCGAATAAAATCATCTACCAGGCATGTAAGCGGGCGAGAAACCACTGTCGGGAGAGTCTGCTCGAGGAGAAGAAACCAAAGGAGGATGAACAGAGACCCATTTATGTGACCACTTATAATACAAGCTCAAACCAAGTGACAAAAATCATCAACAAGAATTGGAAGATTCTGAACAGTGGTGGTCTTCAGATACCAATAATAATCTTTTCACACAAGAAAGCACAAAGTATAAGAGATCTCTTGGTACACACAAGACCAAAAGCGGACAATACCAATTCGCGAAGAAACCCAAACTTTGTACAGGGTCACTATCCATGTGGTGGGTGCAAAGTCTGCTGTCTAACCAAAAAGAGCAAGAAACTAACTTTCAAAAATGGGACCACTTGGGAGCAGAGAAGCTTCAGTAACTGCAACAGCATCAATGTCGTGTATCTCATCACCTGCCCATGCAATCTGGAGTATGTGGGCATGACGAGCAGGGCGATAAAGACCAGGATAGGGGAACACTAAAGCACAATAAAATGCAAAAAATCAAGCACCAAACTGACCAACCACTTCTTGGAAAAGAATCACAAGCCTGAAGACATCTCTGGGACTATAATAGAACAGGTCGAAAATGAGAACTACCTCCTGGAGAAAGAACAGAGGAGGGTCTTCCGTATCAAATCTAATAAAAATGGCCTGAACGATGAAATACCCTGGAGCCAGTTATAAAATATGCAACTTTCAACTCCTGTCCACTGTTTAGGCTAGATTCTGCGAAATACCCTAAACATGTTAACAATAATCATCAGTGCGTAACATGTCTGAATAGTTGAAATACACCTCTAGCTCCCCCCAGTTAGAGTATGGATATTGTGATCATTACCTCATCCACCACCGCTGTGCATGGCCTCCAATATGACCTTTATTCCACCTTGTAAGACTCAATCAAATAACTATATTAACTCGTAAAAATAAAAACCCTGCTTTTCCTGTCACATATGAACCCAGATGTACCATTATCATAACTAATATTGTATTTGGAACAGTTCCCAACATTTATCTCCAAAATATAGACCTTCTCCGACTATTAGAGGAACAGTAGAAAGACTTCCGTACATGATCCCGTTTTTCTAGCAGTTGTCCCACAAGTGGCGGCCGTCTTTGGTTAGCGCACTAGCGTTTGCCGGTACTGAATAACAGAGATGACAATGCGAACTGAATGGGTATTAAAGATGTCAGACGCAGGACGCCAGTAGTCTTCGGAGCGGCACAAGTGTAGGAATAAGGCATTGCACTTATGCGGTTAACGTAAGTAACAGACTCTGACCAAGAGTCTCTAAAAAACTTGGTCCACGGGGCAATAACAAATTGCGGATTAAACCCGTAATTGACTAAAGGGTGCGGTTTTGTTTTACAGTTTACCGCGTTGAATACCCTTCGACTGCCAGCTCATGGTGCATAGAACATTTGTCGAACTAGTATGTATAACATCTTTACTACGGTCTACTGACACTGAATTGTCTTTTATGTTATCAGTTGTTTTTAATGTAACAATTGGGTTTCCTACCTTTCTCCCCTGCCGGGCTGCCAGTTTGAATGTATCGAGTCACTGTTGTGTGTTTGAGATAATTCTGCCCTCACACTAGTGGGGCTGTATGAGACACGTTTGGCCCACGAACCATTCGAAGGAGTTACATTTGAACTCGTCTGTCTGTCCATGAAGCGCATTACTAATGATTCATCAACGAGAGGTCACACATCAATGTGGCCCTCGGTATTACTCAAAGTTTGTGCTATACGCCAATTTGAGACATACGTATTTGTTTTGTTTTCCTCTCTCTCTCTTTGTTTTTCCCATTTCCTTTACAGAGACCGCAATAGGTCAATATTTTTGACTATATTTGGTAACTTACCACGCTTCACTAGGGTCAGCTCATGCCCTGAAGCTCAAACAGGTAGCCTATTTTTTCTACCCGTTTGTAGGACTTTAGGCTTACTACTTTACAACTGAGCATCGTGTAGTAGGGACCACTAGAAGGTCCTGATGAGTAAGCAGTAGGGGACTGCTTATGAAACATGTCGACCTGGTAGCTAGCTATTTTCTCTACATCAAAACCCCCTTCTTAACGTTCCCAGCTAGAGAAGCGAATAAAATGTATTTTTTCTACTAGCCAGGGAATTTTTAACTTTTTTTTACCTGCACTCACATATTAGGTCCCTACACTTCACTGACATCACCTGCACTGACACATAGCCTTCTGTCACGAAAACCAGTGCTCCCACGTAGTTAGGTCGCAGCACGCCCCGCCCCGTTAGAGGGACGGGATGACCCCCATGATGAAGCATGACACTAAAGGACTTTTTAGTGTGTGAGGGGTATTTTAAAAAGCACACAGTGCTCTCGTCTTTTCAGATCTAAGAGAGAGCCTAGGATCACACTATTCACAGCAAATTTATAAATTAATAAGTCACCACAACACATTAATAGAATCCTTTTGTTTATATAATTCTGTTAGGAGGGTGATTCTATCATTACCTCTAAGCTTCCTCTATTGTTTTGGAGTTCTTCTTGTGACCCCTGGCACTGTGTTTGCAACTCCTGGCATCAGAGGTGGCAAAAATCAGTGCCAAGATGACCTTGACCGCTTCGCCTCCCTTGTATTCAGTTCGTTTTTAATTATGTTAACAGTGAATAATGGTATGTTATTCACTATTAGTAAAATGAAAACTTGAGCATCAAGTAAGTAAAAAAAAAAAAAAGTTTTCAAATGTATGTTGCCTGTGTTCTTGTGGGTGAGTATGCGAGATAGGAAGGTTTGTGCAAGTGTGTGTATGTGAGCATTTGTGAGTAAAAATGTCAGTCCGTGATTTGAGTGGAAATAAACATGGTTAAATGTCAGTAAGTATGGATGACAATGATCAAGTTAACATTAGTGCAAGTCGATAAGAGTGAGTAGGTGTAACTTAATCAGCGTAAGAATGAGTGCAAAAGTGTTTGTTTAAAACAGAGTACAAGTCTGAGAATGAATGAGTGTAAGGGTTGAGAATAATTGTGAGTTAGTGGATGTAAATTAGCCCGAGTTAGAATGTGGTGTCATGCATGAATGTCTGCTTTCGGCCATTGCAAAATAGTGGTGTTAGCCTGCTGGAGGCAATTAACAGACCGGGACCTGGTTTTTCAAGATAATGCTTGATATGTGGGACATCCGTGGCAAGTCTGGCACAGGAATACTGGAGGTAAGTGTTGGTATAGGCCACCCAGGGAAACAAGCATTTGCAATGCAATAGGTCTAGCATTTACACGAGTTTAAGCTACTGGCATTCTAAATGACAATGCCTTTTATTTATGTTTGAAAACCGAAACATAAATGAAAAGGCATTGCCATTTACAGTGCCAATAGCTTAAACTCTCGTAAATGCGAGACATATTGCATTGCAAATGCTGGTTTATTTATGCGTTTTCATATAGCGGACGATCCGTCACCATTGCGCAAAGGCAGCGGCTTGTTTAGATTTGCATTGCGCTTTCACTTGAAGTGAAAGCGCGATGCAAAAATAAACACACTACCATTTCCAAAGCCCCTAATCGAAAAAAGTGCTTGCACGATTAAACAAAGGAGACAGTATAATGCCGCCAGTACCCAATCAGGTCTGGATGGGCTGGCGAAAAAGGTGACAGGGCGGTAACAAAGAAGAACGATTTCCAATTAGGAGCCAGCGTTAAGCATAAATAGAGCATGTCAATGGTCTCTATTCTCACAATGCCATCTTTTGCGATTGGCATGCAGGTTTATTCGTTTTATTCTTCTAGTAAAGGAGAAAATGTGCATTGATGCTTGTACAGATTCTAAATCGCACAAGAAACCAGAATACCTATTATAGAACAAAACCTCATTCCTTAGTGGGAGATATCTTTGTTGGCCTATTGACCCATAATAGGTAGTATGGCGGGAATAAAACTGATTAAATGCTAAGTAAAAGGCAGCGTCCTATTTGAAGAGACATTGCGAATTAGAAACTATACTAGCGCCAATGCACATATTCGACTAGTAGTAGAAAAAACGAATAAACCTGCATGCCATTCGAACAAGATGGCATTGTAAGAATAGAGACCATTGAAACGCTCTATTTTGAAAGTGTGATTACCTACACCAGCAAGGATTAAACATTGTTCAGATGAGGAGTAAATCCCTAATTTTGAGTCCTGAAGGTGATTTTTAAATTTGTTTACATACCTCTGATCCGCGTTGATGCCTGTCTATTTGAATCAAACTACACGAACGTCTGGAAAGGGAGAGTTACCCTACCAGTATTTCTTGTTTATAAATAAGTATACAGTGTTGGATCATTTTGTGGAACAGCTTATATAGAACTGTGCGAAATGGGTTTCCTTTAGTTTCTCTAACTATTTTTGCACCGTGTTTTTTCTATTTAGCATTTATTGTATTAGGATGTTAATTTCATGCTATGTTTGAATTTTAATAATGTGTTGTATGAACACTGATTCACATAGTTCTTTTCTTACCAAGAATAATAAAAAAAATATTTGTAAGTGTTACATCTCTATTTGGGGAATGTTTTGGAAATTCTGCTGATTATGATGGCACAGTAACAGATGTATGTTGAGTGTGGATGATCTGCCTTAGAGTGAAAGTGTTGGTGTTATCTTACATACCCAGGGGAAGTTTTTTTCTCTCTACTAGCAGTACAATTTAGGGCAAGGAATATATTGCGCCCTACCACTTCCAAACTGTATGGCAGCACCCTAATATGGGTGTTTGCAAAGAGGCATTTTATTGGATTTTTTTATTCATGAAAGTTCTAATGTAACTGTAGTGATAGCAATTATGTGTCAGGACCATAGGCGAGGATTATGCATAGCTTTCTTCACTTTTTATTAACAGCAGTCTCAAATTTAAACAAAAAATGCTGTCCACATTACAACTCCATGAGTCCTTGGGAAGTGTCCATGATAACCATTAACCAATAGTAGTACGGTCTGTCAATACATATATATCCCTGTTGCATGCAGTACTTCCTCTTTCTTCACTTCTAAGTCAGTTATTTACCTCATTCTACTCACGACTCCTTAGTTTGTTACGGTGTTTGGGGGGGATTAAGAAAATTTAGTAGTCTCCTGCTATGTTTTATTTTTGTATGCTTTCTTGTGTACGCCTGCTCTGATTGTTACTGCCTTATGTGCGCTGGCACGAAATTGCTAATACACGCGGTAGGCTCCGGCCCAAGTGCGTATTTCTCATACCACGCGGGTCTGCTGGGGGCTCTGTTTTGCACTGTGAGGCATGCCGCAACCTGCGAGTCAGTGCGCTGTGGTATTGAAGTGCTCACCAGGCTCGAGACATGTTTTGGAGTTGCGGGTGGCATTCCACGGCCTACTATTTCCGCTTGGTGGCCCTTTCCTTCCTGTCCACCCTTGCAAGACACCGCTGCCGCAGTAAGAAATCCTGCCTATAGGCTTCTTGGCTATCTAACCCAGGGTTTGTACTTCTTCTTAAGAGCATCTCTGAGGGGCTGCACTTAGTATTTTTTGCAGGGAGATTTATGTAATCCGGTGCTTACACTCTCTAAACATGGAGCCATACAAGCATCACAATTACTCTCCTGATCTGGCCTCTGAAGAGGAATGGCCCCCACAGTGCCACCTTCCTACAGGGGTGGACAGGCTGCTTTTGCAGGCAATTTCGTAGGCGTATGCACACCTACAGGAAAGTATGGACAAACTCACGCCCCAGGTCTTTGGAGGTCCCGGGATCTTTGAGGACACAGGGCAGGGCCTAGCGGCATATCCACATCTACCTCTAAATGCCCATCAATTTGCCTTCAAGGACCGACTAGATAACAACGCCCACAACAGCAAAGAATTATTCAACATCGTCAAGGAATTCACCAACCCCTCAGCCAACTCCAATGACATCACCCCCTCTCAAGCCCTCTGCGACTCCCTAGCCTCATTCTTCCACAACAAAATCGCTGACATCCACAACCGCTTCGACAAACGACCCGAAGACCAACCCACCCAACCCCCTGCAGGACCCCCACCCCCCCTGAACATCCTCAATGACTGGAAGCCAATCTCCATTGAGGACACCATCCGTCTGATGAACTCTATCCACTCAGGATCCCCCACAGACCCATGCCCCCACCACATCTTTAACAAAGCAAACTCCATTATAGCACCGCACCTCCGAGACGTCATCAACTGCTCCCTCAACTCTGCAACCTTCCCAGAAAGCTGGAAACATGCCGAACTCAGCGCCCTCCTGAAGAAACCCACAGCTGACCCCACCGAACTCAAAAACTACCGCCCTATCTCTCCTTCCATTCCCGGCCAAAGTCATCGAGAAAGCGGTCAACAACCAGCTCGCAGCATTCCTTGAAACCAACAAATCCCTCGACTCCTCACAATCCGGCTTCCGAGCCAAGCACAGCACTGAAACCGCCCTCATCGCAGCAACAGACGACATTCGAACTCTACTGCACAATGGAGATAGTCGCCCTCATCCTCCTCGACCTCTCCGCAGCCTTCGACACGGTCTGTCATAGCACCCTTCTACAACGCCTCAGAAACGTCGGAATACAAGGAAAAGCATTGGAATGGATCACCTCATTCCTCACCGGAAGAACCCAGAGAGTCCGCCTTCCACCATTCAAGTCAGAGGCCACTGAAGTCATTTGTGGCGTACCACAAGGATCTTCACTCAGCCCCACCCTCTTCAACGTTTACATGAGCCCCCTCGCGGCCATCGCACGCCAACATAACCTCAACATCATTTCCTACGCTGATGACACTCAACTGATCCTCTCACTCACCAAAGACCCTAACACCGCCAAAACCAACCTGCATGAAGGAATGAAAGAAGTAGCCGAATGGATGAAGCACAGCCGTCTGAAACTGAACTCAGCCAAAACAGAAGTCCTCATCCTAGGCACCTCCCCCTCCGCCTGGGATGACTCTTGGTGGCCAGAGGCCCTTGGAAAAGCACCCATCCCGACGGACCACGCACGGAACCTAGGCGTCATCCTGGATTCCTCACTCTCGATGAACAGACAAGTCAACGCCGTTTCTTCATCCTGCTTCAACATTCTTTGCATGCTCAAAAAGACATTTCGCTGGATCCCCACCGATACTAGAAAAACAGTCACCCACGCTCTGGTCACGAGCCGTCTGGACTACGGAAACACCCTCTACGCCGGCACCACCGCAAAACTCCAGAAAAAACTCCAACGCATCCAGAACGCTTCAGCCAGGCTCATACTAGACATCCCGCGTAAAGATCACATATCTGGACACCTGAAAAACCTCCACTGGCTCCCCGTCAATAAGAGAATTACTTTCCGACTCCTAACCCACGCACACAAAGCGCTCTACGAAATCGGACCCGAATGCCTCAACACAAGAATGTCCTTCTACACCCCCTCCCGCCAGCTACGATCCGCCAACCAAGCCCTTGCCACTGTACCTCGCATCAACAAAACCACCATGGGAGGTAGATCTTTCTCCTACCTGGCAGCTAAAACCTTGAATTCACTTCCCACTCACCTTCGCCTTACTCAGAACCACCTAGCATTCAGAAAGCAACTTAAAACGTGGATATTCGACAAGTAATCCCCCACCCTTCTCCAAGCGCCTTGAGACCCTCTGGGTATGTAGCGCGCTATATAAATTTATTGACTTGACTTGACTAGAAGGCTTCGACCACTTAAGGGATGACTTTGGTAAGTGTGCGTGCATGTTAAAGAATGCACCCTACTGAGAGGAAGACTTGTCCAGGGATACTGGTGCTACGAATGCACCAAATTATGACCCTGATGATGGGTTCCCTGATCTTGGGGAGGGTGATATGGAAGAGGATGGATTCCCTTGCAAGAGGTATTCTGGAAGGCCTTGGAGTCTTGGTTTGACTACCTTTGGATCCTTTGAAGGGGACTCCACCTCGACTGGCATGTTTAAGCCATAGGTGATTTACCATCCGAGATCTTCAGAGTAGCTCTCAGACCAGAAGATGGCGGAGAATGTTGCACGTGAAAAAGCCATCCCTGTACGAGAAGGTCTTCACCTGCCTCTGGGGGTAGAGCCTTAGCCTGTCCTTGGAGGGGTAAGTGACAGATACCCCCGACCTCAACCCATAGTTGTGCACGTTCTTGTCTTAATATATGAAAAACACCAAGAATGGCATGGACTGCTCCTAGAGGGCATGTCAAGACAAATTGCTTGACGTGGTAGGACCATTGATCAAAATTGAGTTGGCTGAACACTCCAGACAGTCCTGGAAATCTGTACCCACAGACATTGTGGCTGGTTGGGTGCAGCTGGTGATGTGCCTTTTGGGAAATGCCAACTGTGTCTTTTCGGCAGAGAGGAGACACTTCCTTATATTGAAAATAGAACCGAAACTGGGGGGGGGGGGGGGGGAGGGGGGGGTTTATCCACATCTAAAACTGCGGCCATAGCCAAGCGTAAACTGTTTGGTGATTCATTTGTGAAGGAGCTGGAAAAATTTGTGGCCACCTTTTCTGCACTTGATAAAGTGTAGACTCCATCAAGAATATTTCAGGGGAAAGTTTTTGTTGTGCCCAGAAGAGGCAGGAGTCTCTTCTCCTGCTGCTCTTTCCAGTCTGGCCCCAACAGAGGCCAAACCCATCGTAACAATGGCTCAGGGCACCTCTTATCTCAACTGAGGAAGTGGAAAAGGCAGAGTCAGCCGTGCCGGAGGAAGGGCTAATGCTCCCGGAGGCTTTACCGGTAATCAGTACCCTTTCTTTTCCTCATTAACTAGGGAGGGGCGGAGACTAAAATTATTTTCAGAAAGGTGGGAGGAGATTACTATGGACCATTGGTTCTGGAAACTGTAAGGGGCTACCTCAGAGTTCTACGGAACTCCACTCTAGTCGTCCAGACCGCACCTACTAGTCTTTTTCAGGGCTAGATATAGCACTGATCGATTCAGAGATGCAGAGGCTACTCTCCTAAGGAGCAATTTAGAGGTTGGTCCTGCACCCTTGGGATCACCTCATCAATCTCATTCTGGTAGAAAATAAAGACCAAATTTTCCGCCTTCTGATAAACCTAAGGGGCTTCAACGAATGGTTGGTGTATCGACACTTAAAAATTGAGGCCACCTTCTGAGAGACCTATTAAAGAACGACTGGATGGTGCGTTTGAACATAAAGGACACCTATCTGACTGTCCATTTTTCCACCTCCCCACCAGTTCCTGCAGTTTGCTTGGAGGGACCAGGTGTTAGAGTTTCAGTCCCTGCTATTCGGGTTATCCTTGGCACTGTGGTGCTTCACAAAACTTCTCAAGCCAGTGGTGGAGGTTCTCAGAATGAAGGGCATACGATTATCCATCTCGATATTCTCCTGATGGACCAATCGCACACCGAGCTAGTGTTTCAACTGAGCAGGACTATTGCACTCCTGCAGGAGTTGGGATTTCTGATAAAATCTCAGAAATCAAAACTGACCCAGTCACACAACATGGTCTTCCTGGGATTCCTCCTAGATTACACTGCGGCTACACTCCTGGAGGTACAGATATATTTAAGATCAAGAAAGAGAAGAACAAGGTCTTGCGAAGAGACAGGATCTCACTCGGGCAGCTTACCAGGATTGTTGGCTTATTGTCCTTTTCGACCCTGGCCATCTTCCCACCTGCTCAACTACAGAGCATTACAGCGATTGGAAGCTGCGCATCTCCGTAAGGGCCTCGCATACTCAGAGCTGATTTCTTTTACAGAGTAAGCCAGGACGGAACTACAATGGTGGACAGACCATATGGAAGCTTGGAATGGGAGGGCGATCTTCGGATCGGTCCCAAACCTAGTGAAAGTCGGATGCCAGCCGTCAAGGCTGGGTGAGGAGGTGGCAGATGTGGAACTATCTCAATTGGTGGGGATGATGGACGGATTAGGAGTTGAGTTTACACATCACTGCCTGGAGCTTCTGGCAGCATACTTGCAATCCACTCCTTGATGAGGGACAGTCTCCTGCTGTGTTCTATTGAGGATGGACAACACAACAGCGGTCCAGTACATCAGTCAGATCGAGAGCACTAGCGGAAAAGGCCAAGGACTTCTTGCATTACTGCCTCCAATGTTCGATTTCGGGTACGATGGAATACCTTCCAGGTTCCCTGAATATGGTGGTGGAATAGAACTCCAGGCATGTCGCGGATTCCAGCAATTGGCAACTGGACCCAGCGACCTTCAAGGCACTGATTGGAAGGTGGTGTCCCTGCTCTATAGACCTGTTTGGATCCAGACAGAATGCCCAGAACCCTCAGTAAATCAGCTGCAGAACAGACCCAGGAGCCTCTGCGGTGGGCACCTTCCTGGTGGCAGCTCAAGCCCGACGTCGGAGGGTGTCCTTATTCTGGTGAAAGCGATCTTGAGGTCTCAGGCTTGGTTTCCCGGCCTTCTGGAACTTTCATGGATGGATCTGCTGGAACTTCCATTGTTTCCCTGATCCTTCGCGACACCAATGCCCGTCCATATCCTATGGAACTACAAGGCCACCTACAGCTGCTTGCTTGGAGGATTGCAGGCAACACTGGCAAGATGGCAGACTTTCGGATGAAGCTGAAAGATCCCTCCAAATGGCATGAGACCCAGGGACCACCAAGCAATATAGATTGACTTGGAGAGGATAAGTCTGTTGGTGTATGGAGAGACAGCTGGATCCCATGGGGTTGCAAATTACAGACTTCTTTAATTTTTTCATGGACCTGGCTGACTTGGGCGCATCTTATTGCACAGTAAATTCTTCCCACTAACAGATTTCCGCAGGACACCTGCCCATTAACACCTTGGTGGAGGAGCACCCATGGGTGTTCAATTTACAGAAGGGTATCAGAATGTCTCGTCCCCCGGAGCCTAGATATTTGGGCTTGTGGGATGTGAGCCTGGTGCAATGACTTTTGGTGGGTTGGCAAGATAACAAATATTTGTCTCTGAATGAGATTCCCACGAAACTGGCCATGTTACTTTGTCTCATCTGTCTGAATCTTTGATCAATTGGCTGAGTGGAGCTGCAGGGGCTCTTATAAGGGGTGAAACAGCAAGGCCTCATTAACATGCAAATGGTCTTTTAAAGACATGTGAAGTGCTCGGTGCAGCTGTGTGTGTGCTCGGGAAGTTGTCTCATCCTGGGCTGACACACACGAGGGAGGGGGGGGGGAGGCTGAAGCCATTTGAGTCCAATGGGTGTTGCGCGCCGGGGACAGTGGTTTTTGTTTAACTTTGAAACTGCTGTTAATACAAAGTGAAGAAAGTTGTACATAATCCTCGCCTCCGATCATGAATATAATTAAGTTTCCCTTACTATAGCTAGAAATTTCTCAATATTGTGATATCCGGTTTGAGGTCAAGTTACAACTTAATGTAAAGATGCAGGGTCAAAGGTCATATGTCATTTATTTTGTCAATAAGGTCAAAAGGTATGTAATCTCAGGGTAACCCGACATTCATGGATTGTATGAAACCTTTGATTCATCTCTTGTTTTAGGGAGAAGACACGTCCAGACGCGCCTAGTTGAACCCAGAGCGTCGTCGCTGAATAGTGGGGACTGCTTCCTGTTGCTGACTCCACATTACTGCTTCCTGTGGGTCGGAGAGTTTGCGAACGTCATTGAAAAAGCGAAGGTCAGTGGCCGGCAGAGATTAGGTCTGGCAGCGCTTTCCTTTTGCAAGTAAACAAAGCCTCCAGATGGAGATTTAAGAGCCCCGGGCTGCAGGGATGGGATGAGTGCACCATATAAGGCCAATAGAGGTGTGATTTATTGCCACTTCTGCAAGGAGCTCCTGCCAAGTTTTTTTTTCTCTGGAGAAGAGACGAAACATGCATTATAAAATGTCAAAAGAAAAATGTCTATAAATCGAGCCACGTTTTGTGTGGAGGCGCAGAAGTGCCCCTTTTGTTCAGGAAAATTGTTGTTTTACATGTTACAATGAAAGCCTTCCCTAGGGTATCCTGAATTCTGATATTTTTCCAAAGGCTTGAACGGGTGGTAAATCCTAGCATTCTGTAGTCCTTGACGAGCCTTCTATCAAGACGGGATAAGCACAGAATTTGTCACACAAACACACACGAAGCCAAAACACTTGCCACGTTGTCCTCCTGGCTGCAGTACAACACCTTACGTACCACGCACTCTACCGCGGTGCAGCCGTGTTCATTTAATAAGTTTCGGTGCCTAGACGGGATATGAAGCGCTATACAAGTGTGATTAGGGCATAGAGTTTAAGTCTAGAACCTCGTTTTTCCCTTCTTAGATGCATTTTAATGCTATTGTCCTTAACGGATCCCTAACCAAATTGTGAAGATTACTTGTCCAGTGTTGTCAGATTGTAATGACAGAAAATTACATTGTGCATTCGCTTGTACCAGGTTTAATCCATTATGTAAAATATTCGTTTTTTGTAACACAATTGCCCGTGTAAAAAAGATTAGACGCCAGCATATGACTGCCTTCATTTTCTTTTTGGCAATGTCTTCCTGAACGTACAGCATAAATCTTTCGATTTACAGCCCTTTTCCAGGCACTTCTCCAGCTGTCTTGTGTTGCAGACAGCAATTAAGTGCAGTACTCCACAGGGCTTCAAATGCGCCGGTTTTAAGAATAACTACTTCCAAATGTCAAATCATTTTGTTAGATATGCTTAAGATTTCCTCCGCAAGAAAGGGCTGGGCTAACCACTCTTGTCTGTTCTGATTATTAGAATAGGAATGGATGTATACAAAATTGTGGGCAATCACTGCGTGCAACAATTTCTTAAATAACAAATTGTTATGAACATATGTTGATTTAATCTCAATGATAGTTTTGACCCCAGATTTTCAATGTGTCCGAGTAGGCAGAATCTCTCGTGCTCCTTGCGGACTGGCATGCCGCCCTCGTTTGGATATCCAGGGAAAGGGTCAGTTTCCCCTGCACTCCACACCAGACAAGCTGAAATTTTACTTAAATCCCCACTCAGGATTTCCCACGCTCAGTATTTGAGTCTGAACAGCCACGCGGTGACCTATGCAATGGGCCTAAATGCAGAGGCCAATCCATGATTGTAGGGGTGAAGGGGGCGGTCAGCAGTTGCCTCGTCTCTGCACTTAATTTATTTGAAAAATATTCAAGGGCACAAAGCTTTTTTTAGGCACCCGTTGCCATTGGTTCGACTTTTCAAGCTCTGTCTTTCAGTGCTCTTAGTCAATGGTGCTAAAGCGAAGACATTTCACACATGAGCACTGACTTGTCGGTATTTTTATTCTACAAAATATTCACGCTCTGAATTTAGAAAAGTATATTTTTTTCTCCGTCAACGGTTTGGGGCATTCAGAGTTTCAGGGACACTTAGAAATAAAGGTGCTGCTGGAAAGCATTCATAAACTGGGACCTTATGTGGTCAGAGCACCTAAATGTCACTGTTTCCAAATCTCATGGCTGCAAAGTCTAGATTCCACCTCAAGCATCTTATACCGCCCTATTCTTCCTGTTTCATTATTTCGCTCTTACAGGTTATGCATTCTTGATTTCCCCCTTACTCATTGTTTGTGACTTTCTAAAACTTCTTTCTACCTTTCTCTTGCTCTGATCAAATTCTGATGAAAATCAATAACTTCCTATCCCCCTAAATGTGTCCCATTGCCCACCTCTTGAAACCACTGGGAAAAACTATTTAATGTTCTTAACCAAAAAATGGTTTTCACCTTCCACAATGAGCACTCGTAACGCAAACTTAATTAGTAATTTTTTTCCGCTACTTCTACAACACAACATGTTTTTCATTTTTTTTGCTAGCACCATTTTTTTTGCTAGCATTTGTAATAACTTCACGTTTCAATTCAGCTTTATCTTTACAAACGGACCATTTTACACATTCATGTATGTTCTGGCATTTCCTGGCCTGTTTTTTCATTCGCTTTCTCAACAGGATTTCCTTGGAAACGTTTAACATGTTTTGACCAAAACATTATCTGCACTTATTTGGCCATATTTTAGTACTTTCTAATTTGTGACTCGATAAAATCGCAAACTGCACTCCAGTCTTAAATTTCTTGTACTTTGTCAACAAAGCAACCCATTCATAATTTTAATCCATTTATTTGTTCCTCTTAATCTATGCATCAAATACTAAACATCAACCGTTGAGGAATCTATGGCAGGCACGACTCACTACCTCTAGACGCTCTCTCCCAATTAAAATTTGAGTAGTTCATTTTTGCATCCTTGAGCTCACGGTTCACATCGTTTTTGCATCAAATCTCATCTCCAACGAACTAATTCCAAACTCCTCTCTCCCCGATCGATCCATTCATCCAGCCTAAAACTGAGGGTCCTCCTTATCTGCTACAAACTGATCAACCTTTAAGGGGGGTGGGGGGACTTTTTAGCATGCACTAACTACCAGTTTAACATTGGTTGGTATAATTTTTTTCTATAACTTCATCTCAACAATGTAAAAGGTGGTCCAGAGTCTGCTATGACTCTTCATTTCAGATGTACCTTTGTTTTATTTATTTATTTATTTTTATTTTGAAAGTTTTATATAGCGCGAACAAGACCTTTGCAGATATCAGAGCGCTTTACAAATACAGGAGGTAGGGAAAACAAGTAACATGGGAGAGATTATCAGACTTTTGAGCATAGAATACTTGTAGGTAAAAAAGGAAAAGCTAAATAGGGTGGGTACATGGGGTAGCATAATAATTGACTAAAACCAATTAAATCGACAATCAGACAAACAATAGTACAGAAAGGTGTATATCCTCAAACAGATCAAGAGTACAAGTTCAGGTGAATTTAGTCATGAGGATAGCTTTTACTTCTTTTTTTAAAGAATGCAGAGGAGGAGATAAATCTGATTTCAGGAGGGAGTGAGTTCCAGATCCTGGGTGCCATTCCTGAAAGAGCGTTTATATGTTTTTTCCTTCCGGAATCTACGAGGTTTCAGGAGAAGATTCTTTGTGCTTCTAGTGGTTCTTGAGCCACCAGATATTGTCAGGTTCTGAGTGAGGTAGCCGGGTGAGTTGTGGTGTACAGCTTTGTGCGTCATGCAGGCAATTTTCAGATGTATTCTGGCTTCAAAAGTGTAGTGTATTGCATTTCTTGTTTACTGACGTCATCATAAGAATGTATTGGAGAATGTATTCCTTTGATTGTTAGGAGCCTTCAGCAGTCAGGAGTTCGATGGGCTTTGTCAGTTGCTTATCGGACTTTGGACTGGTGAGGCGCTTCTCCAGCCGAGTGGTCGCTCCCCTGCCTCCCTGGCGCACTGTGGTATCGTTGTTCCGCTTTTTGTCTGTCCTAATTAACTGCCTGCAGTCTGCCCCGCTTGCCGCTTTGCTTATTTTACATTTTAAACCGCGTTTGTCATTGTGTAAACATTATTGCTGTATTTGCGCATTCCGCCCCAAGCGCTCCGCTCCGCTGACCCCTCCGCTGCCATTTTGAGTGTTGTTGTCCTCCTTCGTGGCCCGCCCCGCCTCCCAGCTGAGACGCCCTCCCACTGCCTAAATACAGCGCTCCGTGTCCTGAACGCGTTGTGACTCGCTTCGCTCTCCAGCCGAGTGGTCGCTCCCCTGCCTCCCTGGCGCACTGTGGTATCGTTGTTCCGCTTTTGTCTGTCCTAATTAACTGCCTGAGTCTGCCCCGCTTGCCGCTTTGCTTATTTTACATTTTAAACCGCGTTTGTCATTGTGTAAACATTATTGCTGTATTTGCGCATTCCGCCCCAAGCGCTCCGCTCCGCTGACCCCTCCGCTGCCATTTTGAGTGTTGTTGTCCTCCTTCGTGGCCCTCCCCACCTCCCAGCTGAGACGCCCTCGCCCCTCCCCCCCCACTATCCATATATGACAGGAGTCCCCGCGCGCAGTGTTCACGCGCAGCGACCGCGCCGAAGGTGCGCCAAAGGTAAGCCCGTCTACGCCCGTCCGCGCCTGGACCGCGCCCAGCGCCAGACCCCCTGGCCCCCGTCCCTCCCAGCCCCCCCGCATTACCTACGATGCCGCCACCCTCCTAGCCCTTAACCCCGGTCGCGCCCCCAACTGCGTCCAAGCCGCTCCTGGACACACCCATGGACCTTTCTCCTGCTACTCCTGCAAATTCATCGGCACCGACAACATCTCCGCTACGACCACAACACAGATTCCTGACCCCAACCACCTACAGTGCATCCTCCTCAACACCCGCTCGGTCCACAGACACGCCACTGACCTATGGAATCTACTAGACACCATCTCTCCAGACGTCGCCTTCCTACCAGAAACTTGGATGAACGCTTCCTCCGCCCCAGACATCACCATTGCCATCCCTGAAGACTATAAGATCACACGCAAGGACCGCACCGACCATACAGGAGGAGGAATCGCTATCGTCCATAAGAAATCCATCCGCATCTCAACCAGCTCTGACGCCAAACTCGCTAACTCCGAACACCTTCACTTCCAGATCCACATCGACCCCAAGACCACTCTCAGAGGCACCCTCCTCTACAGACCACCAGGACCCCGCGCAAAATTCAGTGAAGACATCACAGACTTCATCACCCCACACGCGCTCCCCTCCAAAGACTACATCCTTCTAGGAGACCTCAACTTTCACCTTGAAAAGATCAACGACCGCAACACCGCCACCTTCTTAGACAACCTCGCCAACCTCGGACTTAAACAACTAGTCACTTCCCCGACCCACATCGCAGGTCACACACTCGACCCCATCTTCACCTCCAGCAATCATGTCTCCTTCAGCCACACTACGGATCTCCTCTGGACTGACAACAGCTGCGTTCACTTCACCTACAACAAGCCGAAACCCATCAACCACCTCCAACCAACTCTGCAAAGAAACTGGAACAAAATCACCACGGACCAGATTTCCGCATCGCTCCTTCTAAACACCCCAGCCCACTCTTCTAACGCAAACGAAGCCGCCGCCAACCTCACCCTATGGTTATCCAACACCGCCGACACCTTAGCACCACTGAAAAAACGTCAAAGCAAACCTGGCAGCAAAAAGGCCTCATGGTTCAACGATGATCTTAAGAAGTCCAAGAAACTCTGCCGCTCCCTTGAAAAGACCTGGAAAAAAGACCCAACCACTAGCACCAAGGACGCCTTCAAAAACGCCACCCGCACTCACCACCAACTAATCCGAAATGCCAAGAAAACAGCATTCAAGGATCGACTTGACAACAACGCCCACAACAGCAAGGAACTTTTCAACATCGTCAAGGAATTTACCAATCCCTCAGCCAAATCCAACGACATCACCCCCTCTCAAGCCCTCTGCGACTCCCTAGCCTCATTCTTCCACAACAAGATTGCAGACATCCACAACAGCTTCGACAACCAACCCGGAGACCAACCCACCCGACCATTTGCTGAACATTCTCCCCCCGTGAACACCCTTAACAACTGGAACCCAATCTCCACTGAGGACACAATCCGCCTTATGAATTCCATCCACTCAGGATCCCCCACAGACCCATGTCCTCACCACATCTTCAACAAAGCAGACTCCATCATAGCACCGCACCTCCGAGACGTCATCAACTGCTCCTTCAACTCCGCCACCTTCCCGGAAGACTGGAAACACGCTGAACTCACCGCCCTTCTGAAAAAACCCACAGCGGACCCCACCGAACTCAAAAATTACCGCCCCATCTCGCTCCTTCCATTCCCGGCCAAAGTCATCGAGAAAGCTGTCAACAACCAGCTCGCCGCCTTCCTCGAAGCCAACAAATCCCTTGACTCCTCACAATCTGGCTTCCGAGCAAAACACAGCACTGAGACCGCCCTCATCGCAGCAACAGACGACATTCGAACTCTACTGGACAATGGAGACACAGTCGCCCTCATCCTCCTCGACCTCTCCGCAGCATTCGACAGTCTGCCACAGCACCCTTTTACAACGCCTCAATAACATCGGAATCCAAGGAAAAGCACTTGAATGGATCACCTCGTTCCTCACCGGAAGAACCCAGAGAGTCCGCCTCCCACCATTCAAGTCCGAGGCCACTGAAGTCATCTGTGGCGTACCACAAGGATCCTCACTCAGCCCCACCCTCTTCAACGTATACATGAGCCCCCTCGCGGCCATCGCCCGCCAACACAACCTCAACATCATCTCTTACGCGGATGACACTCAACTAATCCTTTCTCTCAACAATGACCCCAGCACCGCCAAAACTAACCTACACGAAGGAATGAAAGAAGTTGCCGAATGGATGAAACAAAGCCGTCTGAAACTGAACTCAGACAAAACAGAAGTCCTCATCTTAGGGACATCCCCCTCTGCATGGGACGACTCCTGGTGGCCGGAAGCCCTCGGAAAAGCACCCATCCCGACAGACCACGCACGGAACCTAGGCGTCATCCTGGATTCTTCACTCTCAATGAACAGACAAGTCAGCGCCGTATCCTCTTCCTGCTTCAACATTCTTCGCATGCTCAGAAAAACATTTCGCTGGATCCCCACCGAAACAAGGAAAACAGTCACCCATGCTCTGGTCACGAGCCGACTGGACTACGGAAACACCCTCTACGCAGGCACTACCGCTAAACTCCAGAAGAAACTCCAACGAATCCAAAACGCCTCAGCCAGGATCATATTAGACATCCCACGCAACGAACACATCTCTGGTCACCTTAAAGACCTCCACTGGCTACCCGTCAATAAGAGGATCACTTTCCGACTGCTAACCCACGCACACAAATCACTCTACGACATCGGACCAGAATGCCTCAACTCACGACTGTCCTTCTACACCCCCTCCCGCCAACTACGTTCTTCCAGCCAAGCCCTCGCCACTGTACCTCGCATCAACAAGACCACCATGGCAGGCAGATCCTTCTCATACCTGGCTGCTAAAACTTGGAACTCACTCCCCGCTTACCTTCGCCTTACCCAGAACCACCTAGCATTCAGAAAGCAACTTAAAACGTGGATATTTGACAAGTAATCCTCCTCCCCTGTCTAAGCGCCTTGAGACCCTCTGGGTATGTAGTGCGCTATACAAATTCTCTGACTTGACTTGGTTGTAACCTTTGGATTAAACTTGTCAGTTTAACCATACTTCGTCTCACCTGGATTTCTTAAGACCACATGGTCTTCTACATATTGGCGACGATCGGGATTTGTTTCAACCACCGACCCACGCATCAGATGGGATTTAACTCTGCCACTGATTCTCGTAACGGAAAAGACCCTGTTTCTTTCATTCAAATTACCGTGAGTACAGTGGCGAGTTCGTTTTCCTCTGAATGGATGCATGGAAAGTAAAGGATCAAGTCTGAGCTGTTTACCTTGGATTGATGTAAGAAAGACTTGCTCTGGCTTGGCGTTTTTGGGTGTCTTATTTTAAACCCTTGCAAGTCGGTGCGGTGCGCTGTGTCATCGTTACTTTAACTGAAGCTGGCACGCACCTGCATTTTATAAATAAGCATCCCCAGAACGATTCCTCAGAACTTTCTTCTCGGCATTGCTGGAATTCTCTGAGTGACTGTGACGTCGAGCTTTGCATTGTGGGAGTAAGCAGCCAGTTCAGGGATTTTAAGTCAGGGGAAATATGCGAGTGTTTTTTGATCCAGTGATGAGTCTTGCTGCAGCGTTCAAAGAGGCTCTCAGGGGTGCAGTTGTAGATAGAGGGAGGGCGCAAAGGGCGACGCTACCGTAGTCTAAGCGAGGAATGACTAGGGCTTGTACAGCAGTTTGGAAGTCCTTGGCTGGGAGGAAGGGTTTACGTTTCCTCAAGGTGTTGATTTGGAAATTAGCTCCCTTAGTTGCTTTGCTGATATGCTGCTGCATGTTGAGATTGGTGTCAAGTGTAACCAAATAACATACTCAACTAAATTTCCATCATTTTCTTGTAAAGAATGCCCATGTTGTGCTTCACTTTTTCATATTTTAACATTTGGAGCATTGCCAGAAATGATCCACTATTGAGACCATAGTTTGGATTTCAATACCCAATGGGTTATTTTTTTCACTGCACCATTCCTGTGGCTATTATTTTCCACATCAGTGACCGTCTGACCTCACCTTTATAGTCTGACCTCACCTTAATGGTTCCTTCTTTTCAATCTTCATATTTCAGTAAATTCATATTCCTCATTTTCTCTACTTTGACAGCGTATACCTTTTTTCCCTGCTTTGCACAGCTGTTGGCGTGTCCCAAGCCTACCTGACAAACGTACTCCACGAACTGTAGAAATTGCTTCATGGAGAGAAAATTAAACCATGAACCATAACTTACACTTTGGTCGTTTGTATACATTACTCATTATGGTCCTTAAAGCCTCCACGTTTATGCTAACATAACCATGAATTTCTCAAGGCAGCTTTTTATGTATACTTTGACCTTTTTGCTTGGCTCTCCAGATCCTTCAGTGAAAGTGTGCTACAGGTTGCATTTTGTCTTCCGATAGGCCCAGACTTCTCTTCTTAATTTTTACTGCCCAGTCTACGAGCAAGCCTCACTGTGTACTGTAGATGGTACTTTAGACCACAGCTGTTTCAACTTATCCAGCAACTCTGCAGAAAATGTATTTAACTATATTTGTACAGCTTCTACCTAGCCAGTTGGCCAATGGAGAACTTTGCCAGTAACGTGGAAATAAAAAAATTGTAGATTAACAGTGTTCGGGTTGGAGAAAAAGAAAACCATCTGAGGCAGACCCTAAAATAGTATGCTTTAGATCAAAACTAGTAGTCCTAGAGTTAAGGCTCCATGTTTCTTGACCAGCTTTACATCTTCTTTCAGAGAAATTGGTGGTGACTAGAGCTGTTGAAATCCCCCTGCCATAGCGATGCTCCTGGATAAGGGATGTGCTGAATCAGCAGCCATTGAACTATCGCAATAGTTCAGCTTGAGCCGTCTCCACAGGCAGCACTGATAATGTTATCCTCAATCCTGACACAGAAAATAGAGCTCTAACGAAGACACATGGTTTATCTACATATAAAAATGTTTTTGACTTTTCTCAACAGTAAAGCAGCTGTGTTTAACGGTCTGTGCAGTTTTCTTTTAAACAAGATTACTGTCCTGCATTTAATGTCCGTTTATATCTGAATTATGTGAAAGGTCTTACTAAAACAGTGACTCTTTTTTTAGGCTTCGGAACTTGCAAGTTTGATCCAGACCAAGAGAGAACTTGGATGTAGAGCTTCCTATGTGCAGACCATAGAAGAAGGGATAAATACCCACACTCATGCAGCCAAGGAATTTTGGAAGCTTATAAGTGGTCAATCAGAATATCAAGGTAAGTTGAAACTTAGTATTTTAGCGTTGTCTTCGCCGTAATAGAGCATGGTTGTTTTCAGACTCTTCTGGAGCAAGATACCCGTGCCAGGCCTTTTTGGAAGAAGTCTGTTTGTTCAGGTTCATAAAATTTTACTTTAAGGCATTGTGGTCTGCAGCATGTCTGCATTATCCAGTCATTCCTTCTCGCCCAAAGTGCATTCTAATCTCTCACTATGCTTTTTCTGCTGATGTTGCTGGTGTAGTGGTTTGAGGACCTAGCTTCTTTTAAGAGATGATCCCTCTCGAGCAAATAATTGCATCTGACTTCCAAGACTAATTTGGTATTAGATTGAAAGATTTAGAGCAAGTTTCAATTTTTAATGCATAAACTTTGGTAGAGCCACAATAGTTTAAATCGCAGTGACCCGTAGACAACATTTTAAGCAGATGGGGTTTGATTAAACGGCTGTTATCGTCTTGCAAAGATTTCTGCAAGATCTCCAGTTGCTAGCTCTGTTCAGTCGTCTAATAGGAACATAACTGAAATTGCTCGTCGGGCACAATATTCCTGAATACTCTGAAATAATGTAATATTTCCTGCCCTCCAACCATCCCGTTTTCAGACCAGCCTCGATGTAACCTGTGATATTAGAGATAAGATAGTTTGGATTTCATCACAGATTTACCAGCCTTTTAGTCTGGTTGGTGCAGTTTTGCAAATGGCTAGGCAATGTTTCCTATTTCTTTTAAGTGTTTTTCCCATTCTGTTTTATAGTTCTGACTCCGTTAAGAGTATGCAATGCACACCCCTTATCAAAAAAGGAAATAACCGGTCTTAAGTGGCCACTGGTGCGTCCCAATCTAAACACACTTGTCACAATCTACCATTTCATTTGTGAAGGTGCAAGCCAGAATGCCTGGGTTGTCACTTAATGGAGAGGTTTATTATTCTTCTCTATATATTCATCTGCTCTATATGAACATGTAAGATTCTTAGTGTTTCTTTGAGACATTTGCAGAAGATTCCACACTATCCGCTATTGTTGCTACTGCTGATGCTACTGTGCTAGTGACCTAGTTGCAGCTGTTACGGCTTGTGCTGCGGTTCCTATTGTTGCTGCTGTGGTTCCCTGCTGTGACAAACAAATGTCTGCTGCAGTCCTGTTGGTACCTGAAGGGTCCGATGTGGACCTGATGCTTTCCATCTGCTTTTGCAACTAAACATGATATGATACTTGATCATCTCAAATAGATAATGGTCCGTTAGTTCCACCAGATTGTCTCAGCGTCCCTTCACTGTTGAACATTTTATTGAAATGTCCTGCCAAATTTGATCAAGACATTGCCTCCCTTGTCTTTTTTACCACAGTTCTTAGATCTACTCTATTCCAGGAGACTAATCTTACTATGGAATTTATATTTTACCAGTGTTGTGTCCACCGCCCTTCCCCAACCTCTCCACTGTATTTCACAAGTACTTTTTATTAGCACCATAATAAAGTTATTAATTTCTGTATAAATAAATAGTGTCTGCATCTTCCAGCACCCTCTTGACATTTTGGTTTCTCCTTGCATAATTTTTTTTCCAGGAGGTCTCTTATAATGCATTCATTCTTCCATCTAGGTGACTAAACTGTCGCCGTCTGGCCAGAAACTAAGTTGTAATCTCCTGTTCTGTAGCGTTGGTGTTTGCAGTGATGAATTCCATATTATTCTTTTTCTTGGTTTGCAAGGAACTGTTGTTTCTCTTTTCCATAGATGATCAAAATGTTAAGACCTGTTCTGATCTGCCATATGTAAAAGAAAGAGGTAGGGTATTCTGGTGGCTTAAAGGGCCATGTGGCAGGAGGGAAGAAATTGTACACCAGATGTGTGGTTTTAGAAAGTGCAATTCTTCAACGTTAAATTACATGCAGTGGTATGATGAAGCGGATCATGAGAATGGCAATGAGGCACAACTAGTGAATTGTCACTTTGTTTGCGTTTTGGATATCTAGACCACTCTAGAATATAAAACCCCCCCTTGACATGTCCAGATCCATTCGACCATATCTTGTCATTTGTTTTTGGGATATCCATTCCATTATAAGGGACACACATTAAATTGTGAATTCAACATCCCTCTCCCACCCAAATGTATACCTTGGTCCAGTCATGGTGCATATAAAAAAAATCCAAATACTAGACAATACATAAGTAATTGGGGGAGGGGTGGTGGTAGATCAGAGAATTGCTTACGTACTCTCCTTACAAAACAGCGGATTCAATTACATGACAAATGAACTCTGTCATCAAAGGCACTTCTTAGTCGTTTTATCTTCACGTAATTCAGTGAATGCCAAATAAGTTTGTTGTGGGTAATCTCTGAAATCACACTTTTGAGAGTTAAGTCAACACTGCTGGCCTCATCCCCATGGAGGTAAATAGTACTTAAAGACCTTGCCTGATTTTCCTTGTGAAACTGTTTCTAGCAGATGTTCCAGATGTTCTAGAGATGGTGCATAGAAGTCTGGAGATCGCAGCAGTGTTTAACCACCAGAGACACCGGTTAGGCAAAAGTATCAGAGTTTCACGACCCGCTAAATTGCTTCAAAGGGAAAGGGTTTAATTTCTAGCAGCTTTTTCTTCCTTAAAAAAAAAAGACCTTATCAGTTAAGTGAATAGGGCCTACATCCACTGGAGAACTTGGGCATTTAAGAAACTACAGGAAATTTTCATCACAGGTAATTGCATTATATTGCAGACTACACTTCAGTGGCTGGGGTAATCGGTAGAGGCTTGAGTACATATCTTGTGCCCAGTAAACTCCAGGAGGGTACTGGGTCCTCATTAAAAGGCATCTCTTTCTCTTTCAAGTATTAGTTTGTGCATTCGGATACTTACTAGAACTTTCCCCTACGATGAAGTGGCTTAAAACACTTAAAAAATGGTCTGTTGCCATCATTGGAGTAAGCCATAATGGAAAGATTCCCCATATACAGTTCAGTTACAAATGTTAAAGACTTTTAAAGTGTACTGTCTGCTAATGCACATTAATCCATGAAACATTTGGCCATTATTGAAGTGTTTCTTAATTGAGATGAAACTGCTTTGCCAGAATGATCGTTTAGATGCTCTAAATAAATGCCTTTCAAGATTTCTTATAATTCTGCAGATGTTTCACTTGTTGCCAAGGATGTTACTCCCCATAATTAAATTGATCATTGTGGTTGGTTCAGATTACATTCATTTTCTTTTGTTTTTGGTTTTTCTCCTGGATCAATCTGCTCTAGCGGCAAAAGGAATATTTCAATCTCTAACCTATATAACATTGGCATAGAAGTTGTCTATATTGACAATTAAGTGTCCAGTTGCAAAACTAGAGGGACTAGGAAATAAAATGCAGAATGGTCTGAAATCTAACAAATTCAAAGCTTTGACTGAAATGGGTAAACTGATGAAGTATATGGATAAGTAATTGGCAGAGGTGAGAATCTCAGTGCTGTGTTTGCATTAGTCTATCTATTAAATCTTGTTGCTCCACTTCGAATGCGTACAGTGAACCCTTTCAGATCCATTTGTGAATTTAAGTATGTTTTTGGAAATTTAAGACAGCAGGTCATATCTTTGGTTACTTGCCTTTAATAAGGATGAAAACCATCTTGGCTTGCTAGATGTAACACAATTGTGAAGTACAACCAATGCATTTGGTGAAGAGAAGAAGAAATTTCTGCTTCAATTACTTAGTCCTCTTGTCAATAAGAGCTGGAGGCATGCTGTTTTTCAAGATATTCATGTGAGTAATGCTGCTGCAATTATATAATTGGGAATCATGTACTTGGTCTGTGGTTAGTCTGGAAATCCGGCATGGCACTAATACTTCTAGAGCCCTCTCTTATCTCCCAAGATAACCTCACAATATGCATGAAAACATCAACAATCTGGTCTACTGTACTAATCTGTCTTGCAGTACAAACCCAATAGATTAAGACCTCGTCCACAAAATGGGATATTTAGGTTTGACAGCCACCTAATTTAGGGTATTTATGGAAGAAACCCTTAACTATTTCTTTATAGTGGGAGGTTCACGGACTAGGTCTTTGCAACTGGATGTCATGACGTATGCCTACGGTCAGTAATAACTTTAATATTTAGTAGCAGACATTGCTTTTGGTTGTTTCAAACTTAATTGGATGCATATACTGTGATGCAAAGCACCATCTCCTGATTAATTCTTTGACACCTGATTTAGTCCATCTGTGTTATAATTGTCATGTTTGATCCGCTAAGTGCATACTCCCAAAACAAAAATCACGAGCAAGTTTGTAGATCTAGGTCTGTCCCTAGCTAAGAGGGAGATCACGGCACAATGGAAGTCACAACGAGGGCCTAACATAGGGAAGTGGAAATCAGAACTACTTACATGGGCTAGGAGTGAGGGCACGGTTAGATTGCAGCAGGCTATGCGCACCAATGATGAAAAGGCGATGGAAGCAGCAAGGGCGTGGGAAGCATTGGTAATAGCGCTGCGGACTCCAGAGACTGACTCCGAGAGGGATCCTGTTGTGAATATCTCCATCTTGAGACTTAATCTGCACTAAAAGCTTTCTTGCCTCAAATCCATAAAATCTTGTACCCTCCAGGGCAATTGTTCGATAAGGTTAAATTCTTGCTGATTCCTCGGTTTATGAACATCACCAGGCATCAGACTGGATGAAGAAACCTTTTAACCAACAGTAGCTTCAAGATGGTACTGTGTGGGTTTAGAGGCGGGTTCAGTCGGCCCAGAAGTAATGGCACACCAGTGGATATTCGTAAGCAGTCCATCTACTCCTTTAGCTAAATCTCTAGACCTAGAACCACCCCCTAGGTGATATTCCTGCAAAAAAACAACCCCATAAGGAGGAGGAATCTTATTCTCCCCAAATAACTATCTTGCCCCTGGGACTGTCTGAAGAGACTGGCATTTCCTGACGCCAGGCTATTCCTCCTAGTTGAAGCCAGTTTTTGAAGGGGCCTATGCAAGACTTTCAAACATCACATGCTGACCCTTCCATGATTGGACTTTTAGTAGGCCATGCTGGACATAATCCGCATGACCTGCTTCTCTCTGAGCTACTCTGATTAATGGGCTGTGGGTTTGATCTTTTGGTGCCTCCAATCCTTACTTCTACAGGAACGCCCTGCAGTGCTTAAATTGAGCTGGGGGTTGCCGATTGGGGAACCCGCATTTATTTCGTGCTTACAGAGGGAAAAACAAAGATGTAAAGACAGAGGGAAAAAAATACAGAAAATCCATCAGCAAGGGAGAAAGCAGACCCCTTTAAGAGTGAGATAACGTGGCGGGAGTGACTGGCAATGAATTAAAGAGGCCTGAGGTAGATTCGGGACTGTGCACCCTTGGGAAATTATGGTCTTGACATTTTTATAGTACCAGCCACAGGTGTATGAGCAGCGCTTTTTAGAACCGCCTCCTATTTTACAAATAAAGCACTGACACTCTGCCTGCAGCAGCTGACCCTTGTATATCTAGGGACATCTACAATGTAGTCACTGGCTCTGCCCTCTGATTACAGCTACGATTCAACCTTCAAAGTTTGCCAGATATGGTCTATGACCTAGAGTGGTTCATGCTTGTTTTGATCACTGTCTGTCAAAACACTTCCTTGGAGTCCAGAAATGTGCCCTGTCAAAGTAACTCCTGATTAAATTCTGATGCCTTGAAATTTCCCAATAGAGTATCGGTGTACAAGGGAAGAGGACACTGAGGCTAATAACTTCTTCGCTCTAAGTGCTTTGACTTCTATTTGAACCTAGAGAATGTTAGTGGCCATGACACCTTGCTGGAAGGAGACATTACTCCTCCATCACAACCCCGCTTTTGGTATGGAAAGCTGTTGAAATACTGAACCTGCCCTCACTTACTGCTGAGACCAAGTCAAACATCTTGACTGAAATCCTACAATTGTCCTACGCTGTTTCAGAATTGTTGATCTGGTTAGAGGCGCTTTTGTAGACTGTTTTGGCTACCTGTGAGAAGTCCTTTTTTTGGGTATGGCAGTTCCACAGACAAATTACTCAATTATTTAGGCCTGCACGTTCTGATCCAAAATGTTTTTTCACAAGACTCCCTTCTACCAACCTGAATCCAAACAGCTCCTTTAGACTGCAAGTCATAAAGGCTTTGGGCTCAAATGTCTTTGCTTCAGGCATCCTAGTTTTGCACACTGCCCTAGACATGGGCCTGCTTTGCCATTACGTCCACGTTTGTGTGACCTAGCAAAAATGTCCATAATCTGTTTTCCTAATTACATGAAGAAGCAGCGTTCAGCCCTTGTCAGCCAAATTTTGGATGCTACCAACCCTCTTCAAGAGTCCTAGATTCTGCCTAAACATTGATTTGAGCCATTGTGGTTACTTAGAATTGATGAACCTGAATGCACTCAATAAGTTTTTCATGAGATATCCACGTGGTCACTTTGATGGTAATTGGCTCTTCGGGGAGAAGGGCGACCATTTTCTGTAAGTTTTTAAAACCAGTTGTGCCATGGTGTGCTCGGTGGGCCTTCCTTCCCCAGCTATATGGTCCCTCTCAGGGCTTCTCCAGGGAACAATTGTCACTTCACTGACAATCCTTCCCAGTTGGTCCAGTCGGCCAGCAGTTGTAGCCCTGCATTTAGGGCGTGGACCTAAGGGACACCAGCATGGTCAATAGCAGCATCCATAGTCTCTTCCGTTCTCTACTGGGTCAGCCATAGCAAAACCCCTGGCTCCACCTTTGTCCACCACAAGCTTGCAGAGGGAGGTCAGGGGATGAAGATCTCGAAGGGTCTCATTAGGCCACCAATTTATAGCCCAAAAAAACGGATTGCTGGGTGCTCTAGTTTGGCCTCAAGGGCTGCAATCTCCCCTTCCTTTCTCCACTGCCCTCTTGTCAGGCAGTGCTCTGCAGCACAGGTCTCTATCTTTCAGAAACAGGTTCATGCCCTGGTGAATAAAGGGACCATATAAGTGGTACACTTCGAGGAGAGAGGCGTTGGATTTTACTCTTTACTTTTTGTTGCACAATAAGAATAAAGGTCTATGTATGGTTCTATAAGTTCTTGCTGATTCCACTTCTGAAGGAGGGCGAAGCAAGGCAAAACTGTGTTCGAGGCATATGGGCTGCAGACCACACACTAGTGCATAGATCGCCATCTGGTGGTGGACCTGGATGATTACACTTTGTTGTCTTGGAAGAGTGTTTGTTTGGTAGATGACTCCTCCTGTAGAGCGTAGTGCGCATGGGCATCGACTCCATCTTCAGAATGTTTTTTTCCGCCATCGGGCTCGGATGTGTTTATCGTTCGGTCCCGTTACCGATCTCCTTTCGACTGCCAGTTCTACATCATACCATCGGTATCGTCTTCAATCGTGATTCCAGTTACCCCGTCGAAGAAAGGCTTGCGCTTCTCGATTCCAGCGTTCGTCGGGGCGGTCGGGCCCAACTGAGCCATTAGGCCTTTGGCTCATGGAAAGAACACCCTTCAAGAAGTGCCCTCAGTGTGGATACAAATTCCCCCACACTGATCTACTAGAGGTGTGCAATCTGTGCTTGTCCCCAGAGCGCGAGAGTCGAGATTGCCAGGCCTGCGCTTCGTTCCAGTCCAAGAAAACCATCAGAGGCCGTCGAACTCGAAGAGTCATGGCGCAGTCCTCTTCATCAACACCAGATCTCATCATAGACGAGGCTCTAATCGATCTAGAAGCCGAAGGACAACATAGTTTCAGAAGCAGAGGATTTAGCTTCCGGAGCTGAAGGACAATCAGAAGATGACCATCTTCTTCGAGTTGGTCAACAGGTCGTGAGTACAAGCGTCGACCTTGTTCACACCTCCATACTGGGACAGGCTTCGGTTCCACCTGTGGGTCCAGGTGCACACCGACCAAAAACCTCCGAAACCCTGCCTTCCGGCTCGGCAACAAAGAATCCTAAAAGGCCTCTAGGCGACTCTGGCTCGAGTCAGTCTGTCAGTCCCGACAAGCAAAAGGTCCTCAAACCGAAACTAACTTCGGCACTGAGGCAACCCTCGGTACCAAAACTGGTCGAGCTGAAAACATGCTCAGCACCGAAAACAGTTCCCAAGCCTTTCGAACAGAAGCCAACTCCGGTACCCAAGAAAGTCGACCCAAAGTCCATTTCGGCACCAAAATACACTTCTGCACCAAAAGTTGTAGACCCGAACCGTGCTTTGGAACCAATAATTCCGGATCCGTAAACATCCGATCTGAACAAGATGCACAACACCAAGTCTTCGGAACCGAAACCAAGATCTGCTCCAAAGACTGCAATAGACACTGCAAAACCTTCTAAGCAATTCGTCCCCAAGCAAGACAAGTCGGTGCCGAAAAAGGATAGTTCCACCGAAGAGCTTTTCCGCCCAGATCCAAAACAAAACACTTCGTATTCCTC
The DNA here is from genome assembly GCF_964263255.1 of Lissotriton vulgaris. Lineage (NCBI taxonomy): Eukaryota > Metazoa > Chordata > Amphibia > Caudata > Salamandridae > Lissotriton > Lissotriton vulgaris. Next base: position 724,211,999 of record NC_141698.1, on the reverse strand, counting down.
CGAAGACTGGACATATAATTACAGTGCCTGAAAAGAGGAAAATGGACTCTCCCAAGCCACCTCCAGTTCCTCTCAAAAACATGCTCCAACTTTCCCCATAAGAATTCCTTCACCACTGCCAGAGCTACCACTGGACATTTCCCCTGCTCACTCTGCATCCACCATGCACAGCCCTGCACCAGAGGATGACTATGAGGATAATTATTCACAAGGGGTAGAAAGTGAGCAACCCATTGATTACCCAGATAATATTCATGGGCCATCAGATGGTCTCTGGGAAGATAACGCGCCAGAAGCACCAGATCTGCCACAAGATGATGCATACCCTTCTAGGCCATCTCCTCCAGATGACACTATAGTGTTTACACAACTCATTCGTAGGGCAGCCACCTTTCATGGGGTGGATTTACACACTGATCCAGTAGAGGGAGACTTCCTTATGGATACATTACTATCATCACCCAAAACCACAACAACATTACCAATGCTTAAGGGAGTGGTAAAACATGCAACAGAGGTATTCAAGGACCCTGTCAGAGCCAGGGTAATTAACCCCAGACTAAAAAAGAAGTATAAAGCAGCTCCAACTGACCCAGCATACATCAAAGGCCATTTGCCATTAGACTCATTAGTAGTCTCAAACGCTAGGAAAAGAGCTAACTTGCAGACAACAGGGGATGCTCCACCCCCTGATAAGAAGTCCAAGCTTTTAGATGCTTCAGGAAAACGCACCCTCTCACAAGCAGCCAATGTCTGGAGAATTGCTAACACTCAAGCACTGTTAGCAAGATATGATTGAGCTCATTATGATGAGCTAGAAACACTTATGCAACATTTGCCAGAACAATATAAAGCCAAGCCAAGCCAAGGCAAGGTCATTACCAATACCTCAATCCTTTGTGCGTTAGATACTGCTGACACAGCCTCTAGAGCAATAAATACAGGCGTACTGTACATAGACATGCATGTTTATGCATCTCTGGGCTCAAACCAGAGGTACAGACCAGTAACCTGAATCAATCTTTTGACCAGCAACATCTTTTTGGTCCTACAGTTGATCATGCACTAGAGCGAATGAAAAAAGATACGGACACTGCAAAATCCATGGGGGCCATTTGAAACTCAGACTCCCCGAGCGTCCTTTCGTCGCTCCTCTTACAGGGAGGCCTCCAAAGGTTTTCAAACAGACAACGCCTCCTCTTCTTAAAAAGCTCTCACCCAATCTTCTCTCAATAGAGGTTATTAAAGAGGAGGATATAAAGGGAACAACATTTAAGGTGGAGGCAGAGGTAACAACCACCTGCAATGCCTCCACTCCTAAACAGTGACTTCCCTCCCCTCCCCCAGACCATTCCACTCCTGTCGGGGGGAGATTACAATAGTTCCTACCTGTCTGGAACTCCATCACCACAGACAGGTGGGTGAGACAAATAGTTCAGTCGGTTATTGCCTGGAGCTCACTTCCACTCCTCCAACAATACCACCCAGACAGCGTCCCATGTCACAGGAGCATCTCAGTCTCCTAAAACAAGAGGTTGCATCTCTACTGCAAAAGAATGCAAAAGAACCAGCCCCAGTACACCATCAAAACACAGGAGTTTACTCCCTATACTTTCTTATCCCCAAAAACGACGGTTCATTCCGACCTATACTAGACCGGAGACCCCTAAATCTTTACATACAGTCCGACCACTTCCATATGGTCACATTACAGCAAGTTCTGCCTCTGTTAAAACATGGCAACTTCCTTGCCACCTTAGATCTCAAGGACGCCTACTTCCACATTCCCATCCACCAAGCTCACAGAAAGTACCTTTGGTTCGTACTAGACGGTCAGCATTACAAGTTCAAAGTACTCCCTTTCGGAGTAACTACAGCACCTAGCGTTTTCACAACGTGTCTAGCAGTAGTAGCAGCACACTTAACAAGCATTGGAAATGCAATAGGGCTCGCATTAGAAAAGTTTGAGCTATTGGTCTTATAAATGAATTTTTTTTATTTGTTATTTTTTAAAATAGCTAAATTAATAACTTTGTCAATTACAATGCCAATAGTTATAACTTTCGCAAATGTGACACCTATAGCATTTGCAATGCAACATATTTTGTATTTACGTGACTTAGAAGTATTGATATTACAAATAACAATGGCTTTTAATTTTTTTAAATAATTAATACTTAAATAATTTATTTAATTTGTAATGGCAATAGCTTAAACTTTTGTAAATAACTTTTGTGAAGATTATGTTCAGTGTTTTTTATTGTGACGAAAATCCAAGAACAGAAGTGAATTATTAACAACTTTTTGTGATTTGTAATAAGGCGTGAAAGCTTGAAAACAGCTTGAAACATTGAAAGAACATATTTGAACCAGTGATGCTGTGGTTGCGCTGAGTGATGCTGTGGTTGCGCTGAGTGATGCTGTGGTTGCGCTGAGTGATGCTGTGGTTGCGCTGAGTGATGCTGTGGTTGCGCTGAGTGATGCTGTGGTTGCGCTGAGTGATGCTGTGGTTGCGCTGAGTGATGCTGTGGTTGCGCTGAGTGATGCTGTGGTTGCGCTGAGTGATGCTGTGGTTGCGCTGAGTGATGCTGTGGTTACGCTGAGTGATGCTGTGGTTGCGCTGAGTGATGCTGTGGTTGCGCTGAGTGATGCTGTGGTTACGCTGAGTGATGCTGTGGTTGCGCTGAGTGATGCTGTGGTTGCGCTGAGTGATGCTGTGGTTGCGCTGAGTGATGCTGTGGTTGCGCTGAGTGATGCTGTGGTGGCGCTGAGTGATGCTGTGGTGGCGCTGAGTGATGCTGTGGTGGCGCTGAGTGATGCTGTGGTGGCGCTGAGTGATGCTGTGGTGGCGCTGAGTGATGCTGTGGTGGCGCTGAGTGATGCTGTGGTGGCGCTGAGTGATGCTGTGGTGGCGCTGAGTGGGTGCATTGGCGGAGCTGTGTGGTGGGTGCATTGGCGGAGCTGTGTGGTGGGTGCATCGGTGGAGCTGTGTGGTGGGTGCATCGGTGGAGCTGTGTGGTGGGTGCATTGGTGGAGCTTAGTTGGAGCATCAGTGGAGCTGTGTGGTGGGTGCATCGGCGGAGCTGTGTGGTGGGTGCATCGGCGGAGCTGTGTGGTGGGTGCATCGGCGGAGCTGTGTGGTGGGTGCATCGGCAGAGCTGTGTGGTGGGTGCATCGGCAGAGCTGTGTGGTGGGTGCATCGGCGGAGCTGTGTGGTGGGTGCATCGGCGGAGCTGTGTGGTGGGTGCATCGGCGGAGCTGTGTGGTGGGTGCATCGGCGGAGCTGTGTGGTGGGTGCATCGGCGGAGCTGTGTGGTGGGTGCATCGGCGGAGCTGTGTGGTGGGTGCATCGGCGGAGCTGTGTGGTGGGTGCATCGGCGGAGCTGTGTGGTGGGTGCATCGGCGGAGCTGTGTGGTGGGTGCATCGGCGGAGCTGTGTGGTGGGTGCATCGGCGGAGCTGTGTGGTGGGTGCATCGGCGGAGCTGTGTGGTGGGTGCATCGGCGGAGCTGTGTGGTGGGTGCATCGGCGGAGCTGTGTGGTGGGTGCATCGGCGGAGCTGTGTGGTGGGTGCATCGGCGGAGCTGTGTGGTGGGTGCATCGGCGGAGCTGTGTGGTGGGTGCATCGGCGGAGCTGTGTGGTGGGTGCATCGGCGGAGCTGTGTGGTGGGTGCATCGGCGGAGCTGTGTGGTGGGTGCATCGGCGGAGCTGTGTGGTGGGTGCATCGGCGGAGCTGTGTGGTGGGTGCATCGGCGGAGCTGTGTGGTGGGTGCATCGGCGGAGCTGTGTGGTGGGTGCATCGGCGGAGCTGTGTGGTGGGTGCATCGGCGGAGCTGTGTGGTGGGTGCATCGGCGGAGCTGTGTGGTGGGTGCATCGGCGGAGCTGTGTGGTGGGTGCATCGGCGGAGCTGTGTGGTGGGTGCATCGGCGGAGCTGTGTGGTGGGTGCATCGGCGGAGCTGTGTGGTGGGTGCATCGGCGGAGCTGTGTGGTGGGTGCATCGGCGGAGCTGTGTGGTGGGTGCATCGGCGGAGCTGTGTGGTGGGTGCATCGGCGGAGCTGTGTGGTGGGTGCATCGGCGGAGCTGTGTGGTGGGTGCTTCGGCGGAGCTGTGTGGTGGGTGCCTCTGTGGAGCTGTGTGGTGGGTGCATCTGTGGAGCTGTGTGGTGGGTGCATCTGTGGAGCTGTGTGGTGGGTGCCTCTGTGGAGCTGTGTGGTGGGTGCCTCTGTGGAGCTGTGTGGTGGGTGCCTCTGTGGAGCTGTGTGGTGGGTGCCTCTGTGGAGCTGTGTGGTGGGTGCCTCTGTGGAGCTGTGTGGTGGGTGCCTCTGCGGAGCTGTGTGGTGGGTGCCTCTGCGGAGCTGTTTGATGGGTGCATCTGTGGATCTGTGTGGTGGGTGCATCGGTGGAGCTGTGTGGTGCGTGCATCGGTGGAGCTGTGTGGTGCGTGCATCGGTGGAGCTGTGTGGTAGGTGCCTCGGTGGAACTTCAAATCAGACACCACTTAAGTTGCAAATACAAGGTCCAGAGCACACGTAATGATAGTAATTGTAGCACATATACTGTGTGAGTAACAAAGTCCCTTCAATTGCAAGAACACGAGTAAGAAAACAAGAACGACAAGCAATGTTTCAAGCTTAAGGTTTTATAAGTGGCTGTGGTCCTCCTTCAGTAGGAGATACAAAGACTTGCCTTTCCCTTGACTCTTCAGGGCTGGGGGTGAAACAAAAGGAAAAGGTACAAAATATGGTAAAGAAGAAAAGGGAAATGGTAACTCCAAACGTGTTGAAAATGTGGTAGGAAAAAAACGTGGTAGGAAAAAAACACCTCCATGTGAGTGGAAACCATAAAAAAGGTAAGTGCAAGGAGCAACAAAAGTGACGCAAAATTATTAGCTAGATAGAAACCACAGTGTGTGTATACATCATCAATGGCCAGCTGTTTGGCAGAACATTAATTTACAACATTTTTGGTAAAACCAAGGCAAAGATAATAGGGGAGGAAAGAAAAAAGGAGGAAGAAACTGTCATTTAGAACAAATGAGAAAGTATATACAACATGTCCTGCCATTCCTAAGGGAAAATTCCTGGACATTAATTCCTAAAATCGGCAGATCAAAGTGATTGACGTGAAGGTGGGTGATGCTAACCAGGAAAGGAACAAGGGAAAATAAAACATTGAAGTGTTTAGTGAAGAACATGCTAATAATAACAATTTTGTCACGAAAAAGATAAGCAATAATACCTCATTGTATGTAAACAATAACTCATTTTATGTCCAGGTTTCAGACCTGAAAAAATAAAGTGGGAGACAAAACTGAGAGACACAGAGAGTACGCTTCCACTTTCAGCTAAAATAAAACGTCTTAACTTCCATAGCTAATTAAATGCGACATCGGTATGTTATTCAGTTGATTTGAGAAAAAGTATAATATGGAATTCGAGTTGTTGCGCCCAAAATAACTTGTTATTGCACACGTTGTAGCTAGTAGCAAACTCGAGAGACATTCGAAGAAAATAAGTAGTGAAGCTGAAAAAAAGGGAAAGATAAGAGCACAGCGAGGGTAGGTGAAACGTGTATCAATGAGAGAAATACCTGAAAAAAGTCTCTATGGAGCGGTTTCTGTGAAAGGAGGTAAAACGAAATACTAATAAACGTCAGAGGGAAAAACCTTATAGGCACTACAGCAAGTCTGCTAACAATCAGGGAAAACTAACACAAGGTCAAAACCACATACCGGGGGACCGGTGATATTTCCAACCCGGTCCTAATTGGGGTGTAAAGTTGCGCAATGGCAGGATCAGCCGAGAGTATTTTGTGCAATCCCATGAGATAATGAAATCTAGAAATAACAAGCAGGTAATGCCGTCATGGTGATAATGGTCAAAAGCTGTGGGCGAAAACAAAGCGGGATGCGTTAACCAGTAAGTAACACAAACCCTATAGCTATTGCCAGTTTCTGCAAAGTAAAAAATATAATAGAAAGAGCGGGCGCCTACCTGAAATGCAGCATGGAGTGGTTCGTGTTTTGCTGTAACCGGATACGGAAAGAGCAAAATCCCCAGGGGCCTCCTTATAGGTGACGTGGGGAAAGAGAAAAGAGACTAGACCGCTAAAGTCCCAGTTTTGGAACGGCGAATAAAATGGAAACTGAGGAGGGGAAGCGAAACGTCCTGAAAGCGAAAAGCCTTTCCCGAACCAAAATGTGTAAATGAAAGGAAAGAATAATACAAGAACTGTAAAACTTTCCCAGACACGCACGCGCTTAATTATTCTGTCCGAAGTTAAAAGGCAAGTGTGTGGCCCATATCATGGAAAGGATGACAAAGAGAGAGGCCATAGAAACTAGCTGTACAGATTGGCAAATGCAGTGCTTTTAGCGGAAAGCGTAGATGATGCAAGGCGAGCTCACGGCGCGAGCTGGAGTGAAGAAAGGGAGCGAAACCAGGAAGTCAGGCATCCTTGCCCGTGACATGGGCGGGGCCTGTGACGTGCCGGAAGAGGCTGGTGTTGCTCGTTGCGCCGGAGAAAAGGAGCTCAGCGAGGGGACGGGACAAAAGAGCACAGTGAGTGGAGGGGGGGATTTGTGTGTCTGTGCGCGTGAGCCCCGTGAGTAGTGGGGGAGGGGGGTGCGTGTGTGTGCGGGGGGGGAGAATGTGTGTGCGCAAGCTGACTTTGCCTGTATGTGTACGCGCGCGATGGCCAGAAGTTGACTTGCGGTGAATGTTGAGAACAGAGGATGTGCACTGCGCCGGCTGGGCGTGCGCGCCCACGAGGTGAAATCGCCGATGGGAAGCTCGTGCACATCCCCTGTCTCACATTCATCGGAACACGCCAGCAACAGTTGTCTTCGCAGACAAAGCAGGCTCCGCCTGCTTTTTAGGTCTGCTCTCCCTAAAAAGGGACAATATTCATGTCTTCCCATACCTAGACTGCATCAGACCATCTGCCTGCTACACAAGCCAGGCTTCAGAGTAAATAAAAAAAGTCACATCTCCAACCATCCCGGTCTCAACAGTATCTGGGTGCCACAATAGATACCTCCAAAGCAATTGCATCCCCCATTCCAGCAAGGACACAAAGTATGCAAGCTCTTATACAAAAATTCCAACCTCAACACTCACTACCAGCTCAAGTGTTCATGCAACTAATTGGAATGATGGCATCTTGCATCGTCATAGTGCCACACGCAAGACTCCATGTGCCCCCTGCAAGAGTGCTTAGCAAGCCAATGGAACCAGGCTCCACAAATGACAGCTCTGGTGGTGGTGGACGACCGGACACATCACTCTCTGCAGTGGTGGAACACCAAAAACCTTTCCAAGGGCCGGCCATTCACATAGAGCCAGTTCCACAGGTGGTGCTAACCACAGACTCATCTCGCAGGCTGGGGAGCACATTTGGAAATGCGCACAGTACAGTGCACATGGACACCGCAACAAAAGCTATTCCACATAAATCATATGGAGTTGCTAGCCATTTTTCAACTCTAAAATCTTTTCAGCATTACCGATCAGGTAAGGCTGTGTTATTCCGTACCGACAATGACAGCCCTGTATCACATCCAAAAACAGGGAGGAACACACTCCTTACAGCTCTCCCGGCTGGTGCAGAGCATTTGGAGGTGGGCCATTCCTAAAAAACAATCTTTGTTAGCAGAACATCTACCAGGAGTTCATAATCCAGTTGCGGATCTGTTAAGTCATCAAAGACAACAGATGCACGAGTGGGAACTTCATCATCAAGTTCTTCTACCTTTCTTTCACAAGTGGAGCCAACCAGAGAGAGATCTGTTCCTACACACCGCAACTCCAAATGTCCAAGCTTAGCCGCCAGATATCCACACCCATTATTCACAGGCAAAGCGATCTGGATGAGTTGGTCAAACAAATGTGTGTACACTTTTCCACCTCTCCCACTCATTCTGTTAGTGGTATGCAAGCTACAGCAACATTCCCTCACATTGATTTTCATAGCTCGAACGTGGGCAAAACAACAGTGGTAAGCCACACTACTAGAACTCTCAGTAGTACCACATCAAAAATTAAAACGCTCTCCTCCTCTACTGACACAGAACCATGGAGAGATCATGCATCCGGACCCCATGCAGCTCATCCCAGCGATTTGGCTCCTGAGGTCTTAGAATTTGGATACCTCAATCTTCCGCCTGATTGCATGAATATTATAAAAGAAGCTAGACGTCCCACCACTAGAGCATGCTATGCAGCCAAGTGGATAAGGTTTGTAGTGTATTGCACAAATAACATTAACCCACTATATGTTTCTATCCAAAACCTCATATGTTACCTGCTCCATCTACAAAGATATAGTTTGGCATACTCCTCAATCAGGTTATATTTTGCTGCTATAGCAGCTTACCTTCAAAACAGACATCTGTCATTATTTAGAGTACCCACCATCAAAACATTTATGAAAGAACTCAAGAATAATTCCTCCCAGGGTACCACCCTCCCCTGTATGGAATCAGAATATTGTTCTCACTAGACTTATGGGTCCTCCATTTGATCCCTTGCATAAATGTGAATTACAGTTCCTTACATGGAAAGTTGCTTTTTTTTAATTGCTATTACCTCACTCAGAAGAGTAAGTGAGATCCAGGCATTAACAATTCAAGAACCATTCCTACAACTCCATCACAACAAAGTGGTTCTTAAAACAAACCCAAAGTTCCTTCCAAAAGTCATTTTACTGTTCCACCTCAATCAATCTATTGAGTTGCCAGTATTCTTCTCTCAACCACAGATGGTTGCTGAAAGAGCTCTCCATACATTAGATGTCAAAAGAGCGTTCCTCTACTATATTGATAGGGCAAAACCATTTTGTAAAACAATTGTTTCTCCTTTCTCCTCCACATAAAGGTAATCCCATTTCAAAAGCTGGGATTGCTAGGTGGATTGTTAATCTGCATTCAAATTTGTTACCAAAAAGCAAAACACACTCTATCCATTCCCCCTAGGGCTCATTCAACCCATAAATTAGGGGCATCAATGGCATTTCTAGGAAATATTCCCTTAGATGATATCTGCAAAGCAGCTACATGGTCTACACCGCACACATTTACTAAACACTACTGTGTAGACGTGCAAGCAAAACAACAAGCTAGTGTGGGTCAGGCTGTATTCAAGACATTATTTCAAACTACTGCAACAGATACTGGTGATCGCTGCTAAGGGAGAGATCCGCTATGCAATCAATGCACTAGTGTGTGGTCTAGAGCCCATATGCCTTGAACGGAAAATGCTACTTACCAGTATGCATCTGTTCTTGGCATGTACGGCTGCAGAGCCACACACGCCCACCCGCCTCCCTGCTACCTATATCTGTTCCAGTAACATCTTAATTATATACACTAGACATGGACATCTTTTTCTGTAATCATACAACTCCATAATTTCCCTAATGGCGAAAAACAATCTGAAGATGGAGTCTATGCCCATGCGCACTACGCTCTCCAGGAGGAGTCATCTACCAAACAAAGACTCTTCCAAGACAACAAAAAAGTGTAATCATCCGGGCCCACCACCAGATGGTGATCCATGCACTAGTGTGTGGCTCTGCAGCCCTACATGCCAAGAACAGATTCATACTGGGAAGTAGCTTTTTCCTTTTAATTACACCACGTTCAACAAGGGCTATTTGGTACACTGATCTGCTGAAATTCAGCATGCAACCCCCCCCTCTTACCTTTCCACTCTGTGTGAACCTGCTTTCACAGCAGGTTGGGTCCTACCCTCCATCTCTGATGTGGCAGCTGTACATTTGTACATTGATGGGTTCCAAATGTAGACTTTCTGGATACCTGCAGAGCTGGCAGATGTTTTAGCAGCCAAAAATCATTTTTTGTGGGATGCTAGGTACAGTTTGACACTTTACTAAGAATGTGTGAATCCCTTCCATGTGTGCCTCTCGAATGTTCTATTCTTTTTGCCAACTCTTGCACAGCAGGGCTAGATGGTTGTCACGATAAAAGGAGATTTGCCGGTCTTGACCATCTTACTGTGTCTTCCTGATCAGTCATCAATACTCCACCAGTGACTGCTCATTTAAAAATGTTAATCTACTTGTATTCTCCTGTGCATGCTTGCTTCTACAGTGAGGTTTGAATTTAGTGATGACCTACCGCATGGCTTCCCCATTCAAACCAATGTACAGTTTCCTGATCATTCAAAGGCTACAAATGTCTGCAACATTCTGTTTGCAGTAACTGGCCTGTAGGTTGGTGAATTACAGGTCCTTTTGTTCCTGCTATCTTCCAGTTTTCTATGTAGATCATTTGGTTTTTCACAGTGGTCCTTCGCTCTTACTGAAGGTTGTGTTTGCTTTTCACATATGCACGCCTATCATACTTCTGTTTGTTTTTTCCCCTTTCACTCCACCATGGAAGAGGAAATATTGCACAGGCTGGATCCCATGTTTGCAATATCTTCTATCCTCTACTCATGGGAGGGCAGAATGGATGAAATCTGTTTGTTCACTTTGGTGGGGTTGTAGAGGGCAAAGCATTAGCCAAGCATACAATTTCACATTGGGTTACTCTCTACATAAAGTTCTGCAATGCTTTGTGCAAGTAAGGATGGCATTGGATTTCACTTCACAAGGTTTATGGTTAATTCAACTGCTTTCACCTGGAGGAAAAGGTGGGGAGGATATTAGTGAGTCCCAGTAGCTGATATTTGCAAGGCAGCTACTTACACTCACGTACATATGTTTGCAGTACATTATTGCCTCACAGCACGGGCATGTAGGGCAGATTCATTACTTTTTGATTAATTAGAACTACTCCGTCCTTTCCTGTTGCCTTGGAACTCCATCAAAAGGTAAGGAATCTGCAGGGAGAAATGTCCATCAGAAGAAATTACTTACTTTTGTTACCAATATTTCTGATGGAAACTAAATCTTCCCACAGATTCCTCCGCCTCCTCCATCCTCTCCTTATAAGCTGGTTCCATTAATACGATACCAAGGTATGCAAGTGTTTGAACTGCTGTGATTGTTTTGTTGTTAATGCCTTCTCAGTTTCTATCCACAAACATTGATTTAGTGGAATGTATTGGGGGTGGGAGGCCGGGGGTGGCTGTGGTTTAACAAACAAACCCCAGGGCCCACACCAGTGCCATTTATATCCTGATGTCCTCCCATCTGGGGAGGATCAAGTTATGCCTAAATATGTGTTGCTACTTGGTGGTGCTGGAGGGTTTTTTAATTGCTTAATGTTTGAGAATCCAGTCTGGGGGCCCGAGGATAGCCCTGTGATGAGTATTCGGGAGGAAGATAGAATATCCACTTGATATATTGTTACCAATGGTAAACCATTTTATTTGACATGCAGACTGTGTACCACTTATGTTTTTTATCTTTTGCAAGTGATGCAAAAACTTGGCCTGCAGGTTGGCGCTGCAGCCTTTTTTTTATTTTTATGACCGACACCTGAGGGTTGAAACATATAGAATGTGGCTGTGTCACTTTGTACTTTGTTTTGTAGTTTCGTACTGCTTTATCCATGATCAAGACAAGTTTGTATTTTTATTCCTCAGGTGCTGGAGAGCCAGATGAAGATGAGAAGTATGAAAATGCAATCATAGAAACCAACTGCATTTATCGCTTACTGGATGATAAACTTGTTCCTGATGATGAATATTGGGGCAAAATACCTCGATGTTCACTGCTTAACTCAAAGGAGGTACGCAATTGTACATTCTTATCGTCTATTTTAACAATTGTGCTAAATAGATCTTTAGCTACCTCAAAAGACTTTCTTCGTCTGTACAATGGAAATAAACTGCTGGTTAACATTTTGTAACAGGCTGGGCGCTCAACCAAATGAATGCGCTTGGTATTGAGAATATTGCACGTAAAAGCACACTTGCTATTCCAAATCAATGAATCATTTACCCAAAGAATTGCAGTTCTGTGCGCAATAGGATCCATGCCTACTTGATAGTGGGATCATAATATCCACCTATTCACCTCAGTCCTGATTTGCAGCTGTCCATGGCTTTTCTGGCCTTATCACCTATACACAGCCTGTCCCGTGAACCCCAGTCTTCAGCTCAAGCACTGTAACACCCAGCTCTACCAATGAACCTCAACCCTTATGTGCCAAGACCCATTGCTTTGCTAATATTGACAACATAACTTCGCTAACTATTTACCTCCATACTCAGTTGTTCAAGCTATTCCAGTACTAAAACTCACGCTTCTTTGCTGGACCTCCTTAAAACTTCCCAAGTTAGTTCAGTATGGCAATCCTTCCAAAGTTACAACAATGTACCCGAGTCCTGATTGTTGCCTCACTTGCTATTTACATAGTGCAAACCACACACACTAAAGATCACACATTGCATTGCTAACGCAATTTGCTACTAGTGTATCCCAAATTCCACTAGAAAGGGGCAGATTTGTGTAGCGTTGACATGATACAGGCACTTGCTTCCCCTGCAGTGTATCTAAGAGCCCTGGATGAGCCACAGTGGCCGCATTGCCAAGCTCTATTCAAATTCTATGGTGTATTGGATGTATGCACACAGTAGGGCATGCTGCTGTTTTGAAAAATGAGAAATTGAATTGTAGCAATGGAAGGAGTCAACCCATGGTCAGTCATGGGGCAGGGTGATGTTCCTTCGGCGGAGGGTGAGGGTGTGGATCCCCTTCGGTGTGGACTTGGTGTATCTATAGCTTGTTCAGCAGAGGGGTTTCCCCTGCCTGCTTCTTAAGCTTACGTTGCAGGAGATGAGCATGAGAGGGGCTGTTAAGTTTGTTTATGAGCTTATGCTCTGCTGTCTGCCTCCTGTTGATCCAAAACTTCGTGCCCCCACTTTTCTGTCAGTTGATTTAAATGTCCAAATGCAGCCCAGCCTCATGGCTGGGGAGTAATTTGCTTTACACCATGATGGGGTGGAAGTATAATGCATAGTGCCTAAAAGTAATTTGGGGTGTGGAATAATTTGTTTGCAAAAGTGCATAATTAGTAATAGAAATAATGCACTTGTATGCATGAGGGCTACACTGTCCCTTGTGACTAACGTATCTAAGTGGGGAATGTCAGCCTTGTGGGAGTCAATTGAATACTTGGCGTGGATTGAAGGGACTGCCTCAGTGTCCATTGTGGGCTATTTCTGGTCTGTTAGGGTACGAAGACAACCGGTTGTTCTGGGCTACTAACCGGTACCTTCTGGGCTTTCTATTGATCCCTGTGTGATTAGTGAAGGGTTGTTGTATGCTTTACTGGCAACAACTATGGGGCCTTTCAAGCTATATGGTGTTGGTTATTAGTGAAGGAAAATTGATGCTGCTGCTTGCATCACTGTGCTGTAGAGGTGAGGGAATGGAAAGTACGAGAGAGGCCAGAGGAAGTAAGGTAATGTCACTTTTTTGCAATTGCTTCATGCTGAACTGGGGTATCATCACAGCTTTGCAAGGGCAGAAAAGTAAGGTAAAGCTGCTGTGGTGAAAAGAAGGAAACAGTGCTATAGAGCGTAACATGATTAAATACCATGTGTGCCACTTGAGCTGCTTCCTAGCACTATCAAGCTGGAAAAAAAATAATAAAAGGAAGTAGAGAAAGTTATAGGGTACAGGCAAGGGGAAAACATGACTCTGTATTTTATGAGTAGTCAAACACTGCCCTTTATCATATCCAGTGGTGCGTAATGGGACATCAACCCCTACTTTAAGTGGCTCCCTACCAGCTCATATTCATTCCACAAAGCGTGGCACAGGGGTTCACTTCCTATCTCTCCACGAAGGGGAGGCTGCATCTTACTAAATGTTAAAATAACCTTTATAATGTTACATTAATTTTTAATAACCTAATAAGTTAAATCCCCCCCTCTGTATCCTCACACTGAAAGACAATACCTCCTGGGTTACTTGTCACATAACGTATAACAACATGTCTGTAAAGCACAAGTTCACCTCAAGAAGCAGTCTTCCACCGATACACTTGCGTTAGTTAAACACTTTGGCATTGGTCAAATCACTGTGCACGCTGTACCGTCCTCATTTCACATTTTCTTACCAATTCTCATTCAAAAATGCTTTCAAACCCCAGAAACATCTGCCCACAGAAAGCTTACATCCTCCCGCTCCAAAAGCACATCACAGCAAGGTTTGAGTCTCTTGATCCCAAAAGAACCATCAAAGATGCTACCTACAGCTATGTTCAAATTATACTGAATGCAACCTTGCCCCTCCAAAATTTTGTCAGCCAACCATGCTTTCTGACTCTTGCCATAGCAAGAAGCAGGCTTAGTAAGGTAGAAAATGCATAAGTATTACAAATCTGCCACATGCTCTGCCAAGTAGGTCTATATTCCTGGGCTAATGTCCTGAAACTATGCCATTCGGCCTCTATTCTGCCACCTCAAAGAAAACTCTCGAACCTATACACAATAATCCATCACTTTGACATTTTTTGGATTTTCTGACATACCTCACATAAAACGAATTTATAAGAAACACCTTCAACACACACTCGATAGCTACAGCTCCCTTCTTTGATGTATCTTCATAGCTGGAACTCCTGGTCACCAGGCTTGGTCATCAGGTGGATCGTTGCACCTATCTTTCTGCTCTGAAGTAGCAGAAAGCTTAACCACCATGCATTACAAATGACTGGCTCTCTGACAGTCCTGCATTCTTGTAGAAATTCTTAATCGCTTGCTCACTGTTATATACAACTGATCAACCATCGTTACTCATGCTGTGGGCACTGCACAGTGTACAGACACATTTTACTGGCATGCTCCCTGAACCGTTCGGGATCCTATTCCATTTAATAAAGTTATTGTTGGATGGAGTACAATTCAGTCTTTTGTGAAACTTACGCATTGTAAAGAGATCTCTGGTCTGGTTCACAGGGCTCATTTTACATTTCTTGTTTAGTACTTCGACTGTGTATTAAACTACAAAAAAGACAGCAAGAACAATAGCTGTGCTGAAATCTGAACACCGGTAAGGTTGTTTTAAAGGGCTGAAATCTGTGAAGTTTGGAGCTTTGCTCATTCAGGAAGACCTGGGTAAATGGATCTCCAGAGTAGGTGGAAACACGCGGTCTCATTTGATTTTCCTTTTCTCCAGCCTGGTGCTGTTCCACATAATCTCCTTAGTTGTCAACCCGATCTTTGTTCTTACACCTAGTCTCTACAAGTCTGTGTTCTTGCGTCATGATAGTTATATATAGCATGGAGTGGCATTGCTAAATGGAAATGCCTGCGGTTTGCATCCCTGAAAAGGTGTGCCACTAATTCATACAGGTCCTACTGAACAAAATAGAGCTTCTCTCTAAAACAACAGACCCAATTGACTTTCCCAAGCATTATTTAAAATTTGCTTTCACTCTGGAGGAGGATCGTGCAACAAACGTTCCTAATATTGTCTGTCCATGAGCCCGCTTCATGTTCTCCATATCTAGATGATGGTTCAGGCAGGGAAGACCCCCTCAACCATCCAGTCACCTTCACTTTGAAATGCTTCTGGGTGTGAGGGGGCCTGCACTTGCTTCTCACGCACCCACTCAGGGTTTTGATACAAACTGAGGTACACGTCCAATGTACTGGACCACCCCTGGTGCCTCCAGGCTGATAAGGTCAGCTTTATTTGGTATTTCTTGTAATACCAATGTTGGCCTGCTCACAAGTATGCACACGTCTGTCAGATTAGGGTATCTAAAGTGCAGGAGGAAGTTTTAATAATTTAGTTTTTTTTCTTGTACCCAGTTTCACACTGTTATGGTTGAGCAAGAGGGACCAGAGCAAAACTCTTGGCTTCCCATTATAATTATATAGCCAGTAAGTTTGCTGGTTGGTGTTTAAAGCAAAATGATGCCTTTGCATCAGCCATTTAACGTACAGTGTAAATCATGAAAAGCGAAAGAGGTGCATACTGTAAACGCTTAGACTGTATAAATGTGGAAAAATGCAATTGTTTCTAAAATTGCCACGGTTTTAATTGGACCGGCTTGTGCTGGAAAATAGATGGCTAAATAAATGATTTACATATACAGACCGTCATGACTTCTATCCAGGGAAAAATTCTGCTTAAAGATAGAAAAATGGTTTAGTGTTCCTTGTTCTCCCACCATGTGTTCAGTATTCCATTTTACCCCTAGTTAGAGTATGGGACCTTCTACTGTGCTATTTGTAGGAGAAGAGTGCATAGAAAAGAAAACATAACTGTTAAGCTGAGAAATGGCTGTCTAGCCTGTACGTGTGCGTGGGAATTAATAGAACATAAACATGGCTAAGAAGCAATGGATGCAAAAACAACAATTAATGGACAGAATGCAGAACACTGTCACACATTCACCCCAGTACAGAGATCTGGGCCTAAATCCATGTTTTTTTTGCACTCCACACCACCCCAGCTCAGACATGGCCATATGCAAATCATCCTTGCTCCTGTGCCTCATGGGAACAGTCCAGCCCAAACTGCCAGGCCATGTCTTTACTGGACCGGAATCAAGCATCCTAGGACCGGTTTCCTGCTATCAGCCGTGTTCAGCCAGGATAGCTTGACTCCAGTGGTGTGGAGAGCATGGGACTCTCGTCTGAGCATACCCACCCCCCCGGGGTGACAAATGCGTCCATCACCACCCCCTTTTGTATCGCTTTGGCCGCCATAAGTTGGCAGGGCATGCTCAGACGTGAGTCCCTTGCTCACTCTGCCACTGGATTCAAGCAAGCCTGGCTGAAGACTGCTGTAATGCCAGAAACCGGTCCTAGGAAGCTTGAATCTGGTCCAGGGAAGGCATGGCTTGCCAATTCGGGATGGACTGTTCCCATGAGGCACAGGGTCAGACTGATTTGCATATGGCCATGTCTGAACTGGGGTGGCAGAGTGGGCTAAAGAACGGTGATGGATTAAACCCAGATCTGTTGACTGGGGGTGAGTGTTTGATTGGTTTAGATGCGCCGTCCATCACCACCCCCTTTTGTACCGCTTAAGAAGCAATGGAGCTCTATGCCAGTATAGGGAGCTCTATGGCAGTATGGGGACGTAAAGGACTACAGATTTCAGCGAGGGAGTTAGGCTAAGTAATGCGGACGGGTGGGTGCTAACTGGAGTACATAATCCGGAGGGTTCATGTGTTTGTTGAAAGATCAAAGCCTTCAGTGACTTCATGAGGTACAGGGCTGATGGACCTCGCCAGATCTCGGTGACGTGAACTTACAGGTGCTTGGGTGCAGAAGGCCTGGCATCACGTCTTTTAATTCCTGTTTTTTCTTGTTTAGAGCCTGATGAGGTTGCGTCTGCCTGGGTAAACTTTATTCAGGCACCCACGTTGCTTGGTGATCTTTTCAGGCTCAACCTTTGTTGCGTACTAGAAGGTTGTTTGCTGTCTTCACCAAATGCACATTTCAGATCAGATTGTAATGATGAAAGCTGTCCAGCCTCTCGGGTGTGGGTTGTTGGCATAGGATGAATCCTATACGGGGTGTATCAGATATGTGCATGTCTCAAACCCATCTCTAAGAAGTTTGTTACTTTACTTATGAGAACAGGTTTGAGATTGAAGAGCAAATTGGGAAATTAGACCGACCCGTCAACTGAAATGTGTTTTTTCTATGTACTAAATCTCTTTAGGTGCTAGTATTCGACTTTGGCAGTGAAGTTTACGTCTGGCATGGTAAGGAAGTCACATTGACACAAAGGAAGGTGGCATTCCAGCTGGCAAAACATTTGTGGAATGGGACGTTTGACTATGAGAACTGTGACATTAACCCCTTGGATCCAGGAGAGTGCAACCCTCTCATACCGAGGTACGAAATGCATTTGCACCTCAGCTCATTGCGTTTTGTTTACTTTTTCACTATCCAATGTTTTTTCTTTGAAGCTGGTGTGATTTTATTCACTATAGACCCATTTATTTGTATCACAAGTATTTGGAAGCGTCATCGTCTGGCTTAGAGTTTGATGAGTAAGTTGTATTAAATAAATGTTTACGGATGTCCAATTAGCACAAATCGTTAAATCTAGTTCTGTTTATAGCTGCTGTCTTTGAGTTTATTATTACAAGCTGAACATCGGTAGATGGACGACTTTTACTTTGCATACACTGATAGTCCTTGAATCCTTTCACGCTCCTGGAAAGCTTGGAACTGCATGCACTCCATGTTGTCTTGAATGCTGTACAACAGTCCAAGTGTCTATACTCCCATTCTTGCATTATGGCGCAGCCGAAGGAGGGAGCCCCAGAGCTGACGCTAGCTTGGGAAGAGGTTTCAGGTATCCATTCGCGCGAAGGGTGTGGCGTTCAAAATCTTGTCCAAACTACAGAAAATAATGTTCTCACCTAACGAGTTGTGCAAAATAATCAGAAGAACCTTTTTGTTCTCAGTTCCTTTCCATATGCGTTTGTGGCTTGTTTGGCTGGGGTCAAATCCCCACCCCATTGCTGCAAAGGGTTCTTGTGATCTAGGATCCACTGACCTCACAGCATGATGCACTATGTGGGAACTGGTTTCAAAATTACATTACAATTTAGACTAAAGTGTGAATCCATCCATTGGTGAGACGAGTGAATGAGGCTCAGTGCTGAAAGTGTGCTTGCTGGGTCAAAGAAAGAAAATGAAACCGTTCTTGCCCTCAAGCTAATACAATGTATTTAAATGGTGAGAAGTAATTTACTGTCTTAATGTAAATGAAACTGGCCAATACATTCCTTGTCTCCGGCAAGGAGCAGCTTATACGCACCAAAGAAATCCTTAGTGAATGATGTAGTACAGGTGGCATGCGTCTTTTTTCCCCACTTCAAACAACTTTTACTATACTTGTCAGGGCGGCTGATACATTGTTTAAAAAAGCTGGGGTCTGTTCTCCTGATTTCGAGGGAGGGTCAAACCACTAAAGATGCCTCGGCTTTGTGAGGAAGTGTGCCTGCTTTCAGGACATGCCCACGCAAATGGCATTGTAATGATGGCTTTCTGTCCGCAGTACCCCAGTTGGTTTCCAGACATCCGATCGCATGTTCATAACGTTCAGGTTTTCTTCCTCTTCAGCAGTGGATTCATGTCTTGGTTACTCCATTATTTTCGGTTGCGTTTTTTGCGCATTGCATTTGGTTAAATTGGTCCCACGCCTTGTGATGAGGGTGTTCGTTACAGGGTGAGTCTTATAATGGCTTGTCACACCTTGTATCAAAATGTAAAGCCACATTCGTTTTGAAGACTGAAACCTGTAGATGGAGCCATCCATGCTTCTCACTTCCCTATTGGGTTTAGACCGTGCGTGGGAAGCTTTTTGTCTGCGCACCTGTACGTATCTTGGCACAGTGATGCTGTACATTGTGAACTGTGCGGCTGTTGAAGAAACTGCTAGTGATGGGCTGGGTGTACTTACTGCATTTTTGTTTTATTTTCAGACTTGACCTTTAGGTTGTACTTGCCAGTGTGAGTTCTTCGTGTTTACTTCATTGGCATAACATTTTAACTGTTGGCTCATGTCTCTTTTGATTAGGATGAGTATCTTTGTCTTGACAAATGAACCAAGTCCATTTAGGATATCATTCTTGCGCTGTCATTATAAAATATTGACTTTATAGGTTTATGATTTTTTCACAATACAGGCTTTCTTGCCAAGGCATCGGGAATGCTGGCCCGTTGTCAACAATATTTACAAAACAATATTTTGCTGTTCATGCGTTTTTGGTTCACAACTTACAACGCCAACGTTATCTTCTAACTTTTTTCGTTGTCAACAATATTTACAAAACAATATTTTGCTGTTCATGCGTTTTTGGTTCACAACTTACAACGCCAACGTTATCTTCTAACTTTTTTCGTTGTCAACAATATTTACAAAACAATATTTTGCTGTTCATGCGTTTTTGGTTCACAACTTACAACGCCAACGTTATCTTCTAACTTTTTTCGTTGTCAACAATATTTACAAAACAATATTTTGCTGTTCATGCGTTTTTGGTTCACAACTTACAACGCCAACGTTATCTTCTGACTTTTTTCATAGGATGCATCTTTGAGAGAACAGCTTAACTTTGCTCAGTCTGTTCAACAAAGGGGCCATATTCCTTGCTTTCATATTGGTGTAGGCTCAGATGTTGCTTCATTACAGTATTTTCTTCTTAGGACAGCTGGGATTACCATTCTCTCCCGCTTTTACTAAACATTTCCCTTCCCTAAAACCTCTTTGCTTTGCCATTGTCTAGAGTGACCTTTTGGTTTTGCCACTCTTTACTTTGGGAATTCTCAACTATTCACCCATTAGGGACCCTGGATGATGGGAATACATGCAGTAGAAAAAAGAGTTCTGACAATTATTTTACTTTTTTACTTTTTCCCGTGGGCTCCGAACTTTTTTTGCCTTTCTCCCATACAATCTAATTCTTGCATAACATTTGGAAAGTACTTCATACGCCTGAGGCCAGCCACAAGTGGCTTTTGGAACGGAAGTTTTTTGCCAATTAAGTTACTGGAGTGAAAATATTCACAGAATCCATTTCGGAGGTTGTCTATCCTTTTCGTGTTTTCAGTCACTCTGAACACAGCATTATGGCGAACTATAGAATAAGCACTATATCGGCATCGTTTTCCGAAAGACATGTTATGGCTTCATAATAAATTGTAGTAAATTGATGAAATGTTGTGTATCACTGAATATTCCGTATGGACATCACTAGCTTGTCTATATTAAGATTTTATAAAAACTTTGGATTTAAAATCCCAGCACAAACTCGTTTTCTTCTGCTCAGCGGAAATTGTAATTTTCGTGAGAACCACTTTGAAAATATGAAGTAAAACAATGGGAGCTTTGCTTGCCAGCGTTCTGCATAATGGCAAATATAATTTGTTTCTCATGAAGAGATGTTTGCAAAACATCTTCCATGTTTAAAAGGGTGTAGAGGAAACCAGCTGAATTGCTTTAAATAGTTTTTTTCACAAAAATTGTGAAATTGCAAAAAATGCATTTCACAACTATGAAAAGTTACTGTTGCTCTTGTTATGGTTTGATGTGCTTGATTAGGATGTAGCCTGGCATATTCCTGTCCATGCCACTTTTCAATTCGTTTTGAAGCATCTTGGCTGCTTACTACTATAGCACTTGTTCTCACTGTAGCAGAGCATGGATAACCTGGCGTGAGGGTGTACCGCGGTTGTTGATTCGATATACCCAAGAGCAGTCAGGACAAATGAAATCTACAGCCTAGAAATCCTACAGATCATGACTTCTTTCCAGCTGGTTAGTTTTGACACTATTGTGATTTAAGCTCAGAATCCTCAATTATGCTTCTTTAATCTATGATGAGTCTGTGTAGAAACTTCAAGATAAATATAATGTGATTCCTGTTTATGCAGAGTAAGAGTTCGGCACTTTGCTCCGGTTTCCTTTGCAACCGGAAGCTGCACTTTGGGAGCAGTAGACCAGTTGACGGGTAGCTTCGACGAGTAGACTCCAAATTGTGATGGAGTTCGAGGAGAAGGACAACTGCTTGTAGTTGGCGTACATTTGAGTTCTTCTCATAGTAGTTGAAGTAAACTAAAGGCTACTGTAAAAAAAAGTGTCCAAGTTATGTGGCTCCTACACTGCTTTCAGAAGGCTAATCAAGACAAAGCATTATAATCGGTGTAGATAAGCCTTCAGAGGCCACAAGCTATACTTTGCAGGCTAAAGAATAGTCCCTTAATCTGTATTCCTGTCAGTACAGCCATCGGGCAATTTTGCCGCATGTTGCCGTGCTCTTCAAACCTCTTCTATCTTGCTAGATTAGTGTGCCGGTCTGGCTACAGATTGTGCCAGTACTGTGGGCCTTCAGGATGTCCATTGTTGGGAAATAAATGTCTAAACATTTGTGCCTGTTGGAGACTGGTAAATGTTTTGTTTCGGGTTGCACATGATGCAAAGCAGAATGTTGTGTTATGCACCACAGAAATGGTATTTGTGAACACTGTAAATAGAGCCAAACTAGCAATTGTACTGTAATGGGAGCTTTAATGTCCAGTACAAGTGTAGTGTGTTCTGAAAGGATGAGGCCTTCAGTATGGGACGGGGGATATCCCAGAATAGCCCTGAAAACACTAACCAGGAACCAGTATGCAGGAGGGATCAGCTTGCCAGATCTTACAATATATTACTGGGTGACCCAACTGCAGGTGATTAATGAATGGGTGTTTGTGGACCAAATGGAACCAATGCTACAGACTGTGTCAGGGACATCTGAGAGCTATAAATGGGCGAGAACGAGTGGATCAAAAGTACCCTCTTGCGGCGACAGTTATTAAAATATGGAGGACGGCTACCAGGGTCATAGGTTGGTGGGAACGGACTCACATTGGAGACTCTTCTTGGATTCGTTCATACTAGCAAACTTGTCTGGGTTGGGTGGATTTCAGAAGACAGATTTATTAAGAATTTCTAAACTGTGATTGTGGGAGGACCACAGGATCTGCTGTTTTTTTTATGGTCCTCCAGCAACAAGTTGGCATGTCTGGAACGTAACCGATCCAATACATGCAACTTGAACATGCCCTGTCCAAATATGTGCGATACTCAGACCAAGTGTAGAATAAATCTCCTCTTGAATATAGGATTCTGGTGGCACTGCTGCAGAAACACACAATTACCCAAATATATAGGACACTGATAAAAGGCAGAGCCTATTGGATGCCCTCAAGAATTTTTTTTAAATTGATTTGGGGATCGTTGATGAGGATGATGGGAATGAGGCATGCAACTATACAATGAATGCAGTCAACAAACTTGCATGGCTGTAAGACTCCCCCAGCCCCTCTCCCTCCCCCTCCCCCCCTCTCCTGCTCCAACCCCAGGTGGGCAAATTAGCACAGAACCTGTCCTGGTGTATGCAGGCCGAACAATCAATTTACAAAGCAAGGGGAAGAACTGAGACTGATGGCAATAATGCAGAGTAAAAGACACCAAGTACATTGTGGATGGACTGAGGTGACATACTGACTTAATAGAGTAGAGAATTGTGAAGATCAAATTTGGGTAGTTAAGGAAGGGGATTGCTCAAAGGTGGGTGGAAGACCTCGACTACAGACAGGTCAGATTGATTTGATATGATGCATGCAACATTTTGTACCCAGTAACTACCACAAACTTTGGATTTGTGGCATGTGTGTAGCTGTAGATGCACATGCTGTGCATACTTCCACCATCTAGTGTTGGGCTCAGACCTGTAAAACTTGTTTTCCTTCGTAAGAAGTCTTCTTCGAGTTACAGGGCCATGTGACTCCACCTATTAGTGGTAATGTGCATGGGCATCCTCTCCATTGTAAAATTGTTTTTTCTTCACTGTCTTGTTCAGATGTCTTCATATGAAGTCCAGTTTCCAACATAGTGTTCCTTTAAATTTCAATCTGGTCGTGACCTTCTGGAAGCCATCACAGTGGTGGAGAATGTCCACGTGATGGAAGGGACTCCATTTTGATTCTGTCCCACTTGCAAAGCCAAGTATCAAAGGTCAAAGCTCCATGAAGCCTGTAATCTGCGTTTGTCCCATGAACACCGTAAAAACTCCTGTAGAACGTGCCTGTCCTTCAGGAACAAGAATACACTTCGGAATTGAAGAGCAAGCTGTATCGCTTCAGTGTCCGTGGCACACGTAAGAGTAGTAGATGACACTCGAACTCTGAATCTGAGCAGCGGGACACCTCCACAGACTGCTGAAAGTGAGGCGGCTTTTTCATCAGTGTTGACTCCGAGTTGGACACAGAGGAAGAAGCCTCTGCAGGCCCAGTGCCCACCTAAGGTTGCTGTGAGTACTGTAACTTCCTCTACTCACCAGAAGGAGGCCCTACCTTCTAGCTCCTGTGCATAACTGCCTTTCGGCCATGGTTGACTGTCCTTCCGAGCTGGACTCTGCACCTGTATACCATACAACGCAGATATAGTCCTCGAGGCATTCCAGTCGACCACCACTTCAGTGTCTGATCCAAAGATACCGGTTCGTACACCCTCTGAATCAAAATGAGTGAATGAGTGGAGCAGAAGCCCTCAGAGCTGATCAGACTGCACTGACCCAATCGAAGCCGAGAGACACAAATTCAAAATGTTCAGAGCCGAAACACCGAGCTCTGAAGCAGTCTGACTCAAAACACTTGGAGCCGAGATTGAATTCAGTGCGTATGGTCGTTGGCCATCTTCCGCTCCATCAGGCTGTCTACAAGGATTCCAAGCTACCAATACTTCAGCAGCTGAAAACACCTGGATGCCAAATGGCAGGTCAACATCCATTTAGGTACTAATCGGATCCTGGCTAAGCCCCACCCCCACCCTGCTTTTAATCTTCCTGTGACACCCACACCTAAAAAGACCAAGAGGCACTACAGGGCTACCTCTCCACTTCCTCCTGCTCCTTCCTCTCCTCCTCTACCACCTTCTCTTCCTTAGTTCCTCCTGTATGTCTGCAAGTGTCTGACTTCAAGCTAGAGGTCAAGCAAAACCTCTTGAGCGTCCCTTTTGATGCCCAGCATCTGTTGCACCCTCAGGTCGATCAGATGCTACAGCAAATTAAAAGGGATGCATAGACTGCCAAACCCAAAACAACGGGTACCCTGCGAGCTCCCACTCCTCATGGATCTTTTTGTTGCTCACAAAACCATGATGCAAATAAGACCCCAGCTTCAGAGACCGTTTCCTATTTTTCCAGACTTGCTCAGAAGACAACTTCACTCACATACTATACAGGGCCAATAACAGAGGAAGGGGCAACCCCACCCCCTCCCCCCAACCACCTGTTGGGAAGGTTACAGGAATTTCTGGCTTCTCCACATTATACAGAAGAGGTACTCAGTCATTCAACCACCATCACACATTATAAGCCCCCCCTCACCCCTGACGCAAACTGTCCGTCACCATACCATCTACTCCTCCTGCAAGAAGTGATACAGGCCCTCTTTGCCTAAGGGTCAAAAGAGCCAGATCCACCAGAGCACTACTCCCTGTGATTCTTTATCCCCAAAAAGTAAGTCTCACTCCGCTGCATTCGCAACATCAGACCTCACAACAGGTACATTCTGTTGGCACATTTCCATATGGTGACTCTACTAGATGTCCTGTCTCTGCCGCAACAAGGCAACTTCATGACTGCCCTTGATCTGAAGGACGACTACTTCCTTATTCCCATTTACCCGGCGCATCAAAGATACTGGAGGTTTATGGTAATTTGACAGCATTTCCAGTTCAGTGTGCTGCCTTTCATGGTTACCACAGCGCCCAGGGTTTTTACTAAATGGCAAGCTGTGGTAGCAGCTAATTTCCGGAAGAGCAGCATTCACATGTTCCGTCACCTGGACGACTGGCTGATCAAGAGTACCATTCACTAACAATGCCTTGCGCCGGCGTAGACCACCTTGCACATTCTAGGCTTTACCGTCCACTTGAACAAGTCACACCTAAAGCTCTTTCAAGTACAGCCCTTTCTTGGGGCCATATTGGATGCAACGGTGGGGAAGAGATAACCCAGCCCTGCGAGGGTACAAGTGTTCCAAAACCTACTGCCTCTTTTTCAGCCAGATCGCCAAGTAACTGTCATAACGGTGATGTGCCAGCTAGGAACCATTTTAGAAAAGGGGGTGGTGATGGACAGAGTTTCTGAATGATGCAGAATACTCTTACCCAGTCAAGAGATCAGGGCTTAATCCATCACCGTTTTTTAGCTCACTGCACCATCCCAGCTCAGAACCTGGCTACATGCAAATTAGTCTCTTCCTGTCCCAGTGCATGATGGGAACAGGGCAAACCAAACTACCAAGCCAATTCTTATACTGGGAAGGAAACAAGCTTCCGGGGACTGGTTTCTGGTATTTCAGCAGTCGTCGGCCCGGCTTTCTTGAATCCTGATGGTGCAATGAGCAAGGGACTCACGTCTGAGTATACCCTCCCACACATAGTGTGGACAAAATCGATTTTGGAAAAGGGAGTGGTGATGGACAGAGTTTCTGAATGATGTAGAATACTCTTACCCAGTCAAGAGATCAGGGCTTAATCCATCACCGTTTTTTAGCTCACTGCACCATCCCAGCTCAGAACCTGGCTACATGCAAATTAGTCTGTTCCTGTCCCAGTGCATGTAGCCGGGTTCTGACCTGGGATGGTGCAGTGAGCTAAAAAACGGTGATGGATCAAGCCCTGATCTCTTGACTGGGTAAGAGTATTCTGCATCATTCAGAAACTCTGTCCATCACCACCCCCTTTTCCAAAATCCAGCTAGGAACCATGACATCTTGCATAGCCATAGTTCACCCACTGCAAGTGCTTATTGGCACAATGTCGGGCAGAGGGTCATGTAGATGATCTAGTGTTGGTGGGGAGCCACATCTCACTCTCCAGCCCCCCCCCCCCCGCTCCCCCCTTTCCGATGATGGAACACAAACAACCTAATGCGAGGACAGCCTACCTTAATCCGGTCCTCACTCACTGGCTGGGTTGCGCATCTCTATCACCTCACTATTCAGGGAACAATGTCCTCTGCACAACAGTGACTTCACATCAATTAACTGGATCTGCTGGCTATTCAGCTCGCCTTTGGGGCGTTCGTCTGTCTCATTCAGAGCAAGACAGTCTTAGTACACACAGAAAACAATGCCATGTTCTACTTATGGAAACAAGGGGTCACACATTTCACCCAGCTGCCAGAAGTAGCCCAGGGCATTTAGCGGTGGTGAATACATCAGAGTGAATCTGCTTCTCTAACACATTCACGGGTTGGACAACAATCTCACTAACCTGCTCAGAAGGATGAATGAAAAAGTCCACCAGTGGAAACTCCACCCCAGGCCCACCCTTACTTTCAGTGGTGGGGTTTCCTCAGATATGTACGCCACTACCAAAAATGCAGAATGCCCAAACTTCTCCACCAAGTTACCACACCAACAGTCTATGGGCAATGAACTACGTATGAACTGGTTGGGAATATTTGCCTAGGCTTTTCAGCCTCTCCTACTCTTATTGTTTGTAGTCAGCAGACTGAGGCAGACATCCCTTACCCTTATTTTAGTGGCTCCAACCTGGGCACGCTAGACATAATACTCCACCCTTCTAGTTCCCCACGAGAAACTCCCCAACAGGCGGGAACTTCTTGCACAAATTTGCTACACACTCAGTCATCACACTCCTCAGCAGCTCAATCTTGCAATTTTCCTCCAGCGGCCTTAGTTTGGTTTATTTTATTTATTTTTATTTTCAAAGTTTTATGTTGCGCGAACAAGATCTTTGTAGATATCAGAGCACTTTACAGAAACAGGGGTAAGGGAAACAAAGGAATGAATAAACAAACTTTTGGGTACAAAATTGTAGTAGGTAGTGAGTTGCAAAGTAGAATAGCAATCAGATAAAACAAAAGTACAGTTCTACAATCAGATAAACGAAAAATACAAGGTCGGTGCAATGTATTCAATATATCCCAAAAAAAGAGTTCAAGTGAATTTAGCCATAGGGATGGCTTTCACTTCTTTCTTAAAAAATGCAGAGGAGGAGATGAGTCTTGTTTCGGGAGGGAGTGCATTCCAGATCCTGGGTGCCATTCCAGAGAAGGATCGTTTATAAGTTTTTTCTTTCCGGAATCTTCGCGATTTCAGGAGATTTTTTGTGCTTCTGGTGGATCTCGAGCCCCCTGATATAGTCCGCTTTTGTGTGAGGTAGTTGGGTGACATTTGGTGTACAGCCATATGAGTCATACAAGCGATTTTTAGCTGTATCCTGGCTTCAAAAGGCAGCCAGTTCAGAGATTTTAAATCAGGGGAAATATGCTAATGTTTTTTTGATCCAGTGATCCGTCTCGCTGCAGCGTTCAAGGAGGCTCTTAGGGGTGCAGTTGTTGATAGGGGGAGTCTGCATAGAGCGACGATTCCGTAGTCAATGCGTGGAATAACTAGGGCTTGAACTGCAGTTTGGAAGTCCTTAGCTGGGAGGAAGGATTAACGTTTCCTCAAAGTGTTGATTTGGGAATTAGCTCCCTTAGTAGCTTTGCTAATCTGCTGCTGCATGTTGAGATTGGCGTCAAGTGTGATGCCTAAGGATTTCGCGGAGTCCACGATAGTGGGTTGGACATTGAGTGCTGTTAGGTGCTTGAGCCAGGTTTGGGTGGTGGAGATTTTCGCAGGAGGTGATCAAAAGGAAATCCGTTTTCAGAGCATTTAGTTTGAGTTGATTATCGGCCAACCATGATTGGGTGTTTCTGAGCGTAGAGTTCAGAAGTTTGATATCTTCAGGGGATTGTAGTTTGAGATAGTTGAGTGTCATCGGCATACATGTGAAAGTGAACATTTGATGCTTGTAACAAGGTGGTGAGTGGCTCCATGACTAGATTGAACAAGGTTGGTGATAGGGAAGATCCTTGTGGGACTCCCAATGTTACAGGCACAGATGGGGATAACACGTTGTTGATCTTGAGCTTTTGAGACCGGTTATGTAGAAAGGAAGTGAACCATTTGAGAACAGTCCCAGGTAGACCCATTCTGGTGTTTAACAGCTCAAGTAGATTCTCATGTTTGACGGTGTCGAAAGCTTAGGAGAGATCAAGTAGAATGAGGAGGCAGGTGTCGTTATGATCTAGGATTTGAAGGGCGTCATCAATTAGGTGTGTCATAGCCGATTCCGTACTGTGTCTTGCTCTGAAACCTGACTCATGAGGGTTGAGGAGGTCAAACTGATCGATGTGTTTTGTTAGTTGGAGTTGTACGCATTTCTCCAGTAGTTTGGCCAGGGTAGGGATATTCGTGATAGGGCGGTAATTGTTTAGGTCAGCAGGGTCAGCTGTAGGTTTCTTGAGTATAGGCGTTACTGCAACCTTCCAGACGAGTGTATGTCTATTCTTAGAAAGTGTGCAGGCCTACTACCTTAGACTGTTAGGTAGCCAAATGCAAACGTTTTGCTGACATTTTCCTTTCCAGACACATCAATCCACTTACAGCATTTTTATAAGACATTACCTCCTTCACCTACAGAAGCCAGGCCTCATTTTCACTTCCATTCGATTGCATCTGGTGTCTGTGACAGCCTACCTACACGATAGGCAACAGGCTACTCTTTTCAGAGTACCAATCATTAAGGCTTTCATGAAAGGCCTTGAACTGGTTATTCCTCCCCATACTCCCCCCTGTTCCAGTGTTGAACTTTAAGATTGTTCTTATTAAGCTCATGGGCCCTCCTTTAGAGCCACTTCGCACTTTCTACATTGCATTTTTTGTTGTGGGATGTATATTTCCCCATAGCCATCTCTTCCTTTAGGTGGAATGCATGCTCTTAAAGATGAAGAGTCTTTCTTCCAGGTTCTTAACGATAGTATGGTCCTCAGAATCAATCCCAAATTCCTCCCTAAGGTTCTCCAGCTTCCACCTTAATCAGACAATTGTGTTGCCAGTTTTACTTCCACATGCAGAGTTCTGTAGCGGAATTGTGCTTTACATACTCTGGATGTCAAAACCGCAATAATGTCTTACATAGAACAAAAACGTTTTGTAAGACAAAACGGCTAAACGTGCCCTATTCTAAGCCACCTAAGGGGAGTGTCATTTCCAAAGCAAGAGTTGCAGGTTGGCTTCTCAAGTGCATTCAGACTTGCTATGCTAAAGCTAAAAGGTCTCTGCCACGACCCCATTCTACTCGAAAGAAAGGGGCTTATATTTCTTTCTTAGGTGACATACCACTAGGCGACATCTGTAAGGTACCTACCTGGTCCACTCTTCTACTAAGCACTACTGTGTGGGTGTCTTGGCCAGACAAGCTAGATTTGGCAAGTATGTCCTACCCACACTATTTCAGTCCTCTGCAACATCCCCATCCTGAGCCAATGCTTTAGGAGGACTGCTTTACAGTCTGTGCACAGCATGTATCTACAGCTAACCATGCCAGAAATGTAAAATGTTACGTACCCTGTAATTATGTTTGTGGGCACGTAGTGCTGTAGATTCAGATGCACACAACCTCCTCTCAGACACCCGTCGTAGTTGCAGATACTATTTCTTCCTTTCCCCCCATATTAATACTTTCTGATTTGCATAGTCCTAGTTTGCTTAATCTCTGTGTTCCATGTTATGTCATGGCTTTTGTGTGTGTGGGGTGGAGGGTGGGGGGGGGAACAATCTAACAGTGGAGCTGTTAACCATGTGTATTACCACTGATAGTTGGAGTCTCATGGTCCTGTGACTCAAACTTCTTTAGAAGAAAAACAAGTTGTACACGTCAGAGCCCAACACTAGATGGCAGAAGTATGCACATCATGTGAATCTACAGCACTACAAGCCACTAACAGATGCTTACAGGGTAAATAACATTTTCCTTTATCTTGATTTTTGTTGCACAGTTCCTTCTCTTCCAAAACAGGTTTTTATGGCACCCGCGTTTATTTTTGGGAGGCAGAGGGCTATTAGTTCTTCATGGCTACCTTACAACCAAGAGCTAAAAGCCTTCATGCCAACTATTGCCTTGCTCATCCAGTGCACCTCAGTATATGCTAACAGGAAGTTTGAGGCAACTGACTGAGGGAATTGGTTTTGGTGCCTTCAAAAGTATCATGCATGGCTGGAGAATAAAAAAGATAAATGAGAATAGAGAGAGAGTACAACACCAACACTCTCATACACCTGAACCAGTCAACATACTCTTTCAAGCAAATCAACATTGACCCTGATGATCGGCAAAATCATGTAAGGTAGACCTGCATGTCGACCTTCATTATAAAGGTTGTGAACTTACCAAAGAATGCTTTTAATTCATTGCAGATGTATACAAAAATAACCGCCAAGCATTGTAGCAGTCACGCTTTGGTTTATAGTGTATGACTGTGCCACATGGACCAGTCAATGTCCCCGGCCAGTCTTCCACCGGCGTGTCCTCTGCAGTCGATTGGCAGCAGAGGAGGGAAGCAGTGGCTGGCTGGCTGCTCCACTTTGGCTGGCTTTCTTGCGCTGTCCAAACTAACATGCACACTTTGAAGCTCTCCACCTAGCTGACTTAGACTGTTAGGTGGAGACCAAGTACAGGCCTACAGAGCCTGAAGGAGCCAGCCCACTCCATCCACTCCTGGCACTATTGTTCACAGCACCAGTGCAGGGATTGGTTAAGGGAGTTGACTGAACCCATGCTGGAATGGAAAAGATCGGGAAGAGCAAGGAGGTGCAAGCTATGTAAGTGATTTGTTTTTCTTTTTGCTTTTTCTCCTGCCCTCTCTTCTATACCTCCCCCTCGCCACTTGGCAGTTTGCACACCTCTTACCCCCCTCCCCCCTCACTATGTCCTAATAGCTGGCTGCTGCCACTGGATGAGTAGGGGGGGCGCTACATCAGATTGATATAGATGTGAGTAAGATTGAAGAACTGCTGCTGTAGATGCCAAGGAAAGTATTATTCCTGATGCAGCGTCACCTCGTGATGACTCAAAGGATGTTTTCCCTCCCTTTAATTACTTTTGTGAAGTATCGAAAGTGGAAACAAAGTTAACAGATGCTTGCAGGAAAGCAGTGCGAAATTGTTAAAAGTGTAAGTGTCTATACGTTTCTTAAAATGCTCACACCCACCTCCACTATTGGCACCGTCCACTTCCGTGGGCGGTGGGTGTCACCAACTGCTTACATGGACAGCCCCATATGCCAGATTGCAGGCATTTAAGCGAATTTTCCTCAAGGGGGCTTGTTACAAAGTCAAAAAGAGAAGCTGGATTGTGAAAGACCGGGCAGCTGGAGTTGCAAGAGCAGAGATTAGGACATGTGAACATAGAAAAGCACTTCAGAAAGGTGGGAAATTGAATTGCAAGCTGCAGGACATGACGCAAAAGTAAAAAGGAAATCTGAAGCAGAAAATGTGCGGGGAAATCCTAAGCATTTTTGGTGGAAAGGAGGGCTTTTTGGATTACAGCTGAAAAGGTTAAAATACTAGAGGATAATCAATGGATGGAAGAGGGATCTGCAGGAGGAGGTAATCGATTGTAGAGCTCTAGGAGCGGCCTGCGAGGGAAAAACAGGTCTGCAGTTGGAAGACTGCACTGTTACCGCAGCATAGTTGAGAAGGAGTTGGAGATCCGTGGTAGTAAGGGGCGGGAAGACTGTAGAGCTGTGGAAGCAGAAATCAGTGAGATAGGAACACTGAAGTAGCAGAGGGGGAGATTGCAGAAGTAGGGACAGATGTGTGAGAATAGAGACTACTCCAGATCGGTGGAAGGAAGAACTGCTTTTGAAAATGAGATCTACAGTATAGCAAAAAAAGTTAGTTTTAGTGCATATTCAGTGTGGGAGTGTGAAGTCTGCAAACTTTTAATGCTGTATAGCAAAGCTCCCGCCTCGATAACTAAAGAGTTCATATGGACTGCTGCTGTCCGCTTGGGGGAGCAGTGGGCTCTTTACTTGGCCTGTTCTTCCCCACTTCTGTTCTATCTCATCTTGCACCAGCTCCCGACATGTAATTATCATCACCCTACCACACGTATCCCACCACACTTCAGCCCATACCAATCCCTGCAGGAATCTACACGCCTTCAGAGTCTTTAATGGAACTGCAAGTAACACAACAAGGCCTCACTTAATCGATGTGAAAAATGCAACCTCCTTATTAATGCAAAAAGGATAGATCACAAAGTGGCTTTTCATAAAGTTGCCACGCGGTCAGTAAAGTAAGAACTTTCGTCAAAGGTCAAAACAAACTATTCATGAAATATGAAATTTTGTAATGAAAAACTCTTCATTTCGAATAGCTTGTTGTATGAAAAATTACATTTTAGAAGTCCATTTTGTGCTTACCTGGGTGAGCGGTGAAGCTAAACAGAGCCTCGGTCTTACCACACAGAGCAAGACATCTTCTCACGACCCATCACAGTATTAAAATATATTTGCGAGTTCCCAGATGTTTTATGCTGTATGTTGAATTTCTCAGTGGTGATTAAAGTTGCATCCTCGCCATCTTGTATTTTAGTACTTGGCTCCATTTCCATTGTTTCATGAGCTTACATTGTACAAGACACAGTAACTAGTATTGCGCCTATCATAGTTAAAGGATTAATTGTACATTCAGCAGACTTTTCTTGATGCTGGATGACTTTCGTGGAGATATGGTTTTCTTGTTTGTAAGAAAGAAGCACTTATGTAAGCCTAAATTTGCAAGACGGGCAAATTATGTGGCAGTCACTTAGTGGCAATATATGAGCATATTTCAAAGGTGCTATTAATGGCTTCGGTGAGCAACCGCTTTCCCCTTGATGGAATGGCTCCGTGCTGCACATCTGTTCTAGGGCAACAATGGAAATCAAGGTGTCCTCGAACCTGGTTGGTTTAGCATCCACTGAAGCACTTTATACTTATCTTAAAGTATCCCTCCTTAGTAAGTGAACTCCGTAAAAACGTCTTATTCATATAAACTGGCACGTTGGACCACAACAGTTGCACAAAACATGCTTTTATGCAAAAAGGGTATGGTTAATATTTTGTATTCTGTATCACTTTAATGTAGATCTTACCTGTTTGCACCCTCACCAGTGGGTTTGGGGGTTCCTAGAAGCGTAGTTGTATAGGGACAACTTCCAACATAAATCTACTACATAGTTTTACTAGCAAACTATAGGAAGGCATGGTGATGCATGTGATCTACTTAGATTTCAGTAAAGTCTCCCATATTGTACTGCAAAACCTTAGTAAATGAGATGACTTGGGAGGTGTGTTGCCTGTGAAAAGAACTGACCAGCCACAGACAGTGATGTGAGTGTAGTCCATTGAGATGAAGAAGAAAAGGCACGTGCCATTGAGAGTTTGGAGTCCTGCAAGGCTTAACACGAGAGCTGAATGTTTTTTACAGATATGAAACTGTAGAATTGGGTAGAAGTTAACAGACTCAATTACCATAAAGTGGATAAAGATGCGCATCCAAGTTTGATGCAGAAGAGGGCATCATGATCAGACAAAAGGTTGGGTTAACAGGGCACACATCTCTGGGTGGCATACTGTGGACCGTTGTGGAAGTATCTAGAGGGGATTAAGACTGGTTGTTTAAGTTCAATATACAATAGAAGGGGGTTCCCCAGGGCGATACAGGATGTAGGCAGGAAGGTGGGGGATCAGAACAGAAATGAAGAACACCCTGCCAGAATAAGTATCAAATGGTCCTCTAAGGGATCCAGTTCTGTTAGAAATGGAGCAGTATTACCAAGTATCAGAGCCAGAAATTCAAATCATGCTTTTTATGAAAAATATATATTTTAATTGATTTTTAAGCACATATTTATAAAACGTTATTCACGAATTATGTCAGTGTGATATTTCATGTCAAGTAGGAAAGAAAACATCATCATACAGTTCAGTGTTCCATTTACTCCGAGGCAGTAAAAGGGGACTCAACAGACACTCACACCTTCAGGGGTTCATTCAGACTCATGCAAATTCAAATCATTCAAGCAGTTCTGATTTGGTGTAACGACTAATCGAATATTTCAATCATGCACTTAAGGCACTAGAAGAATGCGGGCAACGTCTAGTCAGCAAGCAGAGGCCGGGAAAAGAGGTTTGCGGCTCTCTCCTTCTTTCAGAAAATGCCAAAGGGACCGGTCCCTTATGACCCTCACAGGATGCGGGCCACGTCTAGTCATCAAGAGGGGGCCGGGGAAAGCGGTTCGCGGCTCTCTTCCTTTCAGGGAATGCCGAAGATACAGGTCCCTGGTCGGTGCGGGGGTAAGATTGCCGCGTCTGGGTATCAGCCGGTAGCTGGGAGGGGGACTTGAATTAAAATCCCTTCTCACTCAGAAGGCCGGTTCCGGGGAAGGATGAATCCCTTGATAGAGGGGAGATTGAGGCGCTTCCAGACCGCGGGGGCTTAGGTCCATTCCCTTCCCGTCCCGTGGTGATGTGGAACCAAGATGGATCTATTTGATTCGTCGTTACACCAAATCAGAACCCTCGAAGAAGAATCGTACCCCTGTATATTTTCTACTGTTACTTTAAGCTTCTGTGTTCCCCTCCCTGGCCACATCTGTTTGCCCTGACGAAGGTGCCATACACCGAAACGCGCATCGGCGCTACCACCAAGAACGGCAACAATATACCATCTTATTTGCCTTCTCACTATTGCACCCCAGTCCATGCAACTATAAGTCCATCTATTTGTTGCAGGCTTTGTGAAATCTATCTGCTTGAATGATTTGAATTTGCATGAGTCTGAATGAACCCCTGAAGGTGTGAGTGTCTGTTGAGTCCCCTTTTACTGCCTCGGAGCAAATGGAACACTGAAATGTATGATGATGTTTTCTTTCCTACTTGACATGAAATATCATACTGATTGTTTTTATAGAACCCTGAACATATAATTTGTGAATAACTTTTTATAAATATGTGCTTAAAAATCAGTGAAAATATATATTTTTCATAAAAAGCATGATTTGAATTTCTGGCTCTGATACTTGGTAATACAGCTCCATTTCTAACAGAACTGGATCCCTTAGAGGACCATTTGATACTTATTTTGGCAGGGTGTTCTTCTTTATTTCTGTTTAAGTTTAATAAACTATGCATGGAAGCTCAAGTGTGTGATGGGCAATCTTGATGGCAAAGGCCTAGGCAAGTGTAGGAAAGAACGGTTTAAATTTAAGTGAGGAAGAGAAGCACAATGAGCGGTTTTCCATGGGTGACCAGTAAGAAGTCTCACTTTGACCAGCAGGTTACATGTATGTTCTGCGAGTGTGAAGCGGCTGTTGCAAGAAAGTTTTATCACAGAGGAAGTGAATGCTGAGAACATTCTCCCAGTAAGATCCCTGAATAAAGAGACAGTAAATGAATTCACAAGAAATAAATTGTTGAGCGATCAGGAGTAAAGTTGGAGACCAAGTAATGTCTGAGGTGGGAAGAAAAGACAAAGGAGCTTGCGTGCTTTCTCCTGCTCCCCCTTCTTTGCTCTCGAGCTTCCTTGCCTGCACTCTTGTGCTAGATATGTTCATAATGTCTGGTTCCGTACGGTGAACAGATGTTTGGATTTTGAGGAAGATCACTCAATCCTTATTCAGTCTAGCTTGTACCCTCGCTTCCTTTTTCCTGGTCCCTCTTCATCTCTCCTGTCGTCAGTAGCACTTGATTTTCATTGATTAAATTGATACTGTCCCCTATTCCAGTTTAACTCTTGGAAGGAGTCAAAAAGTTCCTGATATGTTAAATATTCAAGTACTGACATTTCCTTTAATAACTTTATAAAGTTCAGTTTGAAGTGTAGGGTAAACATAGGTGTACAAAGTGTGCAGTATCCCAATATCTGCAAATAGATATACCTACGTACTGTCCAGTTCACGATTTATGGATGTTACACATTGCTCACTAAGAACAGAAACCATACACGGCATTCACATTTCCATAGTAAAAATCCATAATGAGGACTACAGCCAACATGTTTTGTGGTAGTGAGCTGCTCCTTGATGGTATGGGTCTTCGGAACCACTATACAGCTTCATTCCAAATGTGGCACTTAATATGCTGCTGTGCTTCGAAGTGCTGATGATTTCCAAAGTCTTTCGTAATTTGCTCTGGCTATACTGGTCTTGATAGATTTTTAAATAGGAAAATCTATATGCCTTGTATTGTTTTGGAATCCCGCTATTTTCTGATTCCAAAGACTGATGAAGGCCTTTGTCCAATCTTGGACCTGCACCCTCTTAAAGCTTTCCTCCGGAAGGAAAAAATCAAGATGCTTACACTGGCCCATGTCTTGGCTGCCTTCGACCCTTGAGACTGGATGGTGGCGTTCAACCTGGAGGATGCCTTTTTCCATATACATCTCCTATGGGCCCATCAGCGCTACTGGCGGTTCTTGGTGCGACAGGAACGCCTTCAGTTTGCTGTGCTCTTGTTTGGTCTCCCCAGTGCACCTCGAGTGTTCATGTAAGTGATCGCGGTGGTAACAACACGCCTTTGGAGTTTGGTAGTTTAGTGTTCCCATACCTTGACGACCTACTGCTAAAGACTAGCTCGACTTAGTCACAAACCCCCTTCAGACTACAGAAAACCAGGGTCCACTATCAATGTTCCGAAGTCTCACCTTACACCTTCTCCGACAAACTCCATTATTGCTATTCTGGACATGGTTTGGCCTTGTGCCTTTCCCACAGAAAGAGTCCAGGACATTCAGACTAAAACCCCAATCTTTCATCCTTTGTCCTCGATTTCAGTGAGGTCTACTGGGGCTACTTGGACTGATGGCCTTCTGCTTTCTGCTGGGCGAGCACATCAGGTTGAATATGCAAGCTCTGCAGTGGGATCTGAAGTCTCAGACAAAAAAAGGGACTCCAGCCAAGTCGATCTTTTGGAGACTGTGAAAGATCTGCAGTGGTGGTTACTGACTGCGGAGAGGTCATCAACAGTCCTCGCCCCTAACCCCACCCAGAGTGTACAGGGGTGACCGAGGCCTTCCTTCTGGGTTTGGATGGCAATCTGGAAGAGGTGGAGATCAAAGACCAGAAACAAGCTCCATATCAGCCTCATGCTGATGAAAGGATTCCTTACAAAAATTAAAGGGAGGCTGGTGCAAGTGCTCACGGACAACCCCACCGCCGTGTCGTATTGCAACAGGCAGGGCGGTGTGGGATCCTGAACCCTGTGCCTGGTGGCCTTGTGCCAATAGGTTTTCCGGTGGTTAACCACCAGACAGGCGTACTTAAAGGTTACCTTTCAGCCTTTTTGCAGTTTTCCGATTACCGCTCACTGTTTAAATCACCAGCGATTTTGTTTTTTGAAAGGTCTCCAACACTTCTTTCTACCGTCTCATTTCGTCATGCCACAGTAGGACCATAACTTCTCTAGCCGGTTCACAGTTCGTCCTCTGCAGCTTTCTTACCCCCAAGACGATGCTCCTCGCTAACATCACATTGCTGTGGCTAGTGCCGAGCTACAGGCTTGGTGTCAATCCGCCATATACTACCACCTTCCAAATTGCTTCTGCAGATGCAACCATCCATCTTTCCTAAAGTTGTGATGCTGTTCTATATCAAAGACTTCCGCCTGCCTGCTCTTCATCACCACTCTAAGTATGAGGAGCTCCATAGCTTGGACCCCAAAAGATCACTTAGTGATCTTAGCCAGAACCAACGAACACCAGGTGGATGATCGCATCTTTGTGGGGTTCACTGGGGCAAAAAAGGAAAACTGTGCAGAAAAAGACCATTTCCTGTTGGATTATACTCTTCATAAAGATCTTCTGCACATTGGCCAAAAAGCAGCATACAGAAGGTTTGCGGTCTCATTCCACCACGGCCATTGGCATGCAAGGTTCTTGTCCTGGATATCTGCTAGGCGTCTCCATGAGTCATTCCATATCTTACCAAAGAACTACTTAATGTCTGGACTGGCAGATTTCCGAAGCGGGGAATTTTGCTCATTCTGTACTACATTATATTTTGGTGTGAGCCATTTACAGACCACCTCTTAATAGATACTGCTCTGGTATCGCTTCTTCTACCTGATTCTCCCTTTCACCATATTCTGTAAATTAGGCCCTACTCATTAGTAAGGTCAAGCCAATTTGCCATTGATCTGTATCTGAAGGGGATGGGAGAGCACATGTTTGAAAGCAGTGGATGTCAGTGTGCAGGATTGACGTCTGTATAGGCCCTGTATGTCCTTTCCGGAGTGAAATGGTTTCCATGCGTAGTGGCATAGCGCCACCTACCAGTATGCAAAAGTACTGCTGAAAAAGTTCTGGATCCAGTCTGGTGTCTCTGAAATATTCAGAGGTGAGGAATCTGAAGTTATTCTACCAGAAAAAGCGTTACCGAAGGTATGTAACTCGTTCTTTATGAACTTATCACACTAAAATAACCGAACTTCCTATAACTGAAATTGTTTGTTCTGTAACTGTGCACAGCTTATAAACTATATTATCATTCTTGAGCTTGCCATCCTTTCTGCAGTCTTACTGGTACAATGCTCCTCATCTTTCCTGATGCTATATATTTACCATGATATGGTGTCTTTTTCTGCTTTTAATGCAACTCGCTCCTCTGCCTCCACTCTGCTCCTTAATCAAGTTACTCATCCTAGGCAACTTTGGCTGGCCTGGAGTATCCAGATTCTAATCTAGTAAACACCTTCACTGACGACATTAAGGCCCAGAGCCTATTACAACTTGTCTGACTCCACTCCACAGCAGTCCCATTTCTTTCTATTGCTTGCTGACACTTACTATTTATCGACTACCCCGAATCTCCCACATGAGATGTTTGTCATTCATTTCTCATGTCTTTTTCCACGTCCTGCCTAATCCCTCTCCGCCAACCTTGAACTTCACCACTGCTGGGACAAAAGTTTCCACCCATTCAAAGGTTTCTTTCTTACTAGAGTGGCTTTTTGACCCCTGGGCTGATTTGAAACCAGGCGATGGTCCATACTACAGCAGGTTCTCTCTAAGAAGTGTGACCTGTATCCTCCTTCCTGTCTGATGCAGCCACCTACACCTATCCTTAAAGACATTCCTGAAGTGCGAAGTATACTTCTAACATGAGAACCACACCAAACGCCTCCTCCGGTTTCCTCACTTGCCTCTCAATTCAGCAGCACAAGTCTCCTCCATGCCAGTATCCACTGTCCTTTCAAGAAGCAAGAAAGTGCTTCCGATCAAGTTCCTATTCCCTCCAGCTCGCATTTCTGCTCTGCCCAAAAACTCTGAAATCAACTGCCCAACATCATTCCTTCAGCCCCATAACCGGGCCTGAACTGAACTCCAACTCTTATCCATAAGCAGGGTCTCTAGCTGCCTTATTCACCCCTGTTCACATCTCTGAAAGTGCTTGCACCCCTCTTCAAATGAGGACTGTGTCATCTCCATGCTTCGTGGTCTGCATCATCATACTAATTGCATATTTTCACCGCACCACTTTAAACCTTACTCTTTCTCAAAGAATCTCCAACCTTCCTAGCCAAAGTTTTGCACTTCATTGTGACCCTACACCTTCAGTTCTATTTGATGAACCACAATCTGCGACAGCCATACTTGCTTCCTACCGCATGTGAGGTAGTATGACCGTGAACATGCAAATGCTCATAGATTACCTATCCAGAGCTGTCATTCTTCTGGACCTGCTAGCAGCATTTGACACCAGTGACCATCACATTGTCCTCTACTGCCCTCTAAAAGCTGTAGGTATGGCCCTCCAAATTGGGTCTCTTTCGTCTCTAGCAGATGCCAGGTCATTAATCTCTCCTCTGTCCAAACCTGCACATACAGCTTTTCACCAGGCTACCTTTCTCCTCCGTATACACCATGTCACCTCCCAAATCTACTTGGTTCTCATCCCTTTCTATTTCCTTTGTAGATGGGATCTAGTTTTGCAGCGTGAATCTTTCTGGATTCACTATGCTGTGCATTATTCCGCGGTCTAGTGGTTGGGTCCGGAATCGTAGTCTTTTCTTTCTTTTTTTTTTTTCATAGCCCAGGTGGGCGTCGACATCCCACCTTCTGGTGTACTTCCTGTGACGTCTGCACGCTTCCTGCGGAAGCTCCCACCTTTGGAGCCATCTTCAGATTCTTTTTTCTGCCGTTGGGTCTGGGAGGTTCCAGAATTTTTGGAGAAAAGAAGGAAAAATCTGAAATCTACAGAAAAAGTTTGGAGAATACATCCAGGAACAAGACCGGCGGGACGTTAAAGGAGGAGAACTTTGAATACTTTGATGTCCAACAGAGAATGCGCACATAGGGGGCCCCCTGAGCACAGGATTGGACAAGACCCCATTCAAATTCTGCCGCAATTGCCACCACAAGTACGCGCAAAAGGACCAGCACCCAGTTTGCAACCTCTGCCTGCCGGTCGACCACGAAAGCAAGGATTGCAACGCTTGCTCCATCTTCACGCCGAAAACTCTCAGGATTAGAGAGAGGCAGAGGATAGCCAACCACAGCATGCAAGGAAAAGGCCAACCTCAGTTGCTTCAGGACTTGGGCCTCTCCAGTGACTACGAGGATAACATCGCTGAGGGACCAGATGACTTCACGGTCGTAGAGACATATATAAACTACAAAAGAGGTAGGAGAGACGTTGACCCCTAAAGCCCCCGACAGACTCTCGAAAGCCTGAGTAAGTCTCTCGAAAAACAGTCTAAGTCCACGAAAGGAGCACTGGCGCCGAAACTTTCAGCGGCCGCAGCTGCATCCAGGGACAAACAGCCCAGCGGATCCTTCGAAAAGGATTCCCAGGCGGCGAAAACACACGAAAAGCCAAGGATGTCGAAGCACACCCCCGAAAAGGAGCACTCGACGCCGAAGGAAAAGGACCCGAAGGCTTCTTCGAAGTCTACCTCGAAGAGCTCGTCCGAAACACTCAACGCCGAACAGCTTGCCGAGATGGAAAGGAAAAGAGAAGGCTTGAGGCCGAAATGGATAACATCCTGCAAAGGAAAAGAGAATTCGAGGGGCAGATGAAGAGGTTCACAATCCCGGTGACGACTATCGTCGAAGTCG
Source organism: Lissotriton vulgaris (assembly GCF_964263255.1). Lineage (NCBI taxonomy): Eukaryota > Metazoa > Chordata > Amphibia > Caudata > Salamandridae > Lissotriton > Lissotriton vulgaris. The sequence continues at coordinate 724,170,600 of NC_141698.1, read as the reverse complement.
AGGACAAGGAGGAGTTCGACGCCGAAGAGCCACCGAATACTCCTGAGCCCCAGGAACACCACGAGGAAGAGGGCCTATACTATTTCGAGGAAGGCGAAGAAGACTAGTGCACAAGTTAGGACTCTGCATCCTCTGTGGCGCAGGACATCTACACCGAAAGCCCGGAAGAGGCCGTGAAGACATACCCTTTGAGGCCTTCGCCGACAGATGCCATTGGGATCTACAACATGGTCATCAGGAACATGGCAACAGCTTATGGAGTGAAACTGAAGGAAGACCAACAAAAATCCTGCTTCCTCCTAGAGACCCTGCTCCCCACTCAAACCAGGAGTCAATTCCTCCCCATGCTACCAAGTTTCTTGGACCAGCGGAGAGAGGCATTCAAAGAACCAGCAAGCTGTAGGTTTGTCACACCCAGGACAGAGAAAAAATACAAACACTCCTCTAAGGATCCTCCCTACATCCAGGGATCCGTCACAGCTGACTCTATCAATGCAAGCAACAGCCGGAAAAAGGCCAACATTCCCACAAACTCAGGCCCACCACCTGACAAGGAGAGTAACAGGATAGACCTCACTGGAAGGAAGATAGAAAGGGATGCAGCAGTACACTTGTGCATTGCCAACTCAAATGCCCTACTCAACAGGCATACGTACCAGCATTGGGACCAGGTCGGACAACAGCTAAAACGCCTCCCTGAGCAATACCAACGGAGGGCAACACACCTAAAAGAGGAAGGCAAGAATATAGCCAACTCATGCCTAAAATCAGCCCTGGATGCGGCATACACGTCAGGAAGGGGTGTGTGCCAGCCTGTGCCAACCCCACCCCTCAGGTGGGGGAGACCAGGTGAAGCACGACCCCGGTCTCTGGCCATCTTGAAGGAGAGCCCTGCCCAATCCCAGCTAGGCTCCTGCCCCCCTCTCACAGGAGAGGAGCAGGCTAGGGGTAGTACCCACCCCAGGACAGGGACCTATTGGTCCCTGCCCTTGCCCTGCCTGTAACCCCCCCTAAATTCAGTATTTAGGGGCTCCCTGAACCTTCCTTCCTCAGATCCCAATACCAAAACAAGAAAGAAGATCAAGAAGAAGACCTGCTGCGCAGCTGCTAACAGGACGGCAACAACTGACTTGGCCCCAGCCCTACCGGCCTGTCGATCCTGGAACCTGCTCCTGCCTAAATCCCAGCGACTCCTGCGGACAGCAATCTTGGGACACCCAGAGGACCTGCCTGCCTTGACCCTCTTAAAGACTGGGACTCCCATCAGCAGAGGCTCTGCTGCAACAACCCCCCTGGTGCCAGCCAGGAAGCTAAGGACCAGCCCACTTTGCACCCGCCGAACCTGGCCCATGGCCGAGTGATACAAGACCACGAGGACGTCCCCCCGGCGACTGGGACCCGAAGTCCAGTGCCCAAAGACCCTCCTCGACGAACCAGATGACGTCTGCAGACTCAGAACCAGGGGCCACCCCCAACCATGACCAGCTGAGGGTAAGCGTTTCCGACACCCAAAGACACCCCTGCACCTGGCGCCCTACAGCCCCCTGTTCCTCCCTTTGGGGTACCTATCTGTGCTCCAAGATCCCAACTTATCTCTCGACGTGCTGGTTGCCCCTGGAGAGTCTTCGCATGCAGCCTTTGTTCCCTTTTTACCTTTTCTATTGGATAACATTGAGCGCCCGATGGCTCAAAAGCACCCTGCACCCAGCTGCCCGAGTACCGCTGGCCGTGCCACCTTTGTCCTATTCTGCTTCCCCCTTTGCCCTGAGCAAGTGACCAGGAGCCCAGCTTCCACAGCCGCGTGGCCTGCTAGCCAGCAGCCACCAACCGGAACCCCCCTCTGCACCGGCCGTCCCTGCGCAGCTGAGGGTGAACCAACTGTACCTACTTGACCCTGGGGGACCCCTGAGTCTATGCCCAGAACCACAACTTCACCAGTCGAATACTCACCAGGAAACCAGTAACTCACTTACCTGCCATTGAATAACATTCACTGGTTTGACTCAAAAAAACTTCTGTCTACTTTTGAAAACTTTAAATATTCATATAAAAGCATCCGAATTCCAAAATACTCACCTGTGATCAGGAGATGAGCCAGTACTGTACCTTGTAACCCAGTGCTGAAATGCAAAAGTAATCCCTAGCGGGTTTGCTAGTAACTTGTATTTTCTCAATAGGAATCCATTGTCTGCTTTTCTATGAAATTTCTTCTAAGTGTCTACTTTTGAAAACTAGAAATATTCTTTAAAAATCATACGAAATACTGAAACTTAATTACTTACCTTTTTTAAGTTGAGAACCCAGTGCTGGCCCCAAGAGCCCAGTACTGGATTACAAAAGTAACAAGTTCGTACTTTACCTGCAATCTGAATTTTCTCTCATTGGATAACATTGCCAGATTTCTATTAAAAAGTTTATAAGTGTGAACTTTTAAAATAGCTTTTTATTCCTGAAAAATCACTGCAATACCTAAAACTTTTTTGCTAAACTGTTTCCAGCTTAGACCCCAGGACTGAACCTAGGAGCCAGTCCTGGAATTACCAAAGTAATCTACAAAGTAATCAACTGTGTTTATACAGGAAAACTCTTTGTGCTCAATGCTAAATTGTGTGTAGAATTGTGTTGCCTACTGCAACTCCTGTACCTATTGTGTTTACCAAGCTTATTGCCTTTCTGCAAAGTACTAACCTGAGACCTCTCATATTGACAACAGTATATTTTGATGCCTGTTGGTTCTAGAAATAAAACAACTATATCTTTGATATAAAAACAATTGGCCTGGAGTTCAGTCTTTGAGTGTGTGAAACCTTTTGCTGACTGAGTGGGTACAACGAAGGCTTTACACTGTCCTCTGGTACTGCCTTACTGCTCAACCAAGCTACCACTTTAGAGAGTAAGGTCACACCTGGCTTTAACCTCTGTTATACCTCTGGGGTTTGTGGACTCTATACACACTGTACCTTATGCTGGTCCAGTATATTTAGAGCCACTTTCTCACAGTACCATTCAACGAAAGAAACAAGGGAGTGTACTCTAAGTATTGCCTCGTACCAAAGGTGGATGAAACACTAAGACCCATCCTGGACCTACGGTTCCTAAACTAATACATAAGAACACAAACATTCAAGATGACATCTCTTCAAGAAGTCATTCCTCAGATAAGGGACGGAGACTTTGTCCACCATAGACCTAAAGGATGCCTACCTACACATTCCCATGAACAGACAGCACAAACATCTACTGATATTTCTTATGGTTGGTGGCACCTAGTGTAGATGCCAACTCTCAGCGCACAACCTTGATTGAAACCAATAAGTTTCTTAAATGAATCATTCCAAGTGGTAGTCAAAGATTAAATCAAGTTCATCATTGATCATCCATGTTTAATTTCACATGTATTGTTTGTTCAAATCAATGAGATAAACATGTCATGCATGTATCCGATATCACAAAGTATGAATGCACATTATTTCCCAATGCATTTCGGATACTAGATCCTTCATCAGGGGAATCCTAAAAACAAAATGAGTAAACTCAGTATGATCCTCGACGGTGGAACAATATGTACAAACATTTATGTGCCAAAAGATAAATGTGAAAAGATAATCACTGTGAAAGAAATCCAGTTAGATAGGTGCGCGAAAACGTAAGTGAAACGGTGAAAAAACGATACCAGAAACAAACGTATTCATACATGCAAAGATGAGAGATTAGCGCTGTAAGATGAAAGCGAGAAATTATGGTGCTCGGGAAACATAATGTGTAAAAAAATAGTTACTCGCAAATACACCAGCGTCATGCAAACACATAGATAACGAGTCCAAAATCTCCCCAAAGTGAAAAAGTTAAGCTTGCCCGACTGGCGTGAGCGTTAGCCCGATTTAGAGTGCACTTACGGAAAGTTGCAGGCAAGAACGCGCGTCCTGCCGTTTGCGCTCTTCGCCATCAGCTGAGCAGCGTGGTGTTTGGTAAAAGCGGAAGTATAACAAAAAATACCGAGTGAACATAGAGAAAGGACCAATAGTGTGGCGGCCATGTTAGAGTGGTAAAATAGGACGCAAGCCTCGAAAATAAAGGGTTTATGAGGAAAAACAAGAGTGAGCAGGTGTAAACGTAACCAATGTTAAGAGAATGAATATGAAAAAGCATATGGAAGCTGTATTAAATGTCAATTGGACATGAACAGACAAATGAACAATAAAAAATAATAACAAATAGTACACAGGTGAATGTTAAGTATCACATCAGTTGAAGAAGTTGCACTATAGATAACATTGGAACTCCATCCGATCATTCAGACCAGATGGTTTCATGGTCTGAAGAAATTTGATCCAGTGATTTTCACGTTGTAACAAGAAATTGTTGTTGTCTCTGTCGTCTCGCCTATTCACCACTTCTACTGCAGCGAACCTCAATTGACTGATGTTGTGTCTGTGTTCTTTGAAGTGTACTGCCAGATTAGATTTAGTATTCACTGTCCTTATATTGCTCTTGTGCTCGTTGATTCTTACTTTGAGCTTGCGTGTAGTTTTGCCGGTGTACATCAGTCCACACGGACATTTGATGATGTATATGACATTTTCAGTGTCGCAAGTGGCATTCAATCTGAGTCTCACATCTGTGCCCTTCATGGGATGTTTCAATACAGGGCCCTTGATCAAGTTATTACAGTTCTGACAATTCAAACAAGGTTGGTTGCCTTTGTAGTTGACGTTTTGTGTGGTTTTTGGGTTTTTTATGAGTTCCTTTAGGTTGTTTCCCCTTTTGTACGCAAACAGGGGTTGTTCGCTGAAGATGCCATTGAAATCCTGTTCTTGACTGACAATAGCCCAATGTTTTAGGATAGAGGATTTGTAAGCTCTTGATGCCTCGGAAAATTTGGATACAATGACAGGTCTAGTATTTTGGCTCTTTTTTTGGGTAGCTAATGCTTCCTCTCGTTTGATCTTATCACAACGTTCTTTGGCGTGAGTCAAAATAGGTTTAGGGTATCCCCTTTTGGCAAATCGTTTCAACATATCAGAGGCTTGTTCTTCGTATTTATGACTGTCAGATGCAATCCTTTTCACCCGTAATAATTGTGAATATGGAAGATGGTTTTTTAGCGATCTTTGATGATATGAGTGATAATGAAGAGTGTTATTCTTGTCAGTATCTTTCCTGTACAGGTCCGTCTCCAAATGATCTCGCACCCTTGTTACTCGTACATCGAGAAATGTGATGGTGTTCAGGCTGATTTCATGAGTGAATTGTATTCGATCACTGATGTGATTTAGATCTTCTACCGCTTTCGTTAAGGATTCATGATCACCTTTCCATAGTACGAAAATGTCATCTATATATCTCAAGAACGACATGGCATGTTGTACCCAAGGTGTCCGATTCAAGATATGAGTCTCCTCGAAGTATATCATGAATGCATTTGCGTAAACCGGAGCAGCGCAATTGCCCATGGAGGTCCCGGACAATTGTGCATAGCATTGATCATTCCAAGAGAAATAACTCTGGTAGAGAGTGAAGTGCATCAGTTGCATCAAAAAAATTTGAAAATCGTTAGAAAGGTCAGATTGTTGCAAAATCTTTTGGCACATAAATGTTTGTACATATTGTTCCACCGTCGAGGATCATACTGAGTTTACTCATTTTGTTTTTAGGATTCCCCTGATGAAGGATCTAGTATCCGAAATGCATTGGGAAATAATGTGCATTCATACTTTGTGATATCGGATACATGCATGACATGTTTATCTCATTGATTTGAACAAACAATACATGTGAAATTAAACATGGATGATCAATGATGAACTTGATTTAATCTTTGACTACCACTTGGAATGATTCATTTAAGAAACTTATTGGTTTCAATCAAGGTTGTGCGCTGAGAGTTGGCATCTACACTAGGTGCCACCAACCATAAGTGATTTCCACACCTTGTCGGGGGGTGATATCTCCGCAGCACACCACAGAATATCAATTTTGATACATCGAGGAGTGCGTGACCCACACCTTTCTCATCTACTGATATTTGCCATCAACAAAGCACACTACCAGTTCACCGCCCTGGCCTTCGGACTGAAAACCGCTCCAAGGGTCTTCACCAAGAGCCTCGCTGCCGTGGCAGCGCACCGGAGGAGGGACGGGATCCATGTATACCCCTACCTCGACAACTGGCTCATAAAAGCAAGTTCCTACAAACAATGCAAGGAACATGCACAACAGGTCACAAAAATGCTAACGGAACTGGGATTCTCAATACACTGGGAGAAATCCTCAATGGAACTAGAGCAAGTGAAAATCTTCCTAGGTGCACAGATCAACACCATACAGAGCAAAGTGTTCCCCAGCGACAAGAGAACAAGAGAACACTTGCCCAGCTGAAGGAGACCGGTCAGTACCAGAAGGGGCGAGCTCTGACAGTGAGGAAAGGGAGCAAGATCATGGGGATGATGGCGTCCCGCATACACGTAGTCCCCAATATACGGCTACATATGAGACCATTCCAGGAATGGCTGCAACAACAATGGTCACAAGCTACAGGGAGTTGGGAAGATCTAGTGGTTGTAACACATGCAGTGCAAGAGGAGATAGCGTGGTGGAACAAGGATAACAGAGGGGAAGCCTTTGACACCACCAAACCCAACCGTGACCATCACCACAGACGCATCCCAGAAGGGATGGGGAGCACACATGAACCAACTCAAGGTGCGGGGTCTGTGGACTCCAACAGATGCGATCAGGCACATCAACTACATGGATCTAAAGACCGTGTTCCTCGCCCTAAAACCCTTCCAGAATCAACTGTACGGGCAATGAGTGTTGATACAGACTGACACCACAACAATGTTCTACATTAGCAAACACAATCAGTCACACTATCCAACGTAGAGCAGGACATATGGAGATGGGCCATCCCACTCAAAATAGAACTCCTAGCTATACACGTACCAGGGAAGGACAACGTGGAGGCAGACTGGCTCAGCAGACAGACATCAGCATCCCACGAGTGGGAGCTCAATGCACAAGAAACATAAAGGCTATTCAAGAAGTGGGGGACTCCAACAATAGACCTATTTGCAACATACCAGAATGCAAAATGCTGATACTTCGCATCCAGGGGAACAATCACAAGGGCATGCCCTATGGATAAGCTGGTCGAAAACATTTGCCTACGTTTTTCCCCCGATACCACTGATATACAGGGTACTCGGCAAATGCAGAACCAGCAACATGACGCTGATTCTGGTGGCACCACAGTGGGCCAGGTAGTCATGGTTCTCACAAATTCGGGAAAAGAAAGGACTTAATCTCCATGCAAAACGGAGAGTTACTAGCGGCATGGCTCCTGAAGACATAGTTTGCACATCTGAAACTGCCGGAGAGCACACTGCGGGTGCTACGAGAGGCAAGAAGGCCTACCACACGGAGGTGCTATGTGGCAAAATGGAAAAGATTCACACAATGGTGTATCGAGAAGAAACTGCACAAGAAGATGACCAGGGAATCAAGGGTGCTAAAATATTTAATGCACCTACTCAAATCAAACCTAAGGTCCACCTCACTGAGGGTACACCTAGCACCGATAGTAGCCTACACAAGAGCAGAGACAGGAAAGAGCTTCTTCACATCACAAGTAGTAAAAAGATTCCTGGAAGGGGCTAAAAGAATAGCACCACCCAAAAGGATGCCACCACCGGCATGGAATCTTAATTTAGTCCTAACAGAGCTTATGAAGGCACCTTTCGAACCCATTCACAAGGCATCACTACAAATGCTCACAATGAAGACAGCCTTTCTAGTGGCAATCACCTCGCTACGCAGGGTAAGCGAACTGCAAGCGCTAACACTGCAAGAACCCTACATTCAAATACACAATGATAGGGTGGTAATGAGAACTGACCCACACTTTATGCCAAAGGTGGTGTTAAGGTTTCACATGAACCAGACAATACAAATACCAAGCTTCTTTCAGAAACTATCCACAAGCGCAGAGAAGGCACTGCACACTCTGGACGCTAGAAGGGCAGTAATGCATTACATGGAAAGAACTAAAGAGCACAGGAAAACAAAACAGTTCTTTGTGTACTTCACAAGCAGTTTCCTGGGTAGACCAGTAACAAAGGATACCATTGCAGGATGGATCGCACAAACAATACAATTCTGCCACAAGCAGGCAGGTCAAGAACTAACAGAGGGGGCACAAGCCCACTCTACCAAGAAAAAGGGAGCAACAAAGCCTTCCTGGCTAACACACCCATTCAAGACATGTCTGGCGGCAACATGGGCTTCAGTGCACTTGTTCACTAAGCACTACTGCATGGATATACAGATGAACAAGGAAGCACAAGTAGGACAAAGTGCTTCAACATATATTCAACAACCAACGCTCATCTTCCACCCAGCCGCCACAAACTTAACAAACCGCTACAAAATCTATGCACAACATAGTGAATCCAGAAAGATTCACACTGCAAAACAAATAGTTTCTTACGTGTCGGTGTAGTTTTGTAGCTTGAAGATCTTTCTGGATTTACTAGCGAACCCACCCACCTACGCCAGAAAGACGAGGCAGGAGAAAAAAGTGGAAATACAAGGAATAAAATACAAACAGACACTTTGAGACAAAGTGAAAAATCATTTACTTCAAGGAGGAACTTGAAAACATTGCCAAGGATTCACGAACAGAACGCAAAACAAGGGAAAAAAGAATACGAAGATGGCGCCTAAAGGTGGGAGCTTCCGCAGGAAGCGTGCTGACGTCACCGGAAGTACACCAGAAGGTGGGACGTCGATGCCCACCTGAGCTACGAAAAGAAAGAAAGAAAAGAGTACGATTCCGGACCCAACCACTAGACCGCGGAATAATGCGCAGCATAGTGAATCCAGAAAGATCTTCAAGCTGCAAAACTACACCGACAGGTAAGAAACTATTTATTCCTGGTCAAGATAGCAATGTTTTCTAAAACATTGCAGCAGTGCAAAGAGCACTATATTGCCATAGAGCAACAGCTCACTTATGCCCCAGAGCCCAGTTACCCCTCCAGTCACTTATTAACTGCATTTTACCCAATGACCCTGCAGTGTTCTGCTGCATTTTGGCTGCATCCATGATGCTTACAGACACTGCACGGCTACAATCCACGGTTAGAGAAGAGATGTGATTGAAGCGTAAAGATCTCAAAACTGAGGCGACTTCTCTCCAGTTCGTATGGCTTTACCTGCCTTCCTTTGTGTGGCTAATGGCTCTTGGTACTTGCCCCTATTTCACCCGAAGTAAAAAATAGAAGTGTGGTATTTGCCTTGGCACAGACTTCAGTTCGGTTTCACAAATGAACTGGGACTGCTCCGGCTTCTATTACCTTTACATCGGCAAAAGAATCCTCCTGTACTTGATGGTATTGCACAGAGTGACTTTAAAATACTCCCATCTTTTCATGCTTGACAAATCCAACAGAATTTACCTCCGACTTTCCTTGTACCTCATTGCGAGGCTTCATGAATTACGCAATGGTCTAGTTGCATGTGGGCCTCAAGATACGCAACCACAGAGCATGAGCCCTTCCTTCCCAACACTGGATGCCAGAAGCCTTCATGTGCAGTTGACCCTGGCGTGCATAGTTAACCACGCCTTCCATAAACCTGGTGCACCTTTCATTGCTATCTAATGCCGTCACTGCAGCCCAGCCAGTCATCTCTGCTCTTCCTCTGCATTATTCGGCTACACTGGTCATACTCTTGCTGATCTAACCCCTTCCTGGCTTTGAAGCTTTGGAACCTCTCACTCATGGATTTGACGCATTTTCACTCGTCTGGGATTGTGTAAACTGCTTCTTCTATCTGTAGTCTCCTCAGAGCCTCGCTACTGACTTCCTTATCTTCTGACCAAGGGTCTAACTTGTTGGTTAATGTCACACTTTGCCAATGTATTAAGTAGTACATTGTGGTGGAATATTGTGTTGCCTTGTGCTACTTGCGTATGTTAATTAAATTATGCAACTAAAAGTGTGCACCTACATTTACATATTTGTTTAATCTTTCGTGTATGCTTTATTCTTGCAGAAAAGGACAGGGACGTCCAGATTGGGCAATTTTTGGCAGAATCACCGAACATAATGAGACTTTACTGTTCAAAGAAAAGTTCCTGGACTGGACGGAAATGAAGAAACCTGCTGAAAAGAATGCAATTGAGGAAGTCCAGCCACATAAGGTACTGCGGTTTAACAGTGTGGTGTTAAATGGGTCTGGTTTACCGTAAGCTGCTTTAGGGGAACATCTCAAAACATGGGATTGAATATGGAGTGCTTTAAGAGTATCCGTAAACCAGGGAAAGCGTGCCATGTGCACAGCACTTATTATTCTTGGAACGGAAAATAATTGCTGGTCAACCTTCTGTTATACTTGCCTAACTGATGTAAAGGCCTTTTTTTATTTTTGGGTGACTTTGGATAGCGCCCTTGCACTTCAGTTATTTGACTGAAAATGTGGAGAATTAAATACACTTAAGAGGACTAACTGCAGAAAATGCAAGCTGCGTTTCCAATATTGTGGTGTTGAGGCTCGGTTCAGGATACTCTAGTGGGACGGGGATGTGAACACTGGTTCAAGCCTGCTGCCGTCAATACTCCAGTGCCCCAATCCATATCCTTTCACTGCCTTTTCGGCGCCATTTCTAACAATCCTAGTTAAGCTGAGTCTTAGTGAGGCCATCGGTAGCCTTCACGTGTCACTTGCTGCAGAGTCTGCTCACACTGTGCGGCACTGACCGCAGCTGTCCATCACTGACCTCGAGAACCACGCGAGGGTGGAGTGGCGAAACTGCGGAGTTGCATCCATCTTTTTAAACTTTTTTTTTTTTGTTTACATCTGGTTGGGTTGCAAAGCCTACTTCATTTACTCCAGGGTGCCTTTATTGACCATTAATATCCCTTGTTGAATTCTTGTCTCCTGGGTCTCTTTCCAGAGCAAATTAGGATTGTGGCTGTAGGTTTGGGAGTCAGTGTTGCTTGACGCTGCAGAGTGGCATTGATATTTTTATAATTTGGGAACTTATATTCTCTACTGACCTTGAAACTTATTGTACATGGAGAAGCAAAGTGCTCCTTTATCCCAGAAGCCAACCTTTTCCCACCAGCATTTCCCCATAATCCTTTGTATCGTGGATTAGCGCAATTACCTTTTGCAATTTTGTTAATTTCAGTATCATCATCTTCCCTAAATGATCCCGCCTCAGCTTTAATTCGGTTCTGCCCATAACGCTGGGATGCCCTCTGGGAACTACGTTCTTTATAAAACCTGCTCATTTCATTTCATCATGTTCCGACTAGGTATACTCCCTTTAAAGGCCCACACAAGGAGTGACCTCGATGAAAATATTGGTTTATATGACAAATGCAATAATTGAATCCAGGTTTTAATACATGTTTTATATTCCTGCTCTAATAAGGAGGGAGTAGAGGCTAGAAATCGCTTTTATAAAAACTAATGTTTTTAGATATAACCTCTCCTCCACCGACTTGATTGCTTTCTTGAAATCTCCACCGAATAAATTGGTTTGCTATAAACTGTATAAGTTCATGAAATCTGTTTTATCCTTTTAAATGAGATTTTTATAGATGTGTTTGTAAAATAATTTTATAAAAAGTGATGGAATCCTGTATTTTGCTTAATTGTAGATCTCATAATATCTAAATCAATAAAGTTAATTGATTGACCTGATCCTGAAAAGAGCCTAGTTAATACTGAGACTACAATATGGAGCCACACTTTGCATCCCATTAACCCTAACAACCCTCTTTGTTTTTATTCATAAAATGCTGGGAAAGCCATCTACATTAGTTTTTCCTTATCTTATTTAAAACACATGTTGACTTCCTATTAGTGAGACGCAATGGCAATTACTACACACCAATTATCTAGTCATAAACAGAAAGCTATTGAGGAAGTTTAGTGTATGGTAATAGTTTTTTCAGTAGTGTGATTACACCGACAACCATTTAATCTGGGTTCTTAAAAAAAACTTTAAAAAGCAAACATCTATTTGATTATATCTGAAGTAATTTGAAAATAAGCTTTTATGAGCTCCTAAACATGAATGCTGCAATATTTGTGTTTGTAAGACATCTGTGCTAAAAAGCAATTTCAAATTAGAGAAAGCTTGCAATTCTCACAACAGTCCATGCATATGAAGCTCCTGAGTGACCTCCGGCAGCTTTTTGAAGCGACTGCTTCGGCAGTCCAAGCATTGTTGCATCTCAAAGCAGAAATCAGCCCTGCAAAACTGCTGTAAACATGGATCCACTCTCATTCAGACCTTGGCTACATGAGAGTTGAAAGTAGAAATCCCATGGCTGAAGCTTAGCTTTTCTTTACCATTGCCAGCGGTAGGATATGTATCTTTGGAGACGGACTCAATCTCTATTGGGGAGAGGATGTGGAGCAGCGGCCAGAGCTGCCGACTCAGGAGCTGGGGATCCGGTTCGAGTCTGTCAGCGCAACTCTCCCCATGGACAATGCCTAGATACCCTTGCTGGTGATAAGTCGCCCTATATAAATTTACAAACCTTCTCACTTCTCCCAAAAACAGGTTCCCGTTATGTGGTTCAGCTGGTTTCTTGACGCCGGATTCTGGATATTTATATAGTTTATATATGTGTGCCTCATATCAGTTCCACTCTCTGACCTACAGAAGCCTTTGGAATGCCCCTCCATATAGACTGTCTCGTACGGTTTTGGCGCCACAGCCCTACTTGGGTTGGAATCTGGAACAGTGTCCGTCGGTGTGTGCTGTTTAGGTTAAATTGTCTTCCTTTTTAAATGTGTTACAGATGCTTGGTGGCGAATAAGATGGAAAGACAAGTTGTGTAATTTATGTAAGGGTGATGTACAAATGTTAGATCACATTTTATTTCTGTCCCGCTTTAAAATCCCAGCAGATGTTTTTACTAAAAAAACTATCTTCATGAAGTATGATATTAATTCAGCTAGTTAAAGAACAAAACAGTGGCCAATACTGGATAAACTTCAAAAGTGATCTAGTTGAAACCTTTATGAATCAAACATAACGGTCCGTTTTGCGTCACTAGTCCAATTTTTATTTTATACACTAGTTGAGCTTTGCAATTGAAATCATGTCAAAAATTAAATATGCATGTATAGACGATTAGAATGTTAGACATATCAAACCAGCAGTTTTATACATATTTACTATTTACAATTTAAACACATCCTACAAACAACATTCATACTTCACACAACTATACATAAACAACACAATAAGGCCCTTTGTCAACAAAAGAATAAGTAATAAAGCCAATAGATGGTATAATTTCCCTAGTTCAAACTATTTACAATTATATGTATTGAACATAAATTCTTATTATAAATTCTGTCAATGGCCAAGTTCGTGTGGTAGACAATCGACAATTTTCGTAATGACACTAGACAAAAGAACTACGACATATGGTAGAAAAGAGGTCAAGAAACCTAAAAAATGAATGAAGGCACAATTTTGTCACAGACTTCTCAAAGTCCGAAGCATTCAAGCCAGACATCATGATTTGTTAAACTTAGCTTACCGGGCTATGCAGCACTTACAACTTAGTGCCCGTAGTGTCATTACGAAAATTGTCGATTGTCTACCACACACGAACTTGGCCATTGACCGAATTTACAAGGTATAGTGGTGTTGCCAGCTGGTGGCGTGTTTATTTAAATCTGAATTTAAGAGCTGATTTTTTAATCACTTGTTTGGTCTCTGTTGTAGAAATGGTTGGTCCTGATGAGAACCCCGACATCAGGGGTTTGAAACTCGTCGACCAGAACTAAAATTGACTGGACTCTTTGTCAGCCATGAACATTTAAAAAGTGTCATCCCTGACTTTATAATAAGAATTTATGTTCAATACATATAATTGTAAATAGTTTGAACTAGGGAAATTATACCATCTATTGGCTTTATTACTTATTCTTTTGTTGGCAAAGGGCCTTATTGTGTTGTTTATGTATAGTTGTGTGAATGAAGTATGAATGTTGTTTGTAGGATGTGTTTAAATTGTAAATATGTATAAAACTGCTGGTTTGATATGTCTAACCTTCTAATCGTCTATACATGCATATTTAATTTTTGACATGATTTCAATTGCAAAGCTCAACTAGTGTATAAAATAAAAATTGGACTAGTGACGCAAAACGGACCGTTATGTTTGATTCATAAACGTTTCAACTAGATCACTTTTGAAGTTTATCCAGTATTGGCCACTGTTTTGTTCTTTAGTTATATTTGGCTTAGCCTTACTGGGAGCAGCCAGGACCCTGTGTTGTTTTTTCCATTAATTCAGCTAGAGCAGCAACTCCTATGCTTTACTGTCCAGGAAATGAATTGATGTTGCACAATGTTTCGTTTTTGAAAATGTTTTATTGTTTTCTGTTGGTATTGAACGAACAAGACCCCCCTGGCTTCGGATACTTTACGCCAAGGTAAAATAATGTAAAGAAGTTGCAATATGCAATTTACATAGTCGGCGGTGTTCACCATGTATGTATGAGCGTTACAAACACAATAGGCCCTGACAGGGAAGATACATAGACAAAATAATAAATATGGACCATGAATCAGTACTATATTATGGCTGTCCAGCCGGATAAAGTGATTTTAATGATGTTTCAGAACACAAAAGCAAGGTTAACTCATCTACAGAGCTCACCCGGACACCTTGGATTCTGAGTTCATTGTGCCTCCCCTAGCGCAGCGGCTCACACGTTGCCCGCACCATCGTGGTGCAGCTTTTGGTTTTCTATCGTTAGATCAAGTCCACATTGATCCACACCAAGGTCATTGTGCCCTAACCCAGCGCCACTGGCATCGCATTGGACACGCGGACGCGGTCCATTTAACTTCTCTTCTCTTTCTCTGTCATAATCCACATGCGCCATCTCCCTTGTGACACTGTGTTGGTTCAGCCAACTGGCCCCCTTCAGTAAGGTCTATTCGCATTGCTTCTGCATGCCATTAATTGCCACACCATTACAAAAATACTTGCCTTGTGCATATTCGCTCAGCAAATTTCTCTCAGGCATGTAACGTTACATCCTGATGATGATCCCAGTATGGTTTTTACGGAATCGAAATGTTGTCTACCTTATGCACACCATAAACACAATCCAAATGATTATTTAAGTGCAACTGTGTTGTTACCTATCTTTGCTAGTTTCATTTTATATATAACTTACAAGCTCTTGTCTTGCCTGAGTTTTTTGGTAATTGTGTGATGTGTTATATGTATTGCGTTGGATGCAGGATTGTGTCCCACTTTATCCTTGCTTTTGTGATCTGAAACATTAAAATCTGTGTATGGCTGGACAGCCCTAATATAGCATTGATTCCAGGTCTATATTTGTTTTGTTTATGGATCTTCCCTGTCAGGAACTATTGTGTTTGGAGCGCACTACTACCCAAGGTCCCTGACCATTGCAATTGGGTTTCCTTGTTTCTTTAAACACATATGTATGAGCGGCAGAAAACAATCCCCACTGGCAAACAAATTTTATCAGCCGGAAGAAATGTTTTCAATCATGCATCTTATTAGACAATTACCGGTGACCCTTTTCCATGAAGTCTCCCATCTCCTTTTCCCTATTCTGGAGAGACGCCATATATTGATTATGGAGGACACAAATAAGCTGTTTTTTGTTGTCATCTGCACCAACAGCCTTCCGCGACCATGCACAATAGTAGCTACTTGCCTGGCCAACCCAAAAGCTCTTTAAGGCCCCTCCAAGAAGTAGAAAAGTAGTATAAAAATGCTACAAAACACTACAATCTTTTTAGTTCAGTTGATCAATGCGATGCGAAACTGACAATCTGTGCCCTTGGCTACATAAAACTCATCTCTGAATGGAAGGATCCATCAGTATACATCCATGCACCAGAACAGCTTTCCACGCTTGGTGAATGTTGATGTTCTCCCAGAATATGTCATTCTCCAAACTATGGGTGATGTTACTTTTGATGCAGAGTGAGGTCACAAATGTATGAGGGAGCTGCTTTGTGCCCCGTTTCCGTCTCTGTGGATTTGTCTTGAAAATATCCTTCATACAAACACTTTTTCCCGAAACTTGTTGGTTTTCATTTATGTGAACTGAAAATGTGCTGATTTTCTGTTTTTTTATAAACTGAAGCTTTTCTGTGGGTATCTATATGCTTTCCTTTTGCTTTCGGACCTGTTCACACTTAGTCTGTTTAATGGTGCAGTGATGCACCCTGAAGTAGAGAAAGTAAACAGGAAAAAAGCATTAGTAATGAATTGCTCACTTGTTGTTTTCATATACGCTAGCGTTCTAAAGAATGCATTGTCATTTCAAGGTTGTCTGTTGATTGGGGTGACTTAAGAGCGGAATGTAAGTATCCAGCAACAGGCCGCATAAACCGCAACCAAGGACCAGAAACCGCGAATGTATTGAACAATTCACAATCCATTCACAGTACTACTGTTTATTTCAATGCTTAACTAGGTTGTTAAATGTTACTTTAAGTTAAGTCAAAATATCTCTTTCCAAATTCTACCCTTACAGGAAGATCAGAAAACAGACTTCAAGCCATACAACGTCATGCTCATGGTTCCAGTCCCCCAGACCGCTGTTGGGACAGTCTTGGATGGATTGAACATTGGCAGAGGCTATGGGTTTGTGGAAGGAGATGACAGGAGGCAGTTGGAAATCATAACCGAGTCAGTAGACGTGTGGCATATCCTGGAGTTTGACTACAGCAGGTTACCCAAGCAAAGTATTGGACAGTTTCATGAGGGTGATACGTATGTGGTTAAGTGGAAGTACATGGTCAGCACAACAGGTCAGTATTTGATTTTGTTTATCTGTATGGCAAAATTGTTTTTGCATGTACATGGGTGTATTTTTCCAAAGCAATAAGTATTTAAAACTCATTTGACTGCTATCAAACCTCAGACCTTATAAGAACCAGTGTATATTTTTTAACATTTTGTGGAGGCAAATTCTTCCACAGATGAGTTTATACACCTTTAATGCATTTGAAAATCTGAGTTACGGTTTTCAGATAATCTGGTAAATTATGGTTTGGCAACTTTACTCAAGAACCCAAAAGAGTGACCCATACTAATGGGGACCTCTTCCTCATTTTCACCTGTGCAGGCCTTGCAAAGACTGTAAAGCCATTCATTTCAAGTTATTCCATTGATAGTGTGGACAGTTTTTGCCTGGGTTGTAACTTTGCCTTAGGATTCTATATCTCCAAAAGGAATTGAAAAATGCCGTTTAGATGGTTTAAACTACTTGCTTTATTGCACCAGAAAAGATCTGTAGCAATTTTCCTGATCTGTTAAACTCCACTGTAAGGACTACTTTCTTTGCACACGCTTGGTCCCCTCGAGCCGCAACCCTGAT
Source organism: Lissotriton vulgaris (assembly GCF_964263255.1). NCBI lineage: Eukaryota > Metazoa > Chordata > Amphibia > Caudata > Salamandridae > Lissotriton > Lissotriton vulgaris. The sequence goes on along the minus strand of NC_141698.1, from coordinate 724,153,188 downwards.
GGCTTCCTCCTTTTCTTTTTTTTTTTTTTTGCCCGAAGATATATCCACTTTTACTTGTACCCCCTATGATCCATCTACCGTTTTGGGGCCCCTAGGAACTGCCCCACCATTCTTGGGTCCTCCTGGGTTCACCCCTATATGCAACCACGGCTCACCCCCTCAGGCTGCTCTCCCCAAGTCATTACCCCTCAGCCAGCTAGGGTCTCCCACTTCTTCAACACACTATCCCTGAAGTAAGTGTGTGTTTCTACTGCTTTTTACATGTCTGACTCGGGGAAGAAAGCCCTGTTCAGGGCCTGCTCTTCCTGCAGCAAGAAAAGAATACATGTGGATGATAGGCACGACCTGTGCTTGTATTGCCTTTACCCGGACCATAATTCGGAGAAATGCACTATCTGTCGGTCTTTTCCAAAAAAGACTGTGAGAGACAGGGAAGGTCGCCTTCTGATTTGGTTGGACAGGCTTAAGAACAGAGACAATCTGGACTCCTCTGTGGGGCAGCGTTTCCAGGACCTCTGCTGTCTCAAACAAGAGGCCAAGGGAAGCTTCCCCGGGCCCCTCAGACACTCCTCCTACGAAGACCCACAAAAAGTCTTCAGAGGCGAGATCTGCGTCATCCTCAGTGTCTGCTAAGGAGGGTAAAACCTTTAAAGTGCCTGCTCCGTCCTCCAGACAAAGCCAGAGGACTACTTCAGTCAAAACCACAGTGTCTACCACATCAGCATCCTCGCCCTCAGCATCGACGACGATGACTACGTCCTCCTCATCTTCAGGTAGACCTGTTTCTTCAATTATTCCCCTGACATCGTCGTCGACGACAAAGACCATGTCGACAACGAAGACCACACCGTCGACGACGCAGTCACCAGCGACGAGCCCATCGTCAAAACTGGCGACGACAAGAGTGTCGACGAGAGACTCGTCGACGAGACCATCGTCTACGAAGGCACCGTCGATGAAGACGACGACTTCACAGTCGTCGACAACCAAGATCCCTTCGTCCACCCCACCGTCGACGACGACCCCGTCGACTAAGACCCCGTCGACGAAGACCCCGTCGACGAAGACCCCGTCGACGACGACACCAAAGGCTCCGTCGACTGACTCGACGACGACACCGTCGACGGACGACTCGTCGTCGAATGAACCATGGAAAAAATCGAAACTGGTGGAGGCACCGTCCATGATGTTACCACCGTCGACGGTCCCCTCGACGACGACAGGCTCTACCATGCAGTCTGGCAAACCAGGCAAACCACTAATTACCCCGGAAACGACGTCTCCAAGTAAAGTGGAAAAGCATCCACCTCAAGAAATTTTCCAAAGCGAAGAATCCGAAGAGGATGACCATCTGGATCCCGCTACTTCAGTCTCAGAACTTCACATAAAATGCCAAAGCACTGATGAGGAACGGGAGGAATTCACCTATCAGGAACACTCCGTCCACGCCAGTGTCCGCACTGAAGTCACCCCCATGATATGCTTACCAGCAACCCTGGTTGATGACTTACGACTTCTTGTGCAAGACTACAAGCAACGCTTTCCGGAGGCTAACAGAGGCGGTCAAGCGCCTAAGAGTCCCGCACCAGGGGACAAGGGGGATCAGACACCTCCAGCTCAAGTACAGGTGTCCGCACCGGAACGCACTCACCTTCCCCATCAAACCCAACACGACGTCCAGCCTCAAGTGGTGGTTTCTTCGGACGATGAGGAGGAAGAGGAAGAACTGGAGGAAGGAGAGGTCCAGGAGGTTCACTCGGACCACTCGGACCAGGATGAAGAGGATGAATATATAGCATCATCCCCAGCTTCACCACAACCACGCCAAGCGGACTCCCCCCCCCCCCCCCCCCCCCCCCGGTCGACATTGCTGGCTTCCACAAGCTGGTGGAGAGAGCGGCGAAGAGATTCCACATGGTGGTGGAATCCACGGAAACTGACTGTTTCCTGCACGACTTTAAGGAACAGGCTCAGAAATCTGCAAAAACTGTTCCGATCATAGAATTTTTGTGGGAACAAGGAAAGAAGTTAATGCTAACTCCTGCTTCAGTGCCGGCGGTGGTCCCACGCCTAGATAAGAAATACAGAGCACCACTCACTGCGGCGGCTTGCCTTAATGGTCACCCCAAACCGGACTCGGTAGTGACGCAGGCGGCTCAGAAACACTCCCGCAACCCTTCCTCACCACTGTCCGCTCCCCCGGACAAAGAGGGCAGGAAACTTGACACGATTGGTAAACGTTTCACATCCACATCGGCCATGTCCATCAAGGTGGCCAACTCCATTGCCTTGCTGGGGCGTTACAATCGCCAGCTGTGGGAGGACATTGCCCCTTACCTAAAGGAACTGCCTGATGACGTCCAGGGTGAGGTGAAAGCGCTCCTCGTGGAAGGTCAATCTTCTGCAGCGGAACTCATAGACTGTGCTATCGACGCAGCCATGACAGGCTTCCGTCAACTTGCGGGAGCTGCTGTACTGAGACGCCAAGGATGGCTAAGAGCGACTTCATTCCGCCAAGAAGTCCAAGCAAAGGTTCTGGACATGCCCTTCGACGGCCAGCACCTGTTTGGAGAAAAGGTCGACGAAGCTCTACAGGCCATTAAGAAGGACACAGACACGGCAAGGGCACTGGGCTCTCTGCAGTCTAGAAACCAGTCCTTTCGGGGCAACAGGCCCAGAGGTCAGTCCTCCTATCGAGGCTCATATCAAAACAGGTCCTCATCCTCGTTCTCATACAATCACAAAGGCCAGTACCAAAACAAACAACACCAAGGCCGACAATCTTCATTCGGAAGGTCAACCTACAGAGGTAAAAATACCAAGAGGGGCGCTGGCGGCCGCCAGTGACCGACTACTCCAGCCAGTCCAAACACCATCTCCATCCTTTCAAATTGGAGGAAAGCTGACCCATTTCCTTCACAATTGGCAGTACATCACCACGGACCGGTGGGTTCTTCAAATTATTCGATTCGGCCACTCTCTCGAATTCACCTCCATCCCTCCCAATACCCCTCCACGCAGACGGGCACACAAACATCCACGCCTGCTTCTGAAGGAACTTTCGACAATGCTACAAAAAGGAGCAATCGAAAGGGTTCCGGCATCCTCAAAGGGGAAAGGATTTTACTCCCACTTCTTTCTTGTACAACAAAAAGAAAACAAGTGGAGACCCATCCTGGATCTCCGGGGACTCAACACCTTCCTGCGGAGCCAATCGTTCAGGATGGTGACGATCCAAGAAATCCTGGGCATTCTAGAGAAAGGAGATTTCATGGTGTCCCTGGACCTCCAGGATGCATACTACCACATCCCCATCCTCAAAAATCACCGGAAATTCCTAAGATTCGAGGTGGCGGGCCGTCACTATCAGTTCAAGGTCCTGCCGTTCGGCCTCAAGTCCGCGCCGCGCATTTTCACGAAATGCCTTGCGCCAGTGGCAGCCTTCCTGCGTCAACTGGGCCACCAGGTCTTCCCCTACCTAGACGACTGGCTGGTGAAAGCAGCCTCACCTGGGGACGCAATCACGTCCTCCAACGCCTGCACCAATCTCTTTCAAAATCTGGGATTGACGCTCAATCTCAGAAAATCATGCATGGTCCCCACAACAAAGATTACCTTCCTAGGAGCCATGTTAGACACAGTGTGCACGAAAGCCTTCCCCTCAAAAGAGCCGCAACCCTGATGGCTTCCTCCTTTTCTTTTTTTTTTTTTTTGCCCGAAGATATATCCACTTTTACTTGTACCCCCTATGATCCATCTACCGTTTTGGGGCCCCTAGGAACTGCCCCACCATTCTTGGGTCCTCCTGGGTTCACCCCTATATGCAACCACGGCTCACCCCCTCAGGCTGCTCTCCCCAAGTCATTACCCCTCAGCCAGCTAGGGTCTCCCACTTCAGTCAGCCTTTATTAGGGCCTCCACTCTCACTGTGCCTTCACTGGTTCCCCACCCCAAGCACATTCCTGATCTCTTTCCCTTAGTCTCCCAATTGGCTGCCCCTCCTGGGCTTGGTAATAGGGCCCCCTATCACCACATCCTGAGCTGGTTGGCTCCTTTGTGCCCTGCGTCGTTGTTGGTTGGCTTCCTCCATTTCTGGTGCACACGTATCCACCCAAGTCTGCACTAGTCTCCATAGTTCGCCTGTCTTGTGTGCATCAGCTGATTCCCTGCACCCTATGTACCAGCCATTATCCAGTATTCGGGGTGTCTTTCATAGATTCACATGCCTGAATCATTCCCCGTCGTCGAGACGGGAGCCTCCGGTAAATAAAAAAGTAATGTCCATAGACATACATAGAGAGAAAGGGTCCAAGGGTCTCCCCTTAGTAGCCTTTCCTTGTCCTTATGTAAAAAGGACCAAACTGACATAGTCAGCCAATCAGCTCCGACCTCCCTCTAGAACCTTCCTGGGACGAGCCTCAGTCCCTCAGATTTTCTACCGCACGTTGTGCTAGGGAGTCTCCTGCCTGAGCTCTCCTCAGGATTACTCTAAATTCACCAAACTTTCTTTGAAAGTGTTCTCTGAAACCTCAAAACTCTTCAAGGACTTCTTCAACACACTATCCCTGAAGTAAGTGTGTGTTTCTACTGCTTTTTACATGTCTGACTCGGGGAAGAAAGCCCTGTTCAGGGCCTGCTCTTCCTGCAGCAAGAAAAGAATACATGTGGATGATAGGCACGACCTGTGCTTGTATTGCCTTTACCCGGACCATAATTCGGAGAAATGCACTATCTGTCGGTCTTTTCCAAAAAAGACTGTGAGAGACAGGGAAGGTCGCCTTCTGATTTGGTTGGACAGGCTTAAGAACAGAGACAATCTGGACTCCTCTGTGGGGCAGCGTTTCCAGGACCTCTGCTGTCTCAAACAAGAGGCCAAGGGAAGCTTCCCCGGGCCCCTCAGACACTCCTCCTACGAAGACCCACAAAAAGTCTTCAGAGGCGAGATCTGCGTCATCCTCAGTGTCTGCTAAGGAGGGTAAAACCTTTAAAGTGCCTGCTCCGTCCTCCAGACAAAGCCAGAGGACTACTTCAGTCAAAACCACAGTGTCTACCACATCAGCATCCTCGCCCTCAGCATCGACGACGATGACTACGTCCTCCTCATCTTCAGGTAGACCTGTTTCTTCAATTATTCCCCTGACATCGTCGTCGACGACAAAGACCATGTCGACAACGAAGACCACACCGTCGACGACGCAGTCACCAGCGACGAGCCCATCGTCAAAACTGGCGACGACAAGAGTGTCGACGAGAGACTCGTCGACGAGACCATCGTCTACGAAGGCACCGTCGATGAAGACGACGACTTCACAGTCGTCGACAACCAAGATCCCTTCGTCCACCCCACCGTCGACGAAGACCTCGTCGACGACCCCGTCGACTAAGACCCCGTCGACTAAGACCCCGTCGACGAAGACCCCGTCGACGAAGACCCCGTCGACGAAGACCCCGTCGACGACGACACCAAAGGCTCCGTCGACTGACTCGACGACGACACCGTCGACGGACGACTCGTCGTCGAATGAACCATGGAAAAAATCGAAACTGGTGGAGGCACCGTCCATGATGTTACCACCGTCGACGGTCCCCTCGACGACGACAGGCTCTACCATGCAGTCTGGCAAACCAGGCAAACCACTAATTACCCCGGAAACGACGTCTCCAAGTAAAGTGGAAAAGCATCCACCTCAAGAAATTTTCCAAAGCGAAGAATCCGAAGAGGATGACCATCTGGATCCCGCTACTTCAGTCTCAGAACTTCACATAAAATGCCAAAGCACTGATGAGGAACGGGAGGAATTCACCTATCAGGAACACTCCTTCCGTCCACGCCAGTGTCCGCACTGAAGTCACCCCCATGATATGCTTACCAGCAACCCTGGTTGATGACTTACGACTTCTTGTGCAAGACTACAAGCAACGCTTTCCGGAGGCTAACAGAGGCGGTCAAGCGCCTAAGAGTCCCGCACCAGGGGACAAGGGGGATCAGACACCTCCAGCTCAAGTACAGGTGTCCGCACCGGAACGCACTCACCTTCCCCATCAAACCCAACACGACGTCCAGCCTCAAGTGGTGGTTTCTTCGGACGATGAGGAGGAAGAGGAAGAACTGGAGGAAGGAGAGGTCCAGGAGGTTCACTCGGACCACTCGGACCAGGATGAAGAGGATGAATATATAGCATCATCCCCAGCTTCACCACAACCACGCCAAGCGGACTCCCCCCCCCCCCCCCCCCCCCCCGGTCGACATTGCTGGCTTCCACAAGCTGGTGGAGAGAGCGGCGAAGAGATTCCACATGGTGGTGGAATCCACGGAAACTGACTGTTTCCTGCACGACTTTAAGGAACAGGCTCAGAAATCTGCAAAAACTGTTCCGATCATAGAATTTTTGTGGGAACAAGGAAAGAAGTTAATGCTAACTCCTGCTTCAGTGCCGGCGGTGGTCCCACGCCTAGATAAGAAATACAGAGCACCACTCACTGCGGCGGCTTGCCTTAATGGTCACCCCAAACCGGACTCGGTAGTGACGCAGGCGGCTCAGAAACACTCCCGCAACCCTTCCTCACCACTGTCCGCTCCCCCGGACAAAGAGGGCAGGAAACTTGACACGATTGGTAAACGTTTCACATCCACATCGGCCATGTCCATCAAGGTGGCCAACTCCATTGCCTTGCTGGGGCGTTACAATCGCCAGCTGTGGGAGGACATTGCCCCTTACCTAAAGGAACTGCCTGATGACGTCCAGGGTGAGGTGAAAGCGCTCCTCGTGGAAGGTCAATCTTCTGCAGCGGAACTCATAGACTGTGCTATCGACGCAGCCATGACAGGCTTCCGTCAACTTGCGGGAGCTGCTGTACTGAGACGCCAAGGATGGCTAAGAGCGACTTCATTCCGCCAAGAAGTCCAAGCAAAGGTTCTGGACATGCCCTTCGACGGCCAGCACCTGTTTGGAGAAAAGGTCGACGAAGCTCTACAGGCCATTAAGAAGGACACAGACACGGCAAGGGCACTGGGCTCTCTGCAGTCTAGAAACCAGTCCTTTCGGGGCAACAGGCCCAGAGGTCAGTCCTCCTATCGAGGCTCATATCAAAACAGGTCCTCATCCTCGTTCTCATACAATCACAAAGGCCAGTACCAAAACAAACAACACCAAGGCCGACAATCTTCATTCGGAAGGTCAACCTACAGAGGTAAAAATACCAAGAGGGGCGCTGGCGGCCGCCAGTGACCGACTACTCCAGCCAGTCCAAACACCATCTCCATCCTTTCAAATTGGAGGAAAGCTGACCCATTTCCTTCACAATTGGCAGTACATCACCACGGACCGGTGGGTTCTTCAAATTATTCGATTCGGCCACTCTCTCGAATTCACCTCCATCCCTCCCAATACCCCTCCACGCAGACGGACACACAAACATCCACGCCTGCTTCTGAAGGAACTTTCGACAATGCTACAAAAAGGAGCAATCGAAAGGGTTCCGGCATCCTCAAAGGGGAAAGGATTTTACTCCCACTTCTTTCTTGTACAACAAAAAGAAAACAAGTGGAGACCCATCCTGGATCTCCGGGGACTCAACACCTTCCTGCGGAGCCAATCGTTCAGGATGGTGACGATCCAAGAAATCCTGGGCATTCTAGAGAAAGGAGATTTCATGGTGTCCCTGGACCTCCAGGATGCATACTACCACATCCCCATCCTCAAAAATCACCGGAAATTCCTAAGATTCGAGGTGGCGGGCCGTCACTATCAGTTCAAGGTCCTGCCGTTCGGCCTCAAGTCCGCGCCGCGCATTTTCACGAAATGCCTTGCGCCAGTGGCAGCCTTCCTGCGTCAACTGGGCCACCAGGTCTTCCCCTACCTAGACGACTGGCTGGTGAAAGCAGCCTCACCTGGGGACGCAATCACGTCCTCCAACGCCTGCACCAATCTCTTTCAAAATCTGGGATTGACGCTCAATCTCAGAAAATCATGCATGGTCCCCACAACAAAGATTACCTTCCTAGGAGCCATGTTAGACACAGTGTGCACGAAAGCCTTCCCCTCAAAAGAGAGGACAGACAAGATATTATCTCTGGCCACGGCTGTGGCAAAGACAACGCACCTGAAAGTTCGGACTTAAACCTCCCTCCTGGGGATGATGTCTTCCTGCATACTCCTCATCCCACACTGCAGGCTCAGAATGCGTCCCTTACAGGAGGCACTCGCGAGCCAATGGACCCAAAGCACTGGCTCATTCGAGGACATCCTTCGGATCACACCGAAAATTTGCAAAGCTCTACAATGGTGGACACGTCGCCAAAATCTAACAGTGGGCTTACCGTTTCTCCTCCCAGCATCACCGCTGGTGATAACAACGGACGCCTCCCTAGAGGGATGGGGCGCGGTGCTCCAGGACCTACAGATCAGCGGCAAATGGAATTCTCAAGAGCAATCGCTCCATATAAACCTCTTGGAGCTAAGAGCAGTGTATCTGGCTCTCCAAGCCTTCTTACCCCGCATCCAGAAATCCCCAGTGCTCGTCAGGACAGACAACACCACGACGATGCACTATCTAAACAAACAAGGGGGAACACGTTCGCTCTCGCTCTCACGCGAATCGCAGACGATCTGGAACTGGCTGGTGCTGCACGAAATCCAACTCAAAGCGGAATATGTCCCGGGAAAGGACAATACCATCGCGGACGCCCTGAGCAGGCAAAAGTCCCTCTCCCACGAGTGGGAACTATCGGACAGCGCCCTCACTCACATCTTTTCTCTTTGGGGAGTCCCAAACATCGACCTCTTTGCCACCAAGAGGAACGCCAAATGCCCGTGCTACGCAAGTTGGCATCCCCAACCAGGATCACTAGGAAATGCATTTTCCATCGGATGGTACAGCGTCTTTGCATACGCCTTTCCTCCATTCCCGATGATTTCACGGCTCCTCAGAAAAATGAAGGCGGAACCATGCACCCTGATCCTGATTGCCCCGTCCTGGCCGAGGCAACACTGGTTCTCGGATCTGCTTCGACTCTCCATCAAATCACCGATTCGCCTGAACCAACACCCGGCCCTTCTGACGATGTCCAACGGGCAAGTGCAACACCCGAACCTCCAATCGCTCAAATTATCAGCCTGGCTCCTGAGCACAGAGAGTTCGGTGGCCTAAATATCCCACAAGACTGCAGGGATGTACTAGCCAAAGCAAGGGCAGACAGTACGAACAAGACCTACTGTCTCAAATGGAAGAGGTTCTGCATATGGTGCTCAGACCAGGGCTTACGGCCCCTCGCCATCACACCTGAACAGATATTACCATACCTCCTGCATTTGGCCCAGTCGGGACTGGCGCATGCATCCATCAAAGTTCACCTGGCAGCAATCTCGAGGTTCACCAGGACGGTCACAGGACCTTCTCTATGGTCTAGTCGGCTAGTCAAGCAATTCCTCAAAGGGCTGTACAGATCCTTCCCGAGGCCTCAAAGTACCTCCCACATGGCAGCTTAACCTGGTACTCCACCAACTCATGCGTCACCCGTTTGAGCCCATTCACAGGGCATCTCTTCAACACCTCTCATGGAAAACAGCGCTCTTGCTCGCTCTAACTTCGGCCAGAAGGGTTAGCGAGCTGCAAGCCTTGTCCATTCAAGAACCATATCTACAATTCAGACATGATAGGGTGATACTGCGACCAAACCCTAAGTTCATTCCAAAAGTACCTTCGGACTTCCATCTCAACGAACCATTGGTCCTTAGGTCATTCTTCGCCAACCCTTCCACAGCAGCGGAAAGATCGCTGCATTCTTTGGACCTTATGAGGTGCCTGAAGTTCTACCTGGACAAGACTAAGGATCTCAGAAAATCCTCACAGCTGTTCGTGGCATACAGCAGGCCACGAATGGGCCTACCCCTCACAAAGCAAAGCATCTCCAGATGGATCTCCTCTGCGATTTCATTCTGCCACGACAAGGCCGGCCGGCCTCTGAATGATCATGTTACTGCTCATTCCACCAGGGCGATGTCCACGTCAGCGGCGCTGTTTGCAGGAGTGCCAATCCTGGACATCTGCAGGGCGGCGACCTGGAAGTCACCGCATACTTTCTCCAGACACTACTGCCTGGATATCGAACTCCAGAAGGATGCGGCAGTGGGCCAGGCGGTGCTTCGCCATCTCTTTCAGTAAGGTGAGCCTTCCTACATCCAGCCTTCCAGGTATGCACATTATTGCTCTGATGATATTATGTCTAAGCTGTCTCTTTATTGTATGATATTATATGCATTATCTACTATGACGGCAGAGCAACTCTGTTTTACAAATGTGCTACTACGATTGCTAGCTACTCTGATTCAGGCATGTGAATCTATGAAAGACACCCCTAATACTGGATAAGAAATGCGTTACTTACCTGTAACAGCAGTTATCCAGTATTGGTGTCTTTCATAGATTCACATGCAACCCTCCCGCCTCCCCGGGAAGGACTCACCTCCCTCTCGGAACTATATTACGCCAAAACCTAGCTGGGTGCGTACGAAAATCTGAGGGACTGAGGCTCCTCCCAGGAAGGTTCTAGAGGGAGGTCGGAGCTGATTGGCTGACTATGTCAGTTTGGTCCTTTTTACATAAGGACAAGGAAAGGCTACTGAGGGGAGACCCTTGGACCCTTTCTCTCTATGTATGTCTATGGACATTACTTTTTTATTTACCGGAGGCTCCCGTCTCGACGACGGGGAATGATTCAGGCATGTGAATCTATGAAAGACACCAATACTGGATAACTGCTGTTACAGGTAAGTAACGCATTTCTTCCAGACCCTCTTTCAATAAGTGCTTCCATGTGTAACCCATCAGTGCTTCTCATTTTCACTGATTCACCATGAATTCCCATCATGTCCTGTGCTGCATCTTGGCCACCAGTGTATCGTGTGCCTCATTTTCACAATCTGACCTTTTCTTTGTGTCCCTCACATGTCCCCTTGGCTTTTCATCAGTCTTGCATGCTACATCCTTGGTCTGCTTCTGCCTAGATGTGTATTTAAATGCCATCTGTTGCAGTTTTTGTAATCACTTTGTAAATTGTTCACAGTTGGACACAGACAAAAGACAGACACGGTGAGAGTTGCTGGGAAGGAGAAATGTGCATACTTTTTCTGGCAAGGAAGGCATTCAACTGTGAGCGAAAAAGGAACGTCTGCTTTAATGACAGTGGAGTTGGATGAAGAGAGAGGGGCTCAGGTAAGACTAATGGCTACACTCGCTATTGTGAAGCATTTGTTCATTTAAATGGAAATAACATTTATTTCAACTAGAATCAAATTAAATTTCAGTAGGTAGTAGGATTGCATTAGCATTGTCAGTCTGTCACTTACCTCTAGATACGCGTACGATTCATTGGCATTGCCAATGCTTGGAATAGCCAAAACACAGAAAGGGAGTGTGAGAAGGTGACCTGATATGCAGTGCTCACTATTCTAGTGAACACTATGTATCAGTCCAGCAACCCTTATTGATGATTGGTTGTAAGTCAACCTTATAGACCAGCTATCCTAGTAGCGTGGATACGAGCAGTCTAAGGCTAAAGACTCGAGAGGGCGTGTTAAGCCAGCTGTTATACCACACATATACCCCTTGAACACCAAGTGAAAGGACACCACACAAGTGTTATGAAAATAAACAAGATATTTATTAAGAATCACAACAGCCCTGTACTCTTTATGAGGACAGGGTACTAAGCACAAAACAAAACTCTTACGAAAATACTTAAGTTAGCACAGTATATACAAATGCCCGAGGGGCACGGAAAACCATATACTCTGAAAGTGGAATGCGAAATTACTAGCAGGTAAGTACAGTACTAATAGGCTTTGGAATCGCTAGATCTTGACTATAGAATCTTCAGATTACTTCTAGGAGACCCAGGGGACTCGGGTGCAGAGTGTGCACTCTCACGCGTGATGCGGGACAAAGTCTATGGTAGCTAGATTTCACAGAGTTAGTGTTCTCGGGCGAACCCGACCTGGTAGGAGGAAAACGAAAGTGGATTCTGACCCTTGGATAGTGAGGCTATGCTGGGGCACCGAAATGCCGAAGTTACCTAGCCCAGGGGCTGCAGCTGCATAGGTCTCAAAAGACGTCTGGAATCCTCGTAGACGGACCAGGAGCCTGGAAGAAAGAAGTTGCTGGCAGGCGACCAGTGAAGAAAGTTCGATGGATCCAAGCCTGGATCGAAGGAAGATGACACCTGAAAGCAGAGGGGACCAAGTTCGAGACTACTAGCCAGTAGGCAGGTGGCACCAGGAGGGCACCGGATGGTAGTCACCTCGACTAGGTGAGTGGGTGACGCTGTGTTCGCAGATCTCACGGACCAGGAGGCGTTGTCGGCGACCAGGATGGAGGAGCGAGCTGTCCCACGAAGATTGAAGCTGTCGGCGTCGCTGGACCCAGGATTGGGCAACAAAGCCTTGGCAAATTCAAGCCCACGCGGTGGACTCAAAATGGCGTCTGGAGTGGACCAGGAGGGTCCGGGGTGCCTCTCTTGAAGAAGGAAGCAAGGGCCAGTCTGGAGCAACCAGACCAGCAGCAGTGATGTCGTCGGGCGTCGTGTAGGAGGCCACAAGCCAGCCGGCTAGTAGCCACACAGCGCGGTGAGCACGCAAAAGCAGAAGGGCCCCACGCAGATCGTGGAGATGCTGGAGGGCTGATCTTCGGTGCTGGAGCTGCTCAGGGTTGGGGCTTCTCGGACCCCAAAGCACTCACCAGTGGAGCACACGGTGGGCTTGTTACAAAGAAGTCGTGCAGTCTTGGCGATCGTCGGTCCCTCGAGGTCTCGTCTCACTCACAGTTCTCAGCTTTGCTGTAGAGGTGAGTAGAGGTCAGAGGTGCCAGGGAAGCCGGGTCTCGTCGAGCTGGGTCGTCGGATTCGTGAAGAAGGACTTGCAGCAGACCGCAGTGTTCTTAGGATGGTGCCCGCTTGATGCAGGGTGACTACTCCTTAGCCACAAGGGAGAATCTTGAAGAAGGAAATCTTGATGCCTTTCGCAGAAAGTCGTGTCTTGATTCCAAAGATGATCTAATTTGAACAGGGGGCCCGCTCCTATCTTTATACTAAAAAAGGGGGCTGACCCGGTGACTAGGTCCTGCCTATGGGTGGGACTAGGAGGGGGGTGGTTACACCCCTCTGCCATGCCGGACTTTCCCCAGGCCAGGGGCTGGTGTGCCCCTGGAACTGGTTCTGACCGGCCTATGCGTAGTGAGCACCGGGGTGCCACTCAGCAGTCACCTTCCTGTAAAGCCCTGCCTACCCAGGATACACAAAACCATGTCTGGGATGTGCCCCGGACAGGAAACCCTTTGTCCAAGCCTCCCTCGCTGGAAGGACTCCCAGCAGCAGGAGGTCAGACTCGTGTCTGTGGTGGCAGCATCCATTTTGTGGAGCTGAGGCTTCGTTTAACTTTAACCGGGGTTCACAGTTACATACATGTCGTGTCCCTCTAGAAGGGTGGAATGCTAACCCCGTCGCCAGAATTGGCGAGGGGTTAGTATTCCAATTTGTATGACACCTTACTCGACATGTTTGGATAAAGCAATACCAAAGATAGCATTTAACCGCGAGGATTATAATGCACTTAAGAGTATATGGTATGCGATATCATGGAACAGCTATTAGGACTTGGTTCCGCAAGCTGCAGACAGGCTCAGCTCATACCAGAGCACCATCTCACACGATTCCAAGCACTCTGCCTTCAGGATTGTCAAGGCCTGCCATAGGAGTGACTGATAGGAATCTGTGTGTCCATTTTAGGGTTAGATATAGGTATACTATATCTACAGCAAAGGGTGATTACACGACTTTGCCCCAGCTGTCATGCAGCCAGTTGTGTCAAATTTAGGAGGCCAGCCAGGGGTGGCATAATACATGCTTCAGCCCCTGGTAGGCCCTGGGTACACCTATGCCCTGAGTTACAGGGTCTGATAAGGTGGTCCAGTCCCAATTGGAAATGTACCTAGGGTACATGGAATCCATTTTAAAGAGAGAGCAGTAGGCCTGGGGTCCTGATTGGCAGGATCCCAGGTCGACTATGTCAAAAACCAGCTAAAACACAGGGCAAAAAGTTGGGGGCAACCATAGTCAGGAGGTACCTTCCTACAGGGAGGACAGCAACAGATATGACAAGGCAACTGAGATGGACATGAAAGCCATCCAACCCTAAGCAAGGCTTGGCTCTGGGGGTGTGGTGTACAAGGCTCTCTCCCAACAGACAGCAAGAGCGTTTTTTGACGACTGAAAAAGGGTTCGCATTTACAACTGAGGCGAAAACATTGAATAGTGCATTGAAAACAATAATATCGAATCTGAAAATGTGTGATCTGCTTTTATTACATGTGTGCAGTTGGTATTTTACGCTAGTTCATAGCAAACATCACTACCTAATTCAATTAATACCTGGGATGCAGTTATAGAATAAATGATCCACGCATAGTATGGAAAGAAAATATATTCTGCTGTGGGCTACATTTAATGCACATGGTCTTGGTTTTTAGTGAATACCGTGGAAAAAGCTAGAAGTTGTTTAATTTTACAATGTTGCTTTCCTTGTGTTAGTCAATGTGTGGCAGCACGCAAGCCAATGTACAGCTTTTTGTCGCAACTAACCAGCTGCTTGGACTATTGTACACAGTGTTCCTAGAAACCTATTTGACCACCTTAGGATGACCCTGCCGAGTTTCGGTAGAAGGAGTGTCCTTGTCAGTTCAATAGGCAGGTGATGGGCAGATTCAGACTGGTCCAGTCCTCATTAGCCAGCATGTAAAGACTGGTGCTGGTGGTGAAGAGATGCACTCTAGATGCACAAAGGTGCCAGTACACTAGATGCTGCTAGAAAACAGTCCAGTCGTACAGAACGTTTTATTTTTTTATTTTATTGTGCTCCAGCACTACCGTCACAGTGCATCCTATAGAAGTACATGTTCATTCAGCACTCTTGTCCGATATACCCCCTGCACGCCCTCAAAGCTACAAATGTAAGGGCTGTAACAAATGTGCTACTCGACAGTCAGCATATTACATGATGGGCAAATTTGTTTTCTGTAGTTTTGAATTGGTTAGTGTGTACAGATCAGTGTAGCCCAGTTCAGTTCCAGGTGAAGTCCTAGCTAACCCGCTATGCACTGCAACATGTCAAACCAGGTAAATGGGTGTGAATTTCAAGTCGCCTTGTATTTAAACTTCATGTTGAAGAACAAAATAAAAAAATCTAGACGATGGATGCCTTTTGCCCAATTTTCAATGTGACTGTTCTCCAGTCTGCTTTGCATGTTTCTCCACACTGTGTCCCATTGACCCACTGTTCCCAGGTGGACCCAATAAGCAGATCTTACCTTAAACAGAAATTCTAGTGATCAGTGCTCATTCTATCCTAGATGGCAGATAACGATAGACTGGTACAGGCAAGTAATACAAGTTTGCATGCGCTGGTGCTGGCAGGGAGAAGCAGGCTGATATGAGCGGGCGGACCAATGGCAACTTACAGTTGCAGAGGAGTGTTTATAGAGGCAGATCTGTCCAGACATCCAGAGTAGGTGATAAGCCACTATGGACAAGAACGTGCAGATTCAGGCAGCTGCTGACAGTCTGAGATTGGTACTGATAGGCCTATGGAGATGCATGTCTCCATAGGCACCCATGGGGGGTGTCCTGACTGGCAAAGGCAGATACAGGGGCTGGATTTCTGCACAGGAACAAAAGGCATATTTTTCCACATAGGCTGTCAATTCCTTGTAGTAGTATGTTTAACAAATTAAAATGTTGTGTGGCAATGTACCTATTAATCCCAACTGGCAGCTTTTTATGAGTGCTTAACATGAAGTCTGTACCAAGACATTCAATTTGCAATTAACATTTTAAATGAAGAAATTCGTTCAAATTTTGAATTGCTCAAATGTTATTACTGCTTTCTGATCCGAAGCATTTTTTGGACTTTATACAAATAGGTCTATTGTAATATGCATATGGCAGCTATTTTTGTGACTAAAATGGCATGCGTGGCTAACGTTCATCTTTCTCTGCGAATGACCCCCTTTATTTTTATTGTTCTGTTTGAGGTTTGTGATTTGGTCACAATGGTGTATATAATTTTAATGTTTTCTATAAGCAGTATTAAGAAGGCAAGTGGTAAGTTTTGGGCAAACTGAAGTTTTGAACCTCTATCAAACACACAAAAGTGATGGGAAGATGCTTGCAATAAGTCAAACCACTGGCAACCGCTCAGGGTAGCATTCCAACCCCATCCTCGTGGCCCATCAGCCACCTCAGATTAGACCCAGCCATATACAAATCGGCGTTGACCTTGCTCCCATAGGAACAGTCCAGCCCGAACAGCAAAGCCAGGTCCTCTCTGAACCGGAACACAAGCATCTCAAGATCCGTTTCACCTTCATTGGGGCTGTTCAGGCGGGTGCAGTTTGGTTCCAATGACAGTGAGCAGGGGGCCCATGTCTGGGCATGCACTTGGCCACTTAGGGCAGTACATCAAACACAGAAGGTGATGGGAGTATTCGTGCAATAAACCTAATCTCTGAAAATCACCTGGGGTAGGATTCTTGGATTGCTTGTGTTCCGGTCTTTTAAATCTGTTATTTAAATATCGCATTTGTTGGGTTGGTGAATGAGGCCTCATTGTGTGTTTATTTGCATATTTATTTGTGGGTGCTTCACTTGAGGTTTTAGCGCCCTGGCTCACCTCTGTCAAATTTAGACACTTAAGACCCCCTGACTCCGGATGGGGCAGCCAAGAAACCTTTAGTGACATTAATACTAGCATCACTGAATGCTTTTTATCTTTAACTGATGACCTATGTCGTTTGACAATATCACTTGAGCTAGATTCCTAGTGTCCCTGAGGGAGCAATGCCTCTAAGGAACCCCAAACGAATTTTTTGTCCTAGAACTTGACCTGCACTAGTGGCTCTGACTGGGGGCATCTTCAAGCCACTGCTTTAGCAGCTACAGTGAGGTGGGGTTCTTTATGGGCCTTTTCTGTCTGCAGCTCGGCAGACGAAAGCTCATAAGTAACACTTTAAAGAAATACAGTGATCATAGAAGAGCAGAACGATTGGGAGCTTACAAAAAAAACTTTTGTGGAAAGAAAAAGGAATATTGAATAGAAAGAAGGGTAGATGGATGGATGCGTGAATGGATTTATTAGGGGCTGTGTGAGTGGCTGAAATAGTTAGATGGATGAGTGAGTGGATACGTGGGAGGACTGGTGCAAGGATGGCAGGGTAAAAAGGTGGATGGATAGTGGAATGATGGATGGCTGAATGGGTAGTGGATGGACAGGTGAAAGCAGGGTCGGATTGGGACTGAAAATCGGCCCGGGCACACAAAATAAATCGGCCCCCATTTGCATAATGCCTTTCCTCAAATCACTGCTTCAGCGTAATTGCATTAAAAGGGGGGAGGGGGGGCTTAAAAAAATGCACGCATTAGTTTACACTAGTGAAACGCCTGAAAACAAGTGAGGCCACTTCTACTGAGGCCCCCTGCCCCCACTCAGTATGTGCACACATTAATGGGCCGGCCAGCGAGACAAAGGGAGTGATAGATACCTCTACCTGTTGCTAAACCGGGGGTGGGCGGTGTTATTGGCGAGGGAGGGTGGTAATGAGCGCCCATCTGCCTGCAGAAAGGCCACTCAGCCACCCACTGGGCTGCTGGCTGTATTGCGAAAATAGAGACACCGCCCAAATCGGCCCCAGACTGCTCAAAAAAGCAGCGAACAGCAGGAACTCAGACACCGGCCCCTAGGGCATTGCCCGAATGCCCGCGTTACCAATCCGAGGCTGGGTGAAAGGATGGTGGACAAAAGCGAGAGATGAATAGATAAGTGGATGCGTAATTGTATAGCAGATTGGATGGAAGAATGGACAGCGGAGTGGATAGATGAATGGATAAGGCTGAGGATGGTTGAATGGAGCCAGGGTAAATGGGTGGATGGAATGAAAGATGAAATGATAGATGGGAAAAAAAACAATGGATGACAGAATGTAAAGGTGAAATAGTGGAAATAAGTAAGATTGATGGATGGAAAAGGTAAGGGCCCTCTTCTAGGGAGGGGTGAGCTCACTTAACCTGCTTGTGGCAATTCCGTAGATTTTAACTCGGGGGGGGGGGGGGGGGGGCAGGGGGGGTGCAGGGGGGTTTCTGGAGGTTTTTCTGGAACTCACCAGTCGTGTTTTGTTAGATAAATCGACATCCGTTGATAGAGCATGCAACGTGAAAACGTTAAATACACCCACAGCACACATTTAAATATAATTCTTGTTTCTCTCAGGTGATCATTTAAATGCCCCGTTGTGCTTTATATAACATATCAAATAAGTGGATGTCTAAACAGTAACATCAAAAGGTCTTTAAAATGTTAATTTAAACGTTTCGGAGCCGATAAATACCGTAAATGTTTTTCTTCTGTAGGTGCAAGTGCTGCAAGGGAAGGAACCGCCTTGTTTCCTCCAGTGTTTCAAGGGAGGAATGGTCGTGCACACGGGGAGGCGGGAAGAGGAAGAAGAGAACACGCAGAGTAAGTAATGATTGTGAGGGTGCGTGCTCGTTAAAGCTTCATTGCTTGTACACGTTACAGTACACCGTTTCCATTCCGACGTGTGATCTAACCTGGTGTACTTCTGCCCCCTGCAGGCGAGTGGAGGTTGTACTGTGTGCGCGGAGAAGTCCCCATTGAAGGGAATCTGCTCGAGGTAGCCAGTCACTGCAGCAGCCTGCGCTCGAGGACGTCTATGATCCTTCTCAGTGTCAATAAGGCCCTCATGTACCTGTGGCACGGGTGCAAAGCGCAGGCGCACACGAAGGAAGTTGGACGAACGGCTGCGAATCAGATAAAGGAGCAGTAAGTACCAGAAGTAAAACTGGACGTTCAGGGTCGTGAGGCAGTTAATGTGCGAGTGCACAGGCACGTGGAAGAGCTAAAATACAAAATACATTATGCAGCCTAAAAAGCTACGTAGAACACGATAAAGCAGGAATGCAGCCTTGAAATCTCAACAAAAAGTGGGGTCGGAAGTAGGCCTTGACGTGTGGGGCGTGTCTCTCAAAGGGGCGTGGCCAATGTAATTTAGGGCCTGGCTTAAAAACATGTAAGTTAAAAATCTTTGCTTAGCATAGTGTGCCGCCCGACTTGTATTTATCTGTTTGTCATTGCATCCAGATATGATATAACCAGTAATAGCATACCTACAACAAGACCGGACTATTGGCTTTGTCAAAATTACTCTTTAAAGGATTTTCCTTCCCCCTATACTATAGCGTTCACCTGGCATGACGTCATGCCGTAACTTTTCCACTAGTAAGAAGTGAGCCGTGTGAACGGCTCCCATGCATGTGCCTGCTGTCCAGGACCGCCTTTGCCAAGGCACAAAACTGAGCCCGATGGAGACCCGTTTCGAGGACTCCTTTAAAACACTGCCGGTGCTCAGCATCAGCAGGACCACTTAAAACCCAGGTTGGACTTCACACTTGTGCTCACTCTCACCAACGGTGAACTGATGATCCTGCATTGAGAATTGCACCTCAAGGTGCAATTTCGGATGGTAGCCCATACATACATAGGTAGGAAGCCGAGGGTGTTTAGAGCAATAACATCAATGATGCAGTCACATGGTTTAGATGATGTGTGGGGAAATCTAGTGACTGGAGACCCAGGGTTTACTTATTTCTCATATCCCTTCAATAAATACTCGAAACTGGATTATTTCATGATCTCGACCACCCTGTTGAAGAGTGTCCAAATAAACAAGCTTCCTAAAATCCTGTCAGATCACAATCCCCTAGTTTTAAATATGGTTATTAATAAACCATATAAGGTTCCCAGGCCTTGGACATTTGATAAAAAACTATTAGCAGATATGGATTACATTAATCATATGAAAATATGGTCCCAGGCCTTCTTTGATGCTAACAGGTATAGTGCATCAAGGGGAGGGGTCTGTGATAGCTTCAAGGCAGGATTAAGAGGAGAGACCATAAGCTATACTACCAAGGTATGGAAAAAGATTAACAGGGAAAGGGAGGCATTGATGGGAAAGCTGAGTGAGGCAGAGACACAACACAGACAAGATGTAATTCTAGGGGTTCAATCTGTCGAGAGCCTACATAGAGTAAACTCCCTAAAAGCAGAGATCCAGAAACAACTAGCTATAAAGACGGCAGCAAATTATCAGGCACAGAGATCACGCCTCTACGAAACTGGGGAGCAAGCAGGTAGAGCACTTGCCCTACGAATTAGACAGGTGGCTAGTAAGAACATAGTGACACAAATTGAATATCAGGGCCAAATATATGATAAATCAGGCGAAATTTTGAAGGCGTTTAGGAAATTCTTTCAAGAATTATATCAGGAGGAAGCAGGTGTAGAGGCTCAAAATATAAGCTGGCTAGACATGGGTAGTAAGTTAAAACCGGCCCACATCGAATCTCTGGAACAAGATATCACAATGTCGGAGGTTTTGGAAGCTCTGCAGGATCTGGCAAGCGGAAAGGCTGCGCGCCCAGATGCTATACCGGTAGAGTTATACAAAAGCCTAAGGGAGGAAACAACACCGATGCTTTTATATCTATTCAAAGGCGTCATGAATACAGGCATAATACCCGAGTCCTGGCAAGAAACTAATATAGCGATCTTTCACAAAAAAGGAAAACCAAAGACTAACCCTGGCTCTTACAGACCAATATCTTTGATTAATAGCGATAACAAGCTATATGCAAAAAGTATGGCCACTCACATGGGGAGGATCATTGCGTCCTTGGTTTCCCCCTGGCAGCATGGGTTTATCCCAGGAAGGGGTACCACAGATCATATTAGGAGAGCTATCACCTTATTTGACATCGGTGCTGCTAGGGGGGAGGAGGTCGCAATGATCCTCCTCGATG
The DNA here is from genome assembly GCF_964263255.1 of Lissotriton vulgaris. Taxonomy (NCBI): domain Eukaryota; kingdom Metazoa; phylum Chordata; class Amphibia; order Caudata; family Salamandridae; genus Lissotriton; species Lissotriton vulgaris. The sequence continues at coordinate 724,132,268 of NC_141698.1, read as the reverse complement.
CGGAGAAGGCATTTGATCGCGTCAGATGGAGCTTTCTATGGAAGGTTCTAGAGGCAAGGGGATTCGGTCATAGATTCTGCCAAGCCATTCAGGCTATGTATTCATCACCTACGGTAAGAATCCAATTAATGGGTGAAAGATCAGGTAAGATCAACATAACAAGGGGTACGAGACAGGGTTGTCCATGCTCTCCAATCTTGTTTGTGCTTTATATAGACCCCTTAATTACACAAATAATGAACAGTGCGGTTATTAAACCAGTAATAACTAATGGGCTTCAGACTAAACTTCTCGCATATGCGGATGACTCAGCAGTCATCACAAAAGACCCAGAGTCAGCCATGAGGGAGGTTGTTAATATAACCGGTCAGTTTGGAGATGTGTCGGGCTACCTATTTAAATGTGGATAAAACACAAGTATTATGCTCTAAAAACAAGTTGGATGTTAGATACGTAGAATCTGTAGTTTACTTGGGAATAATAATAAACGCAGAACCGGGTAAAATAATTAACGATAATTACACATCGCTTATGCATTCGATGGAGACAGAATTAAAAAGAATGGATTCATTACAGCCGTCATTGATTGGGAGGGCTAACGTTATAAAAATGACAATGTTTCCCAAGGTTCTTTATAAATTAAGGTCAATCCCATTTAAAATTGACGAGAAGATTATTAAGAAGATTGAGGCTATATTCATTAAATTCTTGTGGCAATATGGCAAAACAAGGCGATCAAATAGATGTCATTACCACAAGATAGAGGAGGGTTGGGATTGCCAGATATTAAGAGCTATCATTTCGCATGTCTCCTCACAGACATGGCAATCCTACTCCATCCGGGGGGCCCAACCCTCAGGCAGGCGGTGATACCATCAATTTTTTCAGCTATTGGTGGGAAGTGAAGCCGTAGGGCTCTTATTAAGGAGAACTCAGAGGAGTTATTACAAGGAGATTGGATATAAGACGCTTGAAGATGTATGGTATATATGGAAAACTGTTAAAAAAAAATCCTAGATATACCCACTATTCATTACAGCACACCACTTTGGAACTCAACACTCTTTCCAAACCTTAGCAGGGATGGAGCGTGGAGTCACTGGGAGAGTCAGGGCATTGTGGAGTTGGGGCAAATAATGATTAGAGATCATTGTAGAACACTTGAAGACCTTACGCAACACTATTCATTACAAGGTTATCAAGAGTTTAAATACTTACAGATTGTCAATAGAATTAAATCAATTAGGCCACGTATCACTTTGCTAGGGAGATATGAATTAATTGAGTATCTGAAGTCGGCGGTCCATAGAATTGGGGATATATATAAAATATTTATTGAAGCATCAATGGACGATATGGGTAAAATGGAAACTGCCTGGTCCAAAAAATTGGGGGATCCGGAAGTAGATCTTGATAAGGCACTAGCTATGGATAAGAGGTTTCTGCGCTCTTCGAATCTCAGGGCCCAACACTACAAAACGTTATTCAATCTATACTATACGCCGGAAAAATTGTTCTCTTGGGGGAAAGCGGCAGATAGCAACTGTCCCAGATGTGGAAATGGTCCAGCTGATATTATACACATGTTCTATGGCTGTGAAAAACTAAAAAGCGTTAAAACTGAAATAGTGCGGTTTTTAGAGGGGCTGCTTGATGTCAAAATTAATCTATCCCCAACCCTGATAATAATCGGATGCGATGTGAAATTAAATATGCGTACTGAGGCCAAAGCTTTAGTTTTTATCTCTGTAGCAGTCCTTAGGATTTTAATTAGTGCAGCTTGGAAGGATACAGAAGCTCCTACTTTTCAAATGTGGATGTGCAGAATGTTGGGTATCCATAACATTGAGGAAGCACAATATGAATTAAAGGGAGCCAAGACAAGGGATATGGGTATGCGACTTTGGGCCCCAGTAGCTGCTTGGAGGACAGCAAAAGTGCAAATAAATGATTTATTGGCATTGTAGTTATTTAACCTGTCCTTTTTTTTTTCCTTTTTATTGATGGTATAATTCTATGTATCTATCTATGTATCTATGTATGCATTTATGAATATGTAATTTACTGGTATGAACTCTCAATAAATATTATAAATAAAAAAAGAATTGCACCTCAAGGTTCGGGTTTGAGCTCTAGGTTAATTTATTTAAGCACAATTGCACTTTGTTCTAGTAACAACCCTGATGCTAGGGGCAGAATGATTTGATGCACTTTATTAAGGTCTAGAATAATCGAAGCAAGATGATAAGAAAATGCACTTTATTAGAATAAAAAGGCAGAGTATCAATAATAGCACTTTATATTTTATAATATGCATAATTCATACAAAGAATTTTAAAGTATGGAATCTTAACGATATGACACGTTGCATTTTAGATACAGAATGAATAGGAAAGCATTTATATACTAGTTTTCGCTAAAATAAGATTCTAATATTTAAAATAATGGTGTTAGTAAAATTATTAAATTGGTTTTGTGTAGAAGAGTATTGGTTAATCTATGTTGCTTTTCAATACAATGAATTTAAAAAAAAAACATGGTTCGGGTTTTAGCAGCGGTCGCTTTTCCGCGTCCTTCAGTTAAGCACCTCCGAATAGGGGTCGGGGGCAGCAATGAGTGTACCAGTTTTCCTTTGTGTGAAAACTGAATTGTCCTAATTCACCAGGTTTCACCTCCAGAAAATAAAGCAAGAAGGGTGCTCCGGTGTCTGTAGAAATAATCGCAAAATTCTGAATCCTAAATGGAAATAGTCTCCCGTTTGCACCCATCCGACGTGTGTGTCCCTTTGGGGGGACACTTTGAGGCCTTCGGGATTTTCCTTTCTGCAAAAACTAACGTTCAAAGTGATGTGGTGCGGTTGAGACTCCTGGATAGAAAGTCCTCCCCTGAGAAATGTGAAATGCGTGTTTAGTGTCCCTGTGAACAAAACTTGAGCTGAGTGACCGTTAGAGCTGATTGAAGTGAGTCCCCAGCTGTGTCGACTCGCCCTAAAATCAAACCTATTCTTGCTGTAGCCTGAGAGTTGTCGCTCACATTTTTGTGTCTTGTAGGTGTCCTTTGGAAGCAGGATTGCACAGCAGCAGCAAAGTGACGATACATGAATGTGACGAAGGGTCCGAGCCGGTGGGATTTTGGGATGCGCTGGGACGGCGAGACCGAAAGGCCTACGATTGTATGCTGCAAGGTAGGCCTTGCAGCCCAGCATTTATTAATTTCTTTGTATATAGATATCAATAGCAAATATTTGAGAATAAAATAGCATAAATCGAACAGGTTTCACTTTAGTTAACACCAATCATGACTTTTTTTTAATAGCAAATGACATTTTTTGAGGTAGCGAAATAAGCATGGGAAAAAGGCGGAAATATCAAGCGATGTTTGGTCATGTTATGAACTTCAACTATAGCTTTTGGAAGGGATCCCACGCTGTATTGCCTAATCCCCTGTTTTGGTGCCTGTCACTGTACACTACTAAGCATTGGAGGCTATTTAAACAGTAAACCAATGTAAATAAATGCTTTAAGGAATGTTGGCAAAGTCTAATTGGGATCACAATTGGGGCCGGACACTCCCAAAAAGAAGCCCTCATTTTCAGATCGTCCTTTTCATGGATCATCTGTTAGTCTCATTAGAATCTGGGCAGTTATTTTTTTGTAGTTTTTAAGAGGATGAAATTGCCCAAAGGCACTGGAGCAATGTACCTGAGCACCCCTATACATTACAAGATTCATTCCTGTTTTAGGTACAGAGATTAAGTGATTTGCTCAATCACAGGGTGTTGAACGGACACAGCGACTCAAACCTAGCTCAAATGCTGCCAGTTGTAAGCACAACGCCACATCCAACTTTACGAAAATCTCCCACCCCCCCAACCAAGGCCTTAAGGACACTGGGGCCAATGTGACAGAAGCTGGCCCCTAGAGAGGCCACTCTTCTTTCTCACCCTTTCCCCAGCTGACTATAGTCTCAGGGCGATGACCTGGCAGGGGAGAGGGCAAGAAAAGCACACAGCCCTTGCTGCTCGTAAAATTGCCCCCCAGCGAGGCCCCTGCATACTGCTACCCTCCCCACACCCATCATGACCTAAAAGTGATGGCCCAGCAGGGAATAACATTGCTTCTGGCAGTGCACGTCACAGGAGGCAGGGCGCTGAGGTGAGAATGCCCTTAAGGCCAAAGCAGTACCTGGACCCATCCTCAGTTTACGGCATGGCCGGAGAGTGGCACCACACTAGTGGCCTGGCGGGGACTGGGAAGAAATTAAGTATCTGGGGCCGGTTTACAGAGGATCCAAAAAACTGGCATCCAGGTGACCCTGAGGCACCAGCTCGATGCCCGCCTTCCCAATCCCAAATGCCGGAATCAATGCCTGCAACTGGTATTTGCTTTGGCGGCTTTCCTTTTTTCTTTCCACCCCTTTAAATAGAGACCAGCCATATTCATATCAGCCGTAGTCCTGTCCTTCTTGGTCCTGTCCAGGCATAACAGCCTAGCTCGGTCCCATCTAGATAGGAACACAAACCACCTCTGGTCAGTGTCTTCCTTTGAAAATCTTGTTACCAAGGTCAAATGGCATCAGGGTTGTATTCCAGTGAACGGTGAGGAAAAAAGCGGACTAGGTGATATTAGAGTACATTCTCATAAAAAGTCACAAATTCTTCTAACACACCAAATCACCTGAAGTCTAGTTACAAGTCCAGTCCTCTGTAGACTGTTTACAGAGGAAACATGTTGAACGGTTCATGTCTGCTCCTCAGGCCCCCCTTCATCGTGAGACCAGAGCTTCACATGGTTGGCTCCCCCTGGAGCAATGTAATTGGAGGAGTGAGTCTGCCTATGGAGCAGTGTCCTCATGCACCACGAGTTAAGAACTTCAATAATGTTTAGTGGGGCTGCGATGGTGATTCCATTTCTTATTCGCTATCAAATAATTAACAGTGAAAGTGCCTGGACAACCCCAGAACTATGACCTGATCTGGCCCCTAAATGCTTTTTATTGAAAAATTACATATACATTGTAACACTGGGGGACATGTTAACCTGTCCGTGTGCCTCACACTGTAAAGCTTTGCTAACACAGAAGGGCAAATAGCGTGTCATGGAGCACCAGTGTAATGTATGCATGGCAATAACCTCCGAAAGAGTGACTTCATAGTGATTGAGTCAAGGTGGACTGTGATAGAAAAGGCCCTCCGTGAAGATCCCAAGTATTTACTGAGGGATGAGCAAGATTGGATATTTTGTCTGAGTCCTCTAGAGGGGCTGTGTCCCGCATTTTGCTTCTGAAGCACATTGCTGCGTGTATCTTGTGTTTTGTTAAACACCCAGATTGTTCTCTACTAATATAAACTATTCATGCACAACACATTTTTAGTATCTCACTAATCCTCATCATTTCTGTCTTTTTGTTAACCTTCTAAGGAGATTACGGCTTTACCTAATTCTGTTTTGGTCATGTGTTGTGTTTTTGTCATTTGTCTAGCACATAGTCTGCTATGAGTGCTGTGTTTTGGCACTCAGCAGTTTTCAGGTGCCATTGATGTCATCCCAGTGTTTTCCATCACAGGCTGGAACCTCCATCTTTGAGCAGGTTTTATGCTGTTATGTTTCATGTCTTAAACTACTGAGGGTCTGGATTTGCCTGCTGTGAGGTTCATGGATCAATTGATGCATAAAGGAGTATATTCTGTCCCCTTCAATAGTTTGAAGATAATACATTGAGATGTTGGTGTCTGAGAATCTGATAGTGGCTTACTGATTACTATCCTTGTTCTCTTACCAATTTGTTGTTTGTCAGCAGTTGGAGGAAGCCTGAGCTTGGTATTGCTATCTACTTAATGTTACAGAAGTGCCACTATTAAGAATGAAGTTAGTCCGATCCGATCTGCGGGGAATGTATGTACACTGTTCTCTTGGATGTTTTTTCTGACTTGCCTTGGTCAAGCAATCCATCAGGATTTATTTAGTGCGGCTTCTTCACCAGTGAGGGTCTCAAGGCACTGCGGGGTCCTTCTGGGAGATCACACTGCCTGTTCCTATTGGCTGAACATCCTGGTCTTGAGGTCATTCCTGAACTATTGGAGCAATAGTGATGCTCTGAGGTGCAGTGGGATAGTGTTCCAGGTCTTAGCCACCACTTGAGAGAAGGAGTGGCCTCGATGTTAGCCCGGTGGATGCGCGAAGTAGCTGCTAGGGAGAGGGATTCAGAACGGAGTTCCCTGGTAGGTTGGAGGAAATTCACTCGTTTGTTGAGGTACGCTGGTCGTTCGTGGTTAATATTGTTGAAGCTTTTTGATAACAGATGTATGGCAGATCTGTACTAGTGTTCTGTCTAACGTAGTCTGTTGAATATTTGTGTGCTGTCTTGTTGGCAAGTGCTGTTATGAGCACTGTCGTAAGGAGCCTATAGACCTAGCATGCCTTGGTTGGATGCATGTTAAATGTTTTGCCAATGTGTTCTTTTGCATGTTGGTTTATTCTATGTGAACCAAGCACACTTTGGTCCCACCTTGCATTATGGGATGCATCGGATTTAAAAGGACAACGAACAGGGCCATGAAGTTCCAATCATGTTTACAAGAGAACATCAAATTCAGCTCACAATCTCATGCATGGATGGTGATTGAACATTGACATCCTGGCACCAGCACCATACTTGGCTAGTCCATTCCCAGCACCCCTAAAGCGCAGACTAGTGACCTTGCGCTTTGGCAAAGCACCAGCCAGTCTACCAACATGGAAAAGCACTGGTTCTACAGAGTAGACTTGGCAAATCAAAAAAGGAGGATTTGGTCTGCATTTACCCTAAACTGCGGCAGCTTAGTTTATCAACACTAAAGAGAAGCTTCAACAATGGAGGCGTTCGAACATGAAGGGAAGTGGTGATTGCGAGCCGGTCTAGGAGACCTGCAGTTAAACTGTAAACTCTTAAGATTTTTTGACAATGGCCGCAATTGATAATCTGTAGCCCAATACCATATCAAAGTAAATAGTATCGTCCCCAGTAGGGACTGATGCCGGCAAAATAAATTAATTGCCTAGGCATGAACCTCATTGATTGAACAGAAGTCTACCTCGGTCTGCTCATTTGCGCAAATGCAGATCTGCTCTGGTCTTATAACTATTAAACTTGTTTTTAAAATGCATTTTTATCAATGAAGATTTATTTCTATGTTTAAAAACAAACTCTTGCACTGCATTCCAAACTGATTCTCATTTTCATGTTGTATCACTGTAATATTGTCATGGTTTAAATTGCGATATTGTTATGGGATTAATTTACTTAACAAATAAATACGAATGCAATGCGTCTGATTGTCATTTTCAAATGTTGGGGACATTGTAAATCATCAAAATATATGCATACATAATCTGTTGTCTGTGGTAACCGTGCATATATTATATTTGAGAGATGGCTCTCGTTTAGTTTGTGTTATGTTGTGGACTCCACTTAGCACAGTCACAGAGGTTTGTTTGCTGTCAAAATGTGCCCCTCTGCGTGATCTGAGGCTTCCATTGTAGACCTCAGTCCAAGTGTCCCATTAAGGTATGAACCGGTTGCTATGAGCTATCCGAGTGAGCAGTCCTGACTGCCCAGTGAGATTAAACATTGAAATCCTATCCAAATGCATAATCTGCTTTTCAGCTGACCGCTCTTACAACTATGCCTTCTTCATTGAGATGTAGATGTACGATATTGGTGTCATAAATGATGCTGGAGAATTTAAATGATTACTTTTGCATCTTTTGGTTAGGTAACACGCACAATGCTGCCATTTAGATTGCCTATACAGTAATGCCTTGTCTGTCATGCTTCGACTAATGTGCTCGATTTTTCGATTACAATTGTTTGGGCGATAATTGGCAGTGGCTTCCCTTTCTCATTGAATAGCTATTTGTGGAATGTTCTATCTGATAGTGTGTCCTCTCAAATTGGCTAAGTTAGTACGATTCAGGAAGTCCCTCAAAACTCTACTTTTCCCCTGATTCATCATCAGCTTCTTTTTGCTCCTTTCCTTAGGAGTCCGAGGTTTTAGCGCTGGGATACTCGAGGGTGACTACGCGCTCTATAAAAACCTAAAATAATAATAATAATAAGTTAAAACGTGTTGGCTGTCAGTACATTGTACTTGTGGTGTGCTTCTGTGCGGTTGATTGTGGCTAGTGATAAAGCAGCTTGGAAGTTGCCGATAGTTTATATTGATCTTGTGTGTGGTGGTCTTTCATATTTCTCTGGATGTTTGTCTATAGCATATTTTGGTGGCAGTGCTATTGGAAGTCCTGGGATAGGTGATGTTTTGTTATGTTGTGAGGAAGTAAGGTGTTTTGCCCCTTTCTGTTGGCTGTTTGCCCTCAGATGGAAACAATGAGACCATCTCGCTGAGTTACGACCAGCATTCAATAAAATAACTATTAATATTTTACGTGCCCTTTAACGCGAGGAAAGAGAAGTTAATTGGACCCTGGCACCCAGTAGTAATCCATGACTGACTCTGTATTCTGTCCAGTCCTTGCTTATCTTTTCTTTCAGTTGTTCAGAGGCACTTGGAACCTCGCTGCCCCCCAGGTATTGGGACAACAGTCTGAGGTGTTCATGGGGCAGTTGGGTTGCAGAGAGTAGACTATCCAGATGTGAACTATAAAGGTAACCGCAATATGCAAGTGCAGCATGGACCACCATGCTCTAAATGTGGCCTTCCAAGCCTGGCTGCATAGAACACGAGTGCCTGGTCAGACTGCTTGAGAAGTGTGAGAAAATGGAAGGAAAATTGCAAAGGGATCCTGAAAGAAGCAAAGATGATCACCAGAGGCTGAGGAGAATATTCATTAGCACAAGGGGTTGTGGGGCAAAAATGGGACCTGAAGAAGTGAGGATTTCCACTCTGAGAGCTTTGAGAACCATGCAAGAGACAGCAGCATCGTTTTTTGTGTTTATTTTTGGCAAATGGTTAGAGGTGCATCACATGGTAGGAACACAGAGGAATGAATATGTGCAACACACGAGTACTTTAAACATAAATCTGCATCCTGCACCATGGATTAGGGCAGTGGTATCTGCATCCACAATCTCCTTCTAATTGGATCTGTGACCAAGCACGGCAGGCACTCAAAATTCCCCCATTTGGGAGTTAAAAAAAAAGCTCAAAATCCCCATCCTGAAGCAATTCTAAAGGCAGAAAGTCGATCTAACTTCCCCAAGAGTATGGTGAGTGGGCAGGGCAACATGGCACTTCTGGAATAGTCTTTGGAGCATATTGTAACTTTGCCGGTACCTCACAAAGAAGGGGCGTATCACTGTTTAGTAAAAATTGCTGACATCCGGTTTTTTTACTGTAAAATGTTAAAAATGGACTAGTCCTTGTACCCCATTAACAATGTTTCCTCCTCCCTATATTCTAGTGTGCCTTGCAGTTTGAAATAAAGATCCTTAAATACGAATTTTTTGGGGGGGTGGTTTCAGTATTGCCCGATGGCTAGTAAGAACTAGGGAACCATTCCACGTTATCCTTACCTATGTGTGGAATTCTGTACCCTCCTAACGAAAATGTAGACCGGGTTCTTGCCTTTACTAGTATAAAAAAAAATATCTATATATCTATATGTGTGTATATATATGTGTATGTATATATATATATATGTATATATATATATATATATATATATATATATATATATATATATATATATATATATATATATATATAATATTTACTTATTTTATAGGAGGCTGGTTTAGTATATGGTGCACACACATTTAAATGAAGCACCCAGCACTAACCCAGACAACCCTTATGGTGATTTTAGGGGTGCTAGATAACCATAGACAGCTCTCTAAGTGGTAACCGTGGAGAGCAGCCTTCAGGCTTATTCCAGTAGGAGTGTAAAGCAGCTTGTTTTACCAGTACTAATCATTTAGTGTAGGTCAAGTGGAAAAGAACCACACAATGTAGTTATGAAAATATGTATTAATTATAAACGCTCACTAACACATTGCAATGTCTCCTCCCTGGAGATATAAGCACAATACACATAATATTTCAGTAATAGAACATGTAAGTAGCACAAATACACAGTAGTCTCCAGGGGTAGACAAAACCATATACTAATAGTGAAATGCGAACCATGACTTAAGTCGAGACTGGACCATGAAGACGTATAAGAGCCAGGGACCCAAGGTAAGTATCTAGGAACCATACAGAGGCCATGTGCAGAGTGGGTACATGAACGCATGCTCAATACAAGTCAATAGGTAAGTCACAGTTGCAGTTTTTGAGAAGGACCCTTCCCCGAAGACCCTGAAGAAACCCATTGAAAGATGTCCGCCCAGCTGCAGCTCCATGGGCACTGTCAACTCTCCTACATCTACGATGGTAGGGTGGGCCGTCTCCCCACCTGTGGATACCCTGGGAACCATATACCTACACCAGGGAAGTGTCCGTCTGGAGCACCAACAAGCCTTGGCAACAAATGTAGTATGCGAAAAAGGTGCAGTCTGGACTAGCAAGGTCCAAGTGACTCACCACAAGCAGGTAAGTCAGAACAGGCCCGAGCAAGCAGGGGAGCCTACTGGAGCCAAAGAAAACCCTCAAGAGGACCCACAGGCCGAAAGCACAAGAGTCGCAAAGGGACCTCGAGCAGCTCACCAAAGGATGAAAGCCTATGTTGCAGAGACTGTGGTGCAGGCGAAGATCTTGGTTGCAAGAGATACTTGAGGCTGAAGCTTCTTGGAGCCTGAAGCTCTCTGGTGAAGTCAACAAGCCTTGGCAACAGCAAGTCGATAAGTTGCACAGGAGTACTGCTCCAGAAGTTCCGATGAGGGATACTGGCTTCAAACATGCTGTGATAGTGCAAGCTTTGGGAGTTGCAGAACCCTCACCTGTGTTGCTGAACCTTTCAGAGTCTGTAGGAGCTCGGGAACAGCAGACCGGTCAGCTTTGTTGCGGTGCCTGCAGATGCAGGGAAGTGACTACTTCACCTTAAGGGAGATTCCTTTGGGTGTCTTGGATGTCCACCGGCCTGTAGAAGAACCTGTGTGGAGCACATACACAGAAGACTGGCAGGGCAACGAGACTAGGAGCAGCAGGAGTCAGTTGCGGTCTCTGTTCTCAAAGCAAAGTCCAACGAAGTCTGAAGTGCCCAGATGGTTGAAGATGAAGTGGTTTCGGATCTGAATCTTGTCCCTAGACTTATCTAAGAAACTGCCCACAGGGAAGCCCTTGAGCACCCTAAGGAAAGGGTTGGAACGCTTCAGGGGTTCCTCCCACTGGGTGAGTGGGTGTGTGTGGGGGTGTGTGGGGGTGTGTGTGTGTGGGTGTGTAGAGAGAGACAGACATACATCTAGGGAGATTGAGATTAAACCTTTGTTAGCTGTGATGTTGGCAACAAAAAAGGAGCTTTGGCAGAAACTGTTTTAGGGTAGGAGTATGGATTGATGCAGACTATTCAAATAGTGAAGTGCATGTAGGGCTATTGTTATCCGGTAAGGAGATATTTCAGTTGTGCGTTCTACTCCTGGAGTAGTGTTAATCAAAGTCATGGATTCCCTCTCCTCATAATTGGTTGACATTAACTCAAGAACTTCTCTCTTAGGTACTCTGCTTCTAATTACTCTCTGTTCTACAGCTAAAATATTTAAAAAGGCTCTCTGGCCCTGTCACATATCCTGGGCCCACTTTAGAAATGCACACATGCAGGCCACTTTTCACTTAAAATTGCTTTGCAGTGTGATGCACTGGTGACCTAATTAATGACATTGAGATCTATGACTAGTGATGTTCAGTGCTTTGCCATGTCATTACAGAAGTCAACATTTATTGATTTTGCTCATTTGTTGTCTGGTATTTACATTCTTGATTAACGAAGGGAACACATCTGTATGCAAGTGTGGTCGCCAAGACTGTTCACAATGGGTAAGGGGATAGATATATACGGGGGTAGATGAAACAAAGGGGTAGCCACCAGAACGGGCAGGGCACCTGTGATCACCATCCGCAGGTAGCTCAAGGGGTGGATGCTGATGACGGAACTGAAGGGATGAAAGTAGAGCCTTGTGCTCAGTGATGGACATAGGCAAATGTAGATCTAAATGTGCAGCTAGAGGAACTGAATGCAGGGCATGCTAAAAGCTCTGCACTGTACACTGGAGGTTGAGCATGTCTAAAAGCCACACCAAATCAGTATTTTGATTTTGGTGCAGAAAAGAGATTAGCTGAAGTACACGCATTGTCCAGAGTACCCTGGACAACAATATAGTCGTGCACTTTACCTAATGATATTTGCAGAAGGCCTGAGCACCTTCAGGGTCAGGGTCAGCTTCATTGATGTAATTTGGGCGGTCATGAGCAGTTCTTGTCTGTGGTGGGAATGGATGCTTCTTAGCTACCTTAACTGGTGATTTCAAGGGGTTTTACATTTGGCTAGAAATCTGCTTGTAAGTGTTGTTGTAAGAGCTCCGGGTTAAGAGATCCTCAGCATGCGTTTGGGTGAGCCTTTTAATATTTTTTGTAGTGAATTTGTTAAATTATATATACCTCACAAAGCTTTTATTCAAAAACTCAAGTGATTTGCAGTTTAAAATACTCTGCACTTTAGGGTTTGTGATTACTTTTCAAAGGACGTATATAAGGCCTTCCTGGTTTGTGGTTTTAGTCTGCAATAGTGCTTTCTTTCAGTCAGGAACATAGTCTCCATATTCACTGTGGCTTATGGTGCAAAATTCTGATGCGTTTGGTTGCTGTATTTTAAATAAGTGTTTGCATACTCCTGGTGCTCATTTGTCCCATCACTGTTTACAAATAAACTTGAGACATGCATATGTGGAGAAGTGTTATATAGGATCAAAGAAGTTTGATGCTTACATTTTTTTTCTTGAATATCTTTCTAGATCCTGGAAAATTTAACTTCACTCCTCGTCTGTTCATCCTCAGTAGCTCGTCAGGAGATTTTTCGGCTACAGAATACATGTATCCTTCAAGACTTCCCACCGTTGTAAATTCTATGCCATTCCTTCAAGAAGATCTCTATACTGCCCCCCAGCCAGGTATAGAAAAACATTTGGGTAAAAATTGTGTATGGTGTGCTTTGCCAATAACTGTTTCTAAGGAAATATCGATCATGTGTTTATGCTAAACACTTGGACAATAAACTTTAATAGTATGCATGCGGAGCAAGACGAAGAAAAGCCAGAATAGCCCAGGTTTCCTGATGTTTAGAGGTTTTCATGCAACCTGTCAAACTATTTCAACCATAAGGACCTCTCAAACGAAAGGTACATCCCTCTCTTTTGTGAAATGAGAACCTGCTACCACTGTTTGCTGAATCAAACTCTGAGATTTGCACATGTTAAAATGCAACATTAATTAGACCGCAGATGTACCCATATCAGATGAGTAGCTTCATCCTAAAAACTTCAGAAACGTTACAACTGCAGCAATATTCTCAGCAGCACTCTTAGCTCTCAGTTCCTCTGGCCTGTTTCATTAAAGTGGAGAATCCTGACGTGTGTGTGTGTGTGTGTGTGTGTGTGTGTGTGTGTGTATATATATATATATATATATATATATATATATATATATATATATATATATATATTCTGGAGGTTTTTAATATTGTAATTGTATTTATATAATGCTTACTACCCCGAACTAGTATTTGAAGCTCTTTCATATAGCACATGAACATGGTAGCCTGACAAACTATCATTCTTTTATTCAGTTACTGCAAGCATAGGTTCCTGTCTTGTAGGAACTCTCTAATAAACTATCAACAATTTAGATGGCTTAACCTGGTACTACTATGCATTGCCTTGTCTTCCAGGAGCAAAACTAGGACTATTTAAGATAGCCTGTCATATACTTTCTACAAACATTCCTCCGTGTTTGAACGATAAAATCATTCTTTGCTACTTCTCGTACATTTCTCTTAGCATCATGTGCTCTCTCAATCCAGAAGGCTAAGAAAGATAGTCTGGTCCATGTGTGGCCCCTTATGTGCACCTTGAGGTTTACGTAATGGACCACCACCTTCATCAAAAAGCCATGGCCCTTTGCCTGTTAAAGGGCCAGTAATAAACAAAATGGTGCATTTAATATACAGACCCATTTACCTTTTGTGTAATGTCAAGAATACAAGTGCAGGTTGAAGTGCTCTTATTCATCATTGCAATTGGTATTTAGAATGGTTCATGAGAATCCTTGTTAATTGCTGAAAGTAAGATCTAATGTCTTGTAATTACTAGACACACATAGAGTAATGCATATTGTGATAATTATTAGAATGGAGGTCCTCTTTAAGAATGCTTTGGTCTTTTTTTATCATAGCACTTTTCCTAGTTGATAATCACCATGAAGTGTATCTTTGGCAAGGCTGGTGGGCTACAGAGAATACAATAGCCGGATCTGCTCGTATTCGATGGGATACAGATCGAAAATGTGCCATGGAGACAGTGCTTCAATACTGCAAAGGTAATGCATTTTTTCACTTGGCATACCTAGATTTATGACTGCTTATATATGTATTTGTATAACGTTTGTGTGCATAGTATGTGTTGTGTATATTGAAGGATAGTCTCTCGTTGAAGTACAGCCCAAATGCTGAGGATGTTTAGCCTAAGGCTGTTCATGGTATGCAGTGCAAAAGTGCGTGATGGGAGTAAAGATCTGACCCATTTTGGCCTTGGTGTGTATGTATGCTGGTGTCTACGTGTGTGTGTGTATGTATATTGTGTGTGTGTGTGTATGTATGTGTGTGTATTTATTGTGTAACAAAACCCTTTTAGGCATAGTGATGCATAAATTATGCAAAACAGAAGCAGAAAACTCTGGGTAGTTCTCAAGTTTAGGTGGCAAGCAGCTCCAACGTAGAACACTCTCCCCACCAGCGAAACTCTTAATTTGCTCACCTTAAATGTCTGCTTTTCTATCAGTCTTTAAGTGTAGGATTAAATAAATAGAATTAGCACACTGCCATCCACCCCGAGATAGAAAGGGACAAAGTAGTTTGCCATTTCTACAGGAAAGTCTTTAAGAATAGGATTAGCATAGTGCTATCCATGCTGAGCTGTAAAATGGCCCACGCCTTTACCACTCCAGGCACTGTATTACAGCTTTGGATTGGTACAATACCATCCAAGCCAATCAGAAATTAATAAAAGTAACCCCAAACCAGTGATTTTTCCATATAGAATGCAAATACCCATAGGTGACTTCTGCTGTGAAGAATTCCAAATCCACTGAACAGAAATACACCAAATGTAACCATAACATTGTGCTTGGCTCCAGTTGCTGTTTCGTGATTTGGTGTATTTTCATTTATTTATTTTATTTATTTTGAAAGTTTTATATAGCGCGAACAAGATCTTTGCAGAAATAAGAGCGCTTTACAAAGCAGGGAATACCAACAAGTGAGTGAAAAGCAGGTCATTAGGGAGTAAAGTGGAACAGGTGCATCAATAATGCAAGTATTACAGATAAATGTGTGCATAGATAGTCAGGCAAGTCAATAATACAGGTAAAACACATATTCGTAGGGATCGAGCAAAATAATACATATCGGTGCAGAGTCTTACAGATCCACATTAATAGGTGAAGTGTATTTGGCCATGAGAATAGCTTTTACTTCTTTCTTAAAAAGTGTGATGGAGGAGATGAGCCTGGTTTCAGGAGGGAGTGAGTTCCAGATCCTGGGTGCCATTCCTGAGAAAGAGCGTTTATAAGTTTTTTCCTTCCGGAATCTTCGAGGTTTTAGCAGAAGATTGTTAGTGCCTCTAGTGTTTCTAGAGCCGCCAGAGATTGACAGTTTCTGAGTGAGGTATCCGGGAGAGCTCAGTTGTACAGCCTTGTGTGTCATGCAGGCGATTTTCAGATGTATTCTGGCTTCAAAAGGCAGCCAGTACAAGGATTTCAAGTCAGGGGAGATATGCGAGTTTTTTTGACCCAGTGATGAGTCTCGCTGCAGCGTTTAGAGAAGCTCTTAAGGGTGCAGTAGTCTTTAACGGAAGACCGCAGAGGGCGATGCTGCCGTATTCAATTCGCTGGATTACTAGTGCTTGTACTGCAGTTTGGAAGTCTTTGGCTGGCAGGAAGGGTTTAAGTTTCCTCAAGGTATTGATTTGGAAGTTCGCTCCCTTAGTAGCCTTGCTGATATGATGCTGCATGTTGAGATTGGAGTCGAGAGTTATGCCTAGAGATTTTGCTGAATCCACTATGGTGGGTTGGACATTGAGTGCAGTTAGCTGTTTAAGCCAGGTTTGAGTGGTAGAGATCTTCGCGGGAGGTGAGATCAGAAGGAACTCTGTTTTCAGAGCATTGAGTTTGAGATGATTATCGGCAAGCCAGGATTGGGTGCTTCTGATCGTTGAGTTCAGGAGTAAAATGTCTTTGGGGGATTGTATTTATTTTTAGTTAATTTATTTATAAAGCGCTTACAATCATCCTGGGTAGGATATCACGGCGCTGAGGTTTGGTGCTGAGAGGTACGATAACCGCATTGATTACTGATTACTCTAGTTTAGGGAAGAGTAGTGTCTTTAATTGTTTCCTAAATGATAGGAGACAGTCTGTCAGTCTGAGACTGGGAGGTAGTTCATTCCATTTGGTTGCAGCTAGATGAGAGAAAGCCCGCTCTCCCATCCTGACAGTCTTCACGCGGGTAGTGTTTGCTCTTCCTATTGTAATTTGAGATATAGTTGGGTATCATCTGTGTACATGTGAAAAAGTACATTGGATGCTTAAAGCACGGTGGTGAGAGGTTCCATAACTAGGTTGAACAAAGTTGGTGATAGGGAAGATCCTTGGGGGACGCCTAACGAAACAGGTATTGGCGAGGACATCAGGTTGTTACTCTTGAATTTCTGCGACCTGTTGTGTAAAAAGGAGGTGAACCACTTGAGCACAGTCCCAGATATACCCATTCTTTTGTTCAAAAGTTCGAGTAAATTCTCATGTTTAACAGTGTCGAATGCTGAAGAGAGATCAAGAAGGATGAGGAGGCAGGTATCATTTTGATCTAGGATTTGAAGGGCGTCTTCAATTATGTGGGTCATAGCAGTTTCAGTACTGTGTCCTGCTTGGAAGCCTGATTGATGAGGGTTGAGGAGATCAAACTGATCAATGTGTTTAGTCAGTTGTAGTTGTGCGCATTTTTCCAAAAGTTTGGCGAGAGTGGGAATATTGGTATTTTTTGCAGTAGTTGTTTAGGTCGGTTGGGTCAGCGGTAGGTTTCTTTAGTAAAGGTGTGACTTGTCCAACTTTGAGGGAGTCTGGAATGGTTCCTTGTTGAAGTGAGCTGTTGATAATTTTAGTCCAGAGTGGAAGGAGCAATGGAGAGAAATATTTGACAGCGTTAGCAGGGAGGGGATCCGTGAGGTGATTGGAAGGTTTCAAGGTGCTGAGCAGTTTGCCTATTTCTTCTTCGGAGTAGGTGTCAAAGGAAGACCATGTAGCATTGTTTTTTGGTTCGGTGGGTGTTATGCAGTTTGGTGTGGCGAAGAGGATTGCGTCAGTGCGAAGATCACTCTTTATGTTGTAAGTTTTTTGGGTAAAGAAAGCGGCAAAGTCTTCACAGGAGGGTGCTTCGCATAAAGTACTTAGAGTGGCCATGCATTCATTTTGGTGGGGTAAGCCAAGTGTCTAGGGCTGTATGTGTGTGTATATGTGGGGAAGGATTGTTTTGTCCCTGACCCCTTTGAAATAGGCACTTGTAATAAGCCATGGACAGTGATTGTTGTACTAGAAGAAGACTGTCTTTTCTGTGATGGTTATTCCTTCATTATTGGTGTCTTAAACCCTCCATATTTACGAAACGGCAGTTTGCCTACCTTGCCCAACTGGTTAGAACCTTGGGTGCTACTGCAAATTATTCTGGTGCCCTGCCATGGCTTTCTGTCCTGATGTTGACCTAACTAATCACTAGGTCAAAATGTTTACACTCTAAGGAAACAAATTGGGCTCCTCAAAGTACAGAAACTGTATTGTGGGTTCACAAGTTTGAACCTAGGATCCTTAGCTGACCCACAGTTATTTGCATTGCATATACATGCACAAATATTTTCTTTCTGTGATCACTTGGGGGCACTGAGATTTGTACCAGTTTTATTTGCATGTCTATTTTTTTATTTGAATTAAAATTCTTGTTTACTGCTGTCTTTCCATATGGCATTTATTGCACTGGCAATTGGGTTACCTATGAATGCATGAATGAATATTTCAGAGCGAGTTTTTAAAGAGCCAACGTTTAATATATTCATTGGCCTACGTTCCTTTAGGCATGTGGGGTTACCCATGTCTCTATTAGCCTGTGAAATGGATATCCTTTATCCTGCCATGGGAAGATGGTTTCTTCTTTGGTGTTTACCGCATGTATCCACTCCCATATCTTGTCCAATGCTTTCAGGGTTATTCCTGCCCTAGTCTCCCTGACTTAAGACGGGCTGATATTTAATTTCCACAATCTTTGTAGGAGTTCTTGATGTCCCTCCCTGAATGGCAGTGGGTGGTGGTATTTGGTTAAAAAACTATATGGCTCTCCTTTAGAATTGAGAACCGCATGCCAAATACAAGCCCTAGATTGATGGGAGGGTGAAAGGTAAAGCTATATTATGTTAGAATTGAACTTAAAAGGTTGTGTCTAATGTAATGTTTGTAATGTATTCCACAAAAAGGATATAAATAGTCAAACCGGATGACCCGCTAAATCATAAGGTTGCTCCTTATCACAGACTCCTGTCCAAACCGGGTCTAATTAAGTACAGGAGTACATTTGGTTCCCTAATTCACTTCCTTCACCAAGAAAAGGTGAATTTGCTCAAATCCGCCGCCCTCTTCCCCCGCCCCCTGTACCCTAATGACTGGGATAGTGTTTCTTAGCCCCACCACATTGTCTAAGGGGTGTGGTCAAAGAAATCTGTGGCATCTTCAGAAAGCACTGAAGCAACTGTAATGACTTTTCTTGTAAATGGGTTTAGTGCCAGAGGATGGAGTGCTGGTCAGTTGCCCTGTCACTCAATATGCCATTACAAACAAGATGACAGGACTGCTCCCAAAGTACAGTTGTCCTCGTTACCGAGCTCTTTCTCTCTCAACAAGGGAGGTTGAAGAAGGTTGAGTCAGTAATAGATGACCTGATGGCCCACAGAAGTGGGGTATAGGAAGGCCAGAAGCCCTGGTCCTCTTTCTTACAACATATTAGCCAGGAAGTACTACAGCAACTCACTAATTTTGTAGACTAGAATATCCTATTTTTTCGTGGTTAGCAGGGATATGGATACTGTTTAATAAACCTCCCAACATGAGTGAATAAATATAAGAAAATATCAAATGTCTAAGAAAGCATCTAAAAGCACTGTTGAGTCTTGTGCATACTTGTATTTAGAGACCTTTCGCTGTTGCACTATTGGCTAATTTCCCTTATGTAGCCAACCATTAATTTGTAGTTTGATATTGTATGATATTCAGCCATATGAAAAGGAGGATTCATGTTTTCTACATGTTACTGAAAACTTGTAAATTTAAAAGCCTGCTCAAAGATTGATTGATCTGTATTGTGTAATAGTGGTCCAAATGTCCAGCCTTCTAGAGGAACACTTGTTGGGCCAATATCTAATGTTACTTATTACAGTAAGGAATGATTCAGATCAGACTACTTTTCAGTTAAGAGGTGGCTAACACAAGTTTTTTTCATCAAAAGGTACTGTTCTATTTTGTGTTTATTCGCTTGGCATTGGCGATGTTCATGGAGCTTTTTTCTTGGGGACATTCAGAAAGCTTCCCTGGAAATACAATCTGTCAGTTGCTTACCATCTGCTTTGTGGTTTGTTACTCCTTTTTTTCTGGCTTTCTATTTTCTGGCTTGATCAGTGCGAGTTCATCTCTCCCAAGGAGCAAAGCCTTTTTACTCTACCTCTCCTTGTATTCTTCCGAGAGTGCTCCTTTCTGTAAATCGGCCTGTACATCTTGTTCTTATCTTGTCACATTCTTGCTGTTCATTCAAAGACAGAGGTCCGATTTCAGGCTTTGTCTTAAAAGGAGCTTGGTGGTTACCTTTCTTTCTCTGACTTCAAAGTGCGATGATTTATGTCACAATCTTGCGGAGTTCTTTTAGGAAAGATTTATTGTTCTCCTTCTAGAACA
Organism: Lissotriton vulgaris; assembly: GCF_964263255.1. NCBI lineage: Eukaryota > Metazoa > Chordata > Amphibia > Caudata > Salamandridae > Lissotriton > Lissotriton vulgaris. The sequence continues at coordinate 724,112,143 of NC_141698.1, read as the reverse complement.
CAACATTTAAGTTGTGTAGATTTTTAAGAATATATCAGGTAGGCAGGCATAAATGAAGCACATTTTTTGATAATTCTGAAGTCTTTTGGAGACAAACACTTTAATGTGATGATCAAAACAAATCAACACAGTAGGTGATGTTTCCACACATTATTTGTGCGCTGTATAGTTTTATTAGTAAAGCTGAATGTCTGTGAAAATGTAATGGCCATTTCAATTGAAAATGTGTTTGTTTGAAATGCAGTGTACTACCACACCATTCATACTGCACTCTGCGCCACTGCACTGCTCTCTACCCCCTTGCACTCTATGCAAATCAACTGTACGCCACTCTAATCTACTCTGCCAGTGCACTCTACAATGCTGCTCTTCATGCCACTCTACTCCACACCACTTCACTCTACACCTCTCTACACCACTGCACTCTACGCCTCTGTAGTCTGCAACACTCCACTCTGTGCCATGGCATTCCACTCTGCGAAACTTCACTTATCGCCACTGTACTCTGCACCCTTGCATTCATCGCAGCCCCAGCGCTCATCGCCGCTGCATTCTATTATGCAACACTATAATCTGAACCTTATGCCGCTGCACTCTATATGCCAATACTGCAATGCACTCTACACGAGCATACTCTAAGCCACTCTAATACGTCCCATCCCGCTCTACTGTTTGCCATCCCGCTCGGCTCTTTGCTCGGCTCTTTGCCCTCCCGCTCGGCTCTTTGCCCTCCCGCTCGGCTCTTTGCCCTCCCGCTCGGCTCTTTGCCCTCCCGCTCGGCTCTTTGCCCTCCCGCTCGGCTCTACTCTTTGCCTCCCGCTCTGCTCTACTCTTTGCCTCTCCGCTCTGCTCTACTCTTTGCCTCTCCGCTCTGCTCTACTCTTTGCCTCTCCGCTCTGCTCTACTCTTTGCCTCTCCGCTCTGCTCTACTCTTTGCCTCTCCGCTCTGCTCTACTCTTTGCCTCTCCGCTCTGCTCTACTCTTTGCCTCTCCGCTCTGCTCTACTCTTTGCCTCTCCGCTCTGCTCTACTCTTTGCCACTAACGTTTAGCCATATTGAACAGAAGCTGTACTGGTGCACAACATGGCTAAAAGACCTTGGGAAAGCCAATATCACTTGCGTAGATGGGACCTATTGTCTTGACAACGCTTTTTCTGTTTTTTCTAGATTGCCATCCCTCTGTGTGCCCGCTAATGCACTTTTGTGGTAGATTGCTCAGCTTTTTCCCCTGTGCACCTTGCCACTGTTGCTAAGCTTTAAATGATTGGAAAACCCTTGACGGCAAGAAGGGAACTCAGTCATATGGTGCGCTGTACAACAGGCTTGTTTTTGCAACTAGAATCTTGTCTGGATTCACATGCGGTGCATTATTCTACAATCAATTTGTTGGTTCCGGGATAGTCTTAGTGTTTTTTCGTCTTGGAAAGTGTCGACCATTTGGGATTTGGTCCTCCTTGTGCTGCCAAAAACCTGCTCTGGAGGCCACTGTGTGGTTGCCATATTCAGATTTAGATTTTCCACCTTTGGGTCTGGAAGCATGGCCTGAACTATGGAAGGTGTATGATTGAAAACCAACCAATCCAGAAAAATCGTGAAGAGAAACTCATGGTTAATATTGAGGGACTCCCTTTTCCGCCAAGAAATATAACTTTTTTTCAGAAGTACTGTTGGAAGAACATAGACCACGGGTGTCAGAGAATGATGTGGGATGGAGTATCCTTCTTGTAGCTTTTGTCCAAAGTTTTATAGCACAAGTTTGTATAGGACAGCCACAAGTTATTCTACCTTTGCATACAGGAGCACCACATCTCGGAGGGCTGTGACACATGTACATAGTTTCTGCCTGGGAACCTTAAGATGAGGAAGAAATAGAGGTGGACTATCTACGCCACGTCACCCTTGCAGCAGACAAAGGTTTGCTGAGAGACCTCTGGTTACTAAGCAACCAGGAAAATCCCAAGAAAATGGAGATAGCACAAGGAGAGGGTTCTGGCATTGAGGAAGCCCTCAAAATGTAGAAGAAAGTTTCTAAGACCTCAAAATTCAGTGAGGCGGAGAGGAGCCAAATAACACCGGCACAGTGGGCCCGAGCCAAAGGTTAAGTACTCAAAGTCCTCGACTCCTATCCTGACGCACAACTGCGGTTCAGGGCAAGCACAAGCAAGAACGACTCTGCGGGTCATTCTAAAGGCACCATTGGTGGGGATTAGGAACACTGAGCTGCAAGGTCTCAATAAAATGGGGCCTCCACATCAAAGAGGAAGATATTGAACACAGAGCTTTCAACTTTAAGAGGAATAAACACATGATGAGTCCAAAATGAAGACTCTCAAGAAGAGGAAGGACTTCAAATCTACGAAGCGATTTGACATCCTACTGAAGAGAGAGAGAGGAGGACATGACGTATTCTACACCTGAGTCCCAGAAGCAAAGCGTGAAGAAACCTTCTATGGAGAAGTAGACTTTGAAGGTTGGTTCAAGCAGGGATTTCTTTAAGACCTGAAGTCCGCAAAAGAGATGCCAGAATATAGAGACTGACACCCCAGAAGAAGGGGTGGACACACCTCTCCAGACCGTCACCCCAATGACTTTGTGGTGGTGAGGGCCCTGGTTAAAATGGCGTGGAAACGAAATGGGGTTGGCTCTGATCAGCAAGGCTGAGCCTATATATCACATAACAAAGGGAAATGCCAGTGCTGATAATATTTACTTAATACTACGACTAATCACCCACAACAAGAACATTAATTCAAGGAAGGGTACTGCTGCTTAGTCGCAATTTTATTTTGTAGAAATTCAACAATTGTTATAAAATTTATCTTTACATCAGAGAAGACAAACATTAGAAAAATCAAGAAAAGACGGACACATCAAACTTCATTCAATTGAACACTTCGAACATTCAAAACCTCACTCATGTCACATTCGAAAAACATTCACCACATTCAAACCGGGCTCAAACATACCACATACTACTGCTACAATAAAAAGACAATACAAACTGGATCTGCATCAATTATGCACTAATTCAGTACAATTGTTCGAAAATCGTACAATCCTGTAGATTTTTTTTACATTTTTCACAATTCATTAAAGGATAATTCAAATAGGTAGTGTACATGAAATGGTAAGGAGTCTGAAGGTAGAGGTGACTCCTATACACATAAGCAGACCAGTGGGATATTAGGCCTACGCGTTTCAAATCCCCTTGAATTCGTCGGAGATTCTCATTAGGGCCTCAAGCGCACCCAAGAGGCTATACGTAGAACCTGTGGGGGTCGGGACAGAACGTGCTTCTCTGGGATGAAAAAAGCCGCTCTGTGGAGGTAGGTGAACACAGGCGGATGGAGGTTTTATTGTGTCCAAAGAAACTAACATGGTTCTTGATATGCAGTTGTTGCAACAGTCGAATCGGCCGGGAAAGGAGGCGTTGACTTATAACGGGAGTGACTCCGTCAATGTCAGGATATGGAGACTCTGCATGCCTGTTGTATCGGGGGCTCCAAGTCCTTAAGAAGACGGTCGAGAATGGAAGGCTTCTGCCGTATTAATCCATGCTACAGGGTAGGGGCAGCGTCAGCACATGCAGAAAGAATCGCGTGTACAGGGTTATAGATTCCGAAGGTTTCTACTTCGCGCTGGAGCCGGGCGGCGTCAAACTCGACACTAATCACTCGCGCAGGCGCGTGACATTGACTGAGTCACTCCCGTTATAAGTCGACGCCTCCTTTCCCGGCCGATTCGACTGTTGCAACAACTGCATATCTAGAACCGTGTTCGTTTCTTTGGACAGCATAAAACCTCCATCCGCCTGTGTTCACCTACCTCCACAGAGCGGCTTTTTTCATCCCAGAGAAGCACGTTCTGTCCCGACCCCCACAGGTTCTACGTATAGCCTCTTGGGTGCGCTTGAGGCCCTGATGAGAATCACCGACTAATTCAAGGGGATTTGAAACGCGTAGGCCTAATATCCCACTGGTCTGCTTATGTGTATAGGAGTCACCTCTACCTTCAGACTCCTTACCATTTCATGTACACTACCTATTTGAATTATCCTTTAATTGTGAAAAATGTAAAAAAAAAATCTACGGGATTGTACGATTTTCGAACAATTGTACTGAATTTGTGCATAATTGATGCAGATCCAGTTTGTATTGTCTTTTTATTGTAGCAGTAGTATGTGGTATGTTTGAGCCCGGTTTGAATGTGGTGAATGTTTTTCGAATGTGACATGATTGAGGTTTTGAATGTTCGAGGTGTTCAATTGAATGAAGTTTGATGTGTCCGTCTTTTCTTGATTTTTCTAATGTTTGTCTTCTCTGATGTAAAGATACATTTTATAACAATTGTTGAATTTCTAATAAAATTGCGACTAAGCAGCAGTACCCTTCCTTGAATTAATTTTCTTGTTGTGGGTGATTAGTCCTAGTATTAAGTAAATATTATCAGCACTGGCATTTCCCTTTGTTAGCTGGTTAAAATGGCAGCAGACACATCGGGTGAAGTTAGTGGAGGAGGAACAGGTGGAGATTTGTATTGTCTTGGATACCTGATGGATGAGCGAGCCCTTATTAGGGCGAAACGGGTCCTTGGTTGCTTGTGTCCCAGTTCCATGAGGGCCGGGCCTGGCAGTCAGGGCTGGACTGTTAACATGAGGGGCTGAGTCGAGGCTGGTTTTCCTATGGCTGGGTCCAGACTTCGCTGGCATGGTGGGCAAAAGAACGATGAACAGAAATCCTACCCTGAGCTATTTGCAGTGGTTCGACAAATTACAAGCATTCCTTTAGTCACCTTTTGTGTGTTAGATACCCTACTACCATTGCAAAAACAGCTGTTCCTCCCAATGCTACCCAGTATCGAGATCCAAGGATAGCGGGCTTTAATGAGCCATTCTCCACAAAAGCTGTGACACCAGCGTGGAGAAGTACGAACACTCTTCCAAAACCCCTACTTACATCAGTGGCAATGTGGCAGCACACTAAATCATGGTCACAACCTCACACAAAAGTACCACTGCATCCACTACTATGAGGCCCCCGCCGTAAAGGAAGCGCAAAAAGATGGAGATGGTGAGGCAAAAAAATAGGGAACTCCGCTGCCTCCCAATAATGCATTGCCAACTGTAATGTGCTGCTCAGCAGGTATGACCACCAAGAGTGGCATAAGATGAAGTAAAAACTTCCTAGAGCAGAACAATAAGAGGGTAAAAGCTGTCTTCCAGGACGACAAGACCCTTTTTAACGCTTGCCTGAAATTGGCACTGGTTGCACTAGATGCAGTTGTGTGAAGGTACGACCCCAAGGCATTATGCAAGATTTCAGTCTCTAGGTTCCAGCAGGCGGCTTCAGTTAGTATGCCTTTCACAGGTGAAAAATATTTCGATTCTGCAGTGGACGACTCACTGCAAACAATGAAAAAGACAATGAAACCGCAAAGCCAGTAGGTGCTGTACAGATCAGAGGGCCATTTCAAGGAGAGATGGTGGCAAAGAAGATTGCCTGCTAATTTGGATTGGCAGGTGATCACGGTGGCAACAGTGGATACACCAGTCAGTCCTTTCGGGGAAGATCTAGAGGTGTTGCTCAGCAAGGAGTGGGCGCTCAAGCAAGTGGTTGGCCACTGGGGTCAACGCTCCTCTCCCACCCATCCACACCCTTATGGGGCAGGCTCAGAGTATTTATACAAGCATTGTTGAATAATCTCCTCCAGTAATTTGATTCTAAACCTTATTCAACATGGCTATTGCATAAAGATGTTACGAAGGCCAAAAGCAAGTACCTCCTCGGTATGGTACTCGCTAAAATTAATTACGAAGCTGTTGCCATACATCCCACCGGACCCATGCAAAACCCTGGTCACCTTGCTGGTCCTCTCAAAATTGGATTATGGAAATGCACTTTATGCTGAGTTGCAAAAACAGCTTTTATTAAAACTCCCGCGGATGCAGAACGCTGCAGCCAGGCTGGTATTGAACATTTCAAGGTTCGAACCAGTGGCCCAAAAAATGAGGGCTTCACTGGCTCCCTGTAGGAAAAAGAATCCAGTTCAAGTCTGCTTGCCTGGCCTACAAAGCAGTGCACGGATCGGGCTCTCACTTCCTAAAGGGAAATTTAAAATACTACGAACCTTCCAGGCCACTAAGATCCAGCAGCGCTAAGCTTCTCATAACCCCCAGATTTAAACAACTAAGATAGGGAAGGAGGGAGCTTCATACTAAACACAGCAAAAATATGGAATAAGTTACCTGTGGAATTAAAAAACAGCCCCTAACTGTTGGCCTTTCGGAAAAACATGAATACTTTGCTTTTCGCAGCTTAGCGCAGTATGCGTGCTCTAGGCTTGTTCACTGCTGCAGTTTAGATCGTCAGCGCCAAGACGCCCTTGGGCATTCGTGCGCTCTATAAATCCACCAATCAAATCAAATCCGGGTAGATGCTGCAATTGCTGCAAGAGTTCAAGGATTTTATAAGCAAACCTGCAAAAGAAAGGGCCCTTAAAGAAGAGGTTAGTCAAAGGGTTTACTTTGTTTACTTGTTGGTACCAAAACCAGGCAGAATACTCAAAACTATCCTATAACCATGTGCTTTGAACCAATTCATAAAGGCAAAAAAGTAAAACAATCTGCAGGAATTTATTCCTTATCTGTGGAAGGGAGACAACCTAGGAACAATAGATCTCAATGTCTACCTTGTGCCGATAAACTAATATTACAAACGTTTCCCGCTGCTCATCCTGGGCAAAGTACACTACCAGTTTATGGTCTCTTACCATTTGGAATAAAAAATTGTGCCAAGGATTTTTACTAAGTATCGCACGGTAGCTGCAGCACACTTGAGAAGAAAAGGTATCCAGGATTATCCTTCTCTATTTATTTATTTTATTTAAGAAGTTTTATATAGTGCTGCCCTGACCCGAGGGTATCGGAGCGCTTTACATCAGATACAATGCAGATAATCACATAAAACAATAAAAGGGAAGGTCGGCGGTGGAGAGTTCTGATTCGAGGTCTTGCTGACATAGGAGCAGTCGGAGCCCGGAAACAGGCTCTATTGGTCCCCTAGGGAGTGGTCGAGGAGCAAGGTTTTGAGTTGACTCTTGAATTTTACAAAGGAGGGGATAGTTCTGATGTGAGGGCGAATGGAGTTCCAGATTTTGGGTGCACTCCCGGCGAAGGATCAAGCCGCAGTTTTTTGTTTACGAATTTTCAGCAGGAATAAGTAGAAGAGAGTTCGAGCTTCTGAGGTTCCTGACCTGACCGGCTTTTTTGAGTTTAGCCGACAAATATTCGGGTTTGCCTGTGTGCTAGGCTTTGTGTGTGAGACAGGATGTTCTGAAACTAGCCCTCATTTCAACTGGGAGCCACTTTAGTTCCCTGAGTGCAGGAGAAATGTGGTTGAATTTCTTGATTCCGGTGACCATTTTGGCTGCCGCATTGATAGTTGTTTTGAGGGGAGCAAGATGTGATTTTGCTTTTCCTGAGAGGACTGCATACCCGTAGTCCAGTCTTGACAATACTAATGCTCGGGGGGACTGTTTAAGATCAGTGGACGGGATGAAAGGTTTATTTTGTTCAGTAGCTTTAGGTTAAGGAAGGCGCTCTTAGCTGAGTTCTTGATGTGTATGGACATGTCCAGTTTCAGGTCTAGCGTGATGCCTAGGGATTAGACAGAGCCGGCCAGGGTGAGGTTTCCGTTGAGCGCATCAATAGCTTTTAGCCATTCAGCAATTTGAGGGTGGTTCTCTTTGTTCGAGATGAGGAGTATTTTGGTTTTGTCAGGATTTAGTTTAAGGTGGTTACTTGACAGCCACTGTTGAATATCTCTCAGTACTTCATTGAGTTATTTAGATCCTCTATCAAGGCCAAGTTTTTCAACAAAGGCGTGACTTGTCCCACTTTAAGGATATCTGGAACGTCTCCATTTTTCATGGAGCTGTTTATGATCGTACACCAGAGCGGTGCAATGGAGAGCCTCAGCTTTTTGGTCCATTGGGGTGAAATGGGGTCTAGGACATGAGATGAGGGTTTGGCGGTGGAGATGAGATTGATTATCTCGGTTTCCTGAATGGGGCGGAAGATTAGCCAAGGTATAGTAGAGGGAAAGGGGGTGATGTCCTCCACCTCAGATCTGCTGTTCTTTGTGAGGGGGGTGATGGTGTTTAGTGAGAGTTCGATCTTCGTGATCTTGTCATTAAAGAAGTTGGCAAAGTTGTTGCAAAGTTCTTTGGATGACTGTATTGAAGAATTAGCAGGCTTGGAGGTTTGTTGCCTGATGATGTTGTAGAGCTCTTTGGGTCTGTTTTTTGCGGTATCCAGCGCGGAGCGGAAGAACTAGGATTTTTTTGTTCTTGATGTGGTTGCTGTACTTTCTGTGATCTGTTTTGAGTTGTTCGCGGAGGGTAGTTGTAGGATTATTCCTTCAGTGTCTTTCTGTGGCTCTTAGTTTTCTCCTTTCGGAGTTGATGTCCTTGTTGAACCATGATCTGGACGGAATGGCTCTGCTGTTTTTTTTAGCTTCAGGGGGGCTAGTTGGACAAGCATGGCCTCCAAATTTGAGTTGTAGAGTAAGGTGAGTTCGGTTGTGGTGAGGTGGTCGTTGGTGCTGGGAAGGAGCAAGCTTATCCTTTCTTCTATGGCGGCCGTGGGAATCTGGGTGAGGTTTCTAGACCATTTGGGGGGTCTTGTGCGGGTGGCCGAGGAAGCATTTTTTGGTTAATGTGGAATAAGATCATGTGATCCGACCAGTCCACAGGGAGTATGTGGTCGATCGTAATTGAGTCTTATTGAGCAATAATGACATCCAAGGTTGCTCCTTTATAGTGCGTTTCCTCTGAGCAGTGTTGGGATAAGTTTTTGTCACGGAGAAGGTTGTATAGCGTTTGAGTTAACAGGTTGTTTCATTCCAACGTAGGTTTAGGGCGCCAAGAATTAGGTTGTTTGCGTCCCCAAGTGCGCAGTGGGTAATCGGGTCGGCCAGATGTTCTCCGAATGTGGTGGTGTTGCCTGGTGGGTGATAGAGAAGGTGGCAGAGTAATGATCCATTATCCTTTGTCGTGATATTATCGGCAAGACATTCAAAGGTGCTGTACTTCCAAGAATCCATTTCCATGATGGCGATGTTGTCCTTATGAATGATAGCTACACCTCCCCCTCGTTGATCTTTTATGTCTTTGTTAATGATGGTAAAACCCGGGGGCACAAACATATCTAAGCATGGTGAGGAGAGATCATTGAGCTAATTCTGTGATGAATGCAATGTCTGTCCTGCGAGAGGATGGCTTCTGCTAGTTCAGTTGCATGCAAAGAGCAGATCTGCAGTTAATGAGCATGCAGTGGTGGAAAGCTCTTTTTTATTATGAGTCTTTCCAGGGGGGGCCCTAGGTAAGGTGGTGCGGGGATCTCCGGGGGGTTTTGTGAGGGGACGGTCTCTTCTGAAGCTGGTGATCACTTGGTTCTTGGATTTACGGGAGTCAGTAGGAGGGGAGTCGAATGATGATGCTAAATCGGCCCTTTCTTCGCTGGACAATGCAGTAGGTGGGGAGTTGTATGATGAGGCTAGATCGGCCGCTTCTTCGAAGGACATTGCAGCTTTGGTTCTTGTGGGTCTTGATGTTGGAATCACAGTGTCAGTTTTTGAGTGTCTATAGCCTGGACGAGGGTGCTTTGGTTCCTACAGATTTCTGCGACTGGTTCTCAGCGAACAATTCGGAGGGTCTCTGAATTCGTGTTGCGGGGGTCACTACGGGCCCGGAAGGGCGCTTAGGGTTGTTGGGGATGGACGGAATGGCCGCCTTGGTAAGAGATTGCTGGGGCTTTCAGGTCTTGTCGAGGTTGGTAAGGATTTCATTAAGGCCCTGGAATATCATTCCTAACGGTCTTTCAAGTAAAGTGAGACGCAGCGCCATGTTAACATGGTCGCGGGTGAGAATATTGAGTAGGTCGCCCTGTAGGTGGAGGCAGAGACTAAGTTATGTTGCCTATTGCTGCTTGTGCAACCCATGCTGCTTCAGTTTGGGACCCTGGGTAGGGGGGTGAATTGGGTCATGTTGTGGTTTCGACCACCTGAGGTCTGCAGGAGTGCTAGTGTGGATAGTGGTCAGTGTCGGCAGGGCAAGATCATGCTGTTGATGAGGGTGGATTGTTGCGTTCATCTGGCAGCTGGAGATCAAGATTCATGGGGGTGAAGCAGTGGGAGGTGGTGACGTTGGGCGAGATGGTGTTAGATTACTTACCCTGGGACATGTTGCCTGGGGGTGACAAATGGGTCTGGGAAGAACAAAGCGAGTGAAGGAGAGCGGTTCGGAGTATGGGGAAGAGATAGTCGAAGGCCTCTAGGTTCTCATTGTTGGTCTGTGTCAGGACTGTACCATTAGTATAAATGGTCACAGACGTGTTCCAGCCCCTTGCCAAGCGGTTAGGGAGAGAGATTGTTAGTTTGTAACTATGCGGAGTAGTCGTGGTTTTAGAAATGTAAAGTTGTGATCTGAAAGTGGCGTTCCAGTTATCTGGTCTTTCGGCGTGGAAGATGAAATCCATCTTGATCTGCCCTTTGGAGGAGCATTGGTATGTGTCCGCGAATAGTGTTTCTGAGTGCTGTCTAAGCAGTCTATGCTTGAAGTTTCTTCTCGTTTTAAGAGGTTGGGGGGAAGCTAATCGCTAAGGAGTTCATGCTGTGGGGTTTCAGGAAGGTCGATGTGAGGTGGTTGGAGGGAATTGGCATGCCTGGTGCCATTGCTGGATTTCTAAGAGGGGGGGACCGTGAGTCTAAAAGGGTGTCTTAGATGTTTGGACGATTCGGCTAGAGGCGAGTTAAAATTTTCTCCTTGGGCTGGGTCATGGTGGTTGGGGCTAACAGCTGTGCGTCCCCTTAGCTACCTGAAAATGCTGATCAAGGGGAATTGCTTTCACAGAGCCGCCATTTTGTGATTGGGGATCCGAGTCCGTTATCGCCTGGTCTGTGCCTCGTTAGCGGGTGTTGCTGCATGTATGCGCGTTGTGTGACTTTGTTTTCAAGTTGAAGGTGAAGAAGCGTCATCCGTGCGTAATCCCGTGCAGGGCAAGGTTTGATCGCATAGGGGCCGAGTAAAGGAGTTATATTAATGATTAGTTAAAGATGCTCGGGCTATGGGTAAGTTTTTCAATTACCTTATCAGTTGTGGCCAACTAGGGCGAACTGTTAACGCATTCAGGGGGTAGGTTCCCTGTCGTCTGATCTCCATGTTACATTTGCGCAGTTTCTTTGTCCGGGTGTGTTTGTTAAAACGCAGAGGGTGACTATCTTCAAATGAAGCCTGGTGCTGGGGCATTGGTGGATGAGGTCAGATCTGTAGCCTAAAGATTCAAATTGGCCGGCAAGTTTAAAGCAGTAGAGTGTGGGAGGACCGAGAGGGGGCCGCTTCTTTAGGGGGGACCCAGGGTCATCCTTGCAGTATAAAAGGACCGGGGTTTGACCTCCTGTTAACCATGGCCCTGTCAGGCATGTCCGGCTGCTGAGTGGTGGTAGGGCTCCTCTTCACTGCGCACGAAGGGCTGTCTGGGTACTGCTAGTTAGTGGCCCTTGAAGTGGTTAGGTGTATTTCTTTTCATTAAGTGATCCTGTCTTTAGTGGTAGACTGAGTCGGTGTCCGAATCAGCCGTCTTGGGCCGGGTGTTGTCCCCTTGCCGACTATTAGTGAGTCAGGCAGGACCAGCTGCTGCGTGGTAGCAAGGCTCCTGGATGTTGCCAAGACTCCTCTTTGCTGAGCTGCAGGTGGTTGGATTCCTGCTCATAGAAGACCCTTGACCAGGTTAGGTACATTTAAGGGTGGGTGAACCTGACTTGGATGCAGAGGGATCTCTGAGATCGAGTCGGAGCCGGAATTGGCTATCTTGGGCCAGTCGATTGTCCTCTTGCCGCCCATCAGTGTCAGGCAATTCCGGCTGTAATGTGATAGCAAGACTCCTCTTCGTTATAGTGCCAGGCCATCAGATTTCTGCTATATGAATCCGATGGCCCTCGCAGAGGATAGGTGCCTTCGTTATGGTGTGAGATCCCGTCTTTAGATACTGACGGATTTCCGTGGGACCGACAGTATTGGCCATCTTGAGTCAAGCAATCTCGATTAAAGGAGCGGGGCTCCGTGAAGTTCTTGAGCGCGGTGCTTTGGCTCTGTCCCAGATCTCCTCAAGTCTGCTGGTGGCTTGAGGGAACCTCATTCCGCGTCATCTGATAGACTACTAGCTGCAGATTCTTTCACGTAGAATTATCTCCAGGCATGAGACTGGATCCGGAACCTTTTTTGCCACAGCATCCCTGCGCGCCGGCGGGTCGGCATCACGCCACTCCGCCCAGGTGTTGTCCGCGTAAGTTACGTCAGCGAGGTCACTTAAACCCCACCCCGGCGCGCCTACGTCAGTTTTTTCCTTTTCTGTGCGCAACGCGGGTCCGGTCTTGCTGCGGGCCTGTTTTGGGCTCTTTTTTCTTCACCATTGTCGTTTCTCTTGGTGAAACAGTGTGCGAATGCCTTCGGGCTTCAAAACTTGCTCGTCGTATGGGCGTCTCATGTCCGCGACGGACCCTCACCTCATTTGTATGTGGTGTTTAGGGGAGGATCACAGTACCACTGATTGTGAGGCGTGCCAACAGTTGAAGCTTAAGTCGCGGCCGGAGCGCCAGATGATACTACTCTCGATGCGTGTCTCTTGGTCGACTTCCTCCCCTCGATCAGCATCAGCAGACTGCTTAAGAAACGGCTGCGGTCATCGTCCTCGTCCTTCTCCGATGTCACGAGAGCGTCGCTCCCTGATGGGTAAGTGTCGCAGTTTGTCCCCGGGGGCTGGTGTCTGGCCTGCCGGGGGCGTGGGATCTCTGTGGGTGATGCGGCCCCGCGTGTCGTCCTATCCACCGGTGATGGGGCATCGAGAGTCCAGATGGAGACATACGCAGCGGCTTTGCAGGCCTCACTGGCGTCTCCTCCTCCTTCCCCTCCTGGGGCATCAGCGGATCCCTTGCCTTGCAAGGGGACCTCCGTGCCGGCGGCTCCGGCAGGCTCAGATCCAGGCTTGGAGGATGTGGTGCTGTTGGGGTGCGGCCCCTTGAGGGTCCCTCCTTCAGACCACGGTGCCTCTGCCTCGCACTCCCGTGGGAATCCCTGTGGTGTCGCGGAAGGTCGCCGGGGCTCGGGTCACATCCCCGAGCCCCGCTCGGCCCCCTGGGCAGGCGAGAGCCTTGTCCACGGCTGAGCTGATGCCGCCACGGTGCCAGTGCTTGCTGCTCCGGGCGGCACCACAGGGGTCGGTGACCTCGCCTTGTCCGCTCTGGGTCAAGGCTGGGTGGGGACCCCTCGTCCCTCTCCGGGCCCCCTCTCCCTCCCAGCGGGCGGCTGCCTCGTCAGAGGGCGAGTCGGAGTTTTATTCGTCACTGGGCCACCTCCGGCACATTCTGGGCCGAGGATGGCGGAGGGCTTCGTGTCACACCCCTGGTCCTTCTCGGTACTCCTTGCAGGCGGCTGCCTTGGCGGAGGTCGAGTCGGGGTCATTCCGGCGCCGCCCCTTGGCCAGTTGGGCTCTCGCTCCACTCCGGTCCCTGGCGCATTGTGACTTGGAAGAGCCCTATCCAGCATCTCCCTCGGCGCCAGATGGTGTTGATGTCCTGCCTCAGGTGGCGGACTCTATGGCTCCACACAGAGGTCGTGCCGTTGATTCATTTTCGGATGCTCCCTCTTCTCCGGAGGCTGGCTGCATATTGGTGTCGTCCTCCCCGGAGACTAGCCGCTGTGTGGTTTCTTTTTCACCAGCGTCATCGATGGATAGCTCCCAGCCATTTCTGAGGCCGAGGTGTTCTTTGGAGGAGCGACAGGTACCCCATTTTTCCAGGTCTGGCCTTTGCCTGTCCCGCTTGGCTTTGGGGACGGCCATCTTAGTTTTCAGCCGTCTCCCACGGAGGAGCTGCTTGCTCCACTGCAGGGAACTACAGAGGCGGGTGCGGCCTTCGCTCACGTGGTGTCCACAGCTGTGGGCATTTTGCGCATGGATGACCCGATTGCTCATTTTCTGGCGGACCATCTCTTGGAGGTTCTCCACCAGGGCTCTGGTGGGAGGGAGATCTTGCCTCAGGCGATCTGGTGCCTCAACACCTTCTGCACCGGCACCTTCCGGCGCCGTGTAACATTCGGGAGCTGCTGATTGATCTTCTGTTTGATGGCAGCTAATGTTCCATGCCCCGGCGGACTCTGCCATCCAGAGGTTCCTGGTAGGGCTCTGTCCTCCTATTCTGCTTTATCCTCCTCCTTCCCCTCCTCAGTGACTGCTGAGTTGAGCTGGTTCTGGGCCTTCGTGGGCCGGTTGCCTTGCTGTGGATTGTGTTTTCCTGCCATTGAGTCCTCCTTGCTGGGACTTAAGCATTGTTGGCTGATGGACGGCCCCTTGTTGACTGTGTGTTTTTGCTGGAGTTGTTGCACAGACTTGGCCCGAAGATTAGGCCTTCTGTTTTTCTTGGACTGCTTGTCAAGCCTTCTGCGTGGACATTTTTCCCCGTGACAGTTTTTTCCTCTGCTGCGGAAGTTCTTCCAAAGAGGGTTCCCATGTCTTGGGACTTACCGTACCCTATGTGGGTTAGTGGTAGCTGTTATGTAGCTAAGCTCTGCTGGGGAGTGCTGGTCGCCTTTGGGTGCCTGTTCTCCTTGGCGTTTCTGTATGTTGCTATTGCTTCATGAGGTTGTGTGCGTGGCCCCTGTGGTAGGGTGGCCGGGCATTTCCTATCCTTCCTGCTCTTGTTCTGGGAGCTGGGGTGCTTCTGTGCTCTTCTGGCTTCAGGTGGCTTATAATTAACAAAGAAGGGAGGTAGAGTACAAAAATAGGATTCCTACTCCACGGGCACTGATAATTAAACAAGAAGAATCCTACTAACAGTGTGTATCACAGGGAAGGGGGACACTCAGTGTTGTGTAAAATACCCCTCACACACCAACAGGCCCCTTGGTGTCATGCTTCATCATCGGGGTCTTCGCACCCCGCTAAAGGGATGCGGCACGCTGCAACCTGCGACTACGCGGGAGCGTTGACAAGTTGGACTATGTGTGGTGTGTGTTGAGTGTAAGTGAAAGGGATTGATGTGAGTGGGAGGTGTGGTGAAAGTTTAAAAAGTACCTGGCTAGTGGGTAATGTGAAAAAAACTTTATTTCGTACCCCTGGCTGGTGCTGTTAAAAGGTGTGCAAAAGAACGAGGTTTAATTGTCTTAATTAGGGACAAAACCTCTGGTGTGCGTCGACATGTTTCGGTACTGGTGTACCTTCTTCAGGACGGGGCACAACTTCCCAACCCTACTCACGTTTTTCTAAGAAAAAAAGGGGGTTATCTTAATTTTCTAAAAAGTGATAACAATTTTAAAGACGGCTACAGTGTGCCTACAGCGTTTTTTTGGATCATGCAATTACATGTCTCATGGTCTTTGTAGTGTATTGTCTCATGAGCCAATCCTGGGCATCAAGGTAGGTAGGTGGATCCACAATGAAATCCGCCTAAATTGGCCTCCTTCTACCACCCTGTGCTGCTCCGCCGTGACTGCGGAGCAGCACAGGGTGGTAGAAGGAGGCCAATTTAGGCGGATTTCATTGTGGATCCACCTACCTACCTTGATGCCCAGGATTGGCTCATGAGACAATACACTACAAAGACCATGAGACATGTAATTGCATGATCCAAAAAACCGCTGTAGGCACACTGTAGCCGTCTTTAAAATTGTTATCACTTTTTAGAAAATTAAGATAACCCCCTTTTTTTCTTAGAAAAACGTGAGTAGGGTTGGGAAGTTGTGCCCCGTCCTGAAGAAGGTACACCAGTACCGAAACATGTCGACGCACACCAGAGGTTTTGTCCCTAATTAAGACAATTAAACCTCGTTCTTTTGCACACCTTTTAACAGCACCAGCCAGGGGTACGAAATAAAGTTTTTTTCACATTACCCACTAGCCAGGTACTTTTTAAACTTTCACCACACCTCCCACTCACATCAATCCCTTTCACTTACACTCAACACACACCACACATAGTCCAACTTGTCAACGCTCCCGCGTAGTCGCAGGTTGCAGCGTGCCGCATCCCTTTAGCGGGGTGCGAAGACCCCGATGATGAAGCATGACACCAAGGGGCCTGTTGGTGTGTGAGGGGTATTTTACAAAACACTGAGTGTCCCCCTTCCCTGTGATACACACTGGTAGTAGGATTCTTCAGGTGGCTTATGGCTTAGGTGCCGTTCTGGCTGGCCTGTGCCTTCCCTCTGGGTGGGCTCACCCTCTTTCCCTAGTTTTCTTGGGCCTTCTCAGCTACTTCTTCTTGTTCCTCTGCCTGGCCTAGCTTAGGATGGAAGCTCGGTGCCTTGGGGGTAGAGTGGGGGGCTTCGGCGTCTCCGGCCTTGCCCTTGGTTCCTCTGTTGTGAGTGTATGGGCCTCTTCAGTCTTCCTTCTTTCTCCTTCATCCCTCTTGGGGTTGTTGGTGTTCGACTTTTGGGGGTCCTCTTGCCTGGCAGGGATGAGGTTACTTCCCTGGTCCGCAGGTCTGGTCCCCTGCGGGGCCCTCTGTCCTGTCTAGACTGGTGGGGTCCTTTCGCAGAACCTCCTATGTGGGTATTGCTAGGGTATCTATTCTACGTGAAGGAATCTTTGGCTAGTAGTCTCTATCAGATGTAAGAGTTACTTACCTTCGGTAACAATGTATCTGGTAGAGACAATTCTAGCCGTAGATTCATTCACGGCCCACCGTTCCTCCCTATTCTGCGAGGACCCCATGGCTGGTCTTCGGTACTCCACTCCCGGTGGGTGGCTCGGTCTCCTGGGAGTACTTTCTTTGGCTCTTGACGGTGGCTCCGGCTTGTTGCTGTTCATTTCTCCTCTTGGTCCTTTGGGAGATGGGGTTGCGGTGCTCCTATGCCCTGCTACTCTGGGTGCTCCAGGTTGGGGAGGTTTACCTTCAATCTCTACCCTCCCTTCCTCTTGCTACTAGGGGTCCTGGTCCCTCTGCTGCCCTTGGAGTTGGAGTTCTCTAGTCGGGCCTTCCCCTTGTTTCCTGGGGGTGGTTGCCCTCTATACTGGGGTGGCTTGGAGGTTGGTGGTTCCTGCCTGTTGGGACTGGCTCCCCTTCCTTGTTACGGGGTGAGGGTTGTAGGCCTGCTACATAGGTCTTGACTTTCACGCTGGTTCCTTGTCTCCGGGGGAGAGGGGGGCTGTCTATGTACTGGCAGGGTGGCTGCTCAGGGCTCTGCTCTGTTCTTCCTTCTGTCTCTGCCCTTGGACACTGCAGTCTTGCACTGCTCCTTATGGTGTCTTCCTCTTTTTTTCTCTTTTTATATACTCTTTCACACATTGTTCCCATGCTCCCACAATTTTTTGTCTGGTGGCTCCGTGTTGTGGTGCGGAAAAGTTCTCCGAAGAAAACTGACGTAGGCGCGCCGGGGCTTATGTGACCTCGCTGACGTCACATATGCGGACGACGCCTGGGTGGAGTCGCGTGATGCCGCCCCGCCTCCGGCGAGCAGGGATGCTGTGGCAAGTTTACGGATCCAGTGTCACGCCTGGGGATAATTCTACGTGAAGAAATCTGCAGCTAGAATTGTCTTTACCAGATACATAGTTACCGAAGATAAGTAACTCGTACATCAGGGTGCCCTGGTGCTCAGCGGGCCTTAGCAATCGATGAAGGGGCGAGCCGTGAGTTCACATGGGGCGGCCATTTTGGGGACAGGCAATCCGTGGAGGTCTGGCGGGGAGAACACTGTGGTCCAGGACCTGGCAGCAGTGCCCACATGTGGACACTCGTCCACATCCCAGACTGTCTGGTAAAGGTCAGATCAGGATAGCATAAAAAGTAACTGCGAAACTCCATATATTTCCTAAACATGGCGAAATCAACCCCAGTGCCGGAGAAACAAAGTCTTGGGAGCAAAATTAAACCCCAAGGAGGCAAAGTGCTTCCCAATTACCAATAGAATCCTGGCAGTGATAGAGCAAACTCTGCTTTTCTAAAAGAAGCAGTTTTACACTCAGGACAGTGGGTGAGATAATGGTATGATGCGTACCGCTAATTCGCTAAGGAAGGTTGCCCATGATACCACTCGAGGAATGGCTTCAATGTCAATGGTCTTCAAGGGACCAGGAGATGGGAGGTTCTAGTTTTCACAGAGAAACTACAAAGGAATCTAGAGGTGTAACATGAGGAACATCACCATGGGCAATACGTTCAAATGGCCAGCTCTCTCAATACCTATCACAATAGATGCATTAGACATGGGGTGGGGGCAAAACTAGGAAAATAAACATCAGGGGTTTGTGGAGCTCGGTAAAGGCTGAGAAACATGTGAACATGCTGGATCTGAAGACCGTCTTCTTGACACAAAGACCTTCTGTGCACATCGGAAATAACTGTTCAGGTACATACAGACAACATAACCACAATGTTTTGCCTCTTCAAAAATGGGGAATAAGGTCACATGCACTTTCCAGCTAGCGCAGGACATATTTAAGTGGGCCATACATAAAAGGATGACAATGGCCAGTAATTCAGAATGCTGATGCAGGTTAAGCCAGCAAGCAAGCACCACATGCACGTGGGAGATAAGCCAACAAATAGTGGGGAGAAGTTGTCAGAAATGTGGCAAACTACAGATATATCTATTTGCAACAAAGAGGAACACACAGTGCCAAACCTTTCCATGCATGTACCCATACCAACAGTGGCTGGGGATTGCCCAGTTGATAGACTGGTCATGGAAATTTGCTTAATTTTCCACAAATCCCACTAATACTGCTGGTGTTAATCAGGTGTGGGCAAGTGCCGAAGACACCCTTGTGCCATCTCCACCATATTGGGTAGCTCTGTTTGTCTGGTCCACCGAAGAGTGAGGCGTATTAGTGAAGATGCGGACAGATCATCAGGGCTTGTTATCAATGCAAGGGGGTAGACCAACCACTAAATGGCGGAATGATGCACACTGTCTGAATTAAGAAAATAAACCTGTAAATCTACTCGTACAAGTAAGTAAGCATTTCGTTAACATAGATTAATGTAGCAGCATGATGACCAAGTTTATTTGGTGATAATGTCATTGCCTCTTGTGTGTAAGTGAATGGACCTTTATTCCGGAAAAGAAGGTAGCTAATAACCTTGAATGGTGACAGTGTAGGTTCTAATTATTGAAATTTGCTTTTTTCTAGGTAAAAATAAGAAGAAGCCTCCAAAATCCTATCTTATACATGCTGGTCTGGAACCACTGACGTTTACAAACATGTTCCCAAGCTGGGAGCACCGAGAAGACATAGCTGAAATTATGGAAAATGTAAGTTAATATTGCATTTGGTGTCTATTTACCAGTTTTTTTGTTTTTTACTTAGCCCTAGCAGTTATTTTGAGGATGTGGCACTCATGCATTTGTATTTTACTAACAAATTATTCAACAGTTCAAATGGAGAATATATGTGTACATAATTGTATGTATATATGTGTGACAAAGTACACAGCAATCTAACTTCTCTGTGTACTTTGTCACTAATTCTCTTTGTATGGAGATCAAAACAGATCTTCATTTACCCCTATCCGGTTAGATTATAATGGTGATCATGGAGGAAGTTTACTTTAATGCAATTTCTTTTAATACTTGTGCAATCTAACTTCCGTACTGTCACCATTTACCTTTACTATAACAGTATTGTTCGTTTCTGAGATCTCTTGTATACTGTGTGCACTAGTGCTTAACACATTAGTCGGTACTAGTACTCTCTGACTAGATATTCAAAGAGCTTGCGCCAAAGCAGTTTATGAAAGGGTTATTGAACAATGTGATAAACATAGAATATGTTTATCACATTGGTAACAATCTTGGTCCCTAACAAATAATCATTTGGCTTTTAAATACTAGATTTGTGTATTTTGGCTATCTTGTTCCTTTGAGCACTTAAGCGGTATATTAGGGCACTACTAAAGGTTAAAGTCTTTAAGGAATAGGTGGCAACTAATGCAGAGGTTACCAGTGCAGCTAGGCTTCGAACACTAGACATCAGTTACCTAAGCTGTGACTCTTAAGGTGCAAAGCAGGCCTCATTTGTGTTATGTATTTATGTTGTAAAGGGGTTCTCTTTTTGGTCTGCTGCAAGGTTTTACTTTTGATTCAGCCTTCAACACAAAGTTGCTTGATTCATGGCCTACTGCTGTAATCTAAAAGTCTGTAGTAAACTACTAGACATAAAAAAACTTGCAGATGGCCACTCATTTGAATCGTCCAACCTGCCCTGGCAGAAGAATTTGCTATTGTGTCGAGCAATGAATGGAGGTCAAAACATATTTGTTAGATCATTATTTTGATTTTGGTCCGGGAGGTAGTTTGAATCAAGTACAGTGTGAAAACTGTGGTATGGCCTATTCCACATGTTTTAGAAATGAAAGTTTGAGAGTTCTTGGTATTGTTAATCAAGTGTCTATATAAGGAATTTATCTGATGGAACTTGAGTGAATGGTTACATTTGATCCTTAATCATCCTTGTTTATTTTACAGGATGCAGAAATCTGTAATCAAATAATTCTTGTGGAAGATGTTTTGGCAAAGCTCTGTAAAACTGTGTATCCATTATCGGAACTACTAGCTAGGCCACTGCCGGAGGGAGTTGACCCACTGAGACTCGAAATCTATCTTTCTGATCAAGACTTTGAGGTAACTATTTCAACTATTTGAAAGTACGTTTCTTTTGTTTCTGACTTTTCTTGGAGCTATTAACTGGATTTAATGAACCCACTGCACAGAAAAATTATGAAACTAATACAGTTTACTCTTTCTTAAGGAAAAAATCCAAGAACCAGAGACTTCCAGCTCTCAACGATATTAAATATTCAGGTTCCAAATATAGTCTGCCATGTTGCAATATGTTCAGTACCTCCTGTTAAAGCACTTATAGCAACTAAAGGTTGTCTGAAGAGCGTTACACACTCCGCATACATTTCGGCAGGTAAAACCAGGTTACATTTTCAAGTGGGGAACAAGTTAAATTATCGGGTGTCTATTTTTCTGCTGCTGCAAGCACCTAAATCCATGATCAAAGCCTCATTTCCAGGGCATTAATTGTCATTGGGTGCCATTTATTGCACATGCAAAATTCCAATCTCTATGGTGTCAATGTATCCGCCCAATAAATGTTACACCGTTTCCAAGCGGAACATAATTGGCCTCAGTCTGAAGACCTGTAGTTCACCCCAGATGAGCAGAGTTGCCCTTTCAGAGCTGAAACAGAAAACAATTGAGTGAAGTCGCTTGAGTCACCAGTCTCTTTGAATGACAAGTTAACATACTATACTCATTGAAATCCAAGGAAGGTTGTCTTGTGGACGGGGGAGGAGTTGGCACACCTCAATGGCAAGACTGTTCAGAGTGTGGCCCCTTCAATACATGGGCAGCCGTATCAGTTATCTAGAATTGCTTGCCAAACAAGCTACCTCAAAGGCTTCTTCAAGCTCACCTGTTGAAAAGTAGTTTTCATCAAGACTGGTATGACTACCGCAATGTTCTTCCTATGGAAACTGGGAAGGGTTCAGTCTCCCCAGCTCTCTGCTTTAAGGGGATATGGCAATGGGCGATTTACTATGATAAACAAAGTCTAATGCAAGTTCCACCTGCACGTTATGAAAGGGTACCTCTGCACTGTGATCCCCCTTAAGTAGACTTATTTGCCGCCCTGAAAACGTAAAATGCCCGAACTGCACCTCCAGATATTTGCATCTTTTGTCCATGTGCAGTGGCGGATACATTGATAGATCTTTTCCTATGCATTTCCACCTTTCTCCTTCCTCAAGTGGTATTCAGAGAAAGAAATTGTTAAGTCATGAGACCCCAATATCGTGTCAAAAATATTGTGATGAGAATATTGTGGAACCCTATATGAAAGGTAAACATAGTTTTTTAAGTAATTAATGTCACTTGCTTAAAACTAAAGTTATATATATTTTTTAATATAGCTGTGTATGTTGTATACTTTTTTTGAGTTTTATACATTTTAGTTATTAGATATTAGTATTGTAATATTTGTGCTCAATTGGTTTTCTTTTACATTTGTAATTTTTTTAATGAAATGTAAATTTAAAATGTGATTAGAAATTGTTCATTTAGTGGAAGGTTTTTGGTTTGTAGTAGATTATGGTGGGAAGTTTTCAATTAAATTACTTTATTCAGATAAAAACATATCCATAAAAGAACAGCTCGAACTGCAGCGCATTAAAAAATACACAAGTTCATATTAATCTTAAAACCATGTATTAAAACAGTACAATCAATATCATTCATTCAGAGCACATCGTGTGCCAGGCACGAACAACAGTTTTCAGGAAAGCACCCACGCAAAATACCAATTCACCGTCTTCTAAATTATGGATAATCCTATAAGCAGCTTCAAGATGAACACATTATTGTTTTTTTAAAGAAAGGTGTTAAATATTTAGTGTACTGTATATAGAACTTGCAAAAGAATAAAAAATGTAATGTGGTTTGCCCTGTCTGGCCATCACATGGAGAAGACATACAATCAAGATTAGCCTGAAAGCCAAGAGGAGTCCTCGCTCCCAATGGCCCATAGATTTAGTAAGATAACTGATCATTGATGTTCTGCAAAGACACAGGTGGCTTCAGTAGGTTTCCTGGACTCCCTATCAAGCCTATCCTTACTATCATGCTTATAAAGTGCCGACTTAAGATCTTTTTTATTTACGGTATCTGACTCATGTGGGCTCTCAAAGATGTGTTCTTAGCCAACCCTACTTAAACACTATTTCACCTCAGCCAGCCATGGAATATCCATTCCCTTTTCACCATTGAGGCAATCTCTTAATAATATCTCTTGTCTGAGACGCCGCTGGGTTTTTCCAAATGGCTAGCCAGAATAAAGCAGGGCGGTCTTTTATATAGTCTTCAATAAAGTATAGATTTAATGCACTATGACAAACCTATTTAGATGTAGAGAGGGGGGCTTCCAGGAGTTTCCGACAAAACCTATTCTCTTCCTACTCGATGTTACAACTCTTTGAGAAGCCCCATACCTCAGCGTGATAGGTTGCCGTAGGTATACACTGCATTTTGTTTTTTAAATAGATGGGATAGCCCTGACCTCCTGGGTTGGGGGGAGACTAAGAACCAAATTAATGGATTTGGAGAACTTAATCCTACAGTATACCATATAATCAGACCATTAGCTGTTAGCAGCAAAAACCAGCCCTAAATAGGGAAAAGTGCAAGTGCATAGTAAACTTTGGTTACCCACGGAAATGGTGCTTAAGGAGCACTTCCTCGGCCCACAAGCCATTATAAAAGATTTTTTCAAATTAGTGCATATGTCTAAACAAATCAACAAAATCCTGCACTAAAAGGCTCAGGGCATTAGGTGTGCGACCCATCAGCGTTTAATAGGGCTGGGAGTATATGACCATTGACTCAAGGGACATAATTAGTGAGCGCTGTCAGGGATGTATGTAAGTTGTTAACATATAAGATAAAAAGTAACAGGCCAAAACGCATCCCTGCCTGACCCCTCTATTATATACTAATTCTGATGTCATTAGAGACCTCCCCACCTGTGTTGATAATTACTGAGCATTCAAATCCCTATGCAAATATGCTAAAAAGTGTACTAAAACCTCCTCCAGCCTATATTACAATAACATTGTCCATAGTCGTGACTGGTTAACATAATCAAAGGCTGAGGTCCAGTCCATGAAGGACAAATATATTGGTGACCGCTGCGCAATAGTTTATTTCCCGATTACTGGGTTAAGGTTTAGGCTTTGTTCAATAGTTCTCACCTTACGCCTAAAACCAAGTTGACAGGGTTGTAGAATAGTTCTCTTCAGCCCAGATTTTGATCTTATTATATAGAACTCTCCCTAGAATTTTCAGAGTGGTGTCAATCCGGGAAATGGGTGTGTAACAACCAGGTCGGGAGCGGTCACCCTCTTTAAAAATATTAACAATAATACAGGATGAACAGGTACTTGGTAACAAGTCATTGATTAAATTATTAAAAACATTTAGCAAAAGTGGTGCCCAAAAATCTGGTTTATGCTTGATGAGGTCAATAGGTAGCCCATTGGGCCTGGAGCTTTCTTACCTAGGCTCTGGTGTATAGCTTCCTCCGCTTCGAAAAGGGATATTGATATCCCTATTTGGGGTGGGTAATCTAACAAATCTTTAACGTGTGGGGGCTGCATATGTCATATGAAAGTGAGCTTCCCAAGCCTTGCTGGTTATATTACAGCTGATCAGCGTTAGTTTGTCCCATTCCTCTCAGATCTTTAATAGCACCCCTGAAGATTTTTCCATTCTTTGAACAAGTGGCACTACCGAGGGCATCTCATTGTTCATTTAGTAGTTCTTCCTTCCTCTGCGAGATGGCTACCTTCTACTTCTTTCTTAACGACTAATCTGTAAGGTGACACCTCTCGTTTAGTTGATAGAGCCTTGCGTAACGGACTATTTATCGCTGAATACTCACTATGAAATCATCTAGGCCCGTGAGGTGTAGCATTAACGGGTTTTAATAAAGCAGATTTTGTGACTTTGTAAAGTTTGATAAATGCACTAATTACCTCTGGGTTAGGTTACTGCACTGTCAGGCAGGAGTTACGACTTAGATTTTGCCTGACTACCCTAAGGAATAAATCAGTGCTGTTAACCCCTTGCCACACCAATATTAATTTTTCTCAACACTGCTTTGATCGGGTTGCTGTGGTGTTTAGGAATAACCTCCGCTTTCAATAGAAAGCGCTCTAGGCTAGGGGAGATGAAAATAAATCAATAGTAGTAGCACTACCCCGAACTCTAAATTTTGGTTTGAATAGATAATAATTGGTAATGCCAGCTATATCCATGACATTACTCAAACCATGGGTTCGCAAATGCTCCATAAACTCCACTCGGACAAGTTTGACCTCTGCTGCTGGGCCTTGGGGCGGTGATATCATAGTTGGGCAGCTTAGGGATAAACCACCTGGCATCTGTTTGGGTGCAGATTTTATCAGAACCATTCAAGTCCTTTAGGGTGGTGACAAAGTCAAACGGGTTGATGAAGTTTGCATTAGGAAAACTGTAAAAATAGTTGTTATAAAAATTAAACAAATAAAGATACCTCCCTTTTGTATTGTAAAGCTTGGAATTAATCACTTTGGGTGTGTACAACCTTGACACTACCCCCTGCTGCAATGTTCACCCAAATTGAAAGGCCACCAGACCAGATTTGGGAGATGAGGCTACAACATTGAAACATTCAAACCCTTCCAGTTTTGAAGCTTGGAGACATTTTGGATTCACTATGCTGTGCATTATTCCGCCATCTATTGGTTGGGTCCGGAATTATAGTCTTTCATTTTTTTTTATTTTTTTTTGCGTGGCTTAGGTGGGCATCTACATACCACCATTTGGTGTCCTTCATGATGTTGATGTACTTCCTCCGGAAGCTCCTACCTTCGTTCACCATCGTCAGATTCTTTTATCCGCCGTTAGGTCGGGATTGTTGCCGAAGAGTTCCAGAGTTTTGGAAGGGGAATCAAGAAAAATCATAGAAAATTGTCAAAAATCAAGGTGTTTAAAATATTTTGAATCCTAATTCTTCAAGAAATCTGTCCTTCAAATATTAGTATGCTTCTGAATAGTAGTCAGCTACGACCAAGATCTCGACGTTCTACAGAGCATGCTATCGCAGGGGTTCCCTGAGCTCGGGGATGGACAAAATACAGTTCAAGTTTTGCACTAATTGCCACCACAAATACGCCTAGAAGGACCAGCATTCAGTCTGCAACCTCTGCCTGCCGCTCGACCACCGCAGCGAAGACTGCAACATCACATGCTCTGCGTTTACACCCAAGACCCTCAGAGTAAGATAGGCAGAGAAGGCCGAACCACAACATGCATGGGCCACCTCCATCGCTCCGAGACTTTGGCTTCTCCAGTGAAGAGGAGATAACATCGCCGAAGGACCAGAGGACTGCACGGCCGTCTAGGTCCATAAGATTTCGAACGAGGTAAGGGAGTCGTCAACCCCTAAACACTCGAGTGACACCCGAAAGAGTAAAGCTAACGCCTCGAGTGACACTCGTAGAAGTGAAGCTAAGTCCTCGAAGGGAGCATTGCCACCGAAACACTCGACTAAGGCAACAGCAACCAAGGACAGTCAGCCGAGCAGATCCTTAGAAAAGAACTCCCAATCTGCAAAAGCCCTCGAAAAACCAAGATCGCTGAAGGTTGCCCTCGAATAGGACACCTCGGCGCCGAGAAAGGAAGGGCCGACAGTCGTCAACGGCCCGAAGAGAGGCGCTCCAACCCTTGACGCCGAACATGCCTCCGAGATGGAGAGGAAGAGGAGGCGGCTCGAGGCTGAAATGATGAGCATCCTGCAGCAGAAAATGGACTTTGACGAGAAGATGAGCCAATGAACCATCCCACCGAAACCCACTCTCGAAGTCAAAGACGAGAACGCCTAACTGCCTAAATCACCCAAACCAGTCGAATAACAGGGGGACAAAGACTATTATTTCGAAGTAAAAGGTGACTAAGATCTGCAATCCTACCGGGACCCGACGTCCTCTGAGGCACAAGACCTAGAACGGCAAGATCTTGACACCGAATCACCGGAGAAGGGGTATACACTTACCCTTTGAGGTCCTTGCCGCCAGACGACATAGGGATCTTTTATAAAAATTCTCCACCTGAGCAATACTAGGGGAACATCTAAGGATCAATCAACTAAAGAATACTCTTCAATTCAATAACAGTAAATATCAATAGAAGTATTTTTCAATAAGTCTTCTTTATTTCTTAGTTTTCTTTTAGTCATTCAGTACTATTCTTCCAATATTTTCATAATATATTGTTCATTGCCAATGCCATACCAACACGTGTTTCGTCCAGCTTTGCAGCCAATGGACTTCGTCAGGGCAGTGTTTCTTTCTATGATCTGTAGATTGGCGAAACCAAAAGGTGTTTAAAATATTTTGAATCCTAATTCTTCAAGAAATCTGTCCTTCAAATATTAGTATGCTTCTGAATAGTAGTCAAGCGCAAGCTTCATGATGAGGACCCTTCTTACAAGATCGATTTTAAAAAAAGAAATCTGTTGATACACGTTCTTTGCATCTACCATCACCACCACCTCCACAGCCTCCTTCTCCACCAGAGTATCCACTGCAAATGACACCTCCGGATTCTCCACAATCTCATGATGGGGGAATGCATCTCCTAACTGATCCATGGACAGACTGTACAATTGATCCCTCAGCAGTTAATGATCTAGACCTCTACCCAGCCAGGCCATCTCCTCCAGAAGACCACAGATTCCACCAAGAACTCCTTGCCAGGGCTGCACAATATCATGGGGTGGCATTACACAAAGAATCACTAGAGGAAGATGTTTTTGGTCGAAACTTTTGGATCCACACTCAGGTCATCACAAACACTTCCCATGCTTACAGGCATGATGAGACAAACTGATATTTTTAAAGACCAAGTAAGGGCACGCGTATTGACTCCTAGAGTTGACAAAATAGAAGGCTCAACCGACTGTGCCTCAACCTCCTCCCCCAGCCCTTCAACATACCTGCCCAGCTTGCGGTCACCTTCAGACAGCCTCTTGGTCAGAGCCTGCTGCCTCTTTGTGCAAAAGACAACCTCCATTGAAACTCACTGGGCAAACAATGCTGATTTTGCAACCTGCACCCGGCCACCCCAGTGTCGCTGGTTGTATAGCTTTGGTGCTGCAGTGTGGCCACCTGTGCCCTTGTGCTGATCTTAGCTCACTGGGCCTGTACCCTGAAACCACGGGGACTTAGGAGCAAACCATGCCTCTTTGAGGTACAACCAGCCTCCGTTGATCTACTAGGGCCTCGTGACTCTGCACTGCATTGCATCTGGTGATGCACTACCTACCTGAAACTGAACCTTGCACAGTGTTGGTCAAAACCCCCAAAGACTTGGATTGTAAGTCAAATACTTACCTGCTAATGCTTAACATGGTTTTCCTCCCAGAAGATTGCATTGCATTTAATCAGAGGTTTGTAGAGCGCAGCTACTCGCCCGTGAGGGTCTGAAGGCACCGCGGTGAGGGAGGGGGGGGGGGGGTGCGAGGGGGTAGGAAATCATCTAAAAAGCCATTTACAAAACCTATTGCATACAAGTCTATCAATTTCTATTGCGAAGTTTACTGTTCTAAATCGGATTGTACAAAGTACATTCTAATACTGTAAAGCATTTTTCACTAGCTTGAGAAATTCTTACTGTACTTGAAAATTAATATTGCTTTGGGAACTGTTACCTGCTCCGGAGTTCCTCTTGGTTCTACAAATAAAATGGCAAAGGAATAACTTTTTATGCAAAACAATTGGTCTGGATTCAGCCTGTCATTGTGTGCAATCATTTCTTGACTAAGTGTGTACAATAAATGCTTAATGCTACCCTATTTGAAGCCTAACTGCTCGACCACACTACCACAAACAGAACTTTTAGTTCTCTTTACTTACGCCTCCGGGGATCCCCTGGACTCTGTGCACACTATACCTTACTTTGGTATAGTATATACAGATGAAAACAAAAGGGAGAGAAAGGGTTTTTCTTGTGTAGAGGCAATACTCCTTATCCCCTTGGTCAATGATAAACAACAAATGGAGGAGTACCCCCAGGAGGCGTCTCCGTCTAGGATATATATAGAGCTGCACACGATGCTTAAGAGGACAAATGTATCCTTTGTTAGAAGACCCCTCACTCACCAACCTAGTTTGTGACCTGCTTCATCATTGGGGTCCCATCCGAATAGCCGAGTGCCATCCGGGTGTGCTGCGACACCGGACTACAGTGGAGCGGGTTTGTTTTTGCATTTTATGTATGAAAGTGAAAAGGTTTTAAGTGATTATTAAAAGTTGTCCAATAAACCTCTCACTGACAGGACTTTATTCCGGAGTGATTGGGCAACAATAAAAATTGTTAGTTGGACACCTTGCCAGATTAGGTAGGCCTTTGGTGTCACGAGTAGTGTTGTGAGATCAAATTGGTCTACATGTTTCAAACACTTATGTAAATGTAGGGTTTTTGTCAGGACCAGTGAAGGTAGCCCTGGTGGTATACACTTGCTAAGGTGTACCCTGCCCTTGACTACGTGGAGAAACCACTAAAAACTCCTAGTGGTTAAACTATTGTTCTTCTCCAGTGCTTTTACAAAAGAAACCTGTAAAAAGAGAAAAAAGGGGGAGACAAACACACAGTACAATACATTAAACATAGGGTGTGTCTGAGGCGCTCCTCATTAATGACATCCAAAGTGTAGATAAAATTCGGTGTATGTTAATGAACGACTCAACCAGTCATATCAGGGTGCCTTTGGGGTAAAATAGGCACTATTGGGCTTTAGAATGAGCCCATGGATGTATTTTACAACCCACTCAATTCGGTGTGTCTGTGCACTCATAACCCACTCACAGGATCAAAACAGGAGTTAAAATGGGTGCAGTTTGTAGGGAAGAAAAATCACTCCCTGAATCACACAAACAGATTTACAGATAGTGGGTGTCAATGCTCAGAACAATCCAGCGTGGTTAAAAGTGCAGGTTCGCCAACTGACAAACGAGCGTGGTTAAAATCGCAAGTTGGTATTCTGACAAACAATACAGCAAACTGACTACCAGCCAAACGCACACATACACACAGTGAAGATAGATAGACGCTTACTTGAAGCGCTAAGTTTGCAAGCTTCATGGGTGTCTGGGTTGCTGAGACTAGATCCTGCCACAATCTGGGTCGGAAAAAGGGGGGGGGGGTAGGGGGGTGGAAAGGAGGAGGCATGAGTGGTCTACGCGAAGCCTACCCGCTAAAGTAAAGTGCCTGATGCCCGGTCAAAGACTTACTTGTGGAGAGTCTAAAAAGGCAGCTTCGCCTCAAATGCAAACCTCTGCGGTGCCCCTTGGATGCGGACTGAAGGCTCCGACATGATTAAAAGAAAGCAGGCACTTCCTGGTGTGGTGGGGGCGTGGCTACGCATTGTCACGTGGCAAACGTGAGGAGATACTGGGCGTGGTGTTGCCACGTCTCAGTTGTCAAGGTGACGAGCTGAGACATGCGCGATCGTGTCTCCCTCGCTGGCTTCAATAAAGCATTGTGCTAAGCGCATTCTGCCTGCACTGAAACGCGGCAACTCCACGCCCTGTATCTCCTCACGTTTGCCACGTCACTATGCGTAGCCACGCCCCCGCCACACCAGGAAGTGCCTGCTTTCTTTTAATCACGTCGGAGCCTTCATTCCGCATCCACGGGGCGCCGAAGAGGTTTGCATTTTAGGCGAAACTGCCTTTTTAGACTCTCCACAAGTAAATCATTGACTGGGCATCCAGCACTTTACTTTAGCGGGTAGGCTCACCGTAGACCACGCATGACTCCCCCACCCCCCTCCCTCCCCCTTTTCTGACCCAGATTGTGGCAGGATCTAGTCTCAGCAACCCAGACGCCCATGAAGCTGGCAAACTTAGAGCTTCAAGTAAGTTCCTATCTTTCTTCACTGTGTGTATATGTGCGTTTAGCTGGTAGCCCGTTTGCTGTTTTGTTTGTCAGAATACCAACTTGCGATTTTAACCACGCTAGTTTGTCAGTTGGTTAACCTGCACTTTTAACCACGCTCTATTGTTCTAAGCATTGACACCCACTATCTGTAGCTCTGTTTGTGTGATTCAGGGAGCGATTTTACTTCCCTACAAACTGCACCCTTTTTCAGTCACGTTTTCATCCTGTGAGTGGGTTATGAGTGCACACACACTGCATCGAGTGGGTTGTAAAATACATCCATGGGCTCATTCTAAAGGCCAATAGTGCCACTTTTACCCCAAAGGCACCATGATATGACTGTTGAGTCGTTCAGTAACATCCACCGTATTTCCTCTACACTTTGGATGTCATTTATGAGGAGCACCTCAGACGCACCCTATGTTTAATGTATAGCACTGTGTGTTTGTCTCCCCCTTTTTCTCTCTTTGCAGGTTTCTTTTCTAGGAGCACTGAAGAAGAACAATAGTTTTTTAACCACTAGAAGTTTTTAGTGGTTTCTCCTCGTAGTCAAGGGCAGGGTACACCTTAGCGAGTGTATCCCACCCGGGCTACCTTCACTGGTCCTGATGAAAACCCTACATTTACATAAGTGGTTGAAACATGTAGACCAATTTTATTTCACAACACTACTCATGACACCATAGGCCTACCTAATCTGGCACGGTGTCCAACTAACAATTTTTATTGTTGCCCAATCACTCCGGAATAAAGTCCTGTCAGTGAGTAGTTTATTGGACAACTTTTAATAATCACTTAAAACCTTTTCACTTTCACATATAAAATCCAAAAACAAACCCGCTCCACTGTAGTCCGGTGTCGCAGCACACCCGGATGGCACTCGCCTATCCGGGTGGGACTCCAATGATGAAGCATGTCACCAACTAGGTTGGTGAGTGAGGGGTCTTCTAACAAAGGATAAATTTGTCCTCTTAAGCATAGGGTGCACATCTATATATCTTAGACGGAGGCACTGAGGCGCTTCCTGGGGGTACTCCTCCATTTGTTGTTTATAGTATATACAGAGCCAGCTTCCTACATCTATATTATGTCATACAATGCCCACCATACATGGTGAGGAACATGAACAGATGACTGACTCTCATCCTGGTGGTTCCTATCTAGGCCAGCCAGCCTTAGTAATCCATGCTTTTGGAGATGCTGATCAGCCCCTATGAGAAGTTACCACTTGGGCTGGATCTTCTCACACACAGCCAAGGTCATATCAAACACCCAGTCCTCATGCCAGCTCCACCTAGCAATCTGACAGCTAAGGTCTTATAATTTGGATATTTAAACCTTTTGCAGGAATGTACACCCACATTTAGCTGCTGGTGCAGGTTATATCAAAATACGGATTCCAGTAGTCAAGGCATATATGGAGGGTCTTAAGAGGAATATGTCTCCTGGAATACCCCCGTACCCCCCCCCCCCACCTGTATGGAACCTTATCCCTTATTAGACTCTATTAACTCGATTAGCTTTTATCCTTTACATTCATGAGCTCTCCAGTTCTTTTCTTGGAAGACCGCTTTCATTGAGGCCCTAACTTCCCACAGGTGCATTAACAAATTAAGTGCTCACAGCCATAATGATGGAATTTGTCCTCAAAACCAATACCACATTTCTACCCAAGGAGGTCTTTCTTTTAGATTTCAATCAAACCTTAGAGCTTAGTCTTCTTTCTGCAGCCTGACTTGTTAGCAGAAAGAGGTAAGTCGTTGGACATCAAGCAAGCTCTTATGTATTACATTGATAGGGTCAGCCTTCGCAGAGCATCTCAAAGATCACCCCATCCCTGAAGGTGGCAAAGTCAGGTGCATCCAACCTGCTACCACTAAGGCAAGAGTTCCAAATGTCCCACACTCCACCCATAAGAATGGAGCAACCATGGCTTTTCTGGCCAACATACCACTAGCATCTGCAAAGGGGCCACATGGTCCACCCTACATATTTACCAAAGATTTTTGTGCATTGAATCGCTAGCCACTGCTTTAGGAGGGTTCTGCTTTCCAGTCCATGCAGAGGACGTGACCTACAGCCAGTGTTACTTACCCTGTAATCATTTGTTTGTAGCATGTAATGCTGTGAATTTGCAAGTGCCCACCCTCCTCTTTTGAAGCCTGTGGTCATCACATATTTCTTCTCCTATTGACTAGTTGACAATAGTTGGAGGAAGATGGAGTGACTTTTGCTTAGTGCAGCTTTATATTGGTCGTAGAAAAACTGCAAAATAAAGATTAAAAAAATAGTTAACCCTGGACAGTGTTCCTAGTGCACCATGCTGCACTCCCTTGATGCGCCATACCAATTCTCACCCTCTGTGTGCAAAACAGTCTGGCATTGAGTCGGTGGCCATGCACATGTTTGTCTAAGGGAGAAGCCACATCACATGACTCGAAAGTCCACTTTGAAGGAAAAGCATTTGGAAACGTCTGAGCTCAACACTAGATGGCAGGGGTATGCAGCACATGCAAATCAATAGCGAGCAGTGCTGTAAACAGATGCTTACAGTGTAAGCAATATTTTCCATCATTCTGTCATTTCTGAAGCATAGAAATAGGTGCACACTGGAGTTGCGTTGAGAAAGCAATTTAATGTGGGTCCGGTAAGAAAACCCTACGTGTTCAGGCCAGAAGGCCTTGCTCACAGGAAAAGTTCATGCCGTCTGTCATTCTGTGGTTACGTAATGTACATGATATGTTGCATATTCTTTATACTACAATATGGCAGGCAAACGTCCCTGTAAGACCATAAGCCCAGATCTACAATAGCTCTTTTAATCACTTTTTATTTCACAGAATTTTATCCACACAATGAGCAATTACTATATGAAACGTCATATGTTGGGGCGTGGCTACGCGCGCAGCGAGACTGGCTGCACACTAGCGGAGCTCCGGCGTGATCCCAAACTCAGGGGTTAAATTATCCGGTGAAATGGCCACATCGGAGGCTCAAACTTGCATCGAGTGATAACGAGCCGCCAACACAGCATCAGACCAAGTCTGACGATCCGCCGAGCACCGGGACCGCATCGACGTCAGCGGGGCTTTCGTAGCCGAGGAAGTGGACACAGGCCCGGCGAGACCCGACAGGCAAGCCCGGTGCTGGGACCGGAAGCAGGGGCCGCGGGGACGAGGCGCCCGAGAGGCACGAGTGGAGACGGCGGCGCTGAGACCCACCACGGCGGACAGATCCCCGACAGATCGCCGGAGGCAGAGGGGACCAAACAGGCGACGTACGTGTAGTACCTGGCTCCATTACTACAGTACGAGGGGCTGAGAGGCGGCGCACCGCCGGAACACTGAGGCCGCCATCGGGACTGCTGCGGCGGACCTGGAGCCCATCCCCCACTCTGCCTACACCTGCGGAGCAGACCCGAGTGCGGCCGGATCGCCCACTGAGCTGCCCCCCACCGGGTCCCAGCGGAGCGGAGACCGGAGGAACCTGAGCTGCCCCTCGAATTGGAGGCCGAATCCCCGACGCCGCCTGCTGTGGCCCTGAGGGTGAGTGCCGCGGCGGGAGGCGCCCCAACAACAGACGCATGCCCGGCGGGCACAAAGCGTGGGCACACCGCTCCAACCAGGTGACGCGCGAGGGGCTGAGAGGCGGCGCACCGCCGGAAAACTGAGGCCGACATCGGGACTGCTGCGGCGGACCTGGAGCCCATCCCCCACCCGGCCTGCGTCAGCGGAGCAGACCAGCGCTGCGCCTACCGGACCCGGGTGTGACCGGATCGCCTGCTGAGCTGCCCCCCACCGGGTTCCAGCGGAGCGGAGACCGGAGGAACCCGAGCTGCCCCTCGGATTGGAGGCCGGATCCCCGACGCCACCTGCTGTGGCCCTGAGGGTGAGTGTCGCGGCGGGAGGCGCTCCAGTAGAAACACATGCCCGGCGGGCACAAAGTGTGGGAACTCCGCTCCTCACGAGACGTAGCCACGGCAGTGCCTGCCTGACAGGCGCAGAGAGGGGGCTCACCGCGCCCGACAAAGCGGAACCCACAGGCACGGACCCGTGAGGCGGCACAGGCCGGACCAGGCACACAGACGCCCAGGTGACACTCGGCAGGGCGCCCCGTGAGCCATACCCACGACCCACGGCGCGGGGAGATTGGAGGGCGGAACTGGGGAGAGCCGCCGCCACCCGCAAAGCTTGGAATCCGACTGCACTGGTCACCCGGCACAGGCACGGACGGCCGGAGGGCGCTGCTGCTGATCGCGCCTGACAATAGGGGCTGCTGAGTGGGACGAGCGCCGTGGGAAGCTGCTGCCAGCCACGCACTGCACACGACTCCGGGGCCCTTGAAATCACGGCGTACCTGGGCGCCCGACACGACAGGGGGCAGGAGAGGAGTCCGGACCACACCCAACTGCGGAAGGGGCACAGCATAGCCCATTGCCCGAGCCTGCAACCGTCCTGAACGGACTCACGACTGCCGCCGACCCACGCCACACTCTGGGCGGCCCGACCACACAGGAGGCGCTAGGAAGACAGGGACCTGCCCTGGAAACACCGCCTGCGCACCAGCCAGTGGCTCTGGCGATCGGCGAGACCGCGAACCATCACCCCACCCGGATCCTCCGAGAATCAGTTCCCTCTCATGTCTGGAGGTGCCGGGAAGCGCACAGGAACGGGGAGCGCGTCCCAAAAGGGCAAAATGGACAAGTCGCAGAAACAAACGGACACAGATCCGGTTACGGCCAGGCTGGACTCGGTGCTGGCGGCCATGACGCGCCTGGAAAACTCCATCCAGTCCACCCGGACGTCCCTGGAGGCGAAAATAGACGGGGTCGCCATTGACCTCACGCATTTGAAGGAGGACCATAAGAAACTGGCAGAACGCACCAAAACCCTGGAAATCACGGTGACGGACCTGAAACCTAGTGTCACCCAGTCGGACAAACTTATTAAAGACCTCCTCAACAGGGTGGAGTTCCTGGAAGACAGGGCAGAAGATGCAGAAGGGAGGGCGAGACGCAACAACGTCCGAATAGTAGGTTTGCCAGAAAAATGGGAAGGCAAAGATCCGACCACCCACGTAGAAGACTGGCTACGCACCCTGTTGCCCGAAGGCACCCTCTCGCCATACTTCGTGGTGGAGCGGGCACACAGAGTCCCGACCAGGCCGCTCCACACCGGCTCTAACCCCCGCCCTTTCCTGATCCGAATCCTGAACTACATGGACCGGGACACTGTACTGCGAGAAACTCGCAAACTGGGCACCGTTCAAGTGGAAAATGCGAACATAATGTTTTTCCCAGACTATACAATCCAGGTGCAGCGCCAGAGACAATCATTTCTAATGGTAAAACGGAGGCTACGCCAACTGGGACTTACATATTCCCTCCTCTTCCCAGCGAAACTCAGAGTGATAGCGAACGAGAAAACACACTTCTTCGACTCCTCGGAGGACGTGGAAGCCTGGCTGGATAACGGGACGGACAAGAGCACGGGGAGATCAGGAAACCCGGACAGGCCTAGGAGGCGCAGGAGATCCAAAAGGAGGCGGGGCGCCAGAACACCCTCCCCAGCGGCCAGCAACACCCAGCATAGTGCGAGCCCACCGGAAGAGGACATACGCAGAGAACAACGGGAAGCCCTGCGGATGGTCTCGGAGCTTAGCGGCTCCCCGTCTCAGCGTACCCCGCCCGCCACCAGCCCTAGGACATCACCGAGCGACGACGAGGCGATATATGGACTTCCGGATTCGCAATTCTCAGGCGGACTGCCAGACATCACCCCACAAACGTCGGACCTGTATGGCTGAAGAAGTGCCGCAACATGGGGTACTTAGCAATGACAGCACAGACAAGGCACTGCCCGGTGGTAACGAACACTGAACCCGCTGCAAGATAGGATGATGTCATGCTCGCGATTACCCACTGCAGATCGGACGCCCCCTGGCACCCACACCGCAAAGTCCACCAAATTGCTGGGTCCCTGCGGGTGGGCGGTGGTTACCAACTACAAACTTAAACGGAGCGGTGACCCCGTGTCTTCGCGAGTACATTGCTACATAGACGGTGGGCCAACCAATTAGCCACTCGGACCTACAATCACACCCCCCTGGGAGGGCGCTCACGCCTTCACGCTCAATAGACACCCACTGGCTGCTTGGACTGCGTGATGAATAGCAACCCCCC
Organism: Lissotriton vulgaris; assembly: GCF_964263255.1. Taxonomy (NCBI): domain Eukaryota; kingdom Metazoa; phylum Chordata; class Amphibia; order Caudata; family Salamandridae; genus Lissotriton; species Lissotriton vulgaris. Next base: position 724,075,431 of record NC_141698.1, on the reverse strand, counting down.
AGAATGGATTGTTCGCATTTTTTGCGGAATGTTTGGACGGCTGCCCGTTTGGCAACCGACCCGATGGTGTTATCCCCAGTTAATGTTTACCCCCCTCCTCCTCCTTGTGAAACGCTGCATGCATGACCCGCAGGGGTGCTCGCTAGGCTGTTCCAGGGGCTGCTCGGACAAGGGTGGGAAAGCTCTAACGCTGGATACTGGAGGGCCTACTGGGAGGGTGCCTGAAGCGTGGGAGAGAACTGGTGTGACTGCCTTGTTGAATGCTGATGGCTGAAGTCAAAATATGTACCTGGAATGTACGCGGAATACACACACCCGCGCGCAGGTACATGATCTATTCATACCTGAAGAGGCACAAGGTGCAGATAGCCCTCCTACAAGAGACACACCTGACAGCCCCAGAGGTACACACCCTGCGCAGGCGGTGGCGAGGACAGATATATGCGACTGGGTTCTCCTCTTACGCCAGGGGGACACTGATATGGGTGAGACCAGGGCTCCCGTTCGAAGTTGGAGACACACACATAGACAGGGAAGGGAGGCTGGTGGCAGTGAGGGGACGCCTGGATGGACGGCCGCTGGTGGTGGCGTCGCTCTATGCCCCCAACACAGACCAGCAGGGATTCCTGGAAATGGTGTCCACGACCCTGGCGCACTGGCACGGGATCCCCTGGATACTAGGGGGGGATTACAATAGCGTATTGGATACCATACTGGACCGCTCATTCCCACCTCTACCCAACGCACCAGTGGTGGGAGCCATGAAAGCTCTTATAGCCTGGGCCTCTCACTGGAACTTACATGATGTGTGGCGCCACCGGAACCCAACGGCCAAGGTATATTCGTACTATTCAGGAGCCCATACACTGCACACCCGGTTAGACAGATTCATGCTCACAGACGACCTACTCCCACTGGTAACGGAAGCGCTCTACATGGGTAGAACACACTCTGATCATAACCCGCACATGTTAACGGTCTCGTGGGCAAACACTCGCCCCCCTGTTCCCAACTGGAGGCTGCAACCGGACCTCCTGTTAGACGCACCCTTCCGGGACTCACTGTTCGCGCACATAGTACACTACTTTGAGGACAATGCAGGTACGGCCACCTCTCTGCAGATGGAGTGGGAGGCATTCAAGGTGGTCATTAGGGGACAGTGCTTGGGCACACAGGGGAACCTCAAACGACAGGTGGAGAGGGACTTACATAGGGTGGAGGAGGAATTGAGTAGACATGAACGAGAATCGGTGGGAGGACACACCACTGGGCTCCACAAAGCGCAGGCGACCCACGAAAAACTGCTGGAGAGACTCAGATGTCTGAATTTCGCGGCACATGCGGCGCGCACACATGACAGGGGGGACAAACCCGGTAAGTTACTGTCGTGGCTCATCGCTAGAGAGGACCGGACAAAGCCAGTCACGAAAGTTCTAGACGCAAATGGGGTGCCCTTATGCACGCAGTCGGAGATCCACGGGGCGTTCACCGCACACTACAAATCACTGTATCGCTCTTGCCTGCCCACACCCGCTCCGGACTCGGAGGAGTATCTTCACCAGGTACAGCTGCCGACACTCACCGATGCCCAACGTGCTGTCCTGGCGGCGCCCATTGCCCCAGAGGAGCTCCGGGAAGTCATAGCGGCGCTCTCAAACGGAAAGTCCCCTGGCCCAGACGGACTCCCAGCGGAGTTTTATAAAGCATACCAAGACCTCCTGGTCCCTGAACTCGTCAAAATGTACGAGACGGCACTGGAGGACTCCTCCCTGCCCCCATCCCTGAGCGAAGCTACTCTGGTCTCCCTCCTGAAGCCGGGTAAAGAAGAGACGCTTATGGGCTCATACAGACCCCTCGCCCTCTTAAACACAGATTACAAAATACTAGCCTCTACGCTAGCGAGGAGACTGGCTCAGTACACACCTACCCTGGTCCACCCTGACCAGAATGGGTTCGTACCCACGCGCAGCACATCGCACAACATCCGCCGGCTGTTCAGAGTGCAGGAGTACGCGAGAGGCCCTTGGCCACGATCGGGTTGCATTGTATTAGACCTGGAAAAGGCTTTTGACTCGGAGTGGCCGTTTCTTAGGGCGGTTATGCAAAAGTTTGGCCTGGGAGATGCAGATCTGGCCATGGTGGGACTTCTATACCAAACGCCGACCGTCCGGGTCCGGATAGGGGGCCTGATATCGGAGGCCATACAGGTGAGGCGGGGCACGCGGCAAGGCTGCCCGTTATCGCCTCTACTCTTCTCGCTGGCCATGGAACCGCTGGCGGAGATACTGAGGATGCAGGGGGCCGAGTGGGGCATCCCGTTGATAGATGGGGTACACGCGGTTTCCCTGTATGCCGACGACCTGCTCCTCTATGTCAGGGACCTAACGCGGATACCCCCGGGACTCACTGACGCCCTCTGCGAATTCACATCACACTCGGGACTGAGGGTCAACTGGGGTAAATCTGGGGTCTTCCCCTTTCACCCGGATATGCAAGAAAGCGCAGTACAGCTAGGGGACACAACACTGACATGGTATGCCGGCACGTTCAAGTACCTGGGCATCCACATATATAGGAATGCAGCAGACATACTGGATGGCAACCTGATTCGAGCCATAAATACCTTGCGGGCCCAGATCCACTTCTGGGGCACACTCCCGCTTAATGTCCCGGCCAGAATCACCCTGACCAAGATGATAGTCCTACCTAGACTCCTGTACTATTATTCGAATATACCGGTGTATGTCCCGGCTCGGGTCTTCAGGGACCTGGAGACCCTCACGAGAACACTGATTTGGAATGCGGGGAGACCAAGGGTGGCCCTGAAGAAATTGTATGCCCCGACGTCCTCGGGGGGACTTGCGGTCCCGAATCAGGAGCACTACTACCTTGCCGCGCAGCTCCAATGGGTGGTGGCCTGGCTAGCGGGTAGGAACCTGAATGCTACGGCCTCGACGGTCCCAGCCCTGACCCACGCGGAAACACTCGCACTATTCCATCCCCTCAGAGGCGCGACACGCGAGACGCAACTACACCTAGCGGTGGCATTGAGATGCTACAGGCGTGCACTGCGATTGACCAAGGGAACTGCCCCCTACGCACCGGCCCTGCCACTAGAGGGGCTACCGAGGCCTGGGGGAGTAGTGACTGCAGCGCGCCTACGGGACTGGGCGCAGGTGGGGCTTGAGACGCTGGCGGACTTATATGACGACGGGGCTATGGTGCGGTTCGAGGGGCTTGTGGAGAATCCAGGACTGCCAGCGGGACAGTTCCTTCTGCATGCATCAATGATGCGGGTCCTAACGGAACACTGGGGCGATATGTCCGTGGAACCCGAGACACACCTCCTAATTCAATACCTGCATGTAATGGGGGCAGGGTCGCACATTGTGCACTGGTTAACGCAGGCGCTGAGATCCCACACAACGGCCCCCCTTCAGCTACTCAGGGACAAGTGGACCGCAGACAGAGGGAGGGACTGGTCGGATAAGGAGTGGGAGAGGATCCTAGAAGGACTGCAACGAGTCCCCCGTAACGCGAGATTCAGGATCATACAGTTCTATATCGTGCACAGGGCGTACCTGTCTCCGGACAAGATTAACCGATACTTTGGTCTGAATACCTCCAAATGCCCGCGTTGCGCGCTCCTAGATGCGGATCTCCTGCATATGCTGTGGGCATGCCCCAAGCTACGGACGTACTGGCATGATGTCAACACGCTGTTGACAAAAGGAACTGCGCTGGGCCAACGTCACGACTGGGACACCAGTGTACTGGGCCTCCTCACCAGGACAAAACATAACAAGGCACACATGAGGTTCTGGGATCTGGGGCTGATAACTGCCAAAAGGCTCATAACTCGCCACTGGAAGGCCGCAGAACCGCCCCAGACGAAACATTGGAGTGCCTCCCTCATCTATTGGGCGACCGCAGAGGGCACGGTGTTGCGAAGGGAAGAGACGGCGGGGCGAAGGGCCATACCGATAGCCCTGATTTGGGAGGGATTCCTGAGAACATTCACCAGGGCCTGCCACGATAAAGGGATGTTGTAGAGGAAAGACCTCAGCGGAGCCCACACGCACACAGTTGACCCCGCCGACGCGCCACCACCCGAGACCTAGAGCTACCACACACCGCTGCTTCCCCCTCCCCGAAAGCACACAAAGCCAGCACCCTGCGAGACTACTACACCCGAAACTGTCTAGACAGGACCCGCACTGCAGCAACCCCCCCCTATACCCCGAGATCGGATCCTTTACAACCACACTTACTCTTCTGTTTCCCCAGTTTGAATAGGTGGCGTTTACGGCAAGGACGCCCCCCAGTTGTCCACGCCGGATCTGCCTTTCCTACTCACACCTTTCATTTTTTGATACACGGCGACGGAACACAGGAGAGCAGCACACATGCAAGACACCGCCGCGGCCCTCTACCCCGCGGAGGAGTACCACCGAACCTCCTGGTCGATCACAGCGCATACGCAGGTTGCCTGGCACTGGGCCCGGCAGGTTACACACACCACTGAGGGACATCTAGCTACATTACTGACCAGTAGGTCGCGAACACCGGGGGTGCGGCTGGCCATCAGGCTGCCCGCCCTGACGGGTGAGGCCCGACACCACCATGAGGCTGCAGAGCGCATCGCACAGTACTGTAGCAGTGAAGTGAATGATTAGGTGAATGCAGTGACTGCCCCAAGACAATGGAGGGAGCTCTTTAACAGTGAGTGCACTTATTGACTTTCCACCATCGCCAACACTCGCACTGATGATGTACGAGCTACTACAAATGTTGTTTCCCCTTTGAACTATGAACGTGAGAAATGTAACTGTATGCCAAGTGTATCAATAAAACAGATTTAAAAAAAAAAAATGAAACGTCATATGTTACTTTACGGTATAGGGTTGAAAAATAATTATATGGCTTGCAGGGCTCAGTTTTGATAGGTTTTATTATTTTGATTAACTTCGTCACATTTATTGTTGGTGATACCATGCAACGTGGTTGATAATGGAGTGTTCTTAATCAATCAATCAATCAGTGACACTTATAAAGCGCGCTACATACCCGTGGGGTCTCAAGGCGCTGGGAGTGGGGGGAGCCGCTACTGCTCGAACAGCCAGGTCTTCAGCTTCTTCCTGAAGGAGAGGTGGTCTTGGGTCAGGCGCAGGTCGGTCGGGAGGGAGTTCCAGGTCTTGGCGGCCAGGTGGGAGAAGGACCTTCCTCCTGTAGTCGCTCTTCGGATGCGGGGGACGGCGGCGAGGGCGTGGTTGGCTGATCGGAGGTGGCGTTTGGGAGCGTAGAAGTTGACTCGGCTGTTGAGGTAGCTCGGGCCTTGGTCGTGTAGGGCTTTGTGTGCGTGGGTGAGGAGGCGGAAGGTGATTCTTTTGTTGACGGGGAGCCAGTGAAGGTCTCGCAGATGTCCGGAGATGTGGCTGGTTCGTGGGATGTCGAGGATGAGTCTGGCTGAGGCGTTCTGGATCCGCTGGAGTCTCTTCTGGAGCTTGGCGGTGGTCCCGGCGTAGAGGGCGTTGCCGTAGTCCAGTCGGCTGGTGACGAGGGCCTGGGTGACGGTCTTCCTGGTCTCGGTGGGGATCCACCAGAAGATCTTCCGTAGCATGCGTAGGATGTTGAAGCATGCCGAGGAGACGTTGTTGACTTGCCTGGTCATGGAGAGGGAGGAGTCCAGGATGAAGCCCAGGTTGCGTGCATGGTCTGTCGGTTTGGGTGCGGTGCCCAGGGCGGGAGGCCACCAGGAGTCGTCCCAGGCGGAGGGAGAGGAGCCCAGGATGAGGACCTCCGTCTTGTCCGAGTTCAGTTTCAGGCGGCTGGTCGTCATCCACTCGGCTACCTCTTTCATCCCTTCGTGCAGGTTGGCTCTGGCGGCGGCGGGGTCGTTGGTCAGGGAGAGGATCAGCTGGGTGTCGTCGGCGTAGATTATGCTGAGGTTGTGTTTGCGTACGATGGCCGCGAGGGGGCTCATGTAGACGTTGAAGAGGGTGGGGCTCAGAGATGATCCTTGGGGGACGCCGCAGATGACTTCGGTGGCCTCTGACTTGTACGGTGGTAGGCGGACTCTCTGTGTTCTCCCGTCGAGGAAGGAGGTGATCCACTCCAGCGCCTTGTCCTGGATTCCGACGTTGCTGAGGCGCCGTACTAGGGTGCGGTGGCAGACCGTGTCGAATGCCGCGGAGAGGTTTAGGAGGATGAGGGCCGCTGTTTCTCCATTGTCCATCAGGGCTCGGATGTCGTCGGTGGCGGCGATGAGGGCGGTCTCGGTGCTGTGGTTGGCTCGGAAGCCGGACTGTGAGGGGTCGAGGGATCCGTTCGTCTCGAGGAAAGCGGCCATCTGCTTGTTGACGGTCTTTTCGATGACTTTGGCTGGAAACGGGAGGAGCGAGATGGGGCGGTAATTCTTGAGGTCGGTGGGGTCCGCTGTTGGTTTCTTGAGTAGGGCGCTGAGTTCGGCGTGTTTCCAGCTCTCGGGGAAGATGGTGGTGTCGAGGGATGTGTTGATGATGTCTCGCAGGTGGGGTGCGATGACAGCGTCGGCTTTGTTGAAGACGTGGTGAGGGCAGGGGTCGGTCGGTGATCCGGAGTGGATGGAGTTCATCGTGCGGATGGTGTCTTCAGTGCTGATCGGGGTCCAGGCGCGGAGGGTGGTGGTGGGGGGTGGTTGTTCGGTCATGGTGTGCGTTGGTTGGTTGTTGAAGCTGTTGTGTATGTCCGCGATCTTGTTGTGGAAGTATGAAGCCAGGGAGTTGCAGAGGTCTTGCGATGGGGTGATGTCGTTGTTTCTTACTCTCTAAATATAATTAGTGAGAATAACCAGATGGTAAATGCAAGTGCTGCCAGTAGTGTCACTTCTCTAATGCCTTTAGTTGATGCAAAATCTTTGTGATCCCTTGTTCCCTTCAAGTAATGGTGCAACTTCTTTAGTATGATAACAGTTTCCAAGTACAACTACTTGTCTGTTTGTGTGAACCATAACTTGTCTCTTTTCACCTAGAACCAGTGGAGTGGGAGAGGAGCGTTTGTAGTTCTTAACAATTCAGAACATTATCCAATACATATTGGTGCTGAAGGCCATCCATTCAGTTTTTTCCTTGTAGGAAAAAGACTGATTCGGGCTAGATTTTTGTATAGCTCTGTAAATTATCACACAAGGATTGGCATGGGCATTGCTCACTCGTGAGTCATGAATAACACCTAGCAGTCTCTAAAGGGATGAAAAAAGTGCATACATATTGGTATGGGAAAGAGGCACTGCAGCATAGTTTCTTTTCAGATGGGTAAGTGTGACATTTGAAAGCAGTTATAAAACTAGGTCACATATGTTTTTGCTCTGGTCATTAAAGATAGGTAAAGATGAGTTTACCACATAATCTTGTTTGAAAGAAGACCAATTATACAACCTCTTTTGTGGCATTTTCATATGGGTCACAAATGAAACTTCCGGAAGCCATGATAGCTGGCAACAGTAAATGTTCAAATTACCACGGCAAAGTTTCGTCAGATAACTATGGAAATATTCTGGTTTCACTGTCAATGGGGATGTAATCTTCCTTTTGTCCTGTTATATGCATCTCGCCGCTTGGGCAGAAGGGACTTTACCTAGATATTAGCAGAATCTGATGTTCCACTTAAATGGAAATTGAAACCAGTTGATCACTCACTCTATTGCCTATGCAGAATCTGGCTGTTGAAAGTTGACTTGTATGGGCCTTTATGCAGGCCTCCTGAAGACCATACAAAAACAGCTATTGAGATCGCTCCTCCTCTGACTCAACATCTCACAGAATCTACAGCTTCCCTGCTTAAGCAGCAAAAGATTATGCAAGAATAATCTGACTTTATTTTGACTTCCATCACATTCCGTGCTACCAGAAACCAAGAAGTAATACTTAGATTCTAACATTTCTAAAGGAATATACATTTCATTGTGGGCGTTCTTTCTTCTCACTGTACAGTAGCAGCGTTTGTGCATATAGAGCGATATACATAGAAGGCTGCAGTCCAAAGGGCAGAGGCAATTTTCCAAAAGAGAATAACTGCAGCCCAGTGTGTTTTTATTCTTTTTCTTTTTGTTGGTCTGAAACGCTGGTCCTATCCCTGGTAAATAGACCTTGTCTTCAGCAATGTTTCTGCACAATATTCTACAAAATGTTAGCTAGGTAAATGTGAATGCCAATTTGACTCAGTCTAAGCAACCATTACTTTGAAGGGTCCTTGATTGCAACCTGTAACTTAAGACACTTGTGTCTTGGCAAAATGGACATTTTGTAAAGACTGGTTTTCTGTCATATATTCTGATCACCGTGTTTTATGTATTTGTTACAGATCGCTTTGGAAATGACGAGAGAAGAATACAACACCTTGCCTTCTTGGAAACAGGTGAATCTGAAGAAATCAAAAGGACTTTTCTGAGTGGGTTAATGTCAGAACAAGGACAGTGCTGGAGGGATCTCTTTTGTCAGTCATTATCTGGACCAGTGACATGATGTGTTTGGAGATCTGTGTTTCTAAACGAAAAATGGGTCTGCCTCAGAACCCTTACGGATACTGCCAGCTGTGGTTTGTGTTATATTGTACATGTGCAAGTGGACATTTTGCAAAATGCTTTCATATGGACTCTGAAGATAATAGCAAAATTATACTTTCCTGCACTTAAACTTGTCACTAGTACTATTGCAGTTTTGAGTCTTTGGCAAGAAGCTTGCCCCTTTGTTTGAAGATGTTCTATTTGTAAAGTATTATTTTATTTGTTAGTTTATGGATGACAAAAGATTATATTTATATAAACACTATATAATGTTTTAACAATGCAACCTATACTCACTTTTCAAGCTTTTTGTGTCAAAACAATACAGAGAAGTAGTATGTGTTGCTTGTTTCTGAATTAAATATGCCGCCAGTATATATCTTTATACAGTATGCAATCACAAGATTTACATTTGTGTTAGGCAATGAACTGTTCTCCGTGCTTTTCCGGGTGCTAATATGAACAAAGTGTATTTATATGATAAAAAGATTTTCTTGGGAAATTATGCAAATCAGTCTTTATACTTTAATACCCAAAAATGTATAGTGCCTTGTTTGTGTACAGTTTATATACAGAAAAGCTTAGTCTGCCTTTTGGAAGTGGAGTAAGATGGTGTCCTACAAAAGACTTTATTACGTTAGAAAAAAGCATCTCAGTTTGTTATACTTGGAGACATTAAATATCATTTGTGATATAAGTGAATAAAATAAAATGCTTTAAAATAAATTCTTTGCATATTTTTTATTTTTTATTTTTGATAGTCTACTGGCATCCACAGTTTCAGTGGAATATCTCGCACCTTAAATGGTGTGTGATACACCCAGCATCACAAACCTTTTAAAGATGGGAGCCAAAAAACAGCAACGGATGGAGCTGCCTGAATGAATTAATCACCACATAGTTAAAACCAGCCTCTCTGCTGGTTGAACTGTATTTTCTATTGCATACAATAACTATGGTGTTCTAGGTGTGTATAAATGCTAATCAATGGTAGAGGTCTATTGAACTTTGGCCCACCATGCTTAGACTAGCTGGAAAAACTGTAGCAGATGGTAGGTTGGAAATGAAGAAGCTTCCCCGCCTTGTGGTGTCTTGTACCACGAAGTAAAGAACTAGTATTACTTTAGAAGTGGTGACATTTAGTTCCTAGAAATTAGATTACACTTTTGATGAGAATGGGATGCAGTCCTCTAGGTCTAGGATAGATTGAGATTTCGCTTTGGAAAAGAAAAACTATTTTATATTTCATCATGTGTTGGAAAGGTGGATAGAGAATGTGTTAAGATTCATTGTAATTTTAGCTTGTCATCACTGCAGCAACAAGGGTTGATAGAGTAGTTCCATTGTGCAGTATAAGCAAAATGTACCTAGTTTGATCAGAAACCTGTTTGAGGGTGTGTGACTACTCTTGGTGGCTCTTTGGACAAAGTTGGGACAGAGTTGTGAGATATTGGAGTGGGCCCACGGAGAGGCAAAACAGAAGGTATTGTGACGGCGATAAAGTCTAAAGCCCGATGGGAAAAAAAAGAAAAAAAATGGTTTCTGTACTCATGTGACTTGTGAAGAATAAGGCTGGTTTTAGCCGACGAAAGCCATCACAGAGTTAGTACTGCACTGTCTTCCTCCGCCCAACCAGTAAGGCTGCTAATTTAGGTTTAGTGAATATTATATATATTTATTAGTTGTAGATTTCTTTAAAATGGAAATGATCCTGGAGGACTAAGGATGTGGATACCAGCACATGGTGGCTTTTCGAGGCATTAGTACCAGTTAACATATAAATTTTATATTGGTGTGCTTAGAAACTTGTACCTTGTTGAGTGTCTGTGAGTGTGCCATATAGGAAGGTATTTCTTTTGAGATAAGAGGAAAATGGTTGTATGTCACTGAACAGACCGACTCAGGTCAGTGGAACCCTTGATGAGGTGATCAATTTATGTTGTGCTTCTACATTAGCAAATTCTAAGATAATGTTCGAGGCATATGAGTTGCAGATTTCACACTTCGCATTAGATCGCCATTTGGAGTTGGGCTTGGATGCTTTCACATTGTTGTTGTCTTGGAAGAAGTCTTTGTAGTCACGAGATAGGTGACTCCTCCTTTGGACGATAGTGCGCTAGGGCATCGACTCCATCCTTAGATTGTTTTTTCCGTCCTTGGATTCAGATGCAACTTTTGTGCTCCGGTTCGAAAACCTTTTCGACGCGAGGAACACTTCCATAAACTCTTCAACTTAACTTCAGACATAAGACAATTCGGAAGAAATGTGCAGCAAACCCTTATGTTTATAATAACAGCCAATGTTAAGACCTTAGATATGACCTCAATTCTTCATGTATTCATCTCATTTCACGCAAGTTATCTTTCCAATGTTCAAGTGAGTTCAAACAGAAAAGCAGAGTCCACATCAATGAATATCTTCAAATTATATTTTTTCTTTTATTGTTCTTGTTTCTTTTCTTTTTTGGTATTCAATCCAGACAAAATAATTTTTTCAATTTAGACAAAACTGCCAACACGTGTTTTGTCTACTCATAGACTTTGTCAAGGCTGGAATTTAATACATAAGACAATTCTGGTGATACAGAATCACACAAGATGATTTTACATAAAATTCAATCAATACAATGTAAAACACAAAAGTCTTTAGTTGTGTCAAGTTAAAATCTCAAGAAAAAGGTCAAACCGAAATATCATCACACTTGTTGTTTAAGTTTATGCGAGAGAAAGTCTGAGAAGTGCATCAGACCCGTGAAAAAAGAAGGAAACCCGAAAACGGTGCCATAGAAAGAAGGCAAGTGTTATGAATCCTTGTGTCCATAACCCACAGTGGTATATCAAGAGAGTTGGTTAAGATTGTTATACCCAGTGGCCTACTGCCAAGTGATGTCAGTTTTAAATAAAGGAAGCCACCCTAAAACACGCTACGTGAGCGATGAAAGAATAATGTGATGCACCTACCATGCAATGTAATGCAAGTAGATAGAAAATTGAAGCCCGGCGGCTCGGATGTGGTAAATAGCTACGACTTATCTTTGGCAGTACTGTCAATCTGTTAAGACATATTTTCATATATAGGCCAGAGATTAGTGTCCCAATTATACTCCTAGTTCGCCCACAGTTAGATTAGATTGTTCTTCCTGAGTAGTTATTTATACCCTTGTGCTACCTTCCCATTACTCAGTCTAGGGAAACCCTGCCCACTCGCACTAGATTGTATGAATACTTATTCAACAAAAAACACCATCCATAAATTCCATTTTGAACCCCTGCCTATATAGGAGTTCTTGGTAGTCCCTACACAACTCTACACTTGAATGAGAACAGCGTGTCTGTCGCTAGCAGGTACTCACTTGTGAGATCTCGGTATTTTTATACGCTGTGGAATGTTAAGGATCCGCGGAACCATGTAGACCAGGGGTCTCCAAACTGTTCCTGGAGGGCCGGATCCATGCAGGAGTTTTTGGATATCCCCATTGAGATACATGTAGTTATTTTAAAAATCTGGCATGGATCCGGCCCTCCAGGACCGGTTTGGAGACCCCTGATGTAGACCGTACCCCAAATAGGGGATCTAAATCTAAAAGTAACCAAAAGGCATCTATTAAAATAACTCAAACAAATATGGATACAATGTATTACTCGTATCAAATACAGAGTACCCCATAGTAAATAACGATCGATGTAACGGGGCCAACCATAAATATTATTCCTAATTGCTACAAGAGATAAGGAGAGTGACTTACTTTCAAAATGTTGTTACCACCTATCTTGAGATGGGGTGGAAAACGCCTAATAAGTCATAAGAATATTTGATCCAATGTTAGTGATCTACAAGTAGAGAAAAGGCGAATTTATAGGGTGGGGAGAAAGTAGCCGGTAGATACTCTCGATTGTACAAAGGACGTACTGCCCTCCCCATATATCAATATTTGTTGCACATTAATGCATAGGCTCACCTGATAGACCTTTAGGAACTCCACTAGTATTTATGGGCTGACGGCATTTAGACAGTGATTAGTTGAAATCTAAAATACAAAAGGTAAGGTCCAGAACAGTCACATTACTTATGTGGCCGTGATTTCTAATCTCGCTCTAATTTTTAGATAAACCCTACATATGTAAGCGTTGGCGGGCAGTTTACCACAAATGTTGGCCGAGGCGACCGAAATCCTATCCTTCAGCGCCCCATCCCTCTTGTGATTTACACAAGACGCCGCTGACCGCCATGGATTTTAAACCGTAAAATTTTAGCGTGCATGCATTGTCACCGAATACGTCATGTGACCACATGGTGTGCACCCTCATAGTCTTCCTAAAAGGTATAGTAATGTGTCCGCGCCATTTTGTGGTAGACAAAATTATAAGCCCCAGCATCGCGATTCTTTGTGTCAAAATGATGACAAGGGGCATATTTTATTTTATTCTGTTTGTCCCCGTACCTATTAAGATCGCATCATAAAAAGTGGGATTATTTTTATAGATATTATAAATTGTGTACAATATTAGTGATGCAGCAATACATCGAGACAATCCCATAGTCATTCCTACATCAAACCGAGTAAATACTAATGAGTTTTTTTGCAGTAAAAAAATCTGTTTTAAGAACATATCATTGTGTTACATATACATGCTTCTATATTAGAACCGTTTCAGGATCTACTGATTGCTATTGCGTCATGTACCTTGAGAAGCAAGTGTTGTCTATAATCCTGATTGAACAAAAGCTAAAGGTATTTAGAGAGACGAAAAAGATACTGTGTAGTTTTATGAAGTTAGAGAATTTTAAGAAATCAGAGAATTAGAGAACACATAAAATCTTGAATAAGAAAAACCAAAAAAAAGGGACTGTGTATAGTACACCCGATGTGTATGCGTACATATCCTGTATACATTTTCAGTCAAAAGGCATTCGTCTTGGAGGTTTATACACTGTTATAAGAGAGAACGTTATTTCCAATATATTACATCCATTTATATCACTCTATGTATATTATATACACATTATTGATTTATTTTAAGAAAACATCTTCTTGTGTAAATCGTCTGGTCAGTTGGTATCTCTATCCAGACACACAGAAATCCTATAAATCAATCGCACCTCTCTCATATGTGAGCACACATCAGATTATATAAACATGAATACTTGATCTAGACACGGCTCTTATGTTACACGTTTTAATCTTGTAAGAACACATGTAGTTCCCTGTCTACATTTATTCCAAGATCTCATCTTGTTTCTAATTTCCTGAGGGCTAGAACCCGATTTCCACCCCTCGGGTTCACCTCTACTGTTGCTATTCCATGGTACCTGATAGGTATTTCTGAGTTTTGATGTGCGTTGTTAAAATGAACTTCTAAGGGGTAGTTTCTGCTCTTATTTCCGATCGCCCTTAAGTTTTCCTGCATGCGTTATTTCAGGGGACGTATTGTGATGCCAATTTATATCAAACCACATTCGCCTACAATGAAATACACAATAAATTTTGTTTTGCAGTTCATGAATTGACATATTTTAGAGTCAGTCCTGTATTGTAGCTGAAATTTTTTAGTTTGTCCATGGCAAATTGACAAATATTGCATTTGTAAAAGCCAGCCGGCTTTTTGGGCAACCAAGTCGGAGGTTGCCCTCTTGCATTGTTATTTGGTATAGAGGGGCTAAGTAAGGTTTTAAGAGTTCTCCCTCTGCTATACATCACTTGAGGTTTAGGGGTGGTGTAGTTCTCCAAGCTAGAATCAAGTCTTAAAATGTGCCAATGTTTGTATAGAATCTTCTAGATGTTCTGGCTCTGCATTGAAAGGAGTAATTAGAGCAATCTTTCCCCTTTTGTCTTTTCTTTCTTAATAGATCTGTGCGATTGACACTCTTAATTCTATTTTCTGCTCTATCTAGTGTTGGACCATCATAGCCAAGAGTGTGAAATAGAGTTCTCATCTTGGTTACTTCCTCTTGGAATATTTGATCGTTACTAAAATTGCGTCTGAGTCTTGTTAGTACACCATAAGAAATCCCCCTCACTTGTGTTGCTGGATGCGCTCTCGTAGCATGCAATAATGCATTGCATGCGGCGGGTTTGCGATATAATCTACTTTCTCGTCTGTTTTCTTGGACGTATAGTGTAATGTCCAGAAAGTCTATTTGTTTGTCACTACTGTGGGTGAAAGTCAGATTATAGTCATTGTCATTCAGATGATTGAAAAGATCAGTGAGGGAATCTTGATTCCCCCACCCCAAATCATTAAAATATCTATAAAATGCCCCCAATAAATGATTGAACCTGTGAGCGTGTTGGGGCATTTCTTCCACAGATGGTGTTCTTAGTAGAACCCCACATAGAGATTTGCGAATGAAGGCGAAAATGTTGCTCCCATTGCTACTCCAGCTGTTTGTCTGTACCAATTCCCATTGTGTTGGAAATAATTGTTATCTAGGGCTAGACATGTCAATTCCAAAATCATTTTGGTGTTCATATAGTGTTGCATTGCGTTTGGATAGAAAAAATATTAAGGCTTCCATACCCCTTACTTGTGGAATGCAAGTATATAGTGCACACACGTCCAATGTGACTAGTGTGAACTCATCACACCATGATATGTCCTCCAATTTGTTTATTTGAAAGATAACTTGCGTGAAATGAGATGAATACATTAAGAATTGAGGTCATATATATAAGGTCTTAACATTGGCTGTTAGTATAAACATAAGGGTGAGCTGCACATTTCTTCCGAATTGTCTTAAATTTGTGTATACATCTTTTTTTTGTTGCAACCATTGGTACTCTTTGGGTAGTGGGTACCGGGATAATCACAATAGCACCCCAACAAGTGATTATTTCTCTGATTGACTAGAACCCTCTATATGTACACTGCAAACTGTCTAGTTCTAGTGAGATTCCATCTCTTATCTTTGTATAAGGGAGCACTACTACCTAACTTGTTGTTCAACTTAACTTCAAACATCTTCAGCTTCGACCAACTTTCATTGATTCGATTCCGGTCGTCAACGCGTGCCTTTGGGCCTACCCATCGAGGCCTACGGCTCAGGGAAAGGACCCCATTCAAGAAATGCCCCCAGTGTTGAGCAAAATGTCTGTACACTGACCATCACAAGGTCTGCAACCTGTGCCTATCACCTGAACACGACTAGTCCAGCTGTCTAGCCTTCGCATCCTTTCGATCGAAGACCATTCGAGATCGACAAGCTCATGGACACAAGATGTAGAGATCAGCTCCGGAACCAGTCGAAGTTTCCGAAGATCTCCAAATCGTGTCAGAGGCAGAAGACTCGGATGACCCCATCACTCCTGGTCAAAGAGTTAGTACTGCCCCTACCCTGACCCCGCCAACAAAACCAAAGGCAACGGTCAAGACTTCGCCTGCTGGCCCCAGTCACAACCAAAAACCCACTTCAGAAGCCCCTCCTCCGAGCTCGGCTCAGAAGAAAAAGATTAGCCTTCCGGTAGCTCGGGACCGAGCAAACCCCATATACCAATCCCACCGGCACCAAAACCGAAAGAACTCTTGGCTCCGAAATCGGATCCGACGCCTTCCACCTCCAAAGATAAATCGGCACGGAAAACATCAAAGCCCGTGGATAAACCGGCTTCCAATGTTTTCAAGCCTAAAAATCCCGCTTCAGCTCCAAAACAAAGAGCTTCTGAACCAAACCTATATCTAAGGACTCTACCATGCCTCCTAAGGCCAAAGACCGTAAAAGTCAACACCAACCCTGCTCAGAACCAAACAAATCGGCGCCTAAAGCGGTTCCTGAGGAAGAGGAACTTTTTCAGCTGGATCTTGTCTACCCTAGACAGAAAAATATTCATATTGATCCAGAAACAGGACATGTCACCACTGTGCAATATAGGAAAAGGAAGTCCGACACAGCACCTGCTCCTTCAGTGCCTATAAAGAAGGACTCTGCCACATCACCTATGCATCCTTCTTCTCCTATACTTCCTTCTAATCCTTCTCCTCTTCCTAAATCTATCACACCACCTCACAATGAACCTTCTCCACCTCCTACACCCACAAAGGAGGTTGATGAAGGTGAGTACTTAGGGGTGGGGGGTGACCCAGATGACCCTTTCACGTATCCAACTGAACCACATGATTGGGAGTACCCTATCCCAACAGATAAACCAGACATCCCAAGGCCACACACATACTCCTCAAAACCATCTCCCCCAGAGAATAATATTGCTTTTGGGCAGTTAATTATTAGGACTGCCATCTATTAAGGCATCACAATGTACTCTGATACGGCAGAGAAGGATTTTCTGTTGGATACATTTGAACAGTCCCAGAAGACAGTGCAAATATTGTCAATGATTAAGGGAGTCATTAAACATGCCCCAGAAGTGTTTAAAGATCCCGTACGTGCCAGGATTCTTAGCCATAGAATAGGAAAGAAGTATAAACCTGCCCCTGCAGACCCTGCTTACATTAAAGGACAGCTGCCTTTGGATTCTCTGGTAGTTTCCAATGCTAGAAAGTGCGGCAACTCCCAAACCTCTGGAGAAGCGCCACCCCCTGATAGAGTCCGAATTGCTGGACGCTTCTGGTAAAAGGGTAGCTGCACAAGCAGCCAATCATTGGCGCAGAGCCAACACACAAGCACTGCTTGCAAGATATGATGGGGCTCACTACGATCAGTTAGAAACCCTACTACAACATTTGCCTGACCAATATAAAACGCAAGCAAATGATCTCATTCAAGAGGGCAAGCTCATTTCAAATGTGTCAATAAAATGTGCACTTGACGTCGCAGACACTGCCTCTAGCTCAATCAATACCAGTGTACTACTAAGACGACATGCCTGGCTGCGCATCTCAGACTTTAAGCAGGAAGTCCCGACTAGTCTCCTCAACCAGCCGTTCAACCAACAACAACTTTTTGGCCCGGCTGTACACACTGCACTTGAAAAAATGAAGAAAGGCACAGAGACTGCTAAGTCCAAGTGAGCTTTACAGTCTCCACAAATACATGGCTCCTTGTGTCGCTCCTTTTATAGAGGAGCCCCAAAAACATTATAGCAGACAACTCATCTTCATTTAAA
Organism: Lissotriton vulgaris; assembly: GCF_964263255.1. Lineage (NCBI taxonomy): Eukaryota > Metazoa > Chordata > Amphibia > Caudata > Salamandridae > Lissotriton > Lissotriton vulgaris. The sequence continues at coordinate 724,057,830 of NC_141698.1, read as the reverse complement.
GCCGCTATACAAACATCCCCTAATAGAGGATACTTTAGAGGCAGATACAGAGGAAACCACAATAAAGGAAGAGGTTCAGGGAATAACACTCGTACCTCCTTTAACACAACACAGTGACTACCTTCCGCTCCCCCCAGGCCAACCCACTCCAGTCGGGGGAGATTATCACAGTTCCTACCTGTCTGGGATTCCATCACAACAGACAGGTGGGTAAGACAAATTATCCAGTCTGGTTCCTGCCTAGAACTTACAGCTACCCCCCCCCCACACACACACACACACATACCACTCAAGCAGCATCCATTTCCACCGAACATCTTACTTTTAAAACAAGAAGTTCTCTCACTGCTTCAAAAGCACACAATAGAGATTGTTCCCTTACAACATCAAGGGACAGGGGTTTACTCGCTGTACTTCCTAATATCCAAGAAAGACCGACTCTAAGACCAATACTAGATCTCAGGCCCCTCAACCTATATATACACTCAGATCATTTTCATATGATCACTCCAACAAGTGCTCCCGTTACTGCAACAAGGCGACTTCCTTGCCACACTAGATCTCAAGGATGCCTACTTCCACATTCCCATACATCCTTCTCACAGGAAGTATCTAAGGTTTGTAGTGGATGGCCAACACTACCAATTCAAAGTCCTTCCATTTGGAGGCACCCAGACTGTTCACAAAGTGCCTTGCAGTAGTGGCGGCACATCTCAGAAGACAACAGATCCATGTCTTCCCATATCTAGACGACTGGCTAATAAAAGCCAAGTCATTCAATAAGTGTGTTCAACACTCCTCAAACCATTCAAACATTGCACAACTTGGGACTCACAATCAACTACACCGAGTCGTATCTCCAGCCCTCTCCTATACACCAATATCTGGGGGCCACAATGAACACCTCCACAGATCTAGCGTATCCCAGTCCAGCCAGGATAGCAAGCATACAAGCCCTCGTCACAAAATTTCAAGTCCAACACTCTCTCCCAGCCAGAGTTTTCATGTAGCTCATAGGCATGATGGCATCTTGCATTTTTATTGTACCATATGCAAGACTTCAAATGCTTCCATTACAGGATTGTCTAGCACATCAGTGGAATCCGGCTCAAGGACAACTTACAGATCTGGTGTTGGTGGACAGCCACACACATCGCTCTCTGTAGTGGTGGAACACCAAAAATTTATCCAAAGGGCGGCCGTTCCTCAAATCTGTTACACAAATCGTACTTACAACGTACACATCACTCACAGGATGGGGAGCCCATCTCCTCGGACATACAACTCTGGGCCAGTGGACCACTCAACAAAAAGTGCTCCACATCAATCACCTGGAGCTACTAGCAATATTCCTAGCTCTAAAATCGTTTCAAGTGCATGTACAAAACAAAGCTGTCTTGATCCGGACGGACTCCATGACAGCCATGTACCACATACAAAAACAGGGAGGTACATATTCTCTGCAGCTGTCCCAGTTCGCACAAAACATTTGGAGATGGACCATCCCACAGAATATATATCAACTGGCCGAACATCTTCCAGGAGTTCACAATTAGATTGCGGATCTGTTAAGTCGACAAACACAACAGATGCACGAATGGGAACTACATCCCCAAGTCCTTCTACCATTTTTTCAAATGTGGGGCCAACCAGACATAGATCTGATCGCCACACACGACAATGCAAAATGCCCAGTCTTCGCCGCCAGGTTTCCACACCCATTGTCCAAGGGCAATGCAATATGGATGAACTGGTCAGACAGATTTGCGTGTGCTTTTCTGCCACTCCCACTAATTCCACTAGTGGTACGCAAGCTCAGACAACAGTCCCTCAAACTAATCTTAGTAGCTCCCACATGGGCACGCCAGCCATGGTTCACAACACTGCTGGAACTCTCACTAGGTCCACATCAAAAACTACGCATCTCCCCATCCCTGCTAATGCAGAACCATGGAGAGATCAGACAGCCAGGTCAGCTGAATCTGGCGATCTGGCTCCTGAAGTCCTAGAGTTCGGGTATCCTAACCTACCACCAGACTGTAATCTAGCATATTCATCCATACGTTTACATCTAGCAGCACTTGCTGCTTACTTGCAAAACAGACAACATTTGTAACTATTTAAGAGTGCCTGCAATTAAAGCCTTTATGGAGGGACTAAAAAGAATCATTCCTCCTAGGTTACCAACCTCTCCAGTATGGAACCTAAATATTGTTCTCACCAGGCTCATGGGAGCCTCATTTGAACCTTTACATAAATGTGAACTGCAGTTCCTCACATGGAAAGTAGCTTTCCTTGTTGCCATTACTTCTCTTAGAAGAGTAATAGAGATCCAGGCTTTAACCATACAAGAGCCATTCTTACAATTACATCGTAACAAGTTAGTACTCAGAACAAACCCAAAATTGCTTCCTAAAGTCATCTCTCCTTTTCATCTTAACCAATCAGTGGATTTACCACTGTTTTTTCAAAACCCAGACTTCGTAGCAGAAAGAGCTCTACATACCCTAGATGTCAAAAGAGCACTGTTTTGTTACATTGACAGAACAAAACCGTTTTTCAAAACCATTGTTTGTAGCCTTCTCCCCACCGCATAAAGGTAATCCCATCTCCATAGCTGTAATTGCAAGGTGGATAGTAAAATGTATCCAGATATGCTACCAAAAAGCTAAACGCACCTTAACAGTTCCCCCTAGAGCGCACTCTACACGCAAAGTAGGGGCCTCTATGGCCATCTTAGGGAGCATTCCCCTAGAAGACATCTGTAAGGCAGCTACATGGTCTACTACTCACACCTTCACTAAACACTACTGTGTGGACGTGCAAGCCAAGCAGCAAGCTTCTGCGGGCCAAGCTGTTCTTAAAACTCTTTTTCAAACTACTGCAACAGATACAGGTGACCACAGCTAGGGGAGATACTTCTGTACAGTCTATGCTAAGTTTGAGATCTGCAGCTCATACGCCTCGAACGGAAAATGCTACTTACCAGTATGCATCTGTTCTTAGCATGTAGAGCTGCAGATTCTCACTCGCCCACCCACCTCCCTGGGACCTGTATCTGTTCCAGTTCCATCTTATTTAGATATACACACATGGACAGATTTTCTGTTTCTACTAACTCCATCATTTCCCATCATGGCAAAAAACAATGTAAGGATGGAGTCTATGCCCATGCGCATTATCGTCCAAGGGAGGAGTCACCTATCTTGTGACTACAAAGACTTCTTCCAAGACAACAACAATGTGCAAGCATCTGAGCCCAACACCGGATGGCGATCTAATGCAGTGTGAGAATCTGCAGCTTTACATGCCAAGAACAGATGCATACTGGTAAGTAGCATTTTCCTTATGGTTCGAGAGTTTTCCTTTGAGGTACTCTTCATGGTAAAAGGAAATGAGCATAACATGAAATGTGCAAAATAACAGGGCGCAGAGGCTTGAGTAAGGAGGAGGTGCAGGTTACTGGACACAAATCTTATGTGCAAGTACTTCAAATATGCAGGGTGAAAGGATATTCAAGACTGAAGGTGCCTGAATTAGGAACAAGTGAATGAAGATATTAGACGTGGGACCTTGCAAATGTTAGCATTTCCTAGTATACGCAGCTGTCAGAGTGATGTGGCATAGGTTTGCAAGAAGGAGGCCAGACTTAAGGTCTTGTGTACTCTGTGACATGCATGAAATGGAAAGCATAACTGATTTTGTGATGGAGGAATTGTCTGAGGAAGTAATCATGCTAGTGTTAGCAGTAAGTGCAGAGAAAGAAAAAAGCTTGAACGAAAATATGCTCATGGGCTGTATGATTGTTCATTTAGCATTGCATGGTAACTGAAGGGATAGTTCAGACTACTTGTTAGTGAAGGTGTAAAGTTAAAGCACCTTCCCCTCGTCTCAGTAGGGCTTCGAGGTACCGACGGACAGAGCGGGGCCTCATTGTCCTGAGCGAGCGCCAGGCGAGGTGAGGCCATCTCCTAGCCAATGTGCGGGAGCAGAATTAATTAATCACCATGATTTCATCTTCTACTTATTTACCTATACAATACTGGTAGGTTAATGTGTTTTGGCATGGTATACAATTTGATTTTCACAATCACCGTTGTAGTAGTGTTCCATGAGGTCCTGAAGAAAGCCTTCAAAGTCTGAAACATGTCGACCGTTTGATCTATCCTATAATGGTAATATTTGTTTATATCCATTTTTCACTCTGCTTTTAATGTTGCCACCATGGTGACCGTCTCAATAAAGGTTTTTCAGGCACCATGCTAGTAAATTTTACTCCACTATTTTCTTTACAGCACATTAGCTTTCTACACTGCAACTTTTCTTCTTTCCACAGCCCTTGAGACACTGTTACCCAACTCTACATCTTTGGTGAACTACATACTAGTTGTTGTACTCACATTTCTTCCTAAAGTGAGACACCTAGTAGACACCAGGCTGGTGTTCTTTCAACCCAGATGATGAAGTTCCGCCAATGGGTGGGCTGATGGGTTCATGTCTGCTCTTTCCTCTCATTCTTACAACCTATACCTCTATACTTTAAGTACACAATAGACATTTGAGGCCACCTACTGACCTTAGCACCCCTTGTGTGTTTGTCATTAGTTTCCTGGGGTAGGGTGCTGTTAGGTCTCTAATCTTACACCCCTTCCAGACCCTCTCCACATTTTGTATTTTCCTGTAAAGTTAAAGCACACTATTTTTATGATTCGGGAAAACACAACCCCATAGAACTGATTAATACCTCACAAAATGTTAAACCAAAGAGTAAGTTGCATATGATCTGGGTATACTTCTTCTACAACGAAGTTGTAAAATTGGCTTGATCAGTCTAAATGTTATATTGTGCTAGACCGCATTACCACAGTAGTAATGATCGAGACAAGCAGGTTGTGAAGGGAGGTTGCTTAAAGTAGACCCGCTTCCACAGGTACTCTGTGAAAGACAGGGTTGTCTTTGTTCAAAAATACAATTGAAGGGTGCAGAACCAATTGAGCAAATCCGATAATTCTGCCTCTTTAAAGTCCTGTGTCATCCTGGCGCAACAATGTGTCCATTTTGTAAAGGGAGCTATTTAGTTAAATGTACCCAATTTGATAGAAACAGGGTGTATATAGCATGGCCTGAAAGGTATTTATCATTCGGACTGTGAGAAATTTAACTTTGAAGACCATCTATTGCAGACCGTTAATTACAGCATAGAGGCTTCAGTAAAAACGTTTTAAGGAGTCTTGAAATGCTAATTTTTTAGTACTTAATGTAATGTCCCAAGCAAAACCTACTTAATATAAAAAATTAGCCAGCAATGAATTTGATATCCCCGCATATCTATGGGCTTCCACAAAAGGGTAGTTTTCTGTACTTAAAATATTTAGCTTTGCAGTGTTTAGCTAATATTCTAATTTCCTCGATATGTGTTGATCGAACAGCATAAATATTATTTGCTTCTGTTCCTCTTAAGTTATGTTCAGTTTCTGACTGAAGGGAGTTTCTTGAAGAAATCTCACTTGTCTAAATTGCCTTCCTTTACCGTCAACTATATCATATACATTTTGAGTGGTACATTTTAGCATTTCAGAAGATTTTTTAAAGTTCGGTTTCCTCATCTATTGAACGTGTATCATAACTTATCAAAATAGTTTATTCGTTGTAAACATATAGGATGTGTTTGTGTGCCTTTGCTGTCCTCTCTGTAAAAACCCATTGGAACTGTTGCATTCTTCCCATGTGTCATTTTGAAGCTGTATTGTAAATTGATTAAACAGACTGTTAGTAGCCGTGTGCATCTTCTTTGCTATTGAGTTAGTGCATGCATTGCAGCATCTTTTACGGAAACACAGATCGGGTTCTCCATCTTGAACTCTATAAAGGTTTAAATGACCATGCTGAATTTTAGGCAAATACACGTGTTGGTATCTGGTGGTATATCTCAGAAGTTTGTCAAAAAAATAACTTAATCCCTCTATATTTATAGTGTGGTTGCTGCTGTTCTGAAATTTTCATCTGCTTAATGAGCAATAGAACCAGGAGCTCGAGTCTAGGGTATTAAATTGTCCTTTTTTTGGGGTAAATGTTCTTTATTGGTTCTCAACAATTTGTACAAGTAACAATATGCAAGCATTACAATGACAGTTGCTTAAGTGGCTTAGGTCGGATGTCGAGGGAATCCAGTTCAGTGAAGGTCAACACTTTATCATTGGTCATCTCACATTTTCACAACAAAGTTTATATACCGTCAGTTACATAGGATGAGAAGTTTACCGCTGTTACACAAGCCAATTTAACTGCATATAAATAACAAAAAGAAATAAATAGGAAACTTAGAATTGATCTGTACTTATTGGTTAAGTCATAATCGCATTTGCTGGTGATGTGTGTCTCAGAGCATCGTGTGTGAATGAACGGGCGTGGTTACCCACGTGGTGAGGGAGGGAGGGGAGTGGCTGGCTGGAGCGCAATTGGGGGGTCCGTTCGGGGAGCCTGGCAATACCGCCTCACCTCGGTTCATATTTATTTATTTTATTTATTTTGAGTATTTGTAAAGCGCGACTGATACCTTGCAGGCTTCCTGGCGCTGGAGAATACTCTGCTGACGGATAACCGTGAAAACTGTCAGACGGGCATTTATTGGGGGAAAAGCCAGGTCTTGATGCGTTTCCTGAATGGAAGAAGTTGTGAAATCTGACGTATGTCAGTGGGCAAGCTGTTCCATAACTTGGCCGCTGCAACCCTGAAGAATCTGCCCCCGGTTCTGGCTTTATTGAATCTGGGTACCTTTACCAGACAGGCCGAGGATGAGCGTAGGTCATACAGACACCACAGCTGTGTGTGTGTAGGAATGTAGTTCTATGGAGTCCATTAACTGAGCAATATGCTGGGGCTAAGGAGGGCGCACCGCGGCTATCTTGATCTCTACAAGCGTTAGGTAGTCTTGCCACTGGGTGGGGTTCAGGTGCGAGGGTGTGGACGCTCGCGCTGCATTGTCCAACTGATTTGTGTGTTTTGACATAATGCTCTGCGGAGGTCGAGCAGCCATGATTGTGTGCTGGGACCCAGTTGCGTCTTACATGCCATGGCTATTTTGCTTTCGGAGAGGCCCAGGACTAGATCTAGAAATTTATTGAGGCCTTTGCAGGAGGCACTGCATTTTGTAATTTCAAGCAAGAAGTGAGTGGGTTGGACCACTACCTGAACCTCTGCTGCTACCCACTCCCTTTCCTATTGGACCACTCTGATCAACCTCTCCCTCTGGCAAGGCTCCCTTCCTGTCTCCTTCAAAACTGGGCAGGTCACCCCTCTGCTTAAAAAACCCACTGCTGATGCGAATGACCTCAACAACTTCCGCCCCATCACTAACCTTCCCTTTCTTGCGAAGATCACGGAAAGATGTGTAGCAAAACAACTCTATTGTCATATCAAGGACAATGATCTTCTTGACAACTGTCCATCTGGATTCATCCAAAACTGCAGCACTGAAACAGCCCTACTGCAAGTGGTTGATGACCACTGAGGATACTAGATTCAGGGGGGTCCTGTCTTCTAATTCTCCTTGACCTGTCTGCAGCCTTTGACACTGTCAATCACAATACCCTCCTCAATATTCTTCAACAGAGAATGGGCATGGAGGGCACTGTGCTTAAATGGTTTGCATCGTTCCTCTCGGACAGATCTCAAATGATCAAAATAGAGAACAGTCTCTCTTCTCCTGTGGCGGTAGGTCAAGGTGTCCCCCAAGGCTCTATACTTGCACCCACATTGTTCAATCTCTATTTAGAACCACTGGGAAATCTCCTAAGCAAATCCGAGATTCACTATCATCTCTATGCAGACGACACTCAACTCTACCTCAAGGTTGCCTCCACTCATGACCTCTCCTTCCTAAGTTCGATTCTCGACTCCATTCAAAACTGGATGTCAACGCATCAACTGATTCTGAATCCCTCCAAAACTGAATTCATCCTCTTCCTCTCCTCACTCTCTCCTCCCCCGGTTCAATCATGGGTGGATCAGATGAATCTACTAAACAATAAACCCATCATTGTTGACAGCGCAAAATCCCTTGGTGTCATACTAGACAAAAAACTAAACCTAACTCCCCACATCAATTCCATTGCAAAATCTGCTCGATACCAACTGCGCCTTCTTTGGGGAATCCGTTGCTTCTTCCCGGAGCAGGACCTTATAACCCTGGTGCAATCGCTGGTCCTCTCCAGACTAGACTACTGCAATTCTCTTCTTACTTGCCTCCCCAAATCTCACCTGTCTCCACTTAAGTCTGTTTTCCACTCACTCAGCAGCTCGGTTCATTTATGGGGCTAAAAGAAGCGATCACATCACACCGATGTTATCCACCCTCCGCTGGCTTCCCTTCGAGGCTAGAGCTATCTACAAGACCGCTTGTATCACCCACAAAGCCTTGCACTCCTCCTCTCCTCGCTACCTGGCGAATAAACAAACTCTCTGGAGGCTCTAGACCTTCACGCAATGCGGAGAACCTACTGCTTGAACCTCCCACTTTCAAGAAGGAAAGAACGATGGCCCAATCCTTCTCAGGCAACGCAGTGAGAATCTGGAACTCCTTACCGCCTCAGCTCCGGACCACGGCCTCCTCCCAGGCCTTCAAAAGGGACCTCAAAGTTCTCCTCCTCCAGAGACACCTCCAAAAGTAATTCACGTCCTCTTTGTTATTTGAAGGAAGACCTCCCACTACTGAAAACTCTACTCTCCATGACCATGGAAGTGCTTTCCCAGTGTGTTCTTGTGGTTGGAATGCCTGCCTTTTTTTATGCAGTATTTTCCATATACCTGTGTTTGGTACCCTTTTGTAACATGCACACACCACTTGGCCCTTGTAACACACGGTTTGCTAACTCTCACGTGTTTCTGCCTTTGATACTTGCACAAGGGCCACCTTTGCCTATGTAACATTTGTTCTTGTTCCTGAGTATCTAGCTCATATTGCAGTATTATACCTCTAACTATACCTTGTTTTCTCTTATATCCTGCACACTTGTCACTTTTTCCTCTTGTGCACTCTTTACTACCTCATGTATTTTTGGTTGCTCACAATTTTTACTACCTCATGTGTTTTATTTGCTCACAATTGTCACTTTTACCTTATGCAATGTAACGTCTACTTTTGCAATCGATTCCTGTATAATGTTCTCATCATGTTTCATTTGTGTTCCTATTGTGAAGCGCTCTGACGCCTTCGGGTAAAGTTAGCGCTATATAAAAATGCATAAATAAATAATAAATAAAATAAAACATGTCACCCCTTGTGTCCAATCCCCTTACCTTCCAGGGCCCAAGTTCCATGCCGCCATGGCAGATGAACATGCCCGCAGGACTTCTAACTGCAGACAAAGCATATGGCTTGGCTCAATTTTTGGGCAGCACGTACCTAGCCCAGTTATGTCATTAAGATGTTACCTCGTTGTTTCTGTGTCATGGTATTAGTGCCCGACAGGCACTCTAATATTGGCGATTGGTCCCAGGATGTTGCCACGGTCACCAGTTCGGTAGAGTTGCTCTTAGTCCGCCATCTCATCGTCCATTGTAGCTGTGATGCGGCATAATAGCTTTCGCAGTTTGGTGTGCCAAAGCCGCCTTCCGATAGTGTCCAGTATAATTTATGGAGAGCCGCCCTGGAGTCCCCTCCCCCATATCATGGAGACTAGAAATTACTCCAGATCGTTGAATAGCCTCTGTGGTAGGCGATAAGGGAGTGCGGAGAAAAAAATACAGAAGGCGCAGGAGCACTAGCATCTTGGTTATGGCCACTCGTCCCATGGGAGACAAGGGGAGACCCAGCCAAAATGGGAGAGCTGCTTGGGCTCTGGTGATAGTGTAGAAAAAGGTAGGGCTAGGACCTTTCTCAAGATTTGCCCGGCGCTAACCGCCCTTGTACCATTCAAGTTTACCAAGCAATGAGGCAGGCGCCGGAGACCAGAAGGCAGGAAACAGAAGTTTTATTCCGACGGAGCAGAACACATCAGATCAGACAACAAGGTATCGTCTCGAGGTGCTCTAACAGCCTCTCGGAGGCCTGGCCTCTTATACACTGGTTTATGGCATGTGACCTTCCTTTATTACAATCAGAACTTTGTAAGGCAAGAAAAAGACATCCCCGTAATCCTCGTGTTAATCCCACCCCCATATACCTTCACAATGGAGGTCCTCAACCTGCTGATAAGAGAGGGGGTCATCACGCAGCTGAGTGTTTCGTCGAGTCTTAGGATGTGTGCGCCTGATCATATCACAGGGGGTGGGGAGGCCTGGATCAATAGAGGGTCCTTTGAAGGAGAGCGACCTCATACAATAAGGGTCAGTAAATGATATCTCCCGGCTTATGCAGTGGCCTCGGACCTGTGTGGACAGTCGGACACGGGGTGAGGGGCCATCAATGGAGGGGTATTCATGCTGCGTGGACAATCCAGCGCAGAGGGGAGGTTTATCAACAGAGGGGCATTCATGGGAGGAGAGGAGGTGTTGGTCAGGCGCTGGCGTGACTCCCAAGGACAGGGTCATGCAGAAGGGTCATGCTCATAAGGGGGAGGGAGGGGGAGCCAGGGTGCGCGGAGGATGCTTGCTGGGTCAGAGGGGCGCGCTGGCGATCGATCGTGGACAGGGAGACCATGATATCTAAAATGGCTGCCGTGCACGTAGTACATAGGTGACAAGCTGGCGCAGATGATGTTCAGATCGCAAATTAAAATTCCACAGTCCTCCCTTTTAACATGTCTCGCCAACTTGTCAGTTCGGATTTATCCCCATAAGGCCACGTATTTCTACTTCATAGAGGGGGCTCATGTGCTCATTTCGGAAGTCCAAAGTCTTTGGGCACATACAGTTAGAAACAAGGCCGAACAAAGGTGGCAGACATTGGATACCTAGGCAACACCCACATAATATCACAACAGGTACCAGCACGAAGGAAAACAACTTCCAACCCCAATTTTTCAAAGTGTCCCAAAACCAGCTCCCAAGCGACCATCCTTCCTGTTCTTGGTGAACCTCCGAGGAAAGTCTGTGGAGGTGTTCGATGGCTTTGTAGACTGAAGGCGAGTTGTCTGGCACGTAGGTGCAGCAGCTGGATCCGATGATGCGGCATGCTCCTCCTCGGTCAGCTAGGACCACGTCTAAGACAAGACGATTTTGAAGGGTCACGAGGCGGACCGCCTGAAGCTCCGCAGTGTTGTTGGCGAGGATGCCAGCCGTGATGTTGATCGTTGTTTCTACGGCCTGGGTCAGGTGTCAGATAGCACGGCTGTTTGCCATTGGGCCCCACAGAGGAACAAGTCCCTTTGCTGCATCCAGGAACTGTGCTCCGGTGGAGTCGGCTTGTCCAAGGTCGTCTGCACGCCTCTGCCGGTGATGGTTGGCAGGGGCTACATATGTGGGTGGAAGAACGAAGGCAATATAACAGGTGCCCTTCCAACCTCTCGGGAGCCAGGTGTAAGCCTTGGTGCCACACACAAAGTACATATTTGGAGAAGCAACAAAAGAAGGGGGTTCAGCTGAGTCCAATGTTCTGGTGATTCGGCAGGCGCTGTAACCCACCAGCTGCGTCCCCTGGCCTTCGAGACACACGAGACCGGTGACATTGATAACAGACAGGGCCACGGTTAAAGTGGCGGTAGTTTGTTTTTGCAGATGAGTGAAGGTGGTTCTGGCCGGATTGTGGAGCACCTGTACTTCGACTCGTTCTTTGGCTGGAATGTCTTTGATGAAGGTGGCGCCTGCGAGCGCAGGACACAGGGCAGCTGGGGTCTTTCCTGTTTTGTTCAGCCAGAACCCAGAGTAGAAGTGTGACACTGTCCGGCTGGAGGTGGCGTTGTCCCTGTGGCTCTCTTGCATGAGGATCAACCAGGCGAGGCAAGAGCCGTGAACTGAGAAGGGTGAAGGGATGAAGGGGATGGAGTGTCCAGTGGCATGCGGGAGCAACCCGCAGATCCAACAATTCGTAGCATTTGCAGCAAGGTTGTGTTGGTGCAACAGTTGCACGAAGGAATTGTTCCAGAATTCCTGCGCCTTTCTCGGAGCTGAGGCGACAGAGAGATTAGGTGATGCTCTTTCAGGGGTGTTGGCTGTGCAGTAGGTAGCAATGCCTCATGAGCCGGTGTGCTTTCCTCCAGAATCCAGAAGGAGGTCATGAGGAGGAGGCAGAAGAGGAGGACAATGAAGAGTGCAATTGTCTTTGATTTGTGCAGGTTGTCAGTCTTTGGATTTCTATACTGGGCATTTCCCGTTGCTTCCATCATCTTCTTATCTGGCGCTTCCATCATCTTCTTATTTGGCGCTTCCATCACCTTCAAGGGGCTCGGTAGTGGGCAGAACCACAGACTTCGTTTAGCTTCTCTCCCGGCGACCCTTGATTGTGTGTAGGTCACCGTTCTGAGATTTAACTTAGTCCGTGGCCTACTTAGCCGAAGCTCCCTCCTTTCGACGCAGGAAATACCCTTCTCTGGATGGCACAGTGGGATCAGAGAATTTTGCAAGTTCGAGTGCCTCAGTATCGGGATAACAGTCCAATATCGGTCGGTCTTTGCTCAGGAGCTCTTCTTGGGTGCTGACGTTTTCTGTCGTGGCCAGGTTTGCAGAGACCTTCCGGCAATGATGCGCGTGCAGCCAGTGCTTCTTCCCCTCCACTCGGAGTGCCGTTCGGGTGGTGATCAGCACTTGCCAGGGGCCCGTCATCCGAGGTTCCAGACTCTTGGTTCGCTGGAAATTTCGTATCAATACGAAATCTCCCGGTTGGATGTCGTGACCGGGGCCCCTGGAAGCATCGGGGATGGCCTGCTGCACCTGTTGATGAATGACAGACAACGTTTTAGTTAACTTGCACAAATAATCAGACAGTAGGACGTCCGGGACGTCATGAATGGAGGTCGGTTTGGGAGCAGTCCAGAGATTCATCGGTCGCCCAAACACGACCTCGTAGGGGGTCAGATGGTGCTTGGTGGGAGTGGAGCGCATCGATAACAAGGCCAGTGGGAGGGCATCCGGCCAGTTAAGTCCAGTGGTGGCCACTATTTTTGCCAGCTTCAGCTTTAGTGTGGCATTATGGCGTTCCACTAGACCAGCGGATTGGGGGTGGAAGACCGCATGGAATCGTTGCTTCACCCCCAACCCCTTCAGGATTAGTTGGATAACCTCAGCTATGAAGTGGGGGCCATTGTCGCTCCATAAAATTCGGCAAAGGCCATAGCGAGGGAAGAATTCCTTCAGTAGTACTTTGGCAGTAGTCATGGCAGTGTTGTCACGGGTTGGGTAGGCTTCTACCCATTTGCTGAAGGCACATACGATGACTAGTACATACTTCAGGTTTTGGCATCTCTCTAGTTGGATGTAATCCATCTGAAGGACCTCAAAGGGGTGATTGGGGGTCCCAAACCCTCCCCGGGGCACTACAGTTCCTTTCCCGGGATTGTGTTGCAGGCAGATAAGGCACTGCTGAACTAGACGTCTGGCTGAGTCAGGGATTTTGTCGTTGTGCCAGACTCTGGAAATGAGTTCGATCATGGGTGCAGATCCTATGTGTGCGGGGGAGTGAGCCATTGTCAGTATGGGAATCAGATATGAGTCGGGCAGCAACCATTTGCTTGCATCCTTCGTTCGCCAACAGCCCTCCTCATCCTTCAAACCCACCCTTGCCCACTTAGTCAGCTCGTGAGGGGTGCTGGCCGATTGTATGTCTCTGATCATTATCCTTGTGTCACTCCATGTTTCTGCTTGTGACCTGGTCATGTACATGCGTGTCACCGTCCTATTCTCGGCTGTGGTTCGTGCAGTGATGTCGGCCAATGCATTCCCTTGTCCAACTAAGTCTGTCACCCTTTTGTGTGCCTGACATTTGATTACCGCTAATCGTTTGGGGAGGAGAACTGCTTCAATCAGAGCGGAGACTAGATCTCCGTGGAGGATCGGGGTGCCGTGGGATGTCGGGAATCCCCTCTCTCTCCACAGGAGCCCAAAATGGTGGACCACTCCGAAGGCATACTGGCTGTCCGTATATACGTTCGTGGTGGTCCCTGCGGCTATGATGCATGCTCGGGTGAGGGCTATCAGCTCTGCTGCCTGGGCAGATCGTTGTGTGATGCAGGCTGTCTCAACTACTGTTCGGGCTGTCGTTACTGCATAGGCAGCTGAAGTGGTGCCATCTGGGAGTTTGATGCAAGAGCCGTCTACCCATAGCTCTCCATCGGGGTCAGGGAAAGCAGTGTCTCGGAGGTCAACCCTACTCCTAGTTTGTTCGTCCGTGAGGGTCACACAGTCATGGATGGGAGGAATGCCGGGGTCATTTTCAGGCAGGGGTAACAATGTGGCAGGATTCAAAGTCGTGCATCTCTTTAGTGTGATGTGGGGTGCAAGCAGAGTCAGCTCGTACCCTGTCAGTCGTGCGCTAGTCAGGTGCTGGGTTTTGGTGTGGTTCAAGAGGGTGTCGACTGCATGGGGTACTAGCACTGTGAGAGAGTTGGAAAGTACAATTCCCTCGCTCTGACGGATAGAGACAGCAGCGGCGGCTACTGCTCGAAGGCAGGCAGGCAAAGCTCTGGCTACAGGGTCAAGAGTGGCGGAGAAGTAGGCACAAGGGTGCTGCTTAGGACCAATCGATTGAGTTAGGACAGACAATGCGCATCCCTCCCTTTCGTGGGTGAAGAGGGAGAAGGGTTTGGAGTAATCCGGCGTTCCGAGGACGGGCGCTGAGCAGAGTGCATCCCGTAATTCCTTAAAGGAGGCTTGACACTCAGTGGTCCAAGGAAGCGGGGAGGGGACATCTTTGGTCAGTAGGGCAAGTAATGGTTTCACAATGAGGCTGTAATTAGGCAACCACTGTCTGCAAAAAGAGGTTAGGCCAACCAAAGAGCGGACCTGCTTTTGTGTTTTCGGGATGGGGGTATCTAGGATGGTTTGGATTCGGTCGGGTGTAAGTTTCCTCCCTTCTTTGGACAGAAGATGGCCTAGGTAAGTCACCTGTGGCTGACAGAACTGTAACTTCTTTTTGGAGACTTTATGGCCATTCTCTGCAAGAAAGTGTAGGAGTTGGACGGTGGCTGTCGTTGCAAGCGGGGTGGTGTCAGCCGCCAAAAGGATATCATCGACATATTGGATCAATACCACTCCCTCTGGTAGCTGGAAGGCATCCAGCTGTCTTTTGAGGGCCTGGCTATAAATGCTGGGACTTTCAGTGTACCCCTGGGGAGCTCTACAAAATCGGTACGAACGGGATTTTAAAGTGAAGCCGAAGAGATAACGGCTGTCTGGATGGATGGGGATAGAGAAAAACGCGTTCTTAAGGTCGATAACAGTGAAGGTGGTGGCAGTGGACGGGATGAGGGTCAGAATGGTGGTGATATCAGAGACCACAGGATATTGGGGTACAACCACTTTGTTAATCTCTCGCAAGTCGATGATGAAGCGGTACGCTTTCTCATCTCCTTCACCTTGCTTCTTAACAATAGGTAGGATTGGGCTGTTGCAGACATTGCTAACCACCTCTTCAACCACTCCTGCGTCTACCAGAGACTGAATGATCGCTACCAGTGCCTTCTCACCCTCTGGCGATATCCGATATTGCGGGAGTTTCGGGAGCGTAGCGTCCTGTCGTACAGTTATGTGAATAGGATCAATCATCATTCGCCCCACATCAGAGTCATTTTTGGCCCACAGGTACGGAGGTAGGGTGTCAAGCAGGGACAGGTCAGCGTCAGTTACGGAGCACATGTGTCGTGGGGGAGGGGATCTGGGCATGTCTGGGTTGTCGTACAGGATGACTCGTATTCCATCTGGGGAACACCTAATGGTAGCTCGAAAATGTTTCAGTAAGTCAATACCCATAATGGCGTCAGGGGAGTTTGAGGAGAGTAGAAATGTCGCGTCAGTAGTGTTGTTTTCTAGGTCAAAGGTAACAGGTACGGACAGGGGGTTAGTGGAGGGCGTCCCATCGAAACCTATCGACGTTATGTATGAGCCAGACAAGGGTGCCCTTGGAATCAGTCGTTTCGATAACACACTACGTGTCGCCCCAGTGTCTACCAAGAATGGAGACTCTGTACCCAAGACCTTAGCGGTGACATAAGGACCTTGCTGGTCAACACAGAGCTCGACTGGATCCCTCCCTTGCCCCTGGCAGTCCTATGCAAAGTCGGGGGCATGTTCACCTTCGGATAGCTGATATTGGTTCTGTCGGGGACGGTCAAATGTGTTCAGTCTTCCTGATCTGTCATTATTGGTGTCGTTGGGGCTCCCTCGTCCCTGTAATCTATTCCTCGGACCACCCGCCACATCCCTGGAATCCCTATTTCTATTCATTTCTAGCAGAACTGGACACTGGAATTTCCAATGGCCGAGCCCTTTGCAGAAGGCGCATTGGTCATTGCTAACGTCTCTACGTCCAGTGTGGGGTGCTGGGGTGTGATCTTTAGGAGGTAGATCTCTGGGGGTGGTTGATTGGTAGTTCCCCCTTTGGTGTTCCCGTCCTAGCGCTATACCTTGTATCTGGGCTATCATTACCCTTTCCTTTAAATCTTTCTTCTTTTTCTCGGACGCCCTATCATTCTCATTCTTTTGGTGCTCATAATACTGAGCCATCTGAAGGATAGCTGCGGGTTTGGAGGCCCCCCAACTACTCTCACTCGTCTGCAGTTTTTGGGAGACTTCTTGTGTTAGTCCCTTTACATAATTTTGCACAAACAGGTGCTGTCCGGTTGCGGTGGTCATGTCTTGGCCACTGTAGTCGGAGAACACGGTCTCAAATCGGGAGAAGTATTCTGACACATCTTCCTGGGGTTTCTGTCGACAGGCCGTGACTATCGACCAGTCTACTTTTCTTTCCGGGACCAGGGTTTTTAACTTCTGGACCAGTTTGTCTGGGAGTTCCAGTATGTCCTTCACTGGTTTACTCCCCGGCTCTCGCTGTCTATCTAGTTTACCGAGTTGGTCCCAGGTATGTCCAAACAGATCCGTGTGGTCAACCTTCCGGATTTGCTTCCACACATCAGCTGGCAGGCATAACCCAAAGAACAAGTCAATATCTGCTAAAGTCATTATTGTCGAACCCAAGGCTGTGCCTAATTCGGTATAAAATGCCGTCGGGTTCTTTCTTAAGTCGGGCAGGGTTTGCTTAAAGGTTAGGATGTCTTGTCGGTCCCATGGTTGGTAAACCCAATTGTACACAACCCTCCCCTTTGCATTTTCACTATTAACATCATCGCTCGTTCCCTGGCCCCGTGGCGGGATCCAGTAAGGAGCCGCTTCTCTGATAGGCATCATAGTATTGGCTACCTCTGCCGAGGTTGTTTCAGGGACCGTAACCTTGGCTTCTGGTTTCTGTTCCGCGAGGTGGCGGAAGACCTCAAGCATTTGCATGAAGAGCTCCGTCGCCTCACATTCAGTCCCATCTCCAACATCAATCTTCCTATACAGTGTTGTTAGTTTAGCGGGACCCTTACTCTGATACCTATCTTCATACGCGTTCAGGGTGTGGTAGCTGAATCGCAAAATGAAATGCCGTCTGTGGCTGTCGGCATGTGAATTATATACGCTCATTGTGTATTCTTCGCTCTCCCTTCGTTCTACCAATGTCTTTGCTATTTCGTTGATCCCATCCCGCTCATCTTTGCTTAACCTACTTAACCTGGCTGATGATTGTTTGCTAGCCTCGGGGTCGTCTGACGAAGTTGTTAGTGTGGCTGGTGCGGAGGCCGTGAGGGCCGGTGCACTAGCACTAGGGTCATTTTCACTCACACTCGGGGATTGCAGGTTCTGTTGGCTGGGAGCATATGGAGGGGGCATGTAGATGATTGGGGGACCTAGCAATAACTCATCGTTTGCCCGTTGTTTGGAGGGTAGTTCAGGGTAGAGCGCAGAGGGGGTCCTAACAGGACATTGGCCTGTTGACCCTGATTCTTGGTTTTGTGTAGCTTCTCTTCTTTCCTTTATTTCCTCTTCTAGTTGCTTTGCGGCCAGGTGGGCTGCCTTTCGTAATTCTTTCCCTATTTTTGCTTCTTCTCTTTTATTTCGTTGTTCCGTTTCTTTGCGCCACATGCCGATACTGTCGAGCATAGTGGGCGTGGTCTTATTCTTCTGGAGCGCTATTTCTAATGTTTTTATTTTATTTTCACTAAAGGAACCTATCAGTGGCCACTGACTTTCAGGGTTCTTTTTCGTATATTTATGCCATAGTCTAGTGTAAGCTATAGCGACTAGTCCATACTTAGTGAACATGTCCTTATTAGGGGTGCCCTCCAGTGGAGCTGGATGGTTCATCTCTAATAAGCGGTCCGGGCTAAACAGGCTACCAACCAGTGGGGAGAAGATAGGCATGACGGTTTACACCGGGGACAAAAGTCTGCACTACCTATCTTATCACGGCGGGCAAAGACTAGACAGAATATTTCTATTCTCCGTTGTTTGCCGGCGGTGAATACCTCAAACGAACCAATACCGAACAATCGGTCAATCAAAACAATTCAGTGGGGAGAATAAGTGGGCACGAAAAGTTATCGTTACCCACTCTTTCTCTACCTGCAAAGAGAGACCTTGTTCTTCCCTGTTTGCAGACAAATAATCTCCAGACAATAATCCACGAACGACAGTTCGGGAAACAGTGGGGGAGGAAGATAGGCACGACGGATTACAATGGGGACAAAAGTCTGCGTTACCTATCCTCCACTGTTTGCAAAGAGAGAGCCTGTTTGTTTTTCCCCGTTTGCAGACAGCGAATCTCCAGAGGTTTCAACAAAGCGTAATACTAGTATTATCCAAACAAAACAAGTTTCCTCAATTCGTCGTGTTTACACGACCTTACCCGGACCGCATGGACGGTTTCCTGTCCTCTGGATCCAGCGCCCGATCGTCCTCTCTCATTCGTGATGTTCGCGGCACTCCTGATGGTTCCCAGTCAGGACCGTAGATCACTCGAGAGAGGTCTGTTCAGAACTAGTGAAGGTCGGATGATCGGCTGTCAGACGAGGGTCTATCGGACATGAGCTCTTCCCGATCGTTGCAGTCGTTCACTCTGTCATCGGGACCTCTCCCACTGGATCCACGTGTCGCTGATGGGCCCCACGCTTTGGGACGCCAATTGTAGAAAAAGGTAGGGCTAGGACCTTTCTCAAGATTTGCCCGGCGCTAACCGCCCTTGTACCATTCAAGTTTACCAAGCAATGAGGCAGGCGCCGGAGACCAGAAGGCAGGAAACAGAAGTTTTATTCCGACGGAGCAGAACACATCAGATCAGACAACAAGGTATCGTCTCGAGGTGCTCTAACAGCCTCTCGGAGGCCTGGCCTCTTATACACTGGTTTATGGCATGTGACCTTCCTTTATTACAATCAGAACTTTGTAAGGCAAGAAAAAGACATCCCCGTAATCCTCGTGTTAATCCCACCCCCATATACCTTCACAATGGAGGTCCTCAACCTGCTGATAAGAGAGGGGGTCATCACGCAGCTGAGTGTTTCGTCGAGTCTTAGGATGTGTGCGCCTGATCATGGGGAGGCCTGGATCAATAGAGGGTCCTTTGAAGGAGAGCGACCTCATACAATAAGGGTCAGTAAATGATATCTCCCGGCTTATGCAGTGGCCTCGGACCTGTGTGGACAGTCGGACACGGGGTGAGGGGCCATCAATGGAGGGGTATTCATGCTGCGTGGACAATCCAGCGCAGAGGGGAGGTTTATCAACAGAGGGGCATTCATGGGAGGAGAGGAGGTGTTGGTCAGGCGCTGGCGTGACTCCCAAGGACAGGGTCATGCAGAAGGGTCATGCTCATAAGGGGGAGGGAGGGGGAGCCAGGGTGCGCGGAGGATGCTTGCTGGGTCAGAGGGGCGCGCTGGCGATCGATCGGGGACAGGGAGACCATGATATCTAAAATGGCTGCCGTGCAAGTAGTACATAGGTGACAAGCTGGCGCAGATGATGTTCAGATCGCAAATTAAAATTCCACAATAGCACGTCC
This sequence comes from Lissotriton vulgaris, assembly GCF_964263255.1. NCBI lineage: Eukaryota > Metazoa > Chordata > Amphibia > Caudata > Salamandridae > Lissotriton > Lissotriton vulgaris. Next base: position 724,037,867 of record NC_141698.1, on the reverse strand, counting down.
CAAGTTGCCGTCTATTGTGTCTGTACCTGAGTGATAGACCTGGACCCCAGATACTTAAAGGTATCAAATACCCACTCTAGTGGTGTATGCAGTGCTTTATATCTTTGGTCTGTGGACATTGGGAAACTACTGACTTGGACGTAGTCCAGAGACCTGTGCGTGTTCGTTCAGTAAGTCCATTATCTCCCGCAGCACTTCGATCTGACCGCGTAGGTAGATCAGCGCATCGTCCATATATAGTGACACTATGCCACTATGTGACAAAGGGCATCCCTGTGGTGTGCCTCGTTCTGTCATAAAGAGTGGGGAGAAAGTACAACCCGTCTTTACCATGGCCTGTGGTTTTTATAGAATAGTAGTCTCCACTTTAGGAAGTTGGGCTCAATACCAAATCCAGATAATACGCCCAATAGGTAGCGCCAGCACAGTGTATTGAATGCTTTATCTATATCCAAAGACGCTATCCAAGGCATCTCTGGCTCTCCTTTTGCCCATTCTAATAATGTGAATAGCCGACGCAGATTCAGGCCTGTATTTCTCCCCAGTATGAAACAGTTTTGGGCCTCATGGACCAGCACAAGGACACTTGCGACCAGCCTGTTGGTCAGTAATTTCCCTAGGGTTATATAGTTGTCGTTCAACATCGATAGTGAGTGGTATATGGCCATTTGAAGTGGGTCCCTGCCTGGTTTGGGCAGTACCACTAGCGTCTCCTGACAGGGTAAGCTGGAGTGCACCCTTTTCGAACACTTTAGTGTACATATTTGCTAATGAGGGGTTAGCTGTTCGGAGTAAAACTCCGCCAGCCGACCGTCACCGGGGTTTTGCCTGTTGCCCGATGGCCTCCGTGATCTCGTCCACCGTGATGGGGTTTCTAGTAAGTCGTAGTGTTACAATGCGATCTGTGGGAGGTGAATTTCTGACAGGAACCTCTGCATAGAGGTAGATTAGTGGCTGGGGCCTTTGATATGAGGTGTAGTACTCATAGGAGTGGTTGATTGTTTTCTGGGCGTTCACGGTAACCTCTGTGGGTGTACGTATTGTAATATTATCGGTCTTTAGGAGCCACTGTAGCATCTTACCCAATGTTTCCCCCTCAGTGTCTCCGTGCTAAGTATGTCTTCTAGTCTAACGCGCAGAGATAATCCAGTGCTTTCTTAAATGCTAGGCGAGCCTGGGCTAGTGAGGGGCCAATCTGAGGGTATAAGTAGTTTGCACCTCTGTATTTCCAGCTCATGAGTTTGGGGTACGCCTGTCGGTGATTTACGGGTGCCATACGTGGTCTTAATGGCGTTTCCTCTGAGGACAGCCTTTAAGGCTTCCCATTCTACCCCTACGGATACGACCGTGCCTGAATTTGTGCAAAAATGTGGATCGTGACAGGGTGGTGCAATATGATGAATAAGCGAGCGCCGCGGGCGGTTATCGCCAGGTCGAAATCTTGGCCTGCCGCGCCCACACGATAGGTATAGCTGTAATGGGCTATGGTCTGAAATTGCGCCGCTAAGTACTCTGCCTCCAGTATGCTGTGTAGGGCGTTATCTGAGCAGTATTTTATCTATCCGCATATAGAGGTCATGAATTGGGGAATAATGTGAGTAAGTGTGTAACGCAGTGTTTTTGCTGCACCATGCGTCATGTATCTGCATATTAGTCACCCAATCTCGAATATGTTGAGCTAGTTTAATGGACTGCGCTCCTAGGAGGAAAGGGCGCGAGCGTTCCAAGCGTATGTGATGTACCCCATTGAAGTCCCCACCCCAGTACGTAGACACTGTGGGGTCTGTAAGCAGGGATGGTGTGATTGGTTGCGAGAATGTGGCTTGGCCTGAGTTCGGGGCATAGAGGGATATTGGGGCCAGTGGAGTTCCATTCAAGAGGCCCTCCAGGGTACATAGCGACCTTGTGCGTTGACTCTAGAGTGTGATACCTGCAGCGGGACCCCCAGCGCCACCCATATAAGTACGCCCCTGGCATATCTCGAGTATGTAGTGCCCAGGACCGTACCTCTCCAGCGTTTACGGAGTAATGAAAGCGTCTGTGGGGTTAGATGTGTTTTCTGTAATAGTGCAAACAAAATGTTATGACTACACAAATACTGATATACCTTGTGGCACTTAGCACGCCAAACCGAGCTCCGAACGTTCAAGGTTAATAAAGTGTAGTCCCCGTCTGCCATCTACTCGACCATAAAAAAAATCACTAATTGCAGTTTCTCATCTATGATTCCAGTCCCCGTCATGACTCAACTGCCAGCCCCATGGGTGACACACCCCACCCCTGTTAAAAAACATACAATCAGCCCACACTTTCCGCACCCTTTGAATGAATAGAGATCGATATACACCATAACATTTCCCAACATCCCACCCCAGGCCGACTTGCCAACTGGCAATTGGCCATCTGCACTAAAATGCTATTTGTGTGAACAAAAAATAACAATAACATAGGTCGTAGAATAGCGTCCCTGATAGTCCACTGTGTGTAGCTTGAGTATAAGGAGGCAGAGGTACCAAAGAAGAAAATTAAAGAGTTGAGAATAGAAGTAGCAGAAGAGGGGTAGGGGGAATACGGGAGAAGAGAAAAGTGTGGGCACAAACAGTTAGAAATAATAGATATGGTATATCCTCTACTTATCACTCTTTGGAGGGGGTGCAGCAATTCTGGGCATTGCTGCCCGTAGGCCGTCTCAAATTATTCAATCTGCCAATGTTCTTGCTTATAATGTGCAGTTTGTTCTGTGTTCACTGGTAGGTTTCTTCATTGTTCAGCATAGTGCCTCTCCGGTCTGCAGAGTGAGTGCCTCATGCTGTCAGTCATCAAGGAGTAATGTTTGACACATAGCCGTGTCAGAGTCTGAGTCCAGTCTTTGGGAGGATGTGGGGCTGTCGATAAGCTCCACTGTTTTTATGGCTTGTGCTAGTTCCTGAGCTAGCTGGGCTTTTGTTGGTCACCGCAGTCTACCTCTACCGCGGCCCCTACAAGGTTCCACCAGTTCCCAGGCTTGGGGAGAGTCTGACACCATGGGCGGCATGTCTGCTATTCCTTGCTGGTCTATCCAAGCCCAGGCCTCCTTGGGAGGGGTGCAGAAGATAGTGCTATCTTTGTGGCGGATGCGTAGCCAGGCTGGGTATTGCGATGAGTACAGGATTTCATGTTCTCTCACACGTTTTTGACCTCCAAGTAAAAGGATTGACTATGTTGCACCGACGGTGTAATCTGGGTATATATGAACTGTGGTGTTATCAACTTGCCTTGTAAACTTGTAAAATATGGTCTCTATCTAACTTTGCCACCACTGGTCTGGGAGGGTTAACCGGTCATGAGGAGCCCCCCGGCACGCTGTGGGCTTTCTTGATCGAGAAACATTTTGAGATCTTGCCTTATAGGATTTCCTTGGAAAACCAGTCTTCCAAATGGAGTTCTATGTTGCGGCCTTGCGCTCACTCAGGAAGGTCCACTATACGCACGTTGTTCCTGCATGAGCGTCCTTCCTGGGCCTCCATGTGGGCCCTCAGCTAGTCTACTTCTTGTTGGATGGATTGCAGCTCGGTTTTTGCTGCATTCACTGTGGGACACATTGATTCCAGTGTGGAATCTGACTCTTCCACCCTGTCCTTTAATTTCTTATGATCTTCCCTTCGGTACCTTATGTCCATACCCAGCGAGTCAATTTTCGGGCCCGGGGTAGTCTTGCTGTCTAGTATCACTGCCATTAGCTCATCAAACCTGTGTGATTGATTGTTGCGGTCCCCAAGGGTTGAGGGCCCAGGGTGCTCCATGTCCTTCGCACCTGGATCCAAGGATTCTGTGACTGATGTCTAGGGTTGAGACTTTTCTGCTCTGAGATTTTCGGGGTGGAAGTTAGCATGGCGCATTTGCGGACACCCGGTCTATCACCATGGATCGTCGAGCCTCGAGTGTTCTCTAGCCGCAAGGTGACTCACTGACTTTTTGCGGAAATGTCCTTGGCAGTGCGCCACTGGGATCTGTTTCTCCCGGCGCCTCACTGAATGGCACCCAACAGGTTTGCAAGGATCGTTGCACCTTTGGGCCCACTGACTGCAGGGGGACCAGGGCTCTGTAGGGTGTTGTCGCTTTGAGTATGCCTAAGTGTTGGGGCAGTACATCACATCTAGTTCGTAATGGGATGTGCGTGCGAGTTAGTTGTGGGGCTTAGACCAGTGGGGGGCTAAGGAGCACTTTAGACCAGATCACTGTGATATCTCCGGGACCTCAGTGTGCCCCGCTTTGTGTGTTCTCGAGGGGGTCGCTATAACTTCTCACTCCCTGTAGAGGATAGCACTGTCTCATAGGCCGCGCAGCCTGGTGCATCATCAATAACTCTAACATTCTTTTTCGTTGCGAGTGCCGCATGGGGTGTGATGTAGATCTGGAATTCGGGGCTAGCCAGGATGGTGGACCCTGGGTAGGGTTGTACACAGAGGAGAAAGCTAAGGTGTAAGAAGAGGGAATAGAGCAGAAAGTAATGAGGTGGTAGAAGAAGAGCGAAAATAGAAGAGGCTTCAAAGAGGAGAGATTGGATGGAGGGCAAAATAGAGATGTGGTACATAGAGGAGAGGGAAGGAAAAGAAGAAAGGGGTACAGAGATGGGAGGAGAGAAAGAATTCGAGCATAGATACTCAGTTGAGAGGGAGAAAATGAAATGAAGGAAGACGACTGAATACAATGTGGTGGGGTGAGGAGAAAGCAGGCCAATACGATAGCAATGACAGCACAGGAGAGGCATACATGAACTGTTCACAGTGGGTGCCATTGTGGGTCTGCATTACATGTCTTTATTTACTTCATTGAGTTAAGTCAGTCGCATGGTCTGTGGAATTTGACTAAAAAGCTCCCTTTTTCGCCTGGTGTCCCATCATGCACCCTATCCACCCTGACATCGACCAGGCAAGCCGATTCTCCTACTTCAAGCACAAATCCCGTTATACCCCCTCTTGCCTGCTCTCTTTCTCATAATACTAACACATGCAAAGAATAATGACCAGCTACCATGTATCCTACGGGTTTCCTCCCGTTCGATATTTTCCTTTAGACCAGAACGGAGTCAGTCGGATGGTTGACTCGGAACCCCCCCTCCCTAACTGTCACCGAACTAGCAGCTCTCGCTCGTCAATGATTTCCTAGTTTGCGAGGAGAGCCACGGGTTGGGTTAACAAAGGGAAAACCTAATCAAGCACACGAGACAGTCACGTAGAAGAATAGTTTACTACAGCCCATTCTCCCTCTTCCCCGCTGCACACACATACCATTGTGAGGCATCACCGCCCTTGTGTACGAAGTAAAGAAAGCACAATGCCTAATCCTCTTTACCTTTCCGACAGAAATAACCCTGTGACAATGCCTCGATTCTCTGTCCTCCGATACTAGCAACTCAAACTTGTTACCTCAATCACCCCGATGCAATATGTTTGTCTATGTGTAAATGCTATCCAGGTTATTCTTTAAACGAGAACAAGCATGCTATGTCTTCTGTATGACTACGATTTATAAAAGGGGGTGGTGATGAACAGAGTGTCTGAATTGAGCAGACCACTCTTACCCAGTCCAAAGATCAGGGCTTGATCCATCACCGTTATTTATCTCACTGCCCCATCCCAGCTCAGAACCTGGCTATATGCAAATCAGTCTGTCCCTGGCCCAGTGCATCATGGGAACAGGGCAGACTAAACTACCAAGCCAATTCTTTACCAGAAAGGAGACAAGCTACCGGGGACCGGTTTCTGGCATTTCAGCCTCTTCGGCCCGGCTTGCTTGAATCCTGATGGAGCAGTGAGAAAGGGACTCATGTCTGAGTATACCCTGCCACACCTATAGTGGCCAAAATCGATTTATAAAAGGGGGTGGTGATGAACAGAGTGTCTGAATTGATCAGACCACTCTTACCCAGTCCAAAGATCAGGGCTTGATCCATCACCGTTATTTATCTCACTGCCCCATCCCAGCTCAGAACCTGGCTATATGCAAATCAGTCTGTCCCTGGCCCAGTGCATCATGGGAACAGGGCAGACTAAACTACCAAGCCAATTCTTTACCAGAAAGGAGACAAGCTACCGGGGACCGGTTTCTGGCATTTCAGCCTCTTCGGCCCGGCTTGCTTGAATCCTGATGGAGCAGTGAGAAAGGGACTCATGTCTGAGTATACCCTGCCACACCTATAGTGGCCAAAATCGATTTATAAAAGGGGGTGGTGATGAACAGAGTGTCTGAATTGAGCAGACCACTCTTACCCAGTCCAAAGATCAGGGCTTGATCCATCACCGTTATTTATCTCACTGCCCCATCCCAGCTCAGAACCTGGCTATATGCAAATCAGTCTGTCCCTGGCCCAGTGCATCATGGGAACAGGGCAGACTAAACTACCAAGCCAATTCTTTACCAGAAAGGAGACAAGCTACCGGGGACCGGTTTCTGGCATTTCAGCCTCTTCGGCCCGGCTTGCTTGAATCCTGATGGAGCAGTGAGAAAGGGACTCATGTCTGAGTATACCCTGCCACACCTATAGTGGCCAAAATCGATTTATAAAAGGGGGTGGTGATGAACAGAGTGTCTGAATTGAGCAGACCACTCTTACCCAGTCCAAAGATCAGGGCTTGATCCATCACCGTTATTTATCTCACTGCCCCATCCCAGCTCAGAACCTGGCTATATGCAAATCAGTCTGTCCCTGGCCCAGTGCATCATGGGAACAGGGCAGACTAAACTACCAAGCCAATTCTTTACCAGAAAGGAGACAAGCTACCGGGGACCGGTTTCTGGCATTTCAGCCTCTTCGGCCCGGCTTGCTTGAGTCCTGATGGAGCAGTGAGAAAGGGACTCATGTCTGAGTATACCCTGCCACACCTATAGTGGCCAAAATCGATTTATAAAAGGGGGTGGTGATGAACAGAGTGTCTGAATTGAGCAGACCACTCTTACCCAGTCCAAAGATCAGGGCTTGATCCATCACCGTTATTTATCTCACTGCCCCATCCCAGCTCAGAACCTGGCTATATGCAAATCAGTCTGTCCCTGGCCCAGTGCATCATGGGAACAGGGCAGACTAAACTACCAAGCCAATTCTTTACCAGAAAGGAGACAAGCTACCGGGGACCTAAGCGTGGAAGGGTATGCTCAGATGTGAGTCCCTTGCTCATTGCACCATCAGGATTCAAGCAAGCCGGGCCGAAGAGGCTGAAATGCCAGAAACCGGTCCCCGGTAGCTTGTTTCCTTCCCAGTGTAAGAATTGGCTTTTGTAGTTTGGTTTGCCCTGTTCCCATCATGCACTGGGACAGGAACAGACTAATTTGCATACAGCCAGGTTCTGAAACTGGGATGGTGCAGTGAGCTAAAAAACGGTGTTGGATCTAGCCCTGATCTCTTGACTGGGTGAGAGTATTCTGTTTAATTCAGAGACTCTGTCCCTCACCACCCCTTGTTGTAAATATTCTGTATGACTACATCATGAAATGATTGAATCAAGTCTAAGGGAAACTCCTTCTTTCTGATTGTACTCGGATTGTATAAAAGTGCTGATATGTTTCAAGCAAAGTAGACTACTCCTGAACCCGCTTGATAAAGGAGCTCTCCCTTAACTCGAGTTCTGGAATAAAACCCTTTCAACTCGAAGACCACGGACTCTGCTCCTCATTTTATGCATTACCATTTTCTTGGGTAATTATAGAAATTCCGAACGGCATAAATAACTAGTTTATTTTATTTACCACATTAATTGGCGCCTGAACAGGGACTCTCCGTCTTCCCCACGCGCCGGCGATGTAAGTCGGGTCCTTGTTCCTTCCATACTTTCGACGGACTTCAAGTGCACAACAGCGGGGTGTTCCCGCTAACTCCCTCGAGACGAGGAGGAGGCAGACTGCGACTGATCATCCACACGAGGTGGTGAAGAAGACAGCGGAGCGTCCCAACCCAGAGCCTGACCAGTGAGAGCGCCTAGTCCGAGGTCTTTGGAGCCCCGAATTCCTGCGCAAGCGTCAAGAGTCCGATGACCAGGTCCTCGAGTTTTGCTTCTTGGTGAGTACCACTGAGATAGTATAAAGACGGGTTCCATTTTTGGAAAACGGTAAAGACGTGTCTCATTCGCGAGACCGGTACGGTTGCACTATATTCTAGTGTATAAAGTGTTTGTTTTGTTTTTGTATATTCCAAGTCGTAATTTGTAGAGTTTAAGAATGCCTCTGTTTTCCAAATTACGTACTATAGGCACCAAAAAGAATCTGTTAGAGAAACCAGTTAAAGTTCCGCCTAGAGATACTCCTGGATATTTCATGTACAACAAACATGGATTGAGTGCCGTATTATTTTTAGACCTTTGGGTAGACTACACCGAGAAATTAGAGATGGCGTATAGGTGGCCTGCCACAGGTACATGGGATATAGAATGCATTATGAGAGTGGAGGAAGAGCTATGGAAAAGAAAGGCGAGGCCCTCACAGACAGAAGCCATTGAGTTATGGCGTAAGGAAGCTCATAGGAGGGCCCAGAAAGAACTAGGGAAAGTCGAGAAAAGTAAGAGAATGTCGGAACAGGCTAAAGAAAAGCAATTACAGGAAGGAGGTGAGAAAGTCTTAGCTGAACAGGTAGAGAGAGAGAGAATCGCTCTTGTTTCCGGTATTTATCCCGTCTTGTCGGAAGAAATTGTAGAAGAATACCCCAAATCCCCAGTGAAAGTAATTCCCACTGCTCCCGAAAATTTCCTCCCTGCCTATCTGTCCGAACCACCCCCCGCTTATGTAAACATGCCTAGAACACGCCCATCTACACACGCTCCTGAACTAGTAGCCGGTGGTTCTACCTCTGATTTAGGAGTGTCCGGGAACGGGGCTGAGGATAAAGACGATGTCCCGCCTCTTGAGTGTCCTTACGACCCCGAACCTGGTAATGGCCACGATATCAGAGAGATTAAGACTAGCCGTGGGTCAACTCCAAAAGGTCCCTGATATAACGAAGCATTTGGATAGAGTTTACGAATTCATACGGCCAGGTGAAGGTCCGGATACTCTGGTCCAGGTCATGAAAAACAGAAAAGTTCCCATCAGAGGACTACTCCTGCGGTTCATCATAAATTGTCTGATCCGGGAACTAGATCCAGGTAATGGAAGCGTAGACTGAGTTAATAGACCTTAGTTATCAGATACACAGAGGAGCACACGATCTGGGACATCAGATCGACAAAATAAGTAAAAGATTGGTTAAGAAAATTGTCACTATTCACTCTGAGAAAGTCACACAAGAGGACGACTCAGAGGAAGATGAGGGTCCGACACTAGATAGAATGAATTTCCTGGGTGTAGCGCGACATTGTCCTGGTCCCAAGTGGCGAACCCCGCGAATGTCGCAGAAAATTAAAAGATTAGATCCTTCCTCGGGAGATCTTTTTCAGTCCACGGAAAGAGCCCTAGATAAATGGATGGACAATGAGCCTCCCCTTACCCAACAAGAAAAGGAATTGGCCCGGTCTGCCACCCATTGGATATCACAACACCGGGTATATGGCCCAGATATAGTAGCGCAAATGTTTCTGGCTCTCCCCCGAGCAGAACAACGACTAGCAGGTATTTATATGGTCCAACACCTGGCTACCTTATACGAGAATAACTCCCACCGACCAGACAAGCTATACAAATTTTTACAGGAAGTAGTGACAGATAGATGGAGGTCTCGGGGACCGGAATTGATCAACACCATTCTGGACCTGCGCCTCCGTTTCCTGCAACTTACCTTTGCTTCATCAGATCATGAACCTTACAGTATAGGCCAATATCCCTTACGAGAAGTCCACCCCATACCCCAGCCAGATGGTACACTGCAACGAATACATGTGTATACTCCCCTCACCAAATTAGAGATATTGGAAATGAAAAAGATGGTGCCCTCTCACGAAAAAGATCCCGGAGGATTCCATAAAGAGTTGAAAGATATCCTCCAAATGGGTAGTTTTACATATCCAGACATAATAATACTCCTTGAAGTAATTCTACCTACAGGCATATTTGACAAATTGAAGGAAAAGGATTGGGAGGTGGGTGGTAAAAAGATCACGTGGTCTGCCCTAGAACAAGAAGAGACAGACAGAAAACCAGGTGAAGGTCTAGGTGAACGTGTAAGAGAACTGCCCAGTCTCCTCATACAGGTCTTGCCTCTGTTATTGACAACGAAAAAGGAAGATTGGGATGCCATTTCTGCCTGTAAACAAAAGCCAGACGAGGATACGGGTGATTACTACACCAGATTGGAGAAATGTTTCTCTATAAATAGTGGACTCGCACTTAGCAGCGAGGCATATCCTCATCTTTTTGTGTCCAAATTGGTGGACAACGCCTTACCCCCCCATCAGAAATAGAGTGTTGAAAATTGAGAGTACCTGGCAAGCAAATAGTCCTTCACAAATGTTGCAGATGTTACAGTACCACCACAACAGAATAAGGGAAGAACAGGAACAGGAAAAGAAAAGAGTAAAAGACACAAAAATGAAGGTACTGGTTGCACAGACGGCACCAGTAAATACGGGCCCCAAAGGTAATGTGAGGGCCAATAAAGGTACTTGCAACTACTGCAAGCAGCAGGGCCATTTTGTGAGGGAATGCCCAGTTCTGGAACACAACATCGCGACAGTAAAGACGAAAGAACGCCCTCACACTCCTAGAACAGGTAACACTCAGCAGCCTCAAACCATTGCGCCGCCACAGGTTCAGACACCTGCTGCTGCCACGCAGATGTACCAGAGCGTACAGTCAGATTACCCCGATTTTGAGCCATATGTATGAGACAGCCTTGAGAGAGAAAGTGACTTGCCCCTTATCCCAGTTCCAGTTGATCAGAAAGGTCCATATGTACAAGCTCACTTACTGGGACAAGACAGAAAATTCCTCATCGACACGGGGGCAAGTAGGACTACCATAAGTCATAAGGAAGTCCCAGAGGTTCCTCTCTCTGGCTCACATAATATATCTCTGGGCTTTTCAGGAAAACCGATCATGAACAAAGTATCTGAACAAGTCTCTTTAGGAGTGGGTCCTCTGACACGTACTACTGATTTGGTCCTTACAGAAACGTGCCCAGAGAATTTACTAGGAATCAAGACACTCAAAGAACTAGGAGCAGTAATATGCTGTTCACCGGAAGGAGTAAAATTGTTCCTACGAGATTTCAAAGGACATTTCACAGTCAAAGAATTCGACCCCAGACTAAAAGATATCCCACAACATTTGTGGGCAAAAAGCTCGACTGATGTCGGTTACATGGACATCACCCCACATCAAGTCACACTCAAGGAGGGTGTAGTCCTACCCCGTACACGACAATATAAGATTCCACCCGAGGCTGAACAAGCCTTACTAAAAATAATCCAAGAACTCATAGAGCATGGTGTGGTGATAGAGACTGATTCAAATGTTTGCAATTCTCCAGTTCTTCCGGTCCTCAAAAGGACTGACCCTCAGGCACCCCCGGTCTACCGACTGGTGGTTGATCTCCGAGAAGTGAACAAATGTGTAATCCCACAATATCCGGTGGTCCCAGATATTTCTTCACTATTGACTGCCATAGATCCCGAAGCTGCATTTTTCACAGTCATCGACTTGAAGAATGCGTTTTTCAGCATTCCTATACACCCCGACAGTCAATATCTTTTCGGATTCAGTTTAAAAGGACGAAGCTTCAGGTTCACTAGAGCTCCCCAAGGCTATACAGAAAGTCCAAGCATTTACAGCCAAGCACTAAAAAGACAACTTGACAGTATCAATATGCCTACCAACACAGCATTGATACAGTATGTAGATGACATCCTCGTCACAGCAAGGACAGAACCAGAATGTGAAAAAGCATCTCTCACAGTCCTACATTTCCTGACAGACAAAGGTCACAAGGTGTCTCCCTCGAAATTGCAGTTCTGCGCACAGCAAGTGGCTTACTTAGGACATTTGCTGTCGAAAGAGGGTAGGCAACTAACACAAGAACGAATCCAACTGATTTCAACAATTTCACAGCCAAAGTCACAGAAAGAAGTTCGCGCGTTCATTGGTCTCACATCATATTGCAGACAATGGATCCCTCAGTATGCCCACATAGTCAAGCCACTCATACAGCTAACCACAGTGGAAGCAGCCACTCACACAACTCTCCCTTGGACATCGGAACACTCCCAAGCATTTGAAGCTCTGAAACTAGCTCTGTGTCAAGCACCAGTTCTGGCCACCCCGAACTATAGCAAGCCTTTTACCCTGTTTGTGACAGAACGTGACGGAAGAGCACTATCCGTCCTCACACAAGACCAAGCAGGAAGAAACAGACCCTGTGCTTATTTTTCTAGCACATTGGACCCCGTAGCACAAGCTTTGCCTGCATGCCTGAAATCCGTTGCGGCTACAGCCCTGGCCATAAGACAAAGTGATTTAATAGTGTTAGGACATCCCCTGATAGTACAAGTACCACATGCTGTGGAAGTCCTTCTGAACAGAACACAGACCCAACACCTGACTGTAACAAGACTGACAGGATACGAACTAACGCTCTTTCAGCCACACATAGAGATCAGAAGATGCAACGTATTGAATCCTGCTACCCTTTTGCCCTTGAGCTTAGATGACACGACACAACATGACTGTGTGGAGATGATCGACGTAGTGACAAAACCAAGACAAGACCTAACAGATGTTGCATTCCCAGATCCTGATGTAACACTCTATGTGGATGGGTCGTGCATGAGGACAAGTGCTGGAGAGTTAGTGGCAGCCTATGCGGTAACAACGGACTGTAAAGTTATAGAGACCCAAAGAATTAACATTCTGTCAGCCCAAGCAGCAGAGCTCATCGCTCTGACACAGGCCTGCATATGGACAAAACAATTGAAAGTGAACATCTATACCGATTCCCAATACGCATTCGGTGTAGTTCACAATTTTGGAGTGTTATGGCAAGAAAGAGGTTTCCTTACCTCACATGGGGCCAAGATACAACAGTGTCCCCTGTTTCAAGCCCTACTAGATGCCATACACCTGCCTGCAGCCATAGCTATTCTGAAATGCAAAGCACATACCAAAGCTACAGACACCATATCCAAAGGAAATGACTTAGCGGACCGGACTGCTAAACAGACAGCCCAGAGTCCAGCGAACACAACAGACTCTCAGGTACCAACACAGACTGTCACTATGATAGTGAGGGACCCCTTGAAAGACGTGCTAGACATACAGACACATGCCACCGCAGATGAAATAAAGAAATGGACTGAACAAGGAGGGGTCCAGACTGATCAGGGTTGGATGACCAGAGACCGAACAGTATGGTTTCTCCCTGATTCCATGGTACAAGTTATAATTGACACGGTCCATAGCCCCGCCTGCCTAGGCGAGAAAGGTATGCTGGATAGTTTACGGAACATCTGGTTTAACAAACATCTGAGAGCTGCAGCCAAACAAAAAGTAAAAACCTGCATGAAATGTTGCCAATTTAATCCTGGTAAAGGTGTACCAGTAGAACAAGGTGGATTCCAGCCTCCTGATCATCCTTTCGAAGTCCTCCAAATGGATTATACCCAGATGGACAGATGCAGAGGGTACAAATATGTACTAGTGGTAGTGTGTACACTGACACGATGGACTGAAGCATACCCCGTCCCAAACTATGGTGCCCAGACAACCGCTAAGCAATTAGTGAGAGAATTCTTCCCCAGGTATGGGTTACCAAGGGTCGTCTACTCGGATAATGGACAGCCTTTCTCCTCCAAATTAATGGAGGCTGTTTCTCTTTTATTGGGATATTCCTGGAGATTCCATTGTGTCCGACACCCTCAAGCAGCTGGCCTGGTAGAAAGGCACAACCAGACCTTGAAAACAAAACTAGCCAAAGTATGTGCAGAAAAAGGGATAGACTGGGTCACTGCCCTCCCGGTCGCTCTCTTTTATATGCGAATGGTGGCACATTCCCGGACGGGACTGTCCCCTTTCGAAATAACATTCGGGAGACCTCCTAACATCTGGGGTGTCCCTTCTCCTAGAAAACTGACTGACATTGATTCTAATATGTTGACAGATTACCTGGCTTCCTTGATGTCTGCACTCCAATCTTGTCGTTCGCAGGTTACAGCAGCATTTCCAGACCACACCATGCCTGGAGAACACACCATCAGGCCCGGCGACTGGATCTTGGTGCGGAACTTTGATCGTACCAGCCCCCTGGAGAAGAGATGGACAGCTCCTAAGCTGGTCCTCCTGACCACGAGGACAGCCGTCAAAGTAGAAGGACGCAAAGAATGGCTCCACGCTAGCCACTGTCGGAAATTTTTTGGACATACACCTACAGACACTGTACCCTGTTCAACAGCTACAAATGCCCCGGATATAATTTCACCAATTCCAGAACTCACTCCTCAACAGGAATACCGATCGCGGCTGCAATCTCACCAAAAACAGACTAAAGACATTGCACCTGATCATAACGCACCAGTGGCTAATTAAGCCCAGGAACGAGCTCTTGGTGAAGCGGCTGCTGGGAGACGTTTTGATCTCGTGTCCAGAGACATCTTGATATTAAATCCATAGACATAATGAGGAGAAATGACGCGGTGCGTCAATGGAAAAAGACTAATTATGTAAAATTACTGCATAGCAGGTTCTCGATCTTTCTGTTTACAATGTTACTTGTTTGCTGTGTAGCAGCCTGTCTGGGATGGATCTTATGTACAGTTTTCCCTCCACATTCTTCCACGCTTGTAAAGAATACCACTATGCATTCCCATGTTGATCTTCCCCCACACCTCGAGGACAGAAGAAAGGAATTTATAAATAATACATTCATTTCCACCCTCCATAAACACTAGCTCATAGTCAACAAGACAAACTGTTGGGTTTGTGGCTTGATGCCACATTCCGTACATAAGGGAATGCCCTTTTTCTCCCTCCCGTTTGGTTATTCAGGATCCGCCTATGCCTTAGCCATGATATTCTCTGCTTCAGTCAGAAACATTCCCCTGACCAAATTGAAAAACGAGAGTAATTGGAACGAAGTAAAGACTAAAATAGTAAAGGCTGTTTCAAAAATGGTGGATCTCACTGTTACCTGGGGGAGGGACGAAGATCACGAAAATATCAGTTTCTCTCAGTTCCATGACATTGCTTCCTTCAGGGAAATGTTTTCCGTAGATCAAAGACGGACAGATCAAAGGGGTTGGGTAGTACCGCAAAACGGCCGGTTTTGGATAAGGGGGAAGGGAAAAGGGGAAGTAATGGGAACAGCGGTTGTGACAGGACATACACGCTGCCCGCTCCCGATTTTCCGACCATAGTAAATGCCCCAAACACCTATTTCATTTGTGGACCCCATGCGTGCACCTGGTTGCCTCAAGGATGGTCTGGAAAGTGCTACATTGCATTCCTATTACCACCGACTTACACAGCCCCTGCCAATTACCACCTGATTGACCCTCTGACCCAAGTTAGAAGACAACGAAGGGGGGTCATAGATGCAGAAGATACTGCAGGACAAGAAGCAGGAGACTTCTTTAAAGGTTTTCTCCCTTTCTGGGGACCTATGGCAAATAGTCGCCACATCCGGCAACTAACCCGTGTAGTCCAGGCCGCCATAGATGAAACAACTGGCGCCTTAAATAACATTACAGCTGAGGTAGCTGCAGACAGGCTCATGACACTACAGCACCGTATAGTTTTAGATGTCCTGTTAGCCGACCGTGGTAGTGTGTGTAAGGTAATAGGGTCCAGTTGTTGTGTATTTATTCCAGACAACGCCCCATCAGTTTATTCTGCTATCTCCCGCCTTCATGTTCTATCTGACAAATTGGATATGGACACATGGTCCCTGACCGGCTGGTTGTGGGATCTCCTGTCAACCTGGGGGTGGAAGGCACTAACAGTTCTGGGCCTCGTTTTCACCACTATCCTCACCTGTTGCCTCTGTGTCCAGTGCAGCCCCGCCCTTTGTGGACTGTGTGCCCCTTCCTGTACTCCTCGTCCACGAAACAGAGGAAAGAAAAATGAAATGATCATGTTACAGGAACAAATATACGACCTGATGAATATAGAAATTGATTAAGAATTTCTGTAATAGGGTTTCTATGGGACAAGGAGGGAATGTGGAATTTGACTAAAAAGCTCCCTTTTTCGCCTGGTGTCCCATCATGCACCCTATCCACCCTGACATCGACCAGGCAAGCTGATTCTCCTACTTCAAGAACAAATCCCGTTATACCCCCTCTTGCCTGCTCTCTTTCTCATAATACTAACACATGCAAAGAATAATGACCAGCTACCATGTATCCTACGGGTTTCCGTCCCGTTCGATATTTTCCTTTAGACCAGAACGGAGTCAGTCGGATGGTTGACTCGGAAAACCCCCCCTCCCTAACTCTGTCACCGAACGAGCAGCTCTCGCTCGTCAATGATTTCCTAGTTTGCGAGGACAGCCACGGGTTGGGTTAACAACCAAGGGAAAACCTAATCAAGCACACGAGACAGCCACGAAGAAGAATAGTTTACTACAGCCCATTCTCCCTCTTCCCCGCTGCACACACATACCATTGTGAGACATCACTGCCCTTGTGTATGAAGTAAAGAACGCACAATGCCTTGTCCTCTTTACCTTTCTGACAGAAATGACCCTGTGACAATGCCTCGATTCTCTGTCCTCCGATACTAGCAACTCTGAAACTTGTTACCTCAATCACCCTGATGCAATATGTTTGTCTATGTGTAAATGCTATCCAGGTTATTCTTTAAACGAGAACAAGCATGCTATGTCTTCTGTATGACTACATCATGAAATGATTGAATCAAGTCTAAGGGAAACTCCTTCTTTCTGATTGTACTCGGATTGTATAAAAGTGCTGATATGTTTCAAGCAAAGTAGACTACTCCTGAACCCGCTTGGTGAAGGAGCTCTCCCTTAACTCGAGTTCTGGAATAAAACCCTTTCAACTCAAAGACCACGGACTCTGCTCCTCATTTTATGCATTACCATTTTCTTGGGTAATTATAGAAATTCCGAACGGCGTAAATAACTAGTTTATTTCATTTACCACAGGTCGCTTTGAGCATAGTTGTGTATTTGGGGTGATTAGGTAATTTATTACGGAAGCACGACAGTAAATGAGCCTTCTACAGCGGACCTCTGGCGGGTGACTCATGGCGCCTCTCGAGCGCTCGCATTTGTAAAAATGTTGAACATGCATTGAAGGTATGCGTTCAAAGTCGGCTCTGTTACTGAAACCGCTCAAAGCTCAGGGCTCTTTCTATTATCGCTCTGCCTTTTGTGCTCGTTCTTCTGGAAGCATTTCTCCAGATTTTCTATTGGGCGGCAGCCACGCACTTTCTGATGTCTTTGTGGGGAAATACTTTTTAGGGATGAATGTCAGATCATGCCTTAGGATGCTAAGAAACCGTTTTTGTCATGACGTTCTTTAGCAGCCTCACTCTTGGGGTATTGGCAAATGTGCTACATACTGCATGCTTGCATTGCTCAGTAGTATTACAAATAGATGGTCATGGAAATTCTTTATTTTCAAAGTAAGCTTTCAAAGACCTCAAGTGGATAAAGTAGGCTCTGTATTGTGTAACCATCCAAGTACTTGGTCTTGTGTATGTCCGTCATAAAAGGCACACCGTTGAGCAGCAGAAATGTAAACCGGATTTTTTTTTATGACCGAGGATGTGGTAAATAAATGAGGGACTGTGTATTACAAGATTCAGATTTTTGATGCGTGCTCGTTAATTAGTAAGCCATTTACCAAGGCCTTTAAGTGACATTGTATTTCTCCTCTGTAGTGTATTTTTGATGGGAATTATAAAAATATTTATACAATGAAAGCATGTTACAGCATTTGATGATTTAAATGTTCATGTCATTTGCAGTAAAGTTGTATGCATCCCAGTTATATTCTGTGCATTCAAACCACGTACGAAGCTTTCTTTGCCCTTAAAGTATTCTGCAACCCTGTTGCATGCTATGCATTCAAGATACTTTCTGCGCTTTGATTCTGACTGCACCCCTGTCATAATTTTTGTATCCAAGTCATTTACAGCGCTTTCTACTAAAGTATTGTGCCTTTCTGTCACATGCGATGCATCCAAGTCATTTATAGCTCTTTTATTCTGCACCCCTGTCATAAGTTATGTATCCACGCCGTTTGCAGTAGTGATGGCGCGTGAACAATCCAATGTGTTTGTCACCCAACACGAGCAGTTCAGACTTTATTAATCCCAGAAGGATGGTAAACTAGATTTTTTGCAGAAGGCATTCATTCGAACTGTATGGTGAATTTTCATGTGTAATCTTGGGGCGCAATTTACATATTACAGTAACTGTTCAACAAATTAATGCAAGAAGATACAGGGCAGTTTTTTATGTCTTTAATATTTAAAAACTATACGCTCCCAATGCTTAATAAGCCTTGCTTTATCGCTGCATTCATTTGCTTTAAAATGCACCATTTCCAATCTTTTTTACATTTCTTTCTCAGGAGAGGAACTCTCTCTAGACCCCAGATTTGTCCATTGAACTTGACATTGCTAACTAGTGTTTTCTATTGGAAAGGGTAGAGCCAAAGCAGTCTTGCTTAGAACCCTAGCCCTCTTCAGAAGTCAGACTTGCTTGGCAACCCAGAAATTCTCTGAAATAATGTATGTTCTCTTTTATGAATGCCTAGAAGAACTGAATTTTTAGTCCATTTATCACAGAAATAGTGCTGAAAATCGCACCAAAAAGATGCACATTTTTAAACAATGTCTTCACGGGGAGAGAACCCCCCTGAACCGCCCTTATTGCCGTTTGGCTCGCTCGCATACGTTCATTCGGTCTCCATACTCCTCACCAGTTTCAAGTTCCACCAGCGGCCACTGCGGCACAGTCAGATCTTCCAATAAAGCCAGTGCAGTCCAAGGAGCTCTAGTCCGTTGCCAGTTAGTTTCCAGCATGAGCAGCCTGGAGTGACGGCAGCATACACCGGTTTGTGACGTCCCTTGGCTGGGTCTCTGCGTTCTGGTCCACGTTTCAGGGCCTTTCGAGGTTTGATCTCCTTGCTGCCCCGCAGTCGCAGTCTGTTTTTTCACACTGGCGATCACTGCATCTGCTTCTGGGATGCTTCCACCACAGAAAGCGTTGTTTATTCCTTGCCAGAGCAGATTATGAACAGGATTTTTACAGCATGCTCGGAGCGGACCTCCGTGCTTGTCGCCATCTTGGCCATGCCCCTTTCAATTGTCCTTCTCCATGCTATTTTTCTGTGATTTAGTCAAATCCATTTTGACAGCTAGGATTAGAATTGGCTTCTAAATCTTTGAAAATGTTCTTTAACTATGTCTAAATATTGGCAACAAGAAGAAAGGGGGTAGGGGTTGGCAACAGTAATTAAAATTATGTTATCTAATTATTTGCAGGCTGTTTTGCTGGTTCCGCTGCTTAGAGCAATTTTGGTTTTACACCTCTATGGGTTTCAGAAGCTGAAATGTAAATGTTACTGGTCTCTTTGCAAGTTTTGATGGTCATGCAAGAAGTCTGGCTGGGGAATTTGTCACTAGATTCATAAACAGCCCCCTATGAAATGGGGGCTAGACTGATATTTGAGGTGGGTCATCTGGCCTACCATCTTGCCTGAGGTTTGGATTATATGTAGCGTTCAATCAGTATCTTTAGTGGGCTAATTAATGCCATAAAAGAAGGAAATTGTACATAAATACAGTACTGAAATAATTTAGTGATGCATCATTTTGTCATGGCTAGGCGAAGATAGGTGCACAGAAGTAGAAAACATCACACTGAATGAATGCATTTGTGTAAACTACATCTCCCACAATCCTAAGAGGGAGATGATTAGGACTTTTGACCTGCCTACTTAAGCCTCGCCCTTGCTAGGCTCGAGGCTTGTCACTTGAGAAAATTCACGATGGAGTAAGAAACGGGAGTAAGTCAATGCTACAGGCTTTCTATGTCGTACTTCCCTCCCCGCTCCCGCCTCCCAGCTGCTCCGCCCACCCGCGCACTTGGCCATATATGGCGACCGTGCGACGCAGGTGAGTGTGACCTAGTTCTGGGACACCCCCGCGCCGCACGGCCGCCAGCTGCTGCGTGTGCCTCCCTTTCCATTGTGCCTTGCTGCCCGCCTGCCGCCTCGTGACCACGCCCCCTCCTTCGAGCGGCGTGGTCCGTGATCGGCGCTCTTCTACCTGTGCCCCTGGTGTTTCTACGGTGTAGAATTGTGTTTGTATTTGCTTAATTATTGTTTTTCCCGTTTTATAGATTTTCCGCTGTATTGCCTGTTTGTTTTCCCTGCCTGTTGCCGCCCTCCGTCTTCGCTCCCCGCTTCCCGCCACCACCACTGACCCCGCCCCTTTTTTCCTTCTGTTCCCTCCCCGCTCCCGCCTCCCAGCTGCTCCGCCCACCCGCGCACTTGGCCATATATGGCGACCGTGCGACGCAGGTGAGTGTGACCTAGTTCTGGGACACCCCCGCGCCGCACGGCCGCCAGCTGCTGCGTGTGCCTCCATTTCCATTGTGCCTTGCTGCCCGACTGCCGCCTCGTGACTACGCCCCCTCCTTCGAGCGGCGTGGTCAGTGATCGGCGCTCTTCTACCTGTGCCCCTGGTGTTTCTACGGTGTAGAATTGTATTTGTATTTGCTTAATTATTGTTTTTCCCGTTTTATAGGTTTTCCGCTGTATTGCCTGTTTGTATTCCCTGCCTGTTGCCGCCCTCCGTCTTCCCTCCCCGCTCCCCGCTTCCCGCCACCACCGCTGACCCCGCCCCTTTTTTCCTTCTGTTCCCTCCCCGCTCCCGCCTCCCAGCTGCTCCGCCCACCCGCGCACTTCGCCATATATGGCGACCGTGCGAACGCGCAGCGGTCACGCGCAGCGGGCGCGCAGATTGTGCGCCGAAGGCGCGCCAAAGGTAAGCCCGTCTACGCCCGTCCGAGCCTGAACTGCGCCCAGTGCCAGGACCCCTGGCCCACGAGGACCCCGACCGACCCGCCTGACGTACACCGCCGCCTCCCTCATCGCACTCAACACCGGCCGAGTCCCGGGATGCTACCAAGCCACCCCACGACACGTCCACGGACCCTTCAGCTGCAACACCTGCAAGTTCACCTGCATCCGGACCTGCCCGACACCAGCACCTGCCAAGCCGAACACCAGCAGCAACCACCTCAAGTGCATCCTGCTCAACACTCGCTCCGTCCACAGACACGCCATCGAACTCTGGAACCTCCTAGACGCCACAGCCCCCGACGTTGCCTTCATCACGGAGACCTGGATGAACGCCTCCTCAGCGCCCGACATCGCCATCGCCATCCCAGACGGCTACAAGATCACCCGGAGGGACCGCCAAGCCAACCAGGTGGGAGGAGGCATCGCCATCATCCACAAGAACACCATCCGCATCACGACCAGCACCGACAACACCCCACCTTCCGCCGAACACCTGCATTTCCAGATCCACACCGACCCGAAAACCACCCTCAGGGGCACCCTGATCTACCGACCTCCGGGACCACGCACTCAATTCAGCGAGGACATCGCCGACTTCGTCAGCCTGCACGCCCTCCCCTCCGCTGACTACATCCTCCTGGGGGACTTCAACTTCCACCTGGAGAACAACAACGACTGCAACACCAGCACCCTGCTCGACAACCTCGCCAACCTTGGACTCAAGCAGCTGGTGTCCACCCCCACCCACCTCGCCGGACACACACTCGACGCCATCTTCTCATCCAGCAAAGACATCGCCTTCAGCCACGCCACAGAACTCCACTGGACGGACCACAGATGCATCCACTTCACCTTCAGAAGAACGACGATCCACCACCACCAGCAACAGGTTGCCCGAAGAAGCTGGAACAGGATCACAGCCGACCAGCTCGCCGCTTCCCTGAGCCAGCACCCTCCTGCCAGCTCAGCGAACCCCAGCCAGGCCGCCAACAACCTCACGAAGTGGATCATGAACTGCGAGGACGAACTCGCCCCTCTGAGGATCCCGCCCAGCAGACCCGGCAGCAAGAAGGCCCCATGGTTCACCGACGAACTCAAGAGCTCCAAGAAGAACTGCCGAGCCCTCGAGAAAGTCTGGAGACGGGAACCAACACCGGACAACAGGACCACCTTCAAGCTTGCCACCCGGAAGCACCACCAGCTGATCCGCGCCGCCAAGAAAACCGCATTCAAGGACCGGCTGGACAACAACGCACACAACTGCAAGGAACTCTTCAACGTCGTGAAAGAGCTTTCTAACCCCAGCGGAGGAAACAACAACATCACCCCATCGCAAGACCTCTGCAACTCCCTCGCCTCATACTTCCACAACAAGATCGCGGACATACACAACAGCTTCAACAACCAACCAACGCACACCACGACCGAACCACCACCCCCCACCACCACCCTCCGCTCCTGGAATCCAATCACCACCGAAGACACCGTCCGCACGATGAACTCCATCCACTCAGGATCTCCGACCGACCCCTGCCCCCACCACATCTTCAACAAGGCCGACGCTGTCATCGCACCCCACCTGCGAGACATCATCAACACATCCTTCGACACCGCCACCTTCCCTGAGAGCTGGAAGCACGCCAAACTCAGCGCTCTACTCAAGAAACCCACAGCGGACCCCACCGAACTCAAGAATTACCGCCCCATCTCGCTCCTCCCGTTTCCAGCCAAAGTCATCGAGAAGACCGTCAACAAGCAGCTGGCCGCCTTCCTGGAGACGAATGGATCCCTCGACCCCTCACAGTCTGGCTTCCGAGCCAACCACAGCACCGAGACCGCCCTCATCGCCGCCACCGATGACATCGGAGCCCTGATGGACAACGGAGAAACAGCGGCCCTCATCCTCCTAGACCTCTCCGCGGCTTTCGACACGGTCTGCCACCGCACCCTAGTGCAGCGCCTCAGCAACGTCGGAATCCAGGAGAAGGCACTGGAATGGATCGTCTCCTTCCTCGACGGAAGAACACAGAGAGTCTGCCTACCACCGTACAAGTCAGAGGCCACCAAAGTCATCTGCGGCGTCCCTTAAGGATCCTCGCTGAGCCCCACTCTCTTCAACGTCTACATGAGCCCCCTTGCGGCCATCGCACGCCAACACAACCTCAACATAATCTCCTACGCCGACGACACCCAGCTGATCCTCTCCCTGACCAACGACCCCGCCGCCGCCAGAGCCAACCTGCACGAAGGGATGAAAGAGGTAGCCGAGTGGATGACGACAAGCCGCCTGAAGCTGAACTCAGATAAGATGGAGGTCCTCATCCTGGGCTCCTCGCCCTCCGCCTGGGACGACTCCTGGTGGCCCCCCGCCCTGGGCACCGCACCCAAACCGACGAACCACGCACGCAACCTGGGCTTCATCCTGGACTCCACCCTCTCCATGACCAGGCAAGTCAACGCCGTCTCCTCGTCATGCTTCAACATCCTGCGCATGCTTCGGAAGAGCTTCTGGTGGATCCCCACGGAGACCAGGAAGACCGTCACTCAGGCCCTCGTCACTAGCCGACTGGACTACGGCAACACACTCTACGCCGGAACCACCGCCAAGATCCAGAAGAGACTCCAGCGCATCCAGAACGCCTCAACCAGACTCATCCTCGACGTCCCACGACACAGCCACATCTCCGGACACCTAAGAGACCTGCACTGGCTCCCGGTCAACAAGAGAATCACCTTCCGCCTCCTTACCCACGCACACAAAGCTCTCCATGATCAAGGCCCGAGCTACCTCAACAACCGCATCAACTTCTACGCTCCCAAACGCCACCTCCGATCTGCCAGCCACGCCCTCGCCACCGTCCCACGCATCCGGAGAGCCACTACAGGAGGAAGGTCCATCTCCTACCTGGCCGCCAAGACCTGGAACTCCCTCCCGGCCGACCTGCGCCTGACCCAAGACCACCTCTCCTTCAGGAAGAAGCTCAAGACCTGGCTGTTCGAGCAGTAGCGGCACCCCCCCCCCCCCTAGCGCCTTGAGACCCGACGGGTAGGTAGTGCGCTCTATAAATGTCTTTGATTGATTGATTGATTACTGACTTTCTTTGAAACCGACAATCACCTGAAGGAAAATAACTATATTCTCGAAGTATAATCGCGGGCAGGAGTTTGTCGCTTCTGTCTTTTTAGGTCTCGCCTGTCGATGCGCATGCGCATCGAGCTTGCGAGACTATGGGGGCTTATCCACTCTTTAACCAACTTGCAAGGAATCGTGGCGATTCCTTGCAGTGCACGAGAAATTTAAGCTCAATGCGCATGCGCATTGAGCTTAAAAGCGCGTGCACATGCCCCCAGCCGCCTGCCTTGCCTACTCTCTCTCTCACAGCCTCCCCCAGCTCCGCCCCCTCACTTCTTGATTGCACGGCCGCTTGGCCGTGCCTCCCCTACTCTCCTCCCACCTCCTCCTCCTACTCTCCTCCCCTGCCTGCCGTGTCGCACCTCTCCCCGCTCCGCCCCCTCCCCTGCCCGCCGTGTTACGGTCTTTGCAACTCCCCAGCCATATGTTGCTTTGTTTTCGCTGCTTCTTTGTTGTTGTGTCGCCCCACATCCGCCTCTCACCGCACCGACGCCACCTCGCCTCAGACGGCCCCCTCCCTCCCCTCTCTTTCTCGCACACTTTCGCCCTTTAGCCTCCCTCATCTCTTGCGCACACTCCACCCCGCCGGAGCCTCGCATCACTCTCTGCCTCGCGCCCGCCATTGCCCCCTCCCCTTCAATCTCTCTCGCGCACAATCCACCCTTGCTCCGCCCCCTCACTTCTTGATTGCACGGCCGCTAGGCCGTGCCTCCCCTATTCTCCTCCCCCCTCCTCCTCCTACTCTCCTCCCCCTCCTCCTCCCACTCTCCTCCCCTGCCTGCCGTGTCGCACCTCTCCCCGCTCCGCCCCCACCCCTGCCCGCCGTGTTACGGTCTTTGCAACTCCCCAGCCATATGTTGCTTTGTTTTCGCTGCTTCTTTGTTGTTGTGTCGCCCCACATCCGCCTCTCACCGCACCGACGCCACCTCGCCTCAGACGGCCCCCTCCCTCCTCCCCCCCTCTCTTTCTCGCACACTTTCGCCCTTTAGCCTCCCTCCTCTCTCGCGCACACTCCCCCTCCTTTCCAATTCCAACAGATCACCCCTCCCAATACTGTTCGTCACTGGGCTATAAGTGGGATGCAAAGGTGTTTGGGGGAGGGGGTCTCCAAAAGGTGTTTGGCCTATTTAATTTATTTCCATAGTATGTGCCACCCAACCTGAATTTTGGTTCCTCTCCCAGCTTTCCTTTATTGCATCCAGTTATAGAAACAAAAATTGACGTGCACCAAAAACCTAACAGGACTATTGCAATTTATTTATTTATGTGTTTTTAACATAGCGCGTACTTTACCCAGAGTTTTCCGAGCGCTTTAGACTAGAGCGAAGTAAATTACATAAGGAAAAAGTGACATGGTAGTAGACAACACTACTTATATGTACAGCAGTTACTCGTGACGTGAGTTACAGATTAACAAATTACATATTCACTCAAGATTACATATTAAGTAAAATTGGAGCGATCAAGGCTGCACAGCTACATAATATATATTTATAAAATTGAGACAGAGGGTCCTAGTAGCTCTCCTGCGTGTCATGTAACAATCGGGGTCATGACCTGAAATGAGGGGGTATGTGCCAGGTGGGGAGTTTGGCTTTCTCAATGGTCGTTTGCTGTTGAGTAACAGCAATAATTTCTTTGGCAGTAATTAATATCAAAAATGTTTCTATTCCACCACACCCACATCGACCACACCCACATCCACCACATCCACCACCACATCCACCACCACATCCACCTCCACAACCACCACCGCATCCACCACCACATCCACCACCACCGCATCCACCACCACATCCACCATCACCTCCACATCCACCATGACATCCACCTCCACATCCACCACCACAACCACCACGGCATCCACCACCACAACCACCATGACATCCACCACCACATGCACCACCGCATCCACCACCACCACCGCATCCACCACCACATCGACCATCACCTCCACATCCACCATGACATCCACCACCACATCCAACACATGCTCCACCGCATCCACCACCACCACATCCACCGCATCCACCAACACCACCGCATCCACCACCACATCCATCACCTCCACATCCACCACCACATCCACCACCAGGTGCAAATGCAATGTTCTTGGATTTTCGTCACAATAAAATACACTGAACATAATCTTCACAAAATTAATTTACAAACGTTTAAGCTATTGCCATTATAAATTACAATACATTTTATTTAAGTATTAATTATTTACAAAATTAAAAGCCATTGTTATTTGCAATATCAATACATCTAAGTCACGTAAAGACAACACACATTGCATTACAAATGCTATACGTGTCACATTTGCAAAAGTTAAAACTATTGACATTGTAACTGACAAAGCTATTACTTTTGCTATTTTCAAAACCAACACATAAATAAAAAAAGTGTCCTTTACAATACCAATTGCTCAAACTTTCCTAATGCGAGACCTATTGCATTTCCAATGCTTGTTTGATTCTGTGGGCGTTACCTGGAATTAACCGATGAGTTTAAAATCTACTCTGCACGACAGATTGTGTGTGGCCGCTCAGAGACCTAGACATTTGAAATCTGCTCTCTCTGTGTTACATGAGGAGAATTGCCCGGGAAACTGTGCGAAGCAGTTGGCAGATATTGGCAGTGTTACAGCGCGTTCACGCTCGAGCTGTGCTTCACGACCTATTGCCCCCATATTGAACACTTGGGAGTGTTCAATTTCTTTGTGCCTGAAACTTGGGAATACGCGCTACGGAAGCGTTACTAATAAAAATGTAATAAACTTAGTCTTACCGGCTTTCGTGTCCACTCGAAGCGGAGGTACCGGTGTTCTAACTAGATGATCTCCCCCGTTGAGTTGATCTCCCCCTACGTCAGAGGGGAGATTAAAAATACAGCTCAAAGCTAACTGTCTCCTCTTCCCCGTTGGTTTGATCTCCCCCTGTCAGAGGGGAGATTACAATTACAGCCTTAAGCTGTAGTGAGCGTGTGAACGTGCACGTCACGTGGCTACGTGACGTGCGGTGACGTAGGGAAGCGGAGTGCGCAGCGAGGCATTAGCGCGTGAGCTGGCTGGAGAGAAGACATGCGTAGCGCTCCTTGTAAGATACTACTTGAATAAACAGAGTAATCCTGAAGCTTGACTCCGAGAGTTAATGGGGGAAGGAAGTGCATCATTACAGTGGCGACGAGGGTGGGATCAGCGACCCACGACCCCCACGACGCGGACTACGTGAAGAACGGAGCGGAGTCGCGGAGCGGAGAGCAAGGAGGGCCCGAGGGAACGTGCAGTGACCACACCCTGACCGGGCACCGCAAGGAGCGCAACGCAGTTGACAGCACGTGGAACCGAACACTGCAGGCGCGCGGCGAGCAACCTGTTGGGAACTGCATCACAAACCAAAGCAGGAAACCAGTTACGACCTAGGCCCACAGGTACCGCGCTGGCTACCCCACCTGAGCGGGAAGGGGCTGAAAGGAGCAGCCCTCCACTCTTACTCAGCGAGGAGAAACGAAACGGCGCGCCGGGGAGCCCGAGAAGCCTGGAAAGCGCGCCGCCCACATCCAAGGGCGAGAAGATGAGCGCACAAGCGGGGTTTGCGATAGCACCTGTCCAGTTTCTTCCCAGACCCGGGGAACCCCTTATGAAATGGGAGGACTGGAAGGAGTACATAGATAACTTCATACAAGTACTGGAAGACGAGAGCGAGGAGAAATTCAAGCCACCGAGAAAGAAATGTATCCTACTGCTAAACTTGGGCCCGGAAGGCCTGAGGATCTACAAAAGCTTGGTTCCCAAGAAGAGAGAGACGGATGATGACGACGTGTACGCACACGCAATGGAAGACCTGATGGAACACTTCAAACCATCGGTGTGTGTCTCAGTGGACCGGTTTAACTTCCAACAAAGGAAACAACGACCAGGAGAAACCGTGGAAGAGTATGTGGCGGCGTTGAGGAAACTGGCGGCCTCATGCAAGTACGCCAACTGGAAAAGTGAATTCATAAAAGACCAAGTGGTGATGCACACCACGTGCACGAACGTACAGGACAAGCTATGGGCAGCGGGAGACACCTCACTCAAGGACGTACTGGTGATAGTCAAGAGAGCCGAACTGGCGCGAAGGTGTGCGGCGGCCACGAAGAAAGAGAGTGTGCCCAGCGGGGTGGTGAATAAGGTGGACAACGAAGAGCACCACAAGGAACATCAAGTGAGGAAACCACCAGAAAAAGGCCCGAGCAAAGGACAAGGCAACCCAGGCCCCTCCGGCAAACCGGCCGGAAGTAACAGACGGTCTTGCTACAGATGCGGAAGTTGGGCGCACGAGGCGCACGACCGGAAGTGCCCCGCGCCTTGCGCCAAATGCCTGTTTTGTGGAATTGTCGGCCATTTTGAAAAAGTGTGCAGGAAGAAGGCTTCCAAAAACGCAGTGAAGTACGTCGACCAAGAAGCGGAAGAACCAGACGTGGTGGCCGAAGAAGAGGTGGTCACGGTCCTCTGCATCTACGACGAGATCTTGAGCGTAGATGACCGCACT
Organism: Lissotriton vulgaris; assembly: GCF_964263255.1. NCBI lineage: Eukaryota > Metazoa > Chordata > Amphibia > Caudata > Salamandridae > Lissotriton > Lissotriton vulgaris. The sequence goes on along the minus strand of NC_141698.1, from coordinate 724,009,248 downwards.
CGTGGAAGTGACGGAAGGAGAACGATGAAACCGATAATGGACATGATGATAGGAGGCGTGGAAATCCAAGTAGTGGCAGACACAGGATCACCATACACCATAATCCCGAGAAGCGTATGGGAGGAGAAATTTGCCCCGCAACTGGGCCCGGAATTGGATAAGCTGGACATATGTCCCGTCACATACAATGGAGACAGAATCCCCATGGCGGGATGCAGGAGGTTGAACTTTGAGTTCAAGGGCAGGTCGGCCAGGTGCAAGCTGTACGTCTCCGAGAAAGGCCCATCAGTCCTGGGGTGGCTCGACCAAGGAGACTTGGGGATCAAGTTGGATCCAGGGGGCAAGGAGCAAATACTGCTGACGGAGCAAGAGGAAGGGCTGGACACAGCCAGATGGAAGAAGGAATTCCCAACAGTCTTTGGGGGCACGGTAGGAAAGCTCGACAGGTTTGCGCACAAAATCATACTCAGAGAGGGCGCAATTCCGGTGGCCCACAAGGTGAGAAATATCCCGATGGCCGTGAGGGACGATGTAAAGGAGGAGCTACGTCAACTAGAGAAAAGAGGGATCATCGAGCCGATTACTTGCGCTGAATGGTTGGCGCCGTTGGTGGTAGTGAAGAAACCCAATGGGAAGGTCCGCCTATGCGTGGACCTGCGCGAATTGAACAAAAACATAGTGGTAGAGAAGTTCCCTCTTCCCCGGATAGAAGAGATGTTGGCCAGCACAAGGGGCGTTCGGTGGTACTCCACCATAGACTTAACGTCGGCTTATCACCAGATTGCGTTACACCCGGAGAGCCGCAGATTGACCTCGTTCATAACCCCCTTCGGGTGCTATCAATTCCGCCGCATGCCGTTTGGGCTAGCCTCGGCGGCTGCGGTGTTTCAGAAACTCATGCACCAGTTGTTCAAGGACATTCAAGGGGTCCAATACTTCCAGGATGATATATTGGTGATGGGTCGCGACAGAGCCGACCATGACAAGAAATTGGATGTGGTGTTGGGAATCCTGGAAAGGAAGGGCCTCACGGCAGAATGGGCTAAGTGCTGCATAGGAATGGAGAAGGTGACGTACTTGGGCCACGAGATAAGCGCACGAGGAGTAACCCCCAAAAGGGAAAATGTGAAAGCAATCTGCGACGCACCCCCACTGGCCAGCAAGGAGGAAGTCTGATCCTTCCTGGGGATGGCAGAATACTATGGGAAGTTCATAGAACACTTCGCCTCCAAGACCCACCATATGAGACTGCTGACCAGAGAGAACAGCGAATTCCGGTGGTCGGAAGAAGCCCAGCAAGAATTCGAGAGGGTGAAAAGAGAGGTGGCAGGGGCTGTCCCACTACAAGGATTCGACCCCCAAGGAAATACAATACTGACAACGGATGCCAGCGACAAAGGACTGGGAGCAGTCCTCATGCAAGACCGCGGCCAAGGGAGAGTGGAAACCATATGCTTTGCGTCCCGCACCCTGAACGACACTGAAAAAAAGTACAGTGTGATCGAAAAAGAAATGTTGGCGGTGGTATGGGCCATGTCACGGTTCAGGCAATTTCTGTGGGGCACCAGGTTCCGGTTGAGGACGGACCACAAGCCACTACTCAAGGTACTCACGTCCAGTGGGCATGCTGAAGCAGCGCCTAGGATTTCAAAGATGTCACTCAAATTAATGGAGTTTCGATACGACGTGGAGCACATCCCAGGGAGTAGGAACAAAGTGGCTGATTATTTGAGCAGGGCAGCAGCAATGGAGCCCGGCACAGAACACAGTGAAGCGGCGGAAGAATGGGTCGCACTCACCGAAGACCTGGAAGCAATCATAAGCAAGCAGGAATGGAAACTAGCGTATGAAGAAGACCCCGTCCTGGAAGAAATGAAAGCCCATATAGTGAGGGGTTGGCCAAACAAACACAAGACAGGGCGAGGCCTCATTCCATATTTCGAAGTTAGAGAGGAACTATCAATCGATGACCAAGGTATTTTCGTATACAGAGGAGAGAGTCATACCTCCAGCAAGGATGATTCCCAGGCTGCTGGACATGCTGCATGAAGGCCATCTGGGAGCAGGGAAGTTGAAACTAAGGGCCAAGCAAAATTATTGGTGGCCGGGAATGGACATAAGGGCGGAAAGACACGTGAGAGAATGCCCGAGGTGCCAGGGCGCGGATAAAACACTCAAACCGTTGCGTCCAGCCCTAGGACAATTTGATCCCCCGAAGAATCCATGGGAGGAACTGTCCATAGACATTTTAGGTCCAATATTAAATGCCCAGGGAATACAGAAGTACATCTGCGTAATGGTAGATAGATATTCCAAATGGCCGGAATTGAGGATTGAAGAAACCATGGACACAGAGAGGATTGTGAGCTTCATGGCTGAAACTTTTGTGAGAGAGGGCATCCCAAAGTGTGTTCTCAGTGACAATGGGCCCCAATTCCGTTCTGAGAAATGGTCCCAGTTCATGCAGAGAAATGGTATCACAGCAAAACACACATCCATATACCATCCTGCAGGTAATGGCCTGGTGGAACGCTTCAATAGAGTAGTGATGGGTTCGATACAGGCAGCAATCTCAGACAACAAAGACTGGGAGGCAGAGATCTGGCACATGGTATGGGCATACAGAATAACACCCACGAGCACTGGCTATAGTCCCTTCCAGATTCTCAGAGGCCGTGAGCCTTTCACCCAGGACAACAGAATATGGAAGGAAAGAGTCATCAAGAGTGAGTGGTCACCGGCGGTGGTGCAGGCCAATCTGGAGAGAGCCCAAGCGGTGTACACCCAACACTACGATGCACGGAGGAATGTGAAAGACACCGTCTTAGAAAAAGGTGAATGGGTGAGAGTAAGACTGGCCACATTACAGAACAAGCATTTGCAATGCAATAGGTCTCGCATTATTTAAGTTTGAGCTATTAGCATTGTAAATGGCAATTGTTTTTTGCTTTATGCTATAGTTTTTTTTTTACATAAAAAGCTACATATAAAATATGTTTTATTAAAGTTATTTATGCAGTATCTAAATTTTGTTTGCATAAAACAGTATAATAATATCTTAGTAAAAAAGTCAAATATTTTAATGGAAATTCACCAAATGTCCATTTATGTGTTGGTTTTGAAAATAGCTAAATTAATAGCTTTGTCATTTACAATGCCAATAGTTATAACTTTCGCAAATGTGACACCTATAGCATTTGTAATGCAACATTTGTATTTACGTGACTTAGATGTATTGATATTACAAATAACAATGGCTTTTAATTTTTTTTAATACTTAATAAAAGTGATTGTAATTTATAATGGCAATAGCTTAAACTTTTGTAAATAACTTTTGTGAAGATTATGTTCAGTGTATTTTATTGTAACAAAATCCAAGAACAGAAGTGAAATATTAACATCTTTTTGTGACATTTGTAATAAAGCTTGAAACATTGAGAGAACATATTTGTGCTGTGGTGGTGCTGAGTGATGCTGTGGTGGTGCTGAATGGGGCTGTGGTGATGCTGAGTGATGCAGTGGTGGTGCTGAGTGGTGCTATGGTGGTGCTGTGGTGGTGCTGAGTGATGCTGAGTGATGCTGTGGTGGTGCTGAGTGGTGCTGTGGTGGTTCTGAGTGATGCTGTGGTGGTTCTGAGTGATAGTGGTGGTGCTGAGTGACTGTACTCACTGTCACTCTGCACTCACTGTCACTCTGCACTCACTGTCACTCTGCACGCACTCTGCACTCACTGTCACTCTGCACTCACTGTCACTCTGCACTCACTGTCACTCTGCACTCACTGTCACTCTGCACTCACTGTCACTCTGCACGCACTCTGCACTCACTGTCACTCTGCACTCACTGTCACTCTGCACTCACTGTCACTCTGCACTCACTGTCACTCTGCACTCACTGTCACTCTGCACTCACTGTCACTTTGCACTCACTGTCACTTTGCACTCACTGTCACTCTGCACTCACTGTCACTCTGCACTCACTGTCACTCTGCACGCACTCTGCACTCACTGTCACTCTGCACTCACTGTCACTCTGCACTCACTGTCACTCTGCACTCACTGTCACTCTGCACTCACTGTCACTCTGCACGCACTCTGCACTCACTGTCACTCTGCACTCACTGTCACTCTGCACTCACTGTCACTCTGCACTCACTGTCACTCTGCACTCACTGTCACTCTGCACTCACTGTCACTCTGCACTCACTGTCACTCTGCACTCACTGTCACTCTGCACTCACTGTCACTCCGCACTCACTGTCACTCTGCACTCACTCTGCACGCACTCTGCACTCACTGTTTCTGCACGCACTCTGCACTCACTGTCACTCTGCACTCACTGTCACTCTGCACTCACTCTGCACTCACTGTCACTCTGCACACACTCTGCACTCACTGTCACTCTGCACGCACTCTGCACTTACTGTCACTCTGCACGCACTGTCACTCTGCACGCACTGTCATTCTGCACGCACTCTGCACTCACTGTCACTCTGCACTCACTGTCACTCTGCACTCACTGTCACTGCACTCACTGTCACTCTGCACTCACTCTGACTCTGCACGCACTCTGCACTCACTGTTTCTGCACGCACTCTGCACTCACTGTCACTCTGCACTCACTGTCACTCTGCACTCACTGTCACTCTGCACTCACTGTCACTCTGCACTCACTGTCACTCTGCACTCACTGTCACTCTGCACTCACTGTCACTCTGCACTCACTGTCACTCTGCACTCACTGTCACTCTGCACTCACTGTCACTCTGCACTCACTGTCACTCCGCACTCACTGTCACTCCGCACTCACTGTCACTCCGCACTCACTGTCACTCTGCACTCACTCTGCACGCACTCTCCACGGCCCATTGCTTCACTTCACTTTTCCTTAGCCATCCCGTTTGAGAACACATTGAATTAATTCAATAGTGGATCTGTGCCTTACAAAAACTTCAGTTATAGAAGGTTAGCATAAATAAACGAATCTTGATTCATGTATAATAAGAATAATACAGGCTGCGTAAACAGAGAACATGGCAAACTGACACATTTTGAGCAACATGCGGCAATGTCACCAGGGCATGGGGTGATACTTGAATGCTTGAAGTTATAAATATTACTTTCAATAAATGCTGCTTAACTCAGTTATATAATAGTATGCACTTAATTGAGACACTGAAAAATGTTGAAAATATATAACGTTTTATTTTTATGTCTTTTTTCTTGCTATTGTTCGTCTGATTTACATATTTGGCTGGCTCGGCTCGTGCTCTGGCTCTTAGAGCCACACCAGACCCCTGGCTCGGCTCTTCTCAGGGCTGTCCATGCCCCACCATAAAGGTGGTGTCTTCTCCGCCCTTGGTTATGGGGTCTCCCCTCCTTGGTTTGTTAGTGTGCCTGGCAGGTACACAGCGCCTCGCCTGCTCCCGCGCCGCTTCTAGCAGCAGTGGCTGCCCTGGTACCGGGCCCGCCGGGCAGGCGATACTCGTCTGTTCAAGAAATGCACCCCGGCCCGCGCGCGAGCCCGAAGACTGATCCCGATCAGACGTCTGAAAGAGGCTCGCAATTAAAAAAGAAAAAACACAAGACGCCGGTAACCGGAGCGCGGTCGCGGAATTACTCTACAAATTGCCACTGAGTGCTTTGGACGAGCACCTCCCTGCCTGCTCGGCACTGTGACCGGAAGACATAAACTACCCCCTCAACTCACTCCCTGCTTCTTTCCGCCCTTCTTTACTCCCATGTCACTTCCCCTTCGATCCCTTCGTGTAGTCATAAAAGGCAGAGCTCTTGCTCTGATGGTGGGGCATAGAACGGAACTAACGAGGCACATAGAGACGCTCGAGGGGGATATTCTGGAAGATGAAAAGAAACTGAGAAGCAGCCTTTGTTCTAAGCATTTTTATGCAGCGTTTTGCGCCGGCCTGCGACCAGGAAGTCAGGCAGGCCGGGCGGGACAACCGGAAGTAGGAGGGCGGGAGCCTACCCCGCCTCCCACGGAAGAGCCGCGATTGTTTGGAGCACCGGAGCAGGCAGGAGCCTACCCTGCGCCCCGGTGCCGAAGAAGGGAAGAAGAGTCTTGCTGCCGGTGGGAGCCGCTGCACTGAGGATGCCGGTGAGTGGGGCTTCGCCTTGTTGGGGGGGGGGGCGCATCTGTGTGCGCACGCGCGCGGCGGCGGGCTGTGTATGTGTGTGAGCGTGCATGTGTGTGTGTATGTGTATGTGTCCTGGAGTCTGTGTGTATGCGTGTGTGTGACAGGGGGGGTTGCCTGTCTGGGTGCCTGCGTGTCTGTGTAAGTGTAAATGCGTGTGCGTGTGTGTGGAGCCGGGAGGAGAGGGGCTGGTGTGTGTGGAGGGGTCTCTGTGTATGCGTGTAGGTGACGGGGGTGTGCCTGTGTATGCGTGTGTATGTGCGCATGCGTGAGTGCTGTGTATGCGTGTGGCTGTGATGTGCGCATGCGTGAATGTTGGTGCGCATGCACGCAGCTGAATCCAGCCAAGGATAAGCTCGTCACAGTTTCTTGTCCTTCATTCCCCCGTGTCAGACAGCTTTAAGTCTCCAGCCTGGACGCATCCTTCGGATGCGATTTCCAGGCGAGACCTAAAAAGGGAGAAAGCAAGTACAGCAAGCCACTACAGGTAGTGGAAGTCAGAGGCAGAGCCGCTTTGTTGAGCGATGGCAATGTGTGGTCGCAGGACCGCATGGCTAGATGCAATAGAATACTCTGCTGGAGAGGCAACAGAAGTGATGGAGATGGCGAGAACAGCAGCGATGACCCCAATGAGTATGGGGGAGAGGATTTGGACATTGGTGAGACAAGGCAAGAGGACCAAGAAGCGAGTGGGGAGCAGATGATTGCAGAGGATAGCAACCGGAGTGAGCCTAGTGCGGCTGCGCTAGGAAGTGGTAACGATAATGCAGCGACAACTGCCACGTCCCCGGTAAGACTGACGAGAAGGGGCCGGGCGGTGGTTCAGCCTGCGAGGTTCAGAGACTATGACATGAGTCAGGACTTGTACATATAAGTGTTGGGAAAAAAGGGAGATATGTAGTGAGCGTGCGAACGTGCACGTCACGTGGCTACGTGACATGCGGTGACGTAGGGAAGCGGAGTGCGCAGCGAGGCATTAGCGCGTGAGCTGGCTGTAGAGAAGACATGCGTAGCGCTCCTTGTAAGATACTACTTGAATAAACAGAGTAATCCTGAAGCTTGACTCCGAGAGTTAATGGGGGAAGGAAGTGCATCATTACATAAGCTAACTAGCTCCGCTCCCGTAGTTTTGGTCTCCCCCTACGGGGCTCACAAATACAGCTATAAGCTGTTTTTTTTTTGCCTGGTCCTATGTCCATGCCTCTTATGGCATGTTTAAAGTTGGCATATATTTATTAATTTATTTATTTTATACGTTGTTTATTTTTTATAGCGCGGACTTTACCCGAAGGTGTCAGAGGGCTTCACAAAAGGAACAGATCTGATACATGAGGAGAACATTAGAGTGAACAAATTACAAAAGCAGACGTTAAGTTTCATGATGCAAAAGTGACAATTGTGAGCAAACAAAATACAAGAGGAAGCAAAGTTGTATTTGGATGTGTATTGCTCTTGGGAACTAAATGGCATGTGCGCTAGATGGTGCTCCAAGCTTATGAATGAAGGTCATTGTTTCACTTGCACAAGAGAGAAAACAATGTACAGGAAAGAAATACTGGAGACTCAAAAATTAGCTAGCATTCGCGCCAAGAATTTTCAATTCTATTAAGGACACGGAGGCGAGGATTATGCTTCTCTTTCTTATATTTGCTACTCACAGCAGCCAATGAAAAACGTTTTGTATGCAAATAAAACTACATTTCCCATGATGCTTGTACATACATCACATCCTGTATAGCCCCATAAGAGCTGCTGTATCGTGTGTCTCCTCCTCTTTCTTTGCTCGAACATATACAGTCCACACATTAATAAATCCAGTCCATTCCACGGAATATGAGTCTCAATAAACATCCTTCAACATGGAGAACCAACATTAATACATCCAGTCCTTTTCACGGAATACGAGACTCAATAAACATTCTTCAACATGGAGAACCATCGTCAACTGGAAAGATCACGTCTTCTAAGTCAGAAGAACACCTGCTCCTTCTTCTTTACTCGAAGCTGAAAGGAATGAGACAGGAAAACCCGTAACTTCTGCTGATACAGAATATCAAGTACATGCGGGTGGGCAATTATTACCAATACTGTAATAAACCGGGTGGGATAATCCTCGCCTCCGTGTCCTTAATAGAATTGAAAATTCTTGGCGCGAATGCTAGCTAATTTTTGATTCTATTACAGGACCGGAGGCTTCGGATTATGCTAGTTCAACGCTTATCAACAGAACTACAGTCTTAAATCTCCCACCGGTACATAATATACTGTTTAAATAGAGTCTGAGAAACTCCATCAGAAGAATTAAAACTTGCACAACAATGGAATCATCAAGACAAGAATGATAAGTATTGTACTTGAGCAAACTGCATCCCACAATTGGTACTAACATCCATTCCGGCCAAAGGTCCTCAACCATTGGCTGTAATAGCCTCGTACTCACATATAAAATGTCACTAATCATCAACAATCATATGAACATATATGCGAAAACCTCAGATAGTAAATCCGAGAATCATCGTTGTAAGCCATGAGGCATGTGAAGAAACCCATAAAGTGCATTATCTTGAATTCGTGTGACCAGGCCCTGACCACATGCAGGTCAGACCTCGCTGACAGAGCAACTTCCTAAAGTATATACTGTACCTGTAAAAGGCGGACTCGCCTCGCCATAGGAACACCCGAAGGTGGAATGCTTCGTAACACAGCCTGACAATATTCAGTCGACCTACTATTATATGTCTAATTATAAAAAAGAAATCACGAGAATCAGTCTGGTTTGGAATATGTACGCCACCAAAAAGAATTCGAAAGAAAAACCCGACGCAAGTTCAGCAACCTGCCCTGAACCGAGAATGAACCGCAGAAAAACGGCCAAAACGGACGCTGTAAGATGAACGTTACTGAAGTCCCCGTACATTATTTGGTAAATAATACACAAGTAGAGAAATCAGTCCTCACAAAGCCGCCAATGGCGTACATATCAACAAAGCGACCCTCTATCGCCGAAACGTATGCCGGGAATGGAAGGACCCAGAATACGAAATGAACGCCCTCAGCGCGTTCGAAAAACCAGGAAGTATTGTAGATACCAGAACTTGATCGTAAATAAAGTAAAGTCGGAATACATACACCTAGTGAAAACTGTACTTACCACATTGCCATGTGTCAGAGCCAGACCCGTGCTTACTAAACGGCAACAATGAATCTGCGGGTCATAGCTCCCTGGTGAACCATAAAGGCATCTGCCTTGACCTACATGAGATCTACTTCATGAGAAAAGGGAAAGTTGTAAGGTAAGGCAGGAAACCGGGCCGGCCTCCGCCGACCCCAGGGGCATTGGAATTTCAAAAAATGGAGACCACCCTGCGCGAAAGTTGCGACCCAGTCGCCACAAATACAAGGAAACCGGATGGAACAATCCTTTACTGTCAAGTAGGCTAAGGAGGTATACCGCAACAACCTTAAAATGAAAGTTTCGGCAGAATGGCCTGAGTCCTGGAACAAGTCCACTAAGAAGATGACCTATATGCCCATATCCGCTGATCGTTCTCGCTTTCGAGATATTGCGCATGGTGAACCGTAAGCCTCCAGAGGCGTGCACGATAAAGAGCCCGAATGACTGAAGGCTCGTAAAAACTGTGTGAATGACGGTGCCCAACACACCGCTACCGTGGCACTCCCATGAAGGGAAACTCTTGTACTGATACCATCGGAAAGTCATCCTCGCATTGTAGATTGGGTCGTAGAACCACTGAGTCGCGTAGGACTGAGATAAACCTGGAAACCTAAACTAAGAGCCACCAATGTATGAAGGTTATAACCGGTCCATTCCAGCACATCAATCCGATGTTTGGAAATGTGAGGCCAAGGCCCGTTAAGATAGACCTATCCATACATATATGTATCCAATTAACTTGAAAGGAAAAATAACTCTGTACTCGGAGGGTACTAGAGAGCTGAGAGCTTGGGGTAACCTATACCTCTCATCAACCATTAGAACCGCCACAACTGCCATTGTAGGGGAGGAGAGCACCAGAAGCTGCGGAAAAACGATGGAAAAAGAACCGACCAACTAGTATGGATGTGACCACAAGCAAAAAAGTCTACCCTTTATACACTCAACGATAATAAACCTGTCCCATAGGGGCCTGTCGCAAAAGGCCTACCTGGATCTGGCGTCCCGGTGTTCAACCTTATGAAAGGCTTTGCGCCTCTCAGACGATCTGGCGCAAATGGCGTCATGCCGACGCCTATCGCCGCTGACTACGACATTGATTTGCAGCTTGTCAAATCTGGGAATCCCTTTCTGAGACGACTAGAAAAAAAGAAGCCTGGTGACGCCGTCGGGCAATTCCTCAGCTATACCCCAAAAAAGGGGGTCGCAACGCCCTAGGTTAAATCCAGGCACCCGCGCGCGGCTGCCTTACGTGTTGGCGAAAAGGAAAAACGAAATCAAAATAATAAATAAAAATAATAAAGATAATAAGTACGTAGAAACAAAATCATGCTCAAGGATTTGTGGTAGCAGAATGAAAATGGGCGTCAATCAAGCCCTGTCACCCTGAGTTAGGTAACATCATACTAGAGGCCCTGTTGACCACACAAGAACGGGAAGAACCTGGGTGTCAACATAATTAGGTCAGGAGGCTCTTGCGCTCCTATCAGTTAGTTGTCATCCTCCAATATATATATATCCCATCATCACCCTCACGGGATATTGGTATTCAATATATAGTAGTGCAAAGCACAGCGCAATGGAGGAGTAGAGGGGGAGCCAACCCTATGCACACTAAAACAGAGAATGAATAATGTATCGGCTCCTCAGCAAAGCCGTAGTCATTATACCAGCCCAAAGGGCGTCGGAGTCATTAAAAAATACAAGGAGCGTGTGCGCACTCCGAGGGCCAGCCTATTGTTAAACCTGGAGGCTACCAGGCAATCTGCTCAGGTAAAGCAGGAGGCACTGAGACCTCGAAACAAAACAAACAGGGGACGCATGCGACGTGCGTAGGCCAAAGTGCCCAAAATTAAGCCCAAAATTGTGCCCAAGTGGGTTACGCACACAGGAGCGTTATGACTCCATAACCGCACTCGGCTACTAGGGAAAGCCTTTGGCGGAGAAAGCGCGAGACGGCGCAATAATTCAACCAACCCTATGGAAGTGACAGGAAAATCTATTGCAATGTGGAAACAGCAACGTTGGAACCTAATCTAGGAGCAAAAAATCTAGACACAAACCATTGTTACCCAGTTCATCATGGCGCCATGCCAGCACCGCATTTCAGCTCTGGAGGGAGCGTTTGATTCAGTTTGTGGCCGAGTCCAGGCCTCCCATGAGGTTTAATGTCGCCAGCGAGAGCAGAGCGACCTCACCACTCCTGCAGGAGCGATCTGAACTTGTATCGGTGTGTGAAAGAAAAAACGCTACCAAGCACACTACTGCTTTCCAGTATAAATAATGAAAACATGCACCAGGAGAATATGAAACCTAAGTTGTAATAAAGTACGAAAATAGAAATTATAAACATTTCATATTATTTGACAAATGGAAAAAACATGACTCGGGGCACCTGGGCTCGAACCCTGCACCATGGATATGAGAGGCAACAGCCTTCCCCCTAGGCCACGTGTAAACCAATAATGGCGAAGCTGATGAGGCCTTAAGACCCCTGCAGGGAAGCGTGGCATTCGAGAATCAGCGGGATTACAGAACGCCTGATAAGGCCACCCGCGTAGCGGCTACACCGCCGCAACCACAGTCCCCGGTTGTGCCCACGAGGCGACACGCGCCTACCTTGTACTAGAGAGCCCTGAAGCTGCGCGGTGTTCAGCGGCCAGCAGGAACAGAAGCCGCGCCCAAACGGGCCAACAGAGGAAATCACCGTCCCGCTGCGTGAGGAGGTTCAACACCAGCAGCGGTGCGTCCATTGGGGCGTAGGGGCGTAGCCCCACTAAGCCTGGTGGACGCACCTGCTGCGAGCAGCACAACAACGAGCTCCTTATCAAATAAAAACGCTTTCAGCGGGGGTTCCGGCCGGGACACACCCGCTGAAATAGGGAGTGCGCAGGGGGTGGGGCCGGGTTGGTTGGCTGGCTGGCTGCGGCATTTAAACTTAAAGAAAGTAACCAGTTTGAGAGTCGGAGTTGGCGAGATGCGCAATAAGGGCAGAAACTTACCCGAGCATGCGCGTCAGCGTCATGTAGATGCTGGCCTGAGCGCGGGGGGGTGGGGGGGGCCCGTTTAGCCGGCCCCGTTGTTTAGAAGGCGAGAGGGCGAGTGCTGTGTGTGCCCTCCTAGCGCCAGGATTGGCTGGTCAACCGCGCCAAGGACATCATTGGATGCCGCGTGGGTGGCTCAGGCAGGCCGCTCAGCACTGTATCCTGCTGGCCAATCACTGTGACTTCAGCATATGAAGCCATTCAGTGATTGGCCATGCGCGCCGCCGTTAGTGTAACTGTAAGACGTCACTGAAGTGACGGTTTACTTGTTCTGGAATCATCCCGACCCTCTCTCTCTGCTGTGAGACACGAGACCAGTCGCACTCGCCTCGCCGTCTGATTCAGAAGGAAGAAGAGTTCCAATCCCTCTGTTCGCGCTGCCAAGCCTGCCATCGTACGTCGTACAGGATCTGGTGAGTGACAAACAATTGAATTCCCTTCCCATGTGGTTGTGTAAATTGTTTTCAGGAAGGAAGTTCAAGTTGACTTTATTGCATGCAGATTGCAGAGTGACACGCCGCGGCCTCAGTGATGCGAGCGCCACAGTAGGGCAAAACTGTCTCACTTTCAGGCACTGCTTAGTTATTGGCAATAACTATTGGGCAGGTGGTTGCAGAAGTGGCGTACCATGGGCGCCAATGCCAGCATGGAAATCCCCCCCCCCCCCGAATTCACCGTACCATGTTTGTTGTTAGTTGTTACTAAAAGAGAACCATCATTGGGTCTGTACTGTTCTTCCTCCCTTCTGCCCATTGTTGCTGCTTAGACCCCTTGGTAGCAGGTGGTGGGCACCGGCTCTGATTTCAAAGCCCAACAGAGAGAAAGGCGGAAAAGGGAGAATCGATCGAATAGGATGCTCAAGACTCAAGAGAAATATAGGGAAATGGTGGCACAGGGGCAGGGAAATTAGGAAAGTGACATTATGTGTAGGGTAAAGCCTAAGGAAGAAGGGGGGTGTGCGTGAAATCGACTAGGCAGTTCGGTATTCGGCAACCTTGGAGTTCAGCAGGCCAGCGACTTGCTCCTGAGAAAACGTTGAGACCCCTGGACTTGTCTTAGTATTATTTATTTATATATTTTTACAAAGTTAGCAGTAGTTTCTGGGATAAATACTAACAGCGCCAAGGGACAAAGGTGTCCAGCTGGCGCAAGCATGACGAGATGAAGGGAGTGGGGGAGGGGGTGTAGTAGGGCATTTCTGAAGTGGCTAAGCCCTTTAGCAATGCTCTTGGTAAAATGTGGTCTTTAGAGCGAACACTGAACAACAGTGCTGTTTTTTCAATGTTAAAAATGCTTTGTAAGAAAACGAAGAAAAAAATGTCTCAAGATTTGTCAAAATAATTGTATTATATTTCGCCTCATCCTCAAAATTCTCTTAGCCTTAGAAATGTTTTCTTCTTCGCTTACATAAATGTATTTTGCAAACTGGGATTATTGAAGAGCATAGCAACACAGTACGTAGTTTTAGGAATTTGTGTTTAAGGTGCTCGCGCTCGCATTAGCACTTGAATGTTTCAGTCCACTGCACTGCAGTGTTTCAGTTTGGCATGGCATATATATTCAATAAGAGAACTTCAAAGCTACTAATTAATGGAAGTTTCTGTCGACATTTACTGAATGATAAACCCTCAAGTTCCACTGCAGTGGTTTAGTTTACTTGTACTACTTAAAATGTTACATACTCATGATTTATAGAAGGTATTGGGTGTCATTTGGGGATGCCAGGAACACGTCAATTCATGCTGGAGGATTAAACAGTACCATTCCACTCCAATGGATCTGGAGCTCTGCCACCTCTGGGTATTGTGCCAACAGGTGGAATTCCCCTCATTAAATGTGCCTGAAGCTCGACTGTTGTTTTTCCATGTTTCGTAAGGTTTGAGCATGTCGCACAGCCTGATTGGGCAATGTACAGCAAGTGGATTAATATTTTGGCCTGTCAGGTTGACCAGAATACTGAAAACGTGAAACACATACTTATGAGTAAACAAAGTGGAAAGGAAAACCTGCAAATTCCATCCACACAGTCTCTCTAGTCTCTCTTACACTAACACTAATACGCACGATTTTTGGAACTACCATGCATGTACAGGCCTGAGCGTCGAAGGTTTTACCTGTTGGCATTTCTCTGACACTGCTGACCGGCAGAGCGGGTTAGTTTAAAGGAAAAGTAGTTTGGAGAGCCGCCATGGAGAGCTCTGGTATGATGCAGTGCAGTGTGAAATGACTCAGTTTCAGCTTCAATATGCATTCCTTTTAGTGTGTGCTGCAGAAGTGGAGGTTTGAGATGATCTATACACGTGACAAGTCTGGACACTGTTTGAGGTCTTTAGCAGTTTAGGTCAGCCCTGAGTGAGGTGCTTAAAATCTGATTTCAAATGTTATTAGGCCCTATTAGATAACACATTTATACGAGTTTGATTGAGTTTTCTTTGTAGTAAGAATCTAGTGATTTCGCAGCATTTATGTTTGCTATATTGTGGTCGACCAAGACGGTGATAGGAGATGTGGCCTAAGTGCCAGAGTGGATAACTTTGAAACTGGGTCACCAGGTTCGAGTCCCAGGTTCGGCTCAACATCCTGTGATTCTGGGCAAATCACTTACTCTCCCTGTGCCTTTCAAAAAAAAAAATCGATCTTGTGTAAAGTAATATGGTGCTAATGTAAAGCACCCCAATGTCTTTGGTCTGATTTTGTGCTATATAAATCTGAATAAAATCCTGGCCCATCAAATAATATACAGTGCAACTGCTGACTATCTGAAAAATAGTTTATACATTTATCATCCTTCGAGCCCCTAAGATTTAGCAGTACAGATTTCTTAGCTCCACCCAGTATAAAGAAGGCCTCTGCAAGTGAGTGAGAATTTCCTGCCTAGCCTTTCACTTTGTCGAAGTTATTACCAGACCATCTAAAACTCAATGATCAGTTACTCCAATGTAGCAGGATTACAAAAACATTATAGGCCTCATTTAAAGTTTGACGGCCGGGATACATAACATATGTGGCATTACAAATGCCAAAGTCTATAATGCCCATGTACTAATGCCCCATGTCTTTGATCCATGAATGCTCTTGGTATATATTGTTTTAGAAATACAATTTGATTATTTCGTTGCTGATGATGGTGATTATGATGATAATGATAACGATGAGGGAACACTGATAGTTGGTCTGGGTAAAGGATTGAATCGGTAATGCTGGAAGGGGATCAGTACTAGATATGCATTCAAGGAAATGAGCCACTCATCCTAGTCATGAGGAACCTGGGCATGTACCATTACTTAGAGGTAAACCCAATGTTATTGGTCAAAAGTTGTGCAAGTTAAAGACGTCTATGTATCAGCTTGTGAATATGGCCTGTCCAATGTGTGTGCTATTCGTTTTTCTGTAACCAGTGTACATCTCCAACTCCAGAAAAACATGTGCCCGGCTTGAAAGGTTAAGCACTGTTGTTCTTACTACAGAATATTGCAGGACTTGCAGATTGTGTCTATTGGCTTTAGATGCCACTTTCAATTAGAGTTCCTGTAATCTTGTTTTGCTCCAGTAATGGCTCACGTGATTGCAGCCCTATCTGTCTCTTCTAGAAGATACCTGTTTTTCTAAGTATATTGATAATATAGTGATACAATTATGTTATTGGTAAGGTATGTTGTAATGTCATGCATTTTTTGCATCGGAAGTTGTGCAACATACTTGACCCCGTTACAGAGGTGCAGGCATTTGGCTGTATTTTGAGGGTTTGTCATTTGGAATGGAGAGTGCTTTGTAAAGGAGGTTGTTTCTTGTGATGTTCTGCCTCACTTTACTCAACACGTGAGCATGGTCAAGTGAGTAGTCCTAAGCAAATGTTTATGAAATAGGTTATGTAAGGTGGAATTTTCTTCTTCAAAACTTCTGTACAAGTCACTCCTTGAATCTGCATGGTTCTAATGTGATCCCTTCTCCAAAAGATTTGTCAGTAAGTTTGAGAGAGTATGGGTCAATTTGGTTTGTTGTCTCTATGCCAACGCATTTCAAAGTATTGTCTGCTCCTGTGTGTTTATCCCATCTGTAGGGCATATTTAATCTTCACCCTGTCTGTATCGGTTCTTCTGCCCAATTAGTTTCCTATTTCTGTGCCTTGTGTTCTGTACCCAGGATAACTTGGCAATATTGTCATGGATCTACTCCTTGTTTCACTGTCATGAGGGGGAATAAGGTGAGAACATCAGGAAGGATCGTATTGGGTCTAGAGATGCAGAAGAGCTTTGTTTGAAATGTTATATTAATATGGTGTTTTTATGAGGCACACGAACCCCAGTTTCTAGCGCGTTATTGTTGCTTCCATGGCTTTAAGTGGAATGAAAATACAGGGGGTCATTCAAAGGGGCGTGGTCTGTGTAATTAATGGTGGACTTATAGACACCTAAGCTAAAAACCTGTGCTTAGAATAGTGCAATAGACTGGTATTTTGCTGATTCTGTCATTGCATCCAGATATATAATTCAGCATGTAACGCTATACCTACAACAAGCCAGGACCATTGGCTTTGCCAATAATTGTTAGTTGCATGAGCTAAATAAGCAACAACTTTGGTTTTGTTGTATATAATATTGAAAATACTTCACTTCTGAAATGATGAGATTATGAAAGGCGAGGTACTTCGAAGTTACATCAAAGGCAGGAAAGGGTGGTGCTCCAGAGTTTTTTCTTTATACCTGGAGGGTGAGAGCAAAAATGGAGAGCCGTATAGTGGCCCGACTCAGCATCTACTATTTTAGAACTGTCGGTGACCCTGCCCACTAAAGGCCTGGTTGCTTTGCTGTTTGCAGACCCAATGATGAAACCTTGGCCTCTTTTATATTCAGTATATTGTAAGACTGTTTTTCTTCCCCCGCCTTTCCTTGTTTTGTTTCCCTGTTTTCCCCTTGCTTGCCATTCGTTACTCTAGAGTCTAATATTCAGTATGTTGCAAGACTGTTTTTCTTCCCCCGCCTTTCCTTGTTTTGTTTCCCTGTTTTCCCCTTGCGTGCCATTCGTTACTCTAGAGTCTAATAGAGTCGGAAGGCCGTAGGGGAAGACTGTGGACTTTTCTTCAAGTTCCTGACGCTCCTGCGGAACGAGCCTGGAAACCATTACACTGCTGTGCAACTTCTTCTACTCTTAGAGCTGAGATTTCCATGAAAGTCTTATAGTCTGAATCAGCACCTGAGCATAATAGGACAGAATGTATGAAGCTCTGTGGTATTACTGAATAAGCAGCTACCTATGTTATGCCATCTATTAATGTAATAACTGCACTTTCACAATTGCTTTATTGACCTTCCTGCTTTATCAAATTTGCTTAAAAATGCACGATTTTTCTTCTTTTTTTTCAAAATTTTCTTGGGGGGGTTATCCCCCCAAACCCCCCTTTTGGGGTTCGGGCTCGCACGCTGCGCGCGCTCGCTACGGTGCTCTATGCTAATTAGTTTGCGCCCCACCACTTTAAAATCTCACCCACCGCTACTGTTCAACACCCTTACGCCGCTCCCCTCGATCAACCCTGCCATGCCCGCAGGCCATCCGGGGACGGAAAACTCGGCCGGAGAGGCCGAACCATCAAGTAATCAAAAGCGTCCACGGAGTACGCCGCTCCCAGCGGGAGCTGCTCTGCTCTAACCGTAACATCAAAGGCGCCCGTGAGCGTCGGTTCAAGACACAGTCATGGCAATCCTGATTTAATTTGTCAAAACATACGTGTAGTAACAAAAACACCTTCGTGCCACAAGCAGTAAATACAGCGCGATAAAAGCGCAGAGCAGGTTACATAGCGCGATATAAGCGCAAAGCATTCAAAATAGCGCGATATGACCGCAAACATACAGGCAATAACATCAAAGGTAATCTAACAGTCAATTAAGACATTAATCATGGCACAATGTTGTGAGCACTTAACTGTCTGCGTGAGCAGCAAAGAAAGAGGAGGAGACACACGATACAGCAGCTCTTATGGGGCTATACAGGATGTGATGTATGTACAAGCATCATGGGAAATGTAGTTTTATTTGCATACAAAACGTTTTTTCATTGGCTGCTGTGAGTAGCAAATATAAGAAAGAGAAGCATAATCCGAAGCCTCCGGTCCTGTAATAGAATCCGTAGAGGAGTAAAACTATCTGAAGGATTACAAGAGGATTATCTGCAGTAAAATAAGTACCTCATATTTTGAGTGATACAAGACTGTTAATTTCTATTTTTCTTTATTTTGTCTATTTTTTGGGGTTTTACATTGAGAGATGTACAGTTGCATTATAAGCAAGCACAAAAACACATAAGGGCATATTTGGGTGTGGTCATTGAGAACAGATATCTTATGTGTGCACTGTGTTTCATTTACAGGGCTTCCGGGGTGGATTGAAGAAGAGTGAGGTTCATCAATTCAGATGACATCCCTTATTTGAGCCTAGCAGCTGCAACTTTGTTTCTTTTGTCCCTTTTTTTCCTTTAACCGGCAGTGGTGTTATCAGTGCAGTGTTATACCTTATCCTCGTGGGTATCACCTCGTAGGAGAAGGGATTAACTAGCTTCTCATCGTTACCGCTGTACCCGGCTATAAGATTAGTGTTGACCTACCTCTGCACGACACATTTCAACAGACCTTTAAAGTTAAGTAAAACAAACAGAAAATATCACACCAAATAAAAATTGGTTAGTTAGAAAATAGCATAATGTTAAGTTATGTTTCTTCTTTGCCTGATTCGACCACTTAAAAAATTAACCATCGAAATAGATGTAAACTCATCAGGCATCATTTGTAGATGTAATATGGATGGTTAGCAAATTGAGCACCGGGAAAAAATAACATTTCTCAATGTCAGAAAAAAACTTAAACACTACAATAAAGCATTTTTGCCTGAGTCAATATGTGATTGCAAGAATAAGGGGAAGCTTTTCCAGCATTGGAAAACAAAGTGCACATGAGCATTAACCTAAAGCGTTTCAGAAGAAATCTGTGTTGGATTTCTGTCATAAAAGAGGAGGTTCAGTTGTAGGGATTGTCTTTAAAAGTACCTATGATCGGACCATGTGCTTTCACAGCTCATTATCCCCTCTGAGGGCACAACGAAAGTAAATCAATTTTTTTTTATAAATAACGATCTTAACCCAGGTTGTGTCAGGCTTCACAAATGACCTTGGAATTTTGAAGGTGCAGTCTAGGTCAGAGCAACTTCCAGAATAGCAGACCTGTTGTAATAAATTTCAAGTTTGGTTCCATTTCGAAATACATAATAAAACTGGGCAAAATGTAATCAAATCTTCCAAATAGGTTAACAGAATTCGTCACATATGAGGGACAGCCGAAAGAGACCGCTAGAACACGTCTGAGTAATCTGTTCTCTTCAGTTGAAGATTTTTAACATCTATATATCCCCATATTCCTTGCCCATAAATGGAAATGGATAAACATTTACTTTTGTATGTCAAGCATCCTTTCAGTGGTTTAGACCCTAGATTTCTAATAAAGTTACAAGCATTTACAATGCAATGGTCTCGGCATTATTAAAGGTAGAACAATTGGCATTGCTCATGATTTTTTTTAATCATAATAAATAAATGGCATTGTCCTTTACATTGCCAATAGTTTAATCGTTAAATAAATGGCATTGTCATTTACAATGCCAATAGTCTCACCCATCAAGTATGAAATCAAGGCAGTGTTCCTGAGTCAAAGTATAGCCCATCTCCCCCTTGGAAATACATACACATGGTAGCTGCTCAGGCAAGAGACATTATACCCGACACAATTCATCAAAAACTAGAAAATCCAGGCATCAAGCAAAACAAAGCAACATGTTCCGTAAGTAGGCTTACCGGTATAAGACTGTCAGCAGGTCTGCAAGAGCCAAGATGTCACGGCAGGAAGGATGGGGGACGAATAGCTTCACCGGGCCAGTTTAAATACTCCCGGCTGATGACACAGCCAGGGGGCAGGGGAGCAAGCACAGCCAGGGGGCAGGAGAGCAAGCACAGCCAGGGGGCAGGAGAGCAAGCACAGCCAGGGGGCAGGAGAGCAAGCACAGCCAGGGGGCAGGGGAGCAAGCACAGCCAGGGGGCAGGGGAGCCAGCACAGCCAGGGGGTAGGAGAGCAAGCACAGGCAGGGGAGCAAGCACAGCCAGGGGGCAGGGGAGCAAGCACAGCCAGGGGGCAGGAGAGCAAGCACAGCCAGGGGGCAGGGGAGCAAGCACAGCCAGGGGGCAGGGGAGCAGGCACAGCCAGGGGGCAGGAGAGCTAGGGGGCAAGGGAGCAAGCACAGCCAGGGCTCCTATCTCAATAGGACAGATGAGCACTGGATTGAAACTGATTTTTCTGGAACAGGGCACTTCAGATCACATAGGATCACTGCCATCGAATTACAACACACAGCTGATACAAGGAACGTACAATGAATTACATCATGCAGGCAAACAATTGCAAAACTCTTTATCTTACCCAACTTGCGCAGAATCCTCTTGCACTCATCCCTGCTCAGATCTAGAAGTGCTGGCCATACCACGGGGATCTTCCTGCATTCAGGTCACAGAACTGCTTCCTTCCTGCAGAAGCAAGTTACAGGGTATGAAGAGATGGACTTCTCCCAACTAGTGAACTCCAGTTGAGCTTCAAACGTGATGGTTTCCACGGGTGATTTGTAAGTGGCCTATATTTTGCGTATTCGGTGTTAACCTTGAATATGCCTGCCAAACCTATGCACTGCTACCCCATTTGCATGACTCGCTTGCCGCTGGCATCAAACATATGTAGAAGTCGACGTAGAGGAAGCTGGGGACGAGTACAGAAAAGGGACACAGGGAATGCAAAAAAGAGGCCAGATAGCGCCGCAGGGAAGGGGCGGTGCAGGGGCTGTAGAGGAGAGTAGTGAAGAGGCTAAGAAAGAAGGGGGAGGGAGGAGCAGCGAAGAACTAGAGTGAAAGAAGTAGTACTTAGAGCGAGAGCAGCATGGATAATAGGGGCAGCGTGGTGAAGTTTAAAGACATGGTCTCACACGTGTCAGTCGAGCATGAAATTGTAAATCGCATTTACATAGCACTTACTACCCCTGATGAGGCGTCGAAGCGCTTATATTTATTCCAGTAAAGCCTTGACACAGGAACATAAATGGTGTCCCCTTCAGTTCATACAACCCTAGGGACAATCTACTAAAGTACATCACTACAGGGAGTAGTGTCTGGGGAGAGAGCAGTGGAAGGGAGTGCAAAACATTGGCTTAAGGTAGCAGCACTGAAAATGCCAAGAAAGCACGGGAAAGGCTGGCTAGAAATAGAAACGGAAGGGCAGAGAAGTGCATGTAAATTGGAGAAAGAGCAGTATTGAAGTGGAGAGGAACAGCAGGGCGGATGTTGGGCGATGCAGCGAAGTCTTGAGGGGCAGACAATATACACAATGTTTATGGGAAGTGGAAAGACTTCATGGGCATCGGGATGACTGTGAGAAGCAATGGGGATATCGGGCTGGATATAGCAGTAGATCGGAAGAAGAGTTGTGAGATAACTGAGGCAATTTATTATGTAGGATTACAGTTATATACATTGGGAGGACAGTAGGCAGACGGCTGTCACTAGGTTGGCTCTGAGGAAGGTCATATATTCCGTCAGCAGAATTGTCAGAGAATGTTCAAAGTAACCCATTATCGAGCAGGTCTGACATTGAACTACAGAGCTCTCAGGTGACTAGGAGAAGGGGGCGCCATGGCTCAGTGACAGGGGTAGCTTTACCATCTACAGTCACAAACACATAAAGGAGCTGCCTGTGAGAAGGAAAGGGCGCTGCCCTGCCAACTTGATCCTCCTTCCATTCCCCGAGGAGTCGTACCCACCTTCCCCGGGAGCATCGGTGAACCAGTGGCTTGTAGACACACACAACAGGGGTAGCCTTCCTAACTGTGGTTCTAGAGATGCTAAAGGTGGCACGGGCATCAGTGCCGGGAGTTGAAGTTTTTAACAAAGAGAACCCGGTCCCCTAAATTAAATGTGAGTGGGGCCCACTGGCCAGGGCCGCCACAAAAGAAGTACTGGTTATTGCAGGAAAGAGAAGTGGCGTAGGCCCTGTTCGTTTACCTGCGTGTGCACTGACTCGCCCAGGCACCAGGCCCTGTGGCATGCCTCTCCGTGGAGGGGAGTTATATAGGAATCCTCCGGCATCCAAACCCTTGCTAGAGAAGTCTTTCTTAAGGAAGGGCAGATGAAGAACCCTGTGTTTCTGAGTGATTCGTACATCTCCTTCCGGAGACCCATACGAGGCAGGCTGTCGGGTCCCAAACCTCACCCTGCGGGGGTCCAGGACAGCGCAGGTGGGATCATTGTATACAGTGCCGGTTCATTCCTCTCATGATGGAGATCTGGCTCACGAGCACTTGGGCTGGTCTGGCTGAGGGCATGGGGAGCCGGATGATTCTGCCATGTCTAGGTCCCCCAGCACGAGACAGTGACTAAGCAGATGTTGTCGCCATGCCAGCCAGCATCTTTGATCCTCGCACGCGGGGACTAAACACTTCCCGACGCAATGTCTCACCCCCCCCCGGGTTTATACCAGAGGCCATCCTGACTCTGGGTAAGGCACGCTTTCCTACCACAGTACTTATAAAATTATTTATACCAGCGGCCATCCTGACTCTGGTTAAGGCAGCCTTCTTTCCACCCATCTTGCAACTCCTAGTAATGCTTTAACGGCAGACCAATGGCACCGAGCACTACACAAAAATAGTACAACACAATCGCAATACAGCACGTTTGGCTAACGGAGACTCATTCATTCCTCTGCCTGATTAGTTGTAAAAACAAGAAAAAAATAAAAACTTACCTGGAATGGCAGCGGGGCTGTTCCTGACAAAAACAACCCGCCAAAAAAATGGCTGCCGCAAAGGACTGAAATTTTCAGAATTGGGTGCGTGTTTTTTGCTGAGTGACAGATGATGTCACAGATGGACAGAACGCAAAAAACTCCTCCAATGGCTGGCCTCTATTTAGGAAGCCAGCCAATGGAGAAGAGGGTCGGGTTCAAGCCCCCTAATTAAAAAACATAAAATCTTCGGACTCTGCCCACTGCTACGCAGTGCAACGGTCCTCGACCTAAAAAATGAGCATTGGCAAAGCCAAAAGTTTTAGCCTCTGCAAAATCTATTTGCTTAGTCAGTTTTTTTGTTTCTTTTTACATGTTACACAGCTGCAGGGCAAGCCTGCGTTGGGTGTCGGCACTTTTTTCTTTTAAGCATGTGCCACAGCATTGTGTGTTCAATAGATCTCACCTATAGCCTTTTCTAATGCTTTTTTTTAGCTCACTGTTGCATGGAGATATTTTACTATTTGCTACTCTCACCAATAATCCCATCCAAAAGACAAACCAAAGACAAACCAGTGGAGGTGCAGGAAAAAGATTGCAATCTTGAAGCGAAACGTTTGAGGTTCTGTGATATCCTATGTTTGCTATAAGGAGAACGGACAATGTCATTCAATTGATTACAGTACACTAAGGCATCCAATGGAGATGAAACTAACAAGCGTACAATGAAAATGACACATTAAAATAGAAATCGGTCCTTAGATGTAGGTTTTCTCATTTCTCTCTTAGTGCTGACTGTACATGGCGTCTTTTTCCTTTTGACGCCACATGAGCTGGGGGTGAGTTAGCAGGCAGACTGAGTACTTAGATTTAAATGTTTTTGCATGAATTCTAATCACTGCAAGCAGACAGGCAGACCTTCCTAACACAACAAGCATCGATGAGGGAGGGCTGATGGCATGGAACATGCACCCTCTGGAAACTGCGTCTAACTTTTAATTCTTTTAATTCTTTATTTGGGCCAAGATACCATAAAAGGGCAATTTTGATAAATACATTATAATAAATACAGGATGAAAAAATAAGACACATTGTGATGAATAATAATCAATAGGATCGGTCTTGTGAAAAGATCTTGGAAAGAGGAATTGCCACCATCAACATAAACCTCCATAGTAGCCTCATTAATACTGGGACGAAACGTGGTCCCCCATGTTGAAAGGACCAGCCCTCCTTATCTAAAAAAGAAAATTGTCTAATTCTTAATGTCCATCCATAATGAATACCCTGTTCTGTTAAAACAGTTAAAGAAATCATGATAAAAAAAACTATTACAATCAATTCATGGGTACAATGTGGTCAATGGTATTGTGATTTGTGAAACACATAGCTGGTGCGTACATAGCTGCAAAAATGGTTACAAGTTCACAATGATACGTATTGTGCAAGCCCCCATAAATAGCGTGCTATCTCAAGTACTAATAGCTAATTTGTTGGTTTTCAATAGGCGCGTTGCCTCCCAATAATGCCTTACACCCTTAAGTTTAAACCATGCGATAATCCATATTTTTTCGTAGGATAGAGTATCTGGGGGCAAAACAGCTGAAAATTGGTCTTTGTTTCCTTTGCCAACTAGCAGAATGGGCCACTCTCTAGGTCACATTGTGTGTTCCATCAAGAAGAAAGAGATCTTAGAGGTAACGTACCAAGTCTAAACTGGATGTACACTTCAATAACCCCTGCAGGATATATCCCATCCGTATTGGGTTCAAATATTGGTGAACATTTATGAAGCAGAAATTGACCTGTTAGAGATCCTTCCCTGTACTCAGCCCAGATTTGGATCAGTTCCCGTTCCCAGTAGTTCTAATTAAAAGCAACTTATCGCCTTTGGTAACTGTCGGGGATGACATGGTCCCTAGGTTGAGCAATTCAAACTGTTTTTTAATGTGTTTTAGCTATTGCGAGTGGTTTTGTCAGTTGATCAAATCCCCAACTGCCTCTTTGAAAATGGATAATTCTGGGGCCAACCATACCCTTATCCAGTATAACCGTGGTTTCAGGTAAGATACCAAATTAATGGGATTAAGGGCTACGTCAAATTGCAGAGACACCACTGGGGCAGTTTGCAGCAAATTGAGCAGACCTTTGATGAATTTATTCTCCTCAATAGTTAGTACATATGTGTCTGTGAAGCCTCAGATCCCTTCCCCATAGAGGGTGGCTGGCACTGCAGTGGCTTGGTAGATTTTTTAGGGCTGGTGGCATGGCCCATCCAAAAATAGACTTGTGTTTCCCGTTAATTAGGAGTGCGCACTGGTGTAGATCATCCTTAGTTTGATCTATATAGCTTCCCCATCTTAAAGATTCAGACATCCTTATACCCATATAATCTAATTGTACTGTCTGCTCTATCAATCCACCATCTATTCTCATTTTAACTCTGAAGGGCCTATGGGTGTTAATCCCCATACATTTTGACTTATTGTGATTTATTTCTAGGCCTCTGTTTTTACAAAAGGCTGCAAACTTGTCCAGTTCCTTCTGGAGTCCTGTCAGGGTTCTAGTGGTAAGTAGGGTGTCATCAACAAACATTAAAATCAGGACTGGTATACCAGCAGGTTTTGGTGCATGAAGCTCAATTGCGCATACCCAGTTTATTGAACCATTGATATACATGCTAAATAAGGTTGGGGCAAGGACACAGCTCTGTTTGACGTCCCTCCCGCCTCCCAGCTGCTCCTCCCTCCCACTGATACTGTTAGGCCGCTCTCCCGCTTGTAGTGCTGTGACCGCCCTGATTCCATCAGAAGCGTCCGCTCCTCAAGCAGCTCCCTGCCGCCTGGTATCGTAGCGCTTCACCACCAGACTGCTATCTGCCACCTCGCCTTTGCTCCCATAATCGCTATTGCCTGAATATCGCAGCGCTAGATTGCCTGATTGTCTGCTTATCATTGTCTGTTTATCTGCATTATTAGGATTATATTGCAGCGCTACATTGCGTGATCGTCTGTTTCTGTAGTAGGGGATCTCTGTATATAGTCATAATCTAGTGAATAATCCCGCCCATGTGCGTGGACCCCGGCAATCAAAAATAATCTCTTAAGTTATCAAAATAATGCAGAAACTGCAAAGACACTTAAGAGAGAATTTAAAGACAAATAATGCAGCCTATATCCACAGGCTACACTGTCCAGTACTTCAACTAGAAAATTCCACCAAAAAAACACCACACATAATACAGCCTGCCCAGTTTCTACCATAGAGAAACTTGCCTCCCCCAGTAAAAGACTCTGGAATGATAGAGAGGAAGGTAGGGACAGACAAGCCCCATAGGCTGCCATTATGTGGCTTAAATAGGATACTGTGCCTTTAAGAGAACTTTCCAGAACTTCTCCAAGTATCCCAGAATGCATAGCAGGTCCCTCTACTTTCAGTTCTTTTTTACGGCTCATACTTACAGGACCCTGGCATTGAGCTCTCCCTTGTTTCAAGGGTTTATTGTATATTTTGGCACTTTTCTGTTTTAAAAGTGTTTCAGGTTACTTTCTTGGTGTTCTCTTTCCCTTTTGTGTGCTGATTCAGGCGTTTTAGGGCTCTAAAATGCCTGGCCTTTTTGATAAGTGTCCAGCATGTGGGAGGAAGAAGGGCAAGAGTGATCCCCACGATGTCTGCATCGCAGTGGCGGCTGGTGACATTTGAAAGTGGGAGGGCGTAAAAGTTGGGGATGAGTGTCGCGTGCCAGGGTGGTTGGGAGGGTGGTGTTTGTTGAGGAAAAATAAGTGGGGATTCCCAAAAATGATTACCTGTGGCAGCAGACTCGTGGTGCAGCTGACATTCACTTCTGAATTTATTTCAGTAGGCTCTGAAGAGTGGGGCTGAATGTGTACATACAATGCCAATACCCAAAGTCCCTCATGCCCAGGCTCTTCACTTAGGCGGTAGACCCTGAAATCCGCACCCCATGGCTAACTCAGCGTGGTTTTCAAGTGGACTCTGAAGGCTGAGGGGAAAACGCTTGCAGCAGCTGAAGAGCGTGGGCGCTGGCGCTCCAGTTCTACCTTAAGTCTGCTTGCTGCTTCCTACCTGTACTCTATGCCTGAACTGTGATGCCTGCTGCTTATTGCCTGTGCCCTCCCCTATGCATGAGCTTTGATGCCTGCTGCTTCCTTCCTGCCTGTTCTCTGACGGTTGCATAGGCCTGTGCCCTATGCAATGAGCTCTAATGTCCGCTGATGCCTGTGTTCTTCTGGCTTCTGCTTCATGCCTGTGCGCTATGCTGAGCTCTGATGCATCCTGCCTGCAGGGTGGCTGCCTGCTACTCTCTTACAGAGCTCTGCCTGAAACGCCCCAGCCGTGCACACTATTCACCTCCCCCCACCCCCTCACTCTCGAGACAAGCGCCTCTTTCTTATCGTGCCTGGAGGAGCTGCTCTGTTGAGGAGGTGGGAAGTCTCTGTTTAATTTCTCTGCTCCGACCCAGCTGGTATCCCTTTAAAATAGGTTGAGCCAGACCTGATCCGAACTACACAAATAAGTCTAGTTCGCGAAAACGTGTCTATCGCTATACATGGGATAAAGCGGTATGCCAGCACTTCAGGCATGGCTCAACAACAAACTGCAAATAAATTTCTAAAGAACACGAGTCTGGCGCTGTCAAGAACTGGTAAAAGCTGAACATGACGGGTGATAAAGTGGGGTGCCAGCACTACAGGCATGGCTCAACACTTAAATTTATAAAGAACACGAGTCTGGCGCTATCAAGAACTAATGTAGGTTGCCAACACTAACAACATGACTGAAATACAAACGTCAAAATTATAATAAATAAAAATAGTAATAATGAAGCGGGAACTGAACACTCCATACTCAAACTAATGAATGATTAACATAAACAAAAGCCCAGTGGCTCAGAGCGAAACCTAAAAAGTATTAATAATCCAAATCAAAAAATCAAAAAACCATAGCTCCTTGCCCCACATAGGAACTATACCGCCAACTGAAAAAATAAAAGGACGTGTGCTAAATCTGGACCACCGGCTGAAAATGTGGCTCAATACATAACCACAGTCAGGGGAAAAGAAACACTTCCATGTATGGAGCAAACCTCATATAATACTGAAAAATATAATCTTCACCGTATGTGCACCAAATGGCTTAGAAAAGCAAACAAATCATACCTCAAACCACTGGACAGTGTCACCACTACATGCCGGCTCCCTCCACACTCAACAAGTGGAAACAAGCTATCTCATGAATACATACAATAATCATAACATACATATATCTTAGTATATACATACACATGACAACGTTATACTCTACTGTAGTGGTCGGTCGACGATGGTCAGTAGTATTCTGTACTTCTGTGCTCAGTGCTCACTCAGTGTTACACTCCTCCGTCCTCGAGTCCACGTCCCATCTCCGTGTGCAGACTCACACTGAGATGGGGTCGGATGATGAGGTGCCTGTGGGCCGGCCCGATTTGCCCAGCAACTGAAGGATTGTCCAATCACTGAATGGCTGAACAGTGTTCAGCCATTCAGTGATTGGGCATTGCACCGTTGGACGCTCCCACCCCTGCGGCCGCGGCGCAACACTAGACTGCTGCTGTCAACTTAAGGCAGGCCAGCAAGCACACAAGAACTCAGCACTAGCCAATCCTGACGCTGCCCTCTTCAGAGGAGGGCTTCTCTCTAAAGAGAGCAGCGTCAGGATTGGTATGAGCACGAAAAAAACGTTGCCCCCTTTTCAACCACTGAAGTCTGTGGCATGATACAAACACCGTACTCAGCGGTGCTTGCTTTTCAAATGCCATAGGCTTCAGTAGTTGAAGAAAGGCAGCCGGGAAAACACCACATGCGCAGTGTGGTGCGACCGTCACCGTGGTACTGTGTGAGTCAGCGCCTGTCCCAGTGTCACATGATCGTGACTTTCATTATGACGTGGGTGGTGCGGGGCCGCAGTGCGATGGTGCGCATTTAAATGTAAACAAAACTAATCTATCTGAGACTGTGCGGAGTGTGCCGAAAATTATTAGTGGGGCAACGCCCCACTGCCCCTACGGTAAAACCGCCACTGCTGCATTGTCTGCCTCCCTGAAGATCATGTCCCTGAGGACTGTGTCATCTGCAAGCAGTTTACTGCTCGGACTCTGAGGGACAGGATGAAGATCAGGCTTTCTGGCCTTGAAGAGAGGCGTCTGCAGGCTGCAGGTGGGTCTGGGCAGGCTGGGAAGGTTCCCTCTGCCTCTGCTGAGGCCTCTGGGGGGCTCCCCAGAGGCAGGAAGTCCAGCAAACGGTCCCGGTCTTGGTCGACGTCGATTGCATCGACGACGACGTCGAGAGGGATGACGGCGGTGTGCTCCCCTTCTCCCCGGGGCTCCGGGTCGAGACGGCGTGATGGCTCGACGTCGAAGGGCCTGGAGAGGTCGCCGTCGAAGCCACGTCGACGTCATCGTTGACGTCAAGGTCTTCCTATCGACGTCGGAGACGGAGTGACAAGCATCGGCGCTCGCCGTCGAGGCGACACCGCCGTCGAAGCACCGGTCGACGTCGAGGGGCTCCTCGACGTCGAGAGCATCTAGACGGCGGAATCGACGCTCGCTGTCGAGGAAGGAACGTTCGACGTCACGGAGGCGGCGTACGACGTCACGGAGGAAGAGGTCGACGTCGAGGAGTCGATGGTCGACGTCGAGGAAGAGGAGGTCGACATCGCGGAGGCGGCGTTCGACGCCGGAGTCGCGGAGGCGACGTTCGACACCAGAAAAGCGACGCTCAGCATCGAGAAGAAAGAGGTCGGCGTCTGGGAGTCGTTCTGCCTCTCCAAAACGGCGCAAGAGGGATTCTGGTCCCAGAAGTCACACTGCTTCTAGTGGAGGACGCAAGAGGAAGCAGTCACCTGCTGAAGGGGCTGGATCTCAGCCCCCTTCGCCTAAGGGGTCACCGGGCTCGGTGTACTCCGAGGTGTACACGCCATCTCGTCATCGGTCGCCAACTCCTCCTCCTGTTCCTAAAGAGGATCCTCCACCCAACCCTCCACTTCCGTCAGGCGACCCACCACCACCGCCAGTCCCTCCGCATGGGCCCGCCCCGCAGCCGAGGGTTCCTCCTCCGAGGTCCACTTCGCTGCCGTCTTTGCCTGTACCTCCTAAGGGGACCCCAAAACCGAAACCCCGAGAGGAGCCAAGGAAGACCCCACCACGGAAACCGGTGGAGCGGCCACGGGCTGGCAGGTCTCGCTCTCGCTCTGGGAGAAGGGAGAGATCGCGACACAGATCGTCCACGAGGTCGAGACACCGCCATAGGAGGCGCGACTCTCGCTCCCACACAAGGTCCTCTGGTACCAGAGACTATTCTCCTGCCTTGTCGGAGTCCCCGGACACGAGGGTGTCCCCGATTGATGACCTGGTGGCGTTCCATGATGTCCTTTTAAGGGGCGCTGCGAAGTTGGGCATATCCTTGACGGTGCCTACTCCTAAAACTTCAGTCATTTTTTAGACATTACATCAAAAACACCTGTCTCGTCCTCTCCTGCCTCTGGTGCCGGGCCTGGAGGAACCGGCTATGGCCCTTTTTCTCACCCCTACGGTGACGAAGGCGGCTCCATCGAGGCTGCTGAAGAAGTACCGGGCTCCCGACTCGGACCTGGCCTTTCTGAGGGCGGAACCCCCTCCAAACTCTGTAATTGTGACGGCGGCCCGCAAACAACATGCCACCTCCCCGTCATCCACGGTTCCCCCGGATAAGGAGTCCAGATGGATGGATTCGGCAGGGAGGAAGGTGTGCGGAACATCGCCTACCTCCATGAAGGCTGCGAGTGCCACAGCGCTGTTGGGTCGCTACGACCGCGCCCTCTGGGACTCCCTCCAGCAGTTGGCAGAGTTGTTGCCCCGCAAGAAGCACGAGGACTTCCAGGAAGTGCTGAATGAAGGGATGCTGGTGGCTAACCAGATTATCAGCGCTGCAGCGGACTCTTCCTTGTTGGCAGCTCATGGGTTCTGCCATGGGGTTAATCAACGACGTCACGCCTGGCTCCGTCTTACGTCCCTGAAACCGGACGCTCAGCAGAGGGTGGCCAACCTACCATTCTCTGGCGAGACCCTCTTCGGGAAGCATGCGGACTGAGGAAATAGAAATTTTATAGGTAGTCAGTGTGACCCCCACTCGCACCCTATCCATGCACCCGTGCCCCATGTATGTCATGTAATTCCCTTCCCGTGTCCGCCATGATAATGCCTCTGTATTTCCGTCTCATGTAAACATGTCAGTTAGTGGGCCTTCCATATATAAAGTACTGATTCCTCATTAAAGCCTACGTTTCCAATGCATTTACATGGTGCACTTTTAAATATCGCAAAGCACACGTTTTACACATTTTTCTGGCTGTCGAGCCAGGCCCTTAATTGAGGCTCCGAGCCTCTTCTGTCTCTGAAAGCTGCAGTTTAGGTATGCATCCCTGACCTCTGCCTTACTTCCTGCCCAGCCAAGCAGTGCCCGGCTCGGCCTGGCCTGCCAAGATGGTATTTTGCCTACAGTTATCTGCTCAGCCTCCGTAAAAACACATTCCAGTCTAGTGAAATAGGTAAAAATATTCCCGGCTGCAGAGCAAAGGGCCCTGCTTTCCTGTCTCCTTGCAAGTGATTTACCGAACCCGTTACCATGGTAGGCCCATGGCCCCGTACATGCATGAAGAACCATATGCACGCACTAGCATTCAGTATTGAACGGCCTCTGCCCGAGAGACCTTTTACTTCAGATAACACATCCTCCAAACACAAGATATCAGATATGCTATAGGTGCAGGTCGTTCTGACATCCCAGACACCAGACTCCTCTACTAGTGCTAAAGTCAAGCCCCCAGCTCTCCCCAGCTCCACGTCAATACCACGTCATGCTCAGTTGCGCACGCATCCATGGTAAAGGTTTCTGCTGACCCTGCAAACTTTCTCTATGCATCCACCCACCTATGACACTTCTGTGACGCTTCCAGCACACACCTCCGTGTACGCCTCCTTACACGCCTTCTTTTACGCCCATGTGTTCTTATCTCTCTCTTTTTCACTTGTTACGCCTACTGTATTCATTTCAATTATACAGTTTTACTATATATAATGTGTGATGTTAATAAAATGTTGAATATCCCTTCCTGAACCTTAGTGGTGATGGAACCCGATGTCCAGTGACTCGAGCCACTTAATTAAAGCCCGTATGACTCAGATACCACGGACTCTGCCTCTCATTTTATTGAGCTATCCTTATTGTCATTTAATGTATAGAAAAATAGTCCCGGTAATTTTATTTACCACATAATCTGGCGCCCGAACAGGTACCCCTCCCCTTCCCCACGCGCCGGCGATGTAACGCAGGCCCCTGACCCCTTCTACAGCCGTGGATAGGTGGATACGGTATGACATGTCTCTTTATGGGACCGGTATGTCTGTACTGTTTTAGCAGTGCATCCAGTAATACAGTATTCTAGTATTGTCCTTCGAGATTTTCAGAATTGTGTTTTTCTATGTTTTAATGTCGTGGTATGAATGATTGTTTGCAGTTTATTATTGTGTTTAATGTGTTCTTGTTCAAGCCAGTTCAAATATGCCGCTGTTTTCGAAATTACGTCAGATAGGAACCAGGAAAGGGATACTCGAAGAGGCAGTTCCCGTCCCGCCTAGGGACACTCCCGGTCATTTTATGTACCATAAACATGGCTTAGATGCCATACTGTACTTAGACTTATGGGTTGACTACACCAAGGATCTGGAAGAGAAATATAGATAGCCTGTCTCAGGGACATGGGATGCTGAATGCATCATGAGAGTGGAGGAAGCACTTTAGAAAAAGAAAGCCAGACAATCCCAGAAAGATGCCATAGAATTATGGCGTAAAGAAGCGCATAGAAGAACAGAGAAAGAAATCAAGAAAGCAGAGAGAAGTAGAGAAGAATCCGAAAAAGCTAAAGAAAGAGAACTACTAGAAGAAGGTGAACGAGTCAAAGCAGAACAATTAGATCGACAAAGAAATGCCCTTATTAAAGGCATGTACCCCGTTCTCGCCGAGGGCCTGCCTAAGGTGACCCCGGAAGTACCCAGTAATTTACCGCCACCATTGGTCCCCACTAAACTTCGTCATAAACAGACCGCAGCGGAAATTTTTCTTTCTTCCTACTTAGATGACACTGTCCCAGAGTATGTAAATACAAATCCTCCTCCAAATATCCATCCTCACAACCCTGTTAATGACACGATTCCCCCCACCGTTTCTCCTGCCACTGGTCCTGGCAATCCTTTTAATCCACCTGCAACCCAGGACCAACCTACATTACCTACACCTACTTTACCAGCACCAATA
This sequence comes from Lissotriton vulgaris, assembly GCF_964263255.1. Classification (NCBI taxonomy): domain Eukaryota; kingdom Metazoa; phylum Chordata; class Amphibia; order Caudata; family Salamandridae; genus Lissotriton; species Lissotriton vulgaris. The sequence goes on along the minus strand of NC_141698.1, from coordinate 723,975,725 downwards.
TTACCAGTGCCAGTGCATCCTGCAAGCCCCGGCGGCTCACATCTAGGAGCCGCGGGAGGGGGTTTCTCCACCCCTCCTCAAGTAAAACGAGTGTCATTAAGAGACTTAGCACTGGAACAAACGCCAAAGGCAACATACGCAAATCTTAGAAAGAACCTTACTGATTGTATATATGATCCAGTACCAGGTGAGGACTCATTGGTCTTACACTCACTACGATTAAGGCGCGTTGCAGATTATTTGATCACTTTACCATGCATGAGAGAGAAATTAGACAAGATATATCACTTCATTAGAACTGGGGAGGGACCAGAAAGTATACAGGAGGCCATGGCACACAGAAAGGTGGAAACTCAACGTATGATTTTACAGTTCTTGATAAATTGTTTGATCAGGGAACAAGATCAACCACACAGAGAAGTAACTAAATGTATGTTAAATTGGAGTGATAACATAGCGGTCGGAAAGCATGATAGACAAAGTAGTGTAGAGTCAATGTACAGGAAAATCCGTAAGGAAATTCTTGACATACGGGAGAAAGAAAGGGCCTTGGCACAGGCCGACGAGAACGAAACTGAGAAAGAGGATGAAGTCTCAGAAGACGATGATATAGAAACTGAGAACCCAAATAGAATAGCGTACGTAGGTAGGGCGAGACCCTTTGACAAACCCATACGCCTAGAATGCAAGAAACGTTTTCTTTCTCCCATACCAGAACAATGTTCTCTTGAGCATCTATTCCAAGCCACTGATAAAGTACTGAAACAACGAATAGGTTACAGTGAACTTAGTTCCATGCATGAACAGGAACTAGCCCGGTCAGCAGTACAATGGGCTGGCAATACTAGCGTATATAAAGATGACTTAGTAGCGCAAACATTTTTGAATCTTTCCCCAGACGAACAGCGATTAGCTGGTATGTACATGATTCAACATCTCATTACATTGTATGAAAGTCAGGATTCTGATCCAGGTCCCCTATATAATATATTGGAAGAGTTACTCCTAGGTAGATGGAGAGGCCTAGGTACCGATTTAATTAATGTCATTCTAGAACAGCGACACAAGTACAGGACTTTCCTGACTCCACATTTCGTTCCTGTTCCACCCCCAGTAAGGAAAACATTTTACATAGACAGACAGAATCCCTTATGAGAAGTTCATCCCGTGCGGACAACAGGTGGTGAGCATGAACGAGTATTTGTTTACACCCCCTTAACGAAAATAGAATTATTGGAAATGAAAAAATTAGTGCCCTGTCACGATAAAGATCCAGCAGGGTTTCACCGTGAATTAAAAGATATGCTCCGCATGGGGGAGTATACGTATCCCGATATTATTAAAATGTTAAAGGTACTGTTGCCAGCCAGCATTTACGAAAAACTCAAAGAAAAAGAGAGGGAGGTGGGAGAGAAAAAGATTGATTGGGCAGAATTAGAAAACGAGGATAATACACGAGTCCCTGGTACTGGTCTTGGAGAAAAAGCTAAAGCATTACCAGAGTTATTAGTACAGGATTTGCCAAGATTACTAGCTATTAAAAAGGAAGACAGGGATGCAATCTCAGCCTGCAAACAGAAACAAGACGAAGACACTAGTGATTTTTATTCCAGATTCGAGAAATGTTTCATTATTAATAGCGGCCTAAAGACAAGTAGTGAATCGTATCCACATCTTTTTGTGACCAAATTAGTAGAGAATTCCTTACCACAAGTTAAAAATAGAGTACTGAAAGTTGAGAGTACATGGCAAGCAAATAGCCCTTCCCAAATGTTACAAATGTTACAGTACCATCAAAACCGAATTAGAGAAGAACACGAACACGAACAGAGACGTATAAAAGACACGAAAATGAAAGTACTAGTTGCTCAGTCTGTCCCAGCTGATGGTCAGAAGAGGGGTATGGCACCGTCCGGTCATTCTGCAGCTCCTGTTAGAGGGAACTGCAATTACTGTAAACAGCCAGGTCACTATATAAACGAATGTGCCGTTCTGAGACACAATATCACTACCGGCAAAACGAAAGAAAGACCGCGTCCACCTAGACAAGAACATGTACCACAAAATATCCAGCAGAACACGCAACCTCCTCAGAACACGCAACAGACAGTAGCTGTACCCCAACCCCAACCCATTGCTGCCACACAACATGTCACGCAACAAATGTATCAGTATGCACAGTCAGACTACCCAGACTATCAGCAGTACTCATGAAACAGCCTAGAGAGGGAGGTTGGCTTGCCCCTTATCGAGGTTCCTGTAGATCAAGAGGGTCCCTATGTACATAGTCAGGTATTAGGGAAAGACAGAAATTTTTTGATTGACACAGGGGCGAGCAGAACTACCATCAGTCATGACGAGGTTCCAGGGGCACCCCTCTCAGGCTCACAGAATGTTTCCCTGGGATTTTCAGAAAAGTCTATTGTTAACGAAGTGTCAAAGCCAGTTTCCCTCGAAGTTGGTCCATTGTCTCGCACTACAGACTTGTTACTTACGAAATCATGTCCAGAAAACTTGCTTGGTATAAAAACATTGAAAGCGCTAGGAGCAGTGATATGTTGTTCTCCGGAAGGAGTGAGATTGTTTTTACATGATTTTAAAGGACATTATGTGTTAAGAGATTTTGATCCAAGATTACAGAATGTACCACAGCATTTATGGGCGCAAGGTCCAACTGATGTAGGTTGTATGCATATTACACCATACCGTGTCACTCTCAAACAAGGAGTTGTACTGCCCCGAATCCGACAATACAAGTTACCACCTGAGGCTGTAGCGGCCTTACTGAAAATTGTTGACGAGCTTATTGCACAAGGAGTGGTTGTAGAAACTGACTCCAATGTATGTAATTCTCCTATCATCCCAATTCTTAAACAAACTGACCCTAATGCACCACCGGTCTACAGACTGGTGATTGACCTTCGAGAATTAAACAAATGCATAATACCCCAGTACCCAGTGGTCCCAGACATTTCTTCCTTATTGACTGCCATTGATTCCGAAGCTGCGTTCTTCACTGTAATCGATCTCAAGAACGCCTTCTTTAGTGTCCCCATTCATCCGGAAAGCCAGTATCTTTTCGGATTCTGTTTAAATGGCCGAAGCTTCAAATTTGCACGTGCTCCTCAAGGGTTCACAGAAAGCCCTAGTATTTACAGTCAAGCACTGAAACGACAACTAGACAGTATTCACATGCCTACTGACACTGCCCTACTCCAGTATGTTGATGATCTATTGATTACAGCACGGACAGAACGTGACTGTGAATGTGCATCACTGACAGTCTTGTATTTTCTGGCCGAAAAGGGGCATAAAGTGTCCCCTTCGAAGCTACAATTCTGTGCCCAGCAAGTGGTTTACCTTGGACACTTGCTGTCCAAGAGGGGTAGACAGTTGACACCTGACCGCATTCAGTTAATTGCACATCTTCCACAGCCCAAGACACAAATCTTGCCAAACCACTCATACAGTTGACAACACAGGAGGCAGCGACTTCGACTGTCCTCCCTTGGACTCAGGAACATACACTTGCTTTTTGATGAACTGAAGAAAGCCTTATGTCAAGCACCTGTTTTAGCGACACCATGTTACAGCAAACCTTTTACACTTTTTGTCACTGAACGTGATGGCACAGCATTATCTGTTCTCACACAAGATCAAGCAGGAAAACACAAGCCTTGTGCTTATTTTTCTAGTACATTGGATCCAGTAGCCCAGGCTCTGCCTGCGTGCCTAAAATCAGTTGCAGCAACAGCTCTAGCTATCAGACAAAGCGACTCCATAGTATTAGGACATCCCCTGACAGTACAGGTTCCACACTCCGTGGAAGTTCTCTTAAACAGGACACAGACTCAGCACTTGACCATAGCACGACTGACAGGATATGAACTGACACTGTTCCAACCACACATAGAGATCAGACGTTGCAACATTTTAAACCCTGCCACATTGTTACCCTCGAGCACAGCAGACCCTGCACCACATGACTGTGTGGAAGTCATTAACGCAATGACGAAGACAAGACTTGACAGACATTGCATTGCCCGACCCAGACCTGACACTTTATGTGGATGGTTCATGTATGAGAACAAGTACAGGAGAGTTAGTGGCCGCATATGCAGTGACCACTGAAACTAAAGTCATAGAAACACATTGTATTGACACATTGTCTGCCCAAGCAGCAGAGCTCATCGCTCTGACCCAAGCCTGCATACGAGCCAAGAACATGAAAGTAAACATATACACAGATTCACAGTACGCATTCGGAGTCGTTCACGACTTCGGTGTTCTCTGGCAAGAGAGAGGTTTTCTGACCTCCCATGGAGCCAAGATCCAGCATGGTCCCCTCATTCAAGCTCTGTTAGAAGCAATACACTCGCCTACAGCCATTGCCATCATGAAGTGCAAAGCACATACGAAAGTTACTGACACCATTTCCCGGGGTAACGACCTGGCAGATCGAACAGCCAAGCTTACAGCTCAGACTCATACAGACATACCGACTGACACGACAAAGACTGAAGTATCTTCACTGACGCATTGCATGACAGTCAGGGATCCCACACAAGATGTACTCGACATTCAGACACATGCCACTCCAGACGAAATCAAGAAATGGACAGAACAAGGAGGGGTCCAGACAGACCAGGGATGGATGATGAAGGGAAAAGCCACATGGTTTCTCCCCGACTCTATGGTTCAAGTTATCATTAATACAGCACATAGTCCAGCACTAAGCATGGGCGAATTTTGCGAATCTCGCGTTCGCGAATTTTGCAGATTTGCGAACTCGCAATTCGCAAAATCCGCGAATTCTCGCGAATTTGCGGATTTTTTTTGTGTGTTCGCGTGGGTTTCTGCCAGTTCGCGAGGGTTTTGTACAATTTCGCAAACGCGAACTTACCTGTCGGGTCGCAAGTTTCGCGAACTTGTTGTTTCTACGTGTCCAGCCTGTTTGGGACACTCTTCTTCATCACTGCCACTCTCTGTCACCACTGCCACTCTCTGACTACTCATGCCACCCTCTGGCCCACCCATGCCACCCTCTGTTTCATCGCAGCACCCTCTGGTTGTCCAGTCAGTGTACATTATTGTGGCAAAGCAAGCACACCTTCCCTGCCTCAAGTGACCTGAATTAATTTGGGGCTGATTAATGTGTCACAGAATATTTTTTTAGCTGGCACCTGCTTCCTTAGTGCTTCCTGATTAGTGATCTTTTGCACTTGCTAAGTGCTTTCATTGTTGCAAAATTAGTTACAACACCTGCCCTGCCCCAACTGACAATAATGAATTAGGGGCTGATTAATGGATTTGAACTTCCAGCCTGGCTCCTGCTTGTCTCCCTTAGCTGTAATTCAGGACCTTTGTGGCATATGTGTAACTATTCTGAGGTTCAGAGCAGGGTCACATAATAGTTGCAACTGGCAACTGAACTCTGGAGGGGCCCCTCAGGAAGCACTACAGGAAATGGCTACTAATGATGAGCCTGAACTTTTGAACCTGGTAAGTAGTTTCAGTTTTGCTAAGATCGTATTTCTGCAATTTTGCGCTTATTCGCGGGGCGCGAAGTTGTACTGGGAAGCCGCGAACTCACGCGAACAGTGCGAGCAAGCCATAAAAACCGCTGCTCGCGGATTTGCGGATTTTGCGGGAGATTCGCGAATCTCGCGGATTGCGAATTTACCGAAAATCCGCAAAATCCGCGAGCGAAACGGATTTTCCGCCCATGCTTATCCAGCACACTTAGGAGAGAAAGCCATGCTAGACAGCATACAGAATATTTGGTTCAACAAGCATTTACGTGCAGCAGCAAAACAGAAAGTGCGTACCTGCATGATCTGTTGTCAGTTCAATCCAGGCAAAGGCATTCCCGTGGAACAAGGTGGATTTCATCCTCCTGACCACCCTTTTGAAGTCCTCCAGATGGATTATATCCAGATGGACAGATGCCGAGGATTCAAGTATGTCCTCGTAGTTGTATGTGCCCTTTCTAGATGGACAGAAGCGTACCCAGTCCCAGATTACACTGCTGTAACCACTGCCAAGCAGTTGGTTCATGAATTTTTCCCGCGATACGGCTTGCCCCGTGTCGTGTACTCAGATAATCGACAGCCATTCTCGTCCGAACTGATGAAACAGGTATCACTCCTGTTAGGGTACCAGTGGAAATTCCACTGCGTACGGCACCCTGAAGCAGCTGGTCTCGTTGAGAGACATAATCAGACTCTGAAAACACGGTTAGCAAAGGTCTGTGCAGAAAAAGGTGTAGATTGGATGGTAGCCCTGCCGGTTGCCCTCTTTTACATGTGTATGGTAGCTCATTCCAGAACCGGACTCTCTCCTTATGAGGTAGTCTTCGGCAGACCACCAAATATGTGGGGTACGCCTATGCCGCGCAAGATCACCGATGTTGATAGTAATATGCTGACAGATTACCTGGCTTCCTTGATGTCTGCACTACTCTCTTGTCGTTCACAGGACGCGGCTGCTTTCCCGGACAACACCTAAGTGAAACCGCATGAAATCATTCCGGGTGATCTAGTGTGTATAAGGAACTTCGACCGCTCAAGCCCTCTGGAGCCCAGGTGGCGGGAGCCGAAGCTGGTGTTGATGACCACGAGGACCGCGGTAAAAGTCGAGGGAAGGAAAGGCTGGCTTCATTCCAGCCACATCAAAAGATTTCATGGACTGTGTCCAGAGACATTTCCCAAGGACTGCCCTGATTCTGATACCGACTCTAAACTCCCTTTGTTAGAGAAAACTCCGCAGCAGGAGTATAAAGCTAAGTTAAGGTCTAGTAAGTCAGACAGCGTTTAATTGTTTAAGTCCCCCTCGGGTGAAGCGGTTAGACAGGTTTCTGACATGTATGAGATAGACCCAAATAGCCAGAGAGATAGGCGAAATGAAAAGAGAGACAAATATTGCAAAAACCTCCACAGCAGATGTATTATCTCTTTGATTATTATGTTTTTTCTGAGTATATCGGTTATATGTATGAGCTTGATGCTACATGTTTTCTTTCCTCCTCTTGGCTCACATGTACATTCCTCTTTCAATGACACTATAGAGCACACTTTCAGTGACCTGCCACCACACGAATTGTCCTATCGTCTAGCACTGCGCAACAACACTTTTATCCGTATGTTACACCATTCTCATCAGACCAGCAATGCCACAAATTGCTGGGTATGCGGCCGACTCCCTCCTTATCAGAAATACAAGGGAGCTCTGCCCCTCTTTCCCTATCCGTTTACACATAATGGTTCGTGCGGGGCATGGTTTACTTTAATGTCCTCATTAGACAGTAAGTCCAAAGTTTCCCAGGGCAATTGGATATGGGGGAACCTGAATACAGTTATGAATCAAGCATGTTTCCCAGACAATGACGGCCTTCCCCAAAGGACAGGGACCGATCTAGAAAATGAAGTGTATGGATTAGGAAATTTTTCCCTTAACCTCATGATTCTGAACGTTCAGTCCGAGACTAATTCGGACTTGCCGTTTATAACCGTTTTACCAGTGAAAGGTGAATTATGCGTTAGAAAGAATGGTTCAGTACATCTAGGACACAGTGATTGTAATACTGTGGTCGAATTCAGTGATAAAGGAAAGTCTACTTTCAAAGCTTCCCGCCATTCCTATTTTATATGTGATCAGACAGCTTATGTACGTCTGCCATTAGATTGGGATGGAACGTGTTACATCGCGTTCCTATTACCACCTGTTTTTCTAGCCCCATCCGATTATCATCGAAATTCACACCTTGTACATAAGACATAGAAGGGAGATCGAGTCCCCGATTGTCGATCAGACTGAAACAACATTGGAGCAATATACCGATTTCAATAAAGGATTCTTTTTCTTCATAGGCCCCATTCAAAATAGTAAAGTAATACGTAGATTAACCAGAACTTTGGAAGCAGTAGTGAATGAGACTACTTCTGCCTTCGGTAACTTGACCGAAGAGCAGTCTGCTATGAGACTTGTTGTTCTTCAAAACCGTCTTGTTCTTGACGTCATCCTGGCCGATAGGGGCGGGGCTTGTAGAGTGATCGGATCCAGTTGTTGTGTGTTTATTCCTAATAACGCACCATCAGTGTATAAAGCAATAACAAGGCTTCATAAAATAGCTCACCAGATACACCAGAATCCTGGCACCTGGACATGGTCCGGTTGGCTCTGGAGTGTGATATCAGCCTGGGGATGGAAAGTACTGTCATTCCTAGGAATCATACTGCTCATATTATTCAGTTGTTGTCTCTGTCTGCAATGTGGGCCAGCGATTTGCGGCTTGTGCGCCACAGCCTGTATTCCCCGTCCATGTTCCCGTTCCCGAATGAAGAAAGATGAGCAAATGATGTTATACGAACAAATAGATGGTCTCATGAAAATAGATATATTCTAAAGGGCACAGTAGGGGCCAAGGAGGGAATGAGGAAATATAAATTTTATAGGTAGTCAGTGTGACCCCCACTCGCACCCTATCCATGCACCCGTGCCCCATGTATGTCATGTAATTCCCTTCCCGTGTCCGCCATGATAATGCCTCTGTATTTCCGTCTCATGTTAACATGTCAGTTAGTGGGCTTTCCATATATAAAGTACTGATTCCGCATTAAAGCCTACGTTTCCAATGCATTTACATGGTGCACTTTTAAATATTGCAAAGCACACGTTTTACACGTTTTTCTGGCTCAGTCGAGCCAGGCCCTTAATTGAGGCTCCGAGCCTCTTCTGTCTCTGAAAGCTGCAGTTTAGGTATGCATCCCTGACCCCTGCCTTACTTCCTGCCCAGCCAAGCGGTGCCCGGCTCGGCCTGGCCTGCCTGCCAAGATGGTATTTTGCCTACAGTTATCTGCTCAGCCTCCGTAAAAACACATTCCAGTCTAGTGAAATAGGTAAGCATATTCCCGGCTGCAGAGCAAAGGGCCCTGCTTTCCTGTCTCCTTGCAAGTGATTTACCGAACCCGTTACCATGGTAGGCCCATGGCCCCGTACATGCATGAAGAACCATATGCACGCACTAGCATTCAGTATTGAACGGCCTCTGCCCGAGAGACCTTTTACTTCAGATAACACATCCTCCAAACACAAGATATCAGATATGCTATAGGTGCAGGTCTTTCTGACATCCCAGACACCAGACTCCTCTACTAGTGCTAAAGTCAAGCCCCCAGCTCTCCCCAGTTCCACGTCAATACCACGTCATGCTCAGTTGCGCACGCATCCATGGTAAAGGTTTCTGCTGACCCTGCAAACTTTCTCTATGCATCCACCCACCTATGACACTTCTGTGACGCTTCCAGCACACGCCTCCGTGTACGCCTCCTTACACGCCTTCTTTTACGCCCATGTGTTCTTATCTCTCTCTTTTTCACTTGTTACGCCTACTGTATTCATTTCAATTATACAGTTTTACTATATATAATGTGTGATGTTAATAAAATGTTGAATATCCCTTCCTGAACCTTAGTGGTGATGGAACCCGATGTCCAGTGACTCGAGCCACTTAATTAAAGCCCGTATGACTCAGATACCACGGACTCTGCCTCTCATTTTATTGAGCTATCCTTATTGTCATTTAATGTATAGAAAAATAGTCCCGGTAATTTTATTTACCACAGGACGATGAGATGGCCCGCATGAAGGCAGAGGCCGAAACGCTCACGGCTGTGGGCCTGGAGAAGCCTAAAGACACAAAGAAGTCGTACCACCCGTTCCAACGGCGGTTCGGTGGGCAAGGCAGAGGACGTGGCCAGGCTTCGGGACAGTCGCAACAACAACAACAGTTCTGTAAGCCATTCCAGAAGCGCCAGAAGGGCAGAGGAGGCCAGCAGTCGGCTCCGGCGCCCAAGGGCCAGGCTGGGTCTAGGCCCCAGGAACCTACTTCCCCCGGATCTGTTACCCACTGCGGTAGGGGGAAGCATTCAATTTTTTCTGGCAGAGTGGAGAAAAATTACTCAGGACAAGTCGGTGCTGAATATTGTTTGCAATGGATACAGTCTTCGGTTCACCAGCGCTCCTCCAGCAATTCCACCGGTCAGCTCGCAGTTTCAGCTACGCGAGCTTCAGGCGGAAGCGGATATCCTGTTAAGGAAAAGGCGATAGAAGACGTACCTCTGTCTCAGAGAGGAAGAGGTCTGTACTCCCCGTTCTTTCTGGTTCGCAAGAAGGACAAGAACGAGTTCAGGTCCATTCTGGACTTGCGACAGGCAAACAAATGGATTCGCAGGGAAAAGTTTCGCATGCTGTCGTTGCATCAGATTTATTCTCAGTTGCAACAGGGAGACTGGCTATGTGCTATAGACCTACAGGATGCGTACTTCCATGTGCCCAGTGCATACAAACACAGGAAGTTCCTGCGGTTCCGAGTCGGCGCCAATCATTATCAATACACAGTACTCCCATTCGGACTGAAGTCTGCGCCGAGAACATTCTCGAAGTGCATGGCGGTGGTAGCAGCACACCTGAGGAAGAACAAGGTGTTCGTCTACCCATACCTGGACGATTGGTTGATCAAGGCATCCTCCTTCTCGGAAGCGCGAGCACACTTCCTGAAGACGTGCGTTCTCTTGAACAAGCTGGGGCTGCACATCAACATGGCCAAGTCCGTCCCGACTCCGGTCCAATGCATACAGTACTTGGGAGCCTCCATCAATACGCTGTCAGCAAGCGTGTCTCCTTCGGAAGAGCGACGATTATCTCTCCTTCGGAAGGCTCAGGCTCTTATGACAACTCCATCTACAACAGTGAGGACGGTGTCTTCTCTACTGGGATCGATGGCCTCTTGTATCTTCCTGACTCCACACGCACGGCTGCACATGAGACCACTGCAGGAGTGCTTGGAGGACCAGTGGGATCAGAGGAAAGGATCTTGGGACGACAAGATTCGACTGTTGCTGCATGCTCTTCAGTCTCTGAAGTAGTGGTGTTCAGCGGAGAATCTCCTCAGAGGGGTTCCCTTTCACAAGGACATTCCCACGCAGACTGTCGTGACGGATGCTTCTCTCCTGGGATGGGGGGGCGCACTCCGGGACTCTACAGATTCAAGGAACGTGGTCACCAGTGGAGGCCACGTATCACATCAATTTCCTGGAACTCAGAGCTGTTCACTTGGCACTGAAGGCCTTTCTTCCGTCCTTCCAGACCAACTCTCTGCTTGTACAGACGGACAATACCACCATGATGTATTACCTCAACAAGCAGGGGGGCTCGAGATCACGCACTCTGTCACAGGAGGCGCAGGCGATCTGGCACTGGCTCCTAGCCAGAGGACTGACGATAACGGCTACCCATCTGCCAGGTGTGCAGAATGTTCAGGCAGACGCACTGAGCAGACTGGTTCAGGAAAACCACGAGTGGGTCATAAACGACGAAGTACCAGGAGAAGTCTTCGCAAGGTGGGGAACTCCAGACGTAGATTTGTTCACCACCACCGAAAACAGCAAGTGCAGAGACTTCGCCTCCAGGTACTACCAGCAAGGGACGCTGGGGAATGCGTTGTGGATCGACTGGACGAACAGCTTTCTGTACGCCTTTCCTCCCATTCCTCTGATTCCGGCGGTGCTCATCAAGCTGGCCCGGTCCAGGGCGCGGATGATACTCATTGCCCCGGAGTGGCCCAGGCAGTGGTGGTTCATGGACCTACTTCACCGGTCTCTCCTTCCTCACATTCGGTTGCCGTGCAGGCCGGACCTTCTCACGAAGTTCGGGGGACAGATGTTACACCCCAACCTCTCGTCTTTGAGTTTGGCGGCATGGCTCCTGAGATAGTGCAATATGGCCATCTGAATCTGCCTGAGGATTGCATGGACATACTGAAGGAGTCTAAGAGGCCTTCCACTCGAACTTCATATGCTTACAAGTGGAAGAGGTTTTGTATCTGGTGCCAGTCTAAGAACCATGACCCTACGACCTGTAAGGAAGATGTCATCATTCCTTACCTTTTACATTTGGCGCAGTCTGGCCTTAATGTGCATTCCATTAAGGTTCATCTTGCTGCATTGACTGCCTACAGGAAATGCCCTTCACAGACTTCCTTTTTCCAGATCCCTGTGATCAAAGATTTTCTGGAAGGATTGAAGAAAGTATTCCCTGCCGTCAGGCTTCCCTCGCCTTTGTGGGAATAGAATGTGGTGCTGTCCAGATTGATGAAGGAGCGTTTTGAACCTATTCATAAGGCTTCGTTGCAGCACCTGTCCTGGAAGGCGGCGTTCCTCGTGGCCATTACATCGGCCCGCAGGGTGAGTGAAATTCAGGCGTTGTGTTGTAATGAACCTTATACAGTATTTCATGCTGCTAAGGTTGTTATGCGTACTCACCCTAAATTTCTTCCCAAGGTTATTTCTGATTTTCATGTCAACCAGACTATAACTTTGCCTACGTTTTTTCAGAACCCTTCATCCCCAGCGGAGAGGTCTCTCCATTCCCTGGATGTTAGGAGGGTGTTGAAATTTTATCTGGATAAAACCAAAGATATTCGTAGGTCTGACCAGTTGTTCATCAATTATGGATCGGTCAGGACGGGTCTTGCGACCTCTAAGCAGTCCATCTCTAGGTGGATTGTGTCCTGCATACAATTATGTTACCAAAAGGCTAATAAGACCTTAGGAGTAAGCCTAAGGCTCATTCCACTAGGGGCAAAGCTGCCACAACGTCTCTGCTCCGTAACGTGCCGATTGCTGAAATCTGCAAGGCAGCCACTTGGAAGTCGGTTCATACCTTTTGCTAAGCATTACTGCCTGGACACTGACGCCAGGGCAGACGCTCAGGTTGGGCAGGCTTCGCTGCTGAATTTGTCGCACAGTAGTGGCGTTATGTGTTTATTCTCCACCGCCGCTTTGGTGTGGGGATGGGCTTGCCATTCTATTCACTAGATTATGACTATACACAGAGATCCCCCTACTACAGAAGGAGTAGTTTCTGTCCTGTAACTCCAGTTCTGTAGTAGGGGTATCTCTGTTATAGTCATAAGCGCCCACCCTCCTCCCCGGTGGAGATATTTCATCATGTAAAGAATGCGACAGGTCTGGCGTGCTTCGCCTTCAAAAAGAACTGAAAGTAGAGGGACCTGCTATGCATTCTGGGATACTGGGAGAAGTTCTGGAAAGTTTTCTTAAAGGCACAGTATCCTATTTAAGCCACATAATGGCAGCCTATGGGGCTTGTCTGTCCCTACCTTCCTCTCTATCATTCCAGAGTGTTTTACTGGGGGAGGCAAGTTTCTCTATGGTAGAAACTGGGCAGGCTGTATAATGTGTGGTGTTTTTTTGGTGGAATTTTCTAGTTGAAGTACTGGACAGTGTAGCCTGTGGATATAGGCTGCATTATTTGTCTTTAAATTCTCTCTTAAGTGTCTTTGCAGTTTCTGCATTATTTTGACAACTTAAGAGATTATTTTTGATTGCCGGGGTCCACGCACATGGACGGGATTATTCACTAGATTATGACTATAATAGAGATACCCCTACTACAGAACTGGAGTTACAGGACAGAAACTACTCCTTATCAACTGCTAAGCATAATTATACCGTAGCGCTAGATTGCCAAAGTGCGCTTGTACAATCTTTTGAACTGTGTTGTGCCTCCCTGCCCGGATCTCCACCCCTCTCCCGCCTCCCAGCTGCTCCTCCCTCCCACTGATGCTGTTAGGCCGCTCTCCCGCTTGTAGCGCTGTGACCGCCCTGATTCCATCAGAAGCGGCCGCTCCTCATGCAGCTCCCTGCCGCCTGGTATCGTAGTGCTTCACCACCAGACTGCTATCTGCCACCTCGCCTTTGCTCCCATAATCGCTATTGCCTGAATATCGCAGCGCTAGATTGTCTGCTTATCATTGTCTGTTTATCGGCATTATTAGGATTATATCGCAGCGCTAGATTGCGTGATCGTCTGTTTATCAACTGCTAAGCATAATTATACCGTAGCGCTAGATTGCCAAAGTGCGCTTGTACAATCTTTTGAACTGTGCTGTTCAGCCTGGAGAAGCCATTTGTGCCTGATTGTGCTAGTGCCACTGCCATTTGCATCGCGTTCTTTGTGTTTGCACCCCAATCCGGTTTCGATTTTGGCTTGCTGCCATTTTGTTGTTGTTGTTGTGCCTCCCTGCCCGGATCTCCACCCCGCTCCCGCCTCCCAGCTGCTCCTTCCTCGCCCCTCCCCTACTCACATATGACAGATGCTTTTGCGCGCAGCGGTCACGCGCAGCGGTCGCGCCCCATCCGCACCGAAGGTCCGCCAAAGGTAAGCCCGTCTACGCCCGTCCGCTCCCAGCGCCATACCCCCTGCTCCCCGCAAATCCAATCCCACCCGCATTACCTACGACGCCGCAACCCTCTCAGCCCTTAACCCCGGCCGATCACCAAACTGCTACCAAGCAGCCCCAGGACACACCCATGGACCCTTCACCTGCCACTCCTGCAAGTTCGACTGCATCAGGACCCACACCAAATCCACAAACTCCAAACAGAGCTCCGACACTAACCACCTAAAGTGCTTCCTGCTCAACACCCGCTCAGTCCACAGACACTCCATCGAACTCCGGAACCTACTCGACACTACATCGCCAGACGTCGCCTTCCTTACAGAAACATGGATGAACGCCTCATCAGCCCCCGACATCGCCATAGCCGTCCCGGACACCTACAAGATCATCCAAAAAGATCGCACCAACCAAACAGGAGGAGGCATCGCCATTGTCCATAAGAACACCATCCGCATCACGACCAGTTCCGACGATAACCTCGCTACCGCCGAACACCTTCACTTCCAGATCCACACCGACCCCAAAACAATTCTCAGAGGCATCCTCATCTACAGACCCCCAGGACCCCGCACACAATTCAGCGAAGACATCACTGACTTCATCAGCCCATATGCCCTCCCATCCGATAACTACATTCTACTGGGAGACCTCAACTTTCACCTGGAAAAGAAAAACGACAACAACACCACCACCCTCCTTCTCTTCAACTACAAAAAGTCCACGACCCACAACCCCCCACAACCTATTCCCCGAAGAAACTGGAACAAAATCACCACCGACCAGCTCTTCACATCGCTTCACCAAAACCCCCCTGCCATTTCATCGAACCCTAACCAAGCAGCCACCAACCTCACTCAGTGGATCACCCACAGCACTGACGAACTAGCACCCTTGAAAACCATCTAATCAGGCAAGGTAGCAAAAAAGCCCCCTGGTTCAACGATGACCTTAAAAAATCCAAAAAGTTCTGTCGTACTCTCGAGAAAACCTGGAGAAAAAACCCAACCACTGACAACCTAGCCTCCTTCAAGAACGCCACCCGCAAACACCATCAACTGATCCGATCCACCAAGAAATCAGCTCTCAAAGATCGACTTGACAACAATGCCCAAAACAGCAAGGAACTATTCAACATCGTCAAAGAATTCACTAACCCCTCCACCGACACTAACGACATCACCCCCTCCCAAGACCTCTGCGACTCTCTAGCCTCGTTCTTCCACAACAAAATCGGCGAAATGCATAACAGCTTTGAAAACCAGTCCGAAGACCAGTCCACTCCACCCACCACCGAACCAAAACCGCACTCTAACAACCTCTGCACCTGGAACCCTATCACCACCGAAGACACCATCCGCCTGATGAACTCCATCCACTCAGGATCACCAACCGACCCATGTCCCCACCACATTTTCAACAAAAAAGACTCCATCATCGCACCCCATCTCCGCGATGTCATTAACTGTTCCCTCAACTCCGCTACCTTCCCGGAAAACTGGAAACATGCCGAACTCAGCGCCCTTCTGAAGAAACCCACGGCAGACCCAACTGAACTTAAGAACTACCGCCCCATCTCGCTCCTCCCATTTCCTGCCAAAGTCATCGAGAAAGCCGTCAACAGTCAGCACGCCACCTTCCTCGAATTCAACAAATCCCTCGACCCTTCACAGTCCGGCTTCCGAGCCAAACACAGCACCGAAACCGCCCTCATCGCTGCAACAGACGACATCTGAACACTACTAGACAACGGAGAAACAGCCGCTCTCATTTTACTTAACCTCTCCGCAGCCTTCGACACAGTCTGTCATAGCACCCTCATTCAACGCCTCAGCAACATCGGAATACAAGGAAAAGCACTGGACTGGATCATCTCGTTCCTCACAGGAAGAACACAGAGAGTCCGCCTCCCCCCTTTCAAATCAGAGGCCACCGAAGTCCTCTGCGGCGTACCACAAGGATCATCACTCAGTCCCACCCTCTTCAACGTATACATGAGTCCCCTAGCCTCCATCGCACTCCAACACAACCTCAACATCATCTCTTACGCAGACGACACCCAGCTCATCCTATCCCTCACCAAAGACCCAAACACCGCCAAAACCAACCTACACGAAGGAATGAAAGAAGAAGCCGAGTGGATGAAGAACAGCCGTTTAAAACTAAACTCTGACAAAACAGAAGTCCTCATCCTAGGGCCATCCACCTCTGCCTGGGACGACTCATGGTGGCCTCCAGCCCTCGGAACCGCACCCATACCTACGGACCATGCTCGTAACCTGCGTTTCATCCTGGACTCCTCCCTCTCGATGACCAGACAAGTCAACGCTGTCTTGTCATCCTGCTTCAACATCCTACGAATGCTCAAAAAAATCTTCCGTTGGATCCCCACCGAAACAAGAAAGACAGTCACCCACGCAATGGTCACAAGCCGACTGGATTACGGAAACACCCTCTACGCCGGAACCACAGCCAAACTACAGAAAAAACTCCAACGCATCCAAAACGCCTCAGCCAGACTCATTCTAGACATCCCTCGGCAAGCTCACATTTCCAGCCACCTGAAAGCCCTTCATTGGCTCCCTGTCAACAAGAGAATAACGTTCCGTCTCCTCACCCACGCACACAAAGCACTCTACAACCTAGGACCCGAATGCCTCAACACACGTCTATTCTTCTACACCCCCTCCCGACAACTACGATCGTCCAATCAAGCCCTCGCCGCAATTCCGCGCATCCACAGATCCACCATGGGGGGGAAGATCCTTCTCCTGCGTAGCGGCCAAAACCTGGAACTCTCTCCCCGCCCACCTCCGCCTTACACAGAACCACCTCTCCTTCAGAAAGCAACTAAAAACTTGGATATTCGATAAGTAAAAGCTCCTCCCTTCCTCAAGCGCCTTGAGACCCTCTGTGTGAGTAGTGCGCTATATAAATTTTGAGACTTGAACTTGAACTTGAACTTGAGCATAGGTGTCAATATACAATACTCTGATAATTCACAGTAAGTCCTCCGGAACCCCATAGTTACCAAGCACCCACCATAACCTATCCCTGGGGACTAATCAAAGGTTACTCGAAGGTCAATGAAGGCAACATAAAAAGTGTTGTTCTTAAGAGAAACAAACTAGCAACACAAAGCTTTGGCATTTTATTATGGTGTTTGAATGCTTAGCAAATGTGACGAGATAAGAACAAGATTTATAGGACTGTTTACAGAAATGGAGCGGAGCTCGGAGCAAGTGAAAACAGGACAGATCGTGTGGATTATTTTTCAAAAAAGGAAAAAGTAGTTCCAAAAACAGATGCTAAAATAAAACCAGTGGATTGCTGTAGTAAATGGTTCCATGCTCTTGGGAAGGGCTAAACACAGGAAGAGGCATGACTCATGCATGCCATGGACAAATGGGGAAAAAGAATAAGAGAGTGATGATCGAGCCAGCAAATTGGAAGCCTATGGGTGGCCTAAAGACCACAAAGTATATACAACATGTCTCGAAGAGACAGCGCGAGCGCTGTCTAGCCAAAACCTAAAAGTAGCTTCCATGGTTTTGATGAATTGCTTCCTCCGGCCTGTCAGATGCTATCACCCATAACTGGCAAAAGGAACTCAAAGTTTAAAAAAAAGTGTAACTTCTGTACCCTATTCTTAATCAAGTGTGTTATTGTCTTAGTGTACTTTGGGTCAATTACCATGGTAAGTTTTATAAAAGTCGATCATCTGGTCAAATTGGTCTAAATGAAACAAAAAGAGAGCGCCATTCTGCACCAGAAGCTTAACGTGAAATCTCCAAATCATTTTTTTATTTGTGAATCCTGAAATGTAGAATTTGTTTCTAAGGTGCCCCTACTCGGTCTGCTAGCCCTTTTCTCTTGTATATTTTGAAATTAATACACATTTGGTTCTAAAGATGGGTAATGAGGGTGATAATTAATTTCACCTGCCTATAGTGGCTTCAAGGCATGTGTATTCTATCCAATGCTAAGGGCAGGTGTATTGGTATGTAGTGGTCCATAGTTTGTTGTGTACTCACTTTTGACTCAGTCGACTCTCCTAATTTGCTACAGAAGTCACCAGGATGCTGATTACTTGTTTGAAAACAAAAGATAAGCTGGCCTACTAAAAAATTGGTGCATGTGCCTTCCAGGAGGTTGAATATAATTCCAATAACTTTAAACCATGTAAACCTTTTAGAGTCCTTTAAATAAGGTTTTTTGGGCTCATAAGCTAGTGTACTGGTATCTTATTTTCTGTTACTCCATCAGAAGTTGCCTCTCGTTTTGGATTTATTTTTTTATTTTTTTATTTTATTAAATTCTTATTTGGCAAACAAGTCACAAGCAAAAAGACATTATAACAAAGAATAGCATAACATAGTTTAGAGTGATATCAGGGATGGCATCAATATACTAATTAAGCCAGTATTCTTTAAATGTTGCAGCTTCAGCCTAACAAAAAGACATTTATAAAGAAAAAGAAAAAGAAAAGCAAAAAACAAATAAGTTCATCTCATAACACTTAACGTTTATACAAAATTGGCCCAAATCCTTTCCATTCTATCTACAGATTTTCGGCTCCTGTTCTTAGCAAGAGCCTTTTCCATAGTGTATATTTCATGTAATAACATTAACCACTCAGTCCTATGAGGTGGATTCGGTGAAATCCAGGCTCTAGCTACTACCAGTCTAGCACAGGAAATCGCTATGTCTAACCAACTTAGATTATTTTTGCCCCTCTCATGTATAGAAAGTAAAACCATAGATGAAGTAAGTGGAGAGCTAATCAGTTGTTTTTGATATAGAGTAATTTCTATTTCTCGCCAGAACGGTTTCAGTGCTGGGCAGGAATAGATCATATGAATAAGATCTGCTGCCACCAGATCACATTTAGGGCATTTGGTGCGCTCATGATTTTGTGACCATTTGGCAATTTTCTGGGGAGTATGATAAAGTTGGCTGGCCGTCCTGTATAGTTGAAGCTTTAAACTCGAAGAATGAATAGTTTTATTAAGAATTGTGAAAGCATTTGAGATATTCTGTGGTGTCACATTAATTCCTAATTCAAGCGTCCATTTTTGAGACAGTCGAGGACAATCATCCGAGTTATGCTGAATTAAATGTTTGTATCCTGTGCTAATTAGTGATTTCTCTTTAGTACTATACAAAAATTCCCAAATGTCCGAACTAGTAATTTTCTTCAAATTCATTTTCCGTATAAAGTAGTCCCTTACTTGCAAATATTTAAGTATCATTTCACTTGGTAGCGAATATATTAATTGTAAAGTCGAGAACTGAAGAAAACCCTCAGAGCCATATAAGTCTCCCAATCTCTTAATCCCATAGCTGGCCCACTCTCTCCCGACTTTATCATTAAAAATACCAGGTAACCCTGGGTTGTCCCATAATGGTAAGTCTGAGTGAAAAAAAGAGGTGTCACAAAATTTCATAACTAAATTAAAAATCCCTACCATGTCCCTTGCTGTCTTGAATTTGACTCGTTTGAAAAAATTCGGGTCTTGTATTCTTGTTAAAAATTGAGATGAGTTTATGCCTAACATAAATTGATGAAAAAAAAACCTTTTGTTCTTATTTAATAAGCTCCTAAAGCGTCCTATAAAAGATGCAAAATAATATGACTTGAATTCCGGAAAATCCAATCCTCCCTTCTCTAGGGGTAATTTTAGTATCGCCATAGACCTCCTAGGTTTTTTGTAGCTCCAAATAAAGCTACTGCATATTCCTTCTAACTTCTTAAAAAATATATTATTAACTCGGAGGGGAATAGAACGAAAAAAATATAAAAATTTGGGCAAAATATTCATTTTTATCAGATTAATTCTTCCCAGGATATTCAATGGAATTTTGTGCCATTTTTTAAGCATCGATGTAACCTGTTTAAGTAAGGGTTCATAGTTCAGTTTGATTATTTCATTTATTTTAGAAGATATGGTCACCCCTAAGTAAACAGCCGAATTACATAGCCCAGTGACTGATTGGTTAGTTTGATAGTTCATGATGGTTTGGGTTTTATTAAAGTTTAATTTATAGCCGGAAATGTCTCCAATTTTTTTCGCTTCGTCTGTAATTCCTGATAGAGCATCTATTACATTAGTGGTAAATATAGCTAAATCATCTGCATATGCAGTAATTTTGAGAGTTTTATGTTCATGTTCTACCGGTATTATCTTCTCTTGATTCTGCAGGGCATTTATAAAAGGCTCCATAGAGAGGGCAAACAGCAGGGGTGAAAGTGGACACCCCTGTCGAGTCCCCCTTGATATTGCGAAAGTTGATGAAAGTACCCCCGCATAACTAATTTTAGCGTTAGGATCCCTGTATATGGCCTGTATACCTCTAAGGAAGCGATCTTTGAACCCATACTGCATTAACACTTTCCACAAATAATCCCACCCCACTCGGTTGAGCGCTTTTTCTGCGTCCAGTAAAATCATACCGAGTGGGGTGAGATTGGTTGCCGCTATATCGAATGCCGTAATCGCCATATTAACGTGGGCTGTAGTATCCCTTCCAGCTATGAAACCATGCTGTTGATCATTAACTAACTGCGGCATAAGAGATGCCAGTCGAATTGATATTAGTTTAGAATAGGCCTTAGCATCAGTATTTATTAAAGAAATAGGCCGATATGACCCACATTCCATTGGAGGTTTGTGTTTTTTTAAAAAAAACATAATTTTCGCCGTTTTCCAGGATTCCGGGGCCTTGCCTGATGTGCCTATTGAGTTCACAACTAAGCAGAAAAGAGGAAGTAATTCTTCGGCACAGATTTTATACAATTCAATAGGGATCGTGTCCTCCCCTGCCGCTTTATTAGAATGAAGTGAGAGCACAGCTAAGCGTAATTCTTCTATTGTATAATTCTGTTCCAGGTTATCTAAAATCTCCTGATCTAAAAAGTGTCTTGCGGGGAGATTATCATTTAAGTAAGATTGAATCTGCTCTGAGCTAGCCCTAGTCTCTGGAGTGTATAGTTCTTCATAGTAAGAAACAAATTGCTCCATTATATCTACAGGCTGTGTGTATATAATACCATTGGGGCCTTTTATAGATTTAATTAGTGTTGATGCTCGATCTTCGGCTACCTTGTATGCCAGAAGCTTTCCTATTCGATCCCCAGATTCATATTGTGAAATTTTGTATTTAAGTATCTTGCAACTGTTTTTTTCCCTGAAAGAACTTTTCATGTCTGTGCGTATGTTCATAAGTTTATTTTCCAGAAGTGATATATCTATGCTATTCCTATCCCCATCTCTAAGCCTGTCGGCCAATAGTTTTTCAATATGTAAAATATTATCTGTCATTAACTTTGTTTCTTTTTTCCTTGTTGCATTTTGTTTAAATATATATTGTTGAGCTATTCCTCTAATAAAGGCCTTACAGGCATCCCAAACTGAGAGTATACTAGCAGTATCTTTATTATATGTAATAAACTCCTTTATCTGTTTTTTAAGCAGGGTTACAAAGACCTCATCCGAGAGTAGGTATCTTGGAAAAGTAAAAGAGCGCCCTTCTTTTACGTCTGTGGCTAAATCAAATGTAAATATAATGGGATTATGGTCAGATGAGATTTTTGGCATAACCTTCATATCTCCCCTACTTAATAATTCATCTGAGGCCCAAGCTAAATCAATCCTAGAGCAAAGTTTATGGGGAGATGAATAGTATGTATATCCAGGTATGCCTGGGTATAGGCTACGCCAAATGTCTTTTATATTATGTATTTTTGCTAGTTCCAGTATTGCTGCTCTTGTTTTACGCATACGTAGTCCTACTCCCTTTTTAGTTGTGTCCTGTTGATAGTTCAATACACAGTTAAAATCTCCCATTAAAATAAGCTCTCCTGACCAAGATAATAATTCAATATTCAACCAATCAAATAACCGTGGCTCATCTTTGTTGGGGCCATACACTGAGCAAAAAACATATAAGGTACCCTCCAGTCGTTTTGGATTTCTACTAGGCGAAAGATCTAGAAACAGATTTTTAGGCCAAGACCTGAGGACAGCTCCTTCAAAATTTACCATGCCCCTAAGTTCAAGCTTCATATAAATACATCAATACATAGTTTTAATTAAACTACCCCCTCTTCCACAAGCCCATGGGGGGAGATGGAGGGGGCAGGGGGCAAAGGTCCTTGTTACACTGGGCATATCCTAGCAGACTGAGTTTGGTTGAGGCAATTGTGGCACTATGGAATAAAAAAATGAATCAATTAACGTTGAGGACTAATGGCTCCATGTATCGTTTAGCATTGACTTTGAAAGGTAAGAGACAAAAAAGTGGATATATTTTTCCACTACTTTAGCGAGGGTCTTCGTCTTCAGATTATAGATAACATGAAAAGTACCTTTGTTGGTACTCTATCATTTCAGTGGAACATGGAAAAATAAGAAAATGGTGAAGGTAAGAGTGAATGGTTGATTACATAGAACTCAAGAATTGGTTGGCAATCATAGCAAAACTGAACAAGCATCGGCAATACCAATAGGTGTGGCTTCTTACTAAAATTGCCTCTTCTGTCACTGGTGAGTTTAGGTATTCCATAGGTCATCATAAAAGCATTCTTACTCACTTCTTGCACTTATATATTCATTCATCTACCCATTGATTCATTTTTGCTTTCACTCACCTACTCTTCGCCAATAAAACAGCACAACAATTGTATGCACAATACATTAGAAAAATACAAGTCGAAACCAGCATTTGCAAAGCTGGTAGATTTAGTCTATGCAAATTCTAATGGCTTTGGGATGGGGGCGAAGCTAGCTCGCAACCAAGATGGCTGTTTGAGCCCGGAGCTCCCCCGTCTCGCCAACAATCCTTTAATTATCCTGCGTGTTAACCCCTCTCTGGAGGCTTCAGACTGCAACCTGGTGACTTTGGCCCTATTCCGACCCCGACGAGAGTGAGTTTAACCCCCGCGGTCCCCCTGCTGGTGAACTGCGACCCTTTGGGCTTGAGAGCGGGTCCCACAGGCGCAAGCACCGGACCATCCCGAGGAGGCGGGCCGCGGCTGCTGGATGCCACCGATGGTGACTCGGACGCTCGGGCGACTGAAGAGGCCTGTGCCCTGAGCCTGCTGGAGGTGCTCCTCTCTGCCCTGATCCCGGCAAAGTGACTGCTTCTCCGGCACCTGGACTGCGCGGTGCCGGAGTGTGCTGCAGAGCGCGGTGCTGTGGAGGGCGGCAACAGCGTGCAGAAGTGAAGGCTGGCACGCCCCAGGGGCTGCAAGACCGCACCGGCTGCTGAGATCTGGGCGGCTGCTGGGCCCGGCGACCGCTCCTGCTCCGCGCTTTTGGGCGGGTCTGACGTGGGCTGTGCGGGCAGGCCTGGATACTCTACTCAAGGCCGGGAACGAAACTGTGTAGTGCCGCGAGGATCCTGGTGGCGGCTGTTGTGTCTCCCCTGAAGTGCACCGGGCCTGAGTTCCCCGTGGAGGTTGAGGGGCATTGGAGTCTATTGTGCGAGTGCACGACCCCGGTCCCCGACACACAAAGCTGGGATAGCTGCGCGGGCCGGTCACATCTGGGAGCCCTGCGTGATGTGGAGGGACTGAGACGGTGGCCACACTTGGTCTTAGCTTGGAGCTGGCCCCTGAGAACACGCGAACGGCGCAACGACATGGTAGGGTGCTACCTGCTAAGATTGGAGCCCCTCGGTGTGACTGTATGCCCTCCCCCTGTGCCCCCCCTGCCTGACACTGGGGTCTCAGCGCGCCATCCTTAATGGGCCTGGAGTATTGGGAGGCCCAATAGTGTGATCTTCGTCGCCCTGGTGCTGCCGTTCGGCTCCCTGGGACGGGCGAGAGCCACGAGAGGTCCCGCTTGATTTAGAGTCCAGTGGAGCTGAAGAGGTGGCCAAGCTTTGGGCGAGGGGCGCAGCTGACGGCCCGGGTGTAGCTTGGCTAACTTCAAAACTGCGCAGAATAGAGTGTCAGCGCCGGAAGGCAATCGAACACTGGGCCCAGTGAGAATGAGGCGCACTGGCAGGACTCAGACGAAGCTGCGTCGGGGAAAGACCAGGGTGAGCGCGAACCTACGGAGAACCTCCCCCAACAAGATATCCGCAACCTGCTATTGGCAATGGAAAAGAGCCTCCAGGGGGGAATAGCTTCCTTGGGCACCAAGATGGACGCGCTCACCTACCGCATGGATCGAACGGCGGAGAGGCTCGATAAACACGCAGAGCGTCTGGACATATCTGAGCGTAGGCTCACCGAGGTGGAGGAAGCCCAGACCACCTTGGACTCTGATTGAAAACAACTATCTAGGGTGATGCAGTTGCTCAAGGACAAGACTGAGGATTTGGAGGCCGGCTCCCGGAGATGTAACCTTCGCATTACGGGTCTGCCAGAGACCACGCAGACCGGGAACATGGAAATCTAAATTCAAAATCTCCTAAAGTCCCTCCTGGGTGATTCAGCTTTCTCCGCCATGTTTGCGGTCGAACAAGCTCACCGATCTCTCGGCCCGAGGCCAAAGCCAGGAGCTTCGCCTAGGCCTATCATAGCTAAGCTGCTCAACTACAGGGACCGCGCTGTTGCATTGCAACTTGTAAGGGAGAAACAGCCGCTTCAATACGAGGGCTCCCCCCATTCGCTGTTCCCGGACTTCACTGCAAAGGTTCAGGAGGCTCAGTGTCCGTTCCAACCGATAAAACAACAGGCACGGGAGATGGACGAGGATTACGCAATGTTTTATCCGGCGAAATTAAGAATCAATAGGCAGGCGTGGGTGGGAGTGGGTGGGGTGATTGGGGGGCGTTGTAGTGTTCTATTTCCACAATGCGAAAATGGTTTGTTGCCAATGGACGCTTTTTATGGGTTACCTCACATGACACAGGCACAACAGTGTGGGGATGCGTATGCAGGAGAACATTCTGGAACAGGCACACAGACCACCGTAGACAGAATGGAAACCCCTGGGGACAACTTGGATAATTTGACGCTAATAACCTGGAATGTCCGGGGGCTTAACGACCATAGAAAGGTTTGAAAGGTATTACAATATTTTGCACGGCATGGTGTTGATATCGCATTATTACAGGAGACGCACCTACACCCTGACAGCCACATACTTCGTTATAGGGGCTTGAGACAGAGAGAGAGACAGAGACAGAGACGGACGCTACACAATCACGAGGTGTTGTGGTAAGGGCATGGATATCTGTGTAGTGAACACCTATGGCCCCAATTATGAAAACCCTGACTTTTACATGGACTTGGCGGCAAAGGTCGTGACACACTCAAGAGGGGACGTGCTCTGGGGGGGCGACTTCAACATGACTAGACAACCACAACTGGACAGATCAGATGGCCCCGACCACTGCCCCTCGGCCTCAGCTAGAGCGCTAGAGTCGCAAACGGTTCGGCTAGATATGCGCGACTTATTGAGACACTGGCACCCTACCCAGGATGGATACACACACTATTAGGCCCCATATAATATATACACAAGGATAGACTACTGGCTAGCTATGGCACACCTTACCCGGATGATGCATGCACTATCTTACCACGTACATATTCAGATCACTCCCCTATAGTGTTGACAGTAGTGGCCCCGGCGAAGCGCATCCCGCCATTTGCCTGGCGCTTTCCTCCGTACTCCATGCTGGATGGCTCCTTTAAGGAGGAGCTGGCGGAGGCCATTGAGACATGCTTTGACACTAACGCAGGCTCAGTAGATTAGTTTCAGACTGTATGGGAGACTTTCAAGGTGTATGTCAGAGGGGTCACCATCTCGAAACAATCAGGAGTTCTCAAATCGATTAGGGGCAGGCTTCATACTTTAGAATCCAAACTAGCGGAGCTGGAACGGAAACGATTACACAATAGTAGTGAGGCCCTTACCCATGAGTTAGCCCAAACATTACGTGAATACAATGAGGAGGCTGACTCTGAAGTCAAACATCTAGGTAAATATGCCATTGCCAGATCGTACGGAGAGGGAGATCGCCCTGGTGCGGTGCTTGCGCAACTAGCTAAACGCCGCAGAGATAGGACGTCGACCCGCCCTTAATGAGGTCACCCTGAACGGAGGAGTTGCTCCCTGATGAGCAGGTGGCGGAGCGTTTCCGGGAGTATTACGCGACTCTGTATGCCTCGAGAGGTCCTGTCCCTGAGGAGCGTATCATAGATTATCTTACCCACATAGAGCGTTCCTGGTTGTCCAACACGTATCGAGAGTTCTTGGCACGACCGATAGAGCAGGAAGAAATAGTGTGGGCATTATCGGCGATGAGGGCGGGCGGCGCCCCTGACAGTGAGGGTTTTTCTGCTGCCTTTTACAAGGCTTACTCGGATTTATTGATTCCACATCTACTTTCCCTCTACGAGGATATGGCGGACACGGGCACGTTGCCGCCTACTCTTCGTGAAGCCATATTAGTTGCTATTCTCAAACCTGGGAAAGACCCGGGGGACTGTGCCTCCTACCGCCCTCTGTTGTTGTTGAACGTTGATGCAAAGATATTTGCAAAACTAATCTCCAACCGCCTCGCCCCCATGGGAACTGCGCTGGTGGCCCCGGAACAAGCTGTTTTTTTCCCAACTCAGAACCTTACGTATAATCTTCGGACGGTTTTCGTGGCGTTCCAACATACACGCCCGGAGGTCTCAGCAATAGCGGTCTTTCTCGACATGGAGAAGGCCTTCGACTCCGTTGAGTGGCCTTTTCTAAGACACGTCCTGAGCCGCATGGGGGTGGGTGAGCTTTTTCTACAGCTGCTAGCTACACTGTACACTTCCCCGTCTGCCCGCATATGTATAGGTTCTCTCACCACGGACCCCATACAGATAAGCAGAGGCACGAGGAAGGGGTGTCCCCTCTCCCCTATATTATACGCATTGGTTGCCGAGCCGATCGCCTGCGTCTTGCGCGAATATCACAGCCATAGAGGCATTCGCTTCCGCACCTATAACCTGATCGTGTCCACGTACGCTGACGACACCCTTTTATATATCAGGGACCCGGAGGTGCACCTGACCGCTGTACTCCCCAAGGTGGTCTTGTTTAGTTTGCTGTCAGGGATTCACGTCAACTGGAAGAAGTCCCTTATGTTTCCACTCACGCCAGCCCCGCGGCTCTTTGAGCCAGAATACTCCATTCAATGGACTACGGACGCAGTACGGTACTTGGGGATTCGTCTACACATGGACTCGGAAGTGGTCCTACATGAGAATTATGGGGTGGCTGTCTCGAATCTCGAGGAGGATGTCGAGAGGTGGATAGCTCTTCCACTATCGCTGTTGGGGCGAATCTCATTAATGAAAATGGTTGTCCTCCCGTGTTTTTTATTCTTATTCAGCAACATCCCAATGGCTTTATCGAGTCTCTTCTTCCAGTAACTGCAATCATTAATGGTTCGCCTGAATTGGCCCGGGAAACAGCCCCAAGTTTCCTGGAAAATATTAGTGCGTCCGTATGAGTGGGGAGGGCTGAGAGCCCCAGATTTGGAGCTTTACTATCACAGAGCGCAGTGTGCACACGCTTACCACTGGATTCATGGACCAGAGAACATTCCAAATATCCATATCGAGTCAATAGTGGCAGACCCCACGCTCTTGCCGGCGCTGATGTCCAACCCGCGGGATCGCAGAACAGGTCTCCTCGATTCTCTGAACGTTGTCACACATGCCTGGCACCACATGATGGATATTCAGGCGTGCAGTCTACTATACGCCCCTAATGCTTTTGTGGCTTGGTGCACATGGATGCCGCCATGTAGAGATAAAGGGGTTGTAGAGGCTTTGAAGGGGCTACAGATACATACTATGGGAGATCTGTTCTCTGGGGGGCGTGCTCGGAGCTGGAGTGAGATTGAGACCGATGACAACCCGCATTCTCTGCTATCACGCGTCCAGTTCCACAGAGCGAGGCTCGCTCTTAAAGACTTGCTAGGGGACGATATGGAGGAACCTGCGATAGTGACAGCCTTTGACTACATCGTCAATGCTAAGGCCCCTACTAAACTAATCACCAACCTATACCGCATTGCTCTCCCTGAAAGGTCGGCGGATTATGCCATACCAAGGCTGGCATGGCAGGTTGACTTGCGAATAGAACTAGGGGAGGAGATGTGGCAATACTGCTGCACGAGTACGAGAAGGATATCTCTGATTGGTCGTCATAGGCTGCAGCACTTTAAATATCTCAACAGGGTATACTACACCCCTGAAAGATTACATAGATATGGCTTACGGGACAGCCCTAAATGTGAGAGATGTGGGGATCTACTTGCTGATTTTTTACACGTCGCCTGGTCTTGCCTGGATGTCCTAACCTTTTGGCACGCAGTGTACAAAGAAGTTAACGAGATCGCGCACCTGGAATTGACTCCTGACCCACTGTTTGCCATACTGGGATATTCCAAGCCCCCTTCGCCCGACGCATAGGAGACTGGTAGATATGGCCTTCCTTGTTGCTAAACGGTGTATTGCACGTAACTGGGTGTGAGGCCTGGTCCCCACATTAGCACAGTGGACCAGGGAAATGACATTTTGCTGCAGGTAGACAGAGCTGTACAGCGATCTACTTCCTCCACGCAATAGACCCAAAAACTATTGGTCCCTGTTCACTGACAGACGCCGCACACGTGACGCTGAAATGGATGAGGACGTTTCTTGCCCGGCGCATGGAGCTACCCTGACTGGAACAGTAGGGCCCACCACATAAACTGACTGGTACTGACTAGCTACGGGAGGGGTGATGGCCTTTTGACGGTGTGACATGCGGGCGTCCTCCATGCACACCGGGGAGAGTGGGGACTCATCCGAAACTTCTGGATCTCCTGATACTTGGTGTCAAAATTTGTAACATGTTGTACTATATATGTGATGCTCTATTGCCTGTGTACTTCTGATATTGTTTATTTTACAAACATGTCCTGCTTCTTTGCTACTTATGCTTATCGCCAAGGATTGTGGTGGTTGCCCATGTTTTTCCCTCCGTGTTTTTCCTTTTAAAACGTCAATTAAAAAAAAAAATTCTAATGGCTTTGTCAATAATTTTTTTACATGTTGCGCAGCAATGTGAGCTGCTGTGCAACATAGCTTAAAGTAAAAAAAAAAGCACCATGACAAGGCCAGCATTGACCACATAATGGTTCTCCCCTCCCTTTAATTCATGTTGACACAGCAGCCCAAGCTGCTGTGCAATGTCTTCAAAAAAAGTGTGGGGTTGGGAAAACAAGTAACATGAGTCCAGAAAGTGGGGTCAAAGAATGGCCAGCAGGAGGAGGGTGGGGGGTATTGGTGAGAAAAGCACAGCGGGAGGAAGGACGGTGGTGCAACACAAAAGACAGTAAGAAGATAAAGCAACAGATATGGGAGGGGAATGGGGAATCAACAGACACCGGAGGAGGGTAGGGCTGGGAAACAAAGGACACCGGGAGGAGGGGGGTGGAGAAACAGAATGAGGGTGGGGGAAAGCAACATGTGGGAGCAGTAACAGCGGAAGGAAGGCAGGGGTGAGTGAGAGGGACTGCAGACACAAACACTGTAAGAGTGTATGTGCAAAAGTAAAAAATAAAAAAAATGTTTAAAAGTACCTGCAGGACACTGACCGCAGACAGGAAGCTGTACTTGGTCCAAGCTCCACAACAGAGACATACACGAAGAGGTAGGAGAAAGTGGGAGGCGCTGACGAATAAGAAGCAATGAATAAGAGTGACAGGGAAGTCAACCAATACTAAGTAACTTTTTTTTGTTTGCAAGATTTTGTAGATGAAACTGGAGCTTTTCAACATCGTGAAGTCTCAAACCCTGGCTTCTGCACCAACGACATCCCGCCATCTCAAGCCCTCTGCGACGCCCTCGCTGCCTTCTTCCATCTCAAGATCACTGACATCCACGACAGCCTCAATCCCCGGACGCGCCCCACCAACCCCACCGCACCATTACCACCGGCCCCCACCGACCACCTCACCGCATGGACCAGCGTGACCACCAAAGACACCATGAGCACCATCCACTCCGGCGCCCCATCCAACCCTCTTCCCCACCACATCAACAAGGCCGACAGCTCCATCGCAACCCACCTGCGTAACATCATCAACCTCTGATTCAAGACCGGTGGAAGCACGCCAAAATTAAAGCCCTGCTGAAGAAACCCAAGGCAGACCCGAGCGACCTCAAGAACTTGCTCCCGTTCCCGGCAAAGGTCGTCGAAAAAATCGTCAACACCCAGCTCACCTGCTACTTGGAAGATAACAACATCCTCAATTCCTCCCAGTCAGGTTTCCGCAAGAACCACAGCACCAAGACCACCCTCGTCGCCGCCACAGACGACATCAGGATCCTACTCGACAACGGCGAGACAACAGCCCTCATCCTCCTGGACCTCTATGCCGCCTTTGACACTGTCTGTCATCACACACTACGCACATGCCTCTACAGCGCAGGGATCCGCGACAAGGCCTTGGAATGGATCACTTCCTTCCTCTCCGACAGAACCCAAAGAGTCCGCCTTCCCCCGTTCCACTCAGTCACCAAGACCATCTGCGGCGTCCCGCAAGGATCATCCTTCAGCCCGACGCTCTTCAACATCTACATGGCTCCACTCGCATGCATCACCAGACTCCACGACCTCAACATAATCTCGTATGCTGACGACACACAGCTGATCGTCTCCCTCACCAAGGACCCCCTCACCACCAAAGCCAACCTGCACTGTGGAATGAAGGCTGTCGCCAACTGGATGGAAGACAGTCGGCTCAAACTAAACACGGACAAGACAGAGATCCTCCTCCTCGGACCCAACCCCTCCGCCTGGGACGACTTTTGGTGGCCCACCTCCCTGGGCACCGCCCAACTCCTACCAACCACGCACGCAACCTGGGAGTCATCCTCGACTCTAAACTCACCATGGTCAACCAAATCAAAGCAGTCTCTTCAACCTGCTTCTACACCCTCCGCATGCTCTGCAAGATCCACAGATTAATCCCTACAGACACATGGAAAACTGTCACCCACGCCCTCATCAGCAGCAGACTCGACTACGGCAACGCCCTCTATGCCAGAGCCCCGTCCAAGCTCATCAGCAGACTGCAAAGAATCCAGAATGACTCGACATGCCTGTTCCTTGATGTCCCCCGCCGAGACCACATCACTCCCCACCTGAGAGACCTGCACAGGCTCCCTGTCGACAGAAGAATCACCTTCAAACTCCTGACCTACGCACACAAAGCACTCCACAACACCGGCCCAGAATACCTCAACAGCCAACTGTCATTCTACGTACCCAACAGAGAACTCCGCTCCGCCGACCTCTCACTGGCCACCGTCCCACGCATCCACAGAAACACCGCCGGCGCAGGTCCTTCTCACACCAAGCCGCCAAGACATGGAGCGCCCTCCCTCTACCCCTAAGCCAGACAGAAGACCCACAGACCTTCAGGAGACTACTCAAGACCTGGCTCTTTGACCATTAGCTGCAGCCACCCCCCCCGCGCGCCTTGAGACCCTCGCGAGTGTGTAGTGCGTTTTATAAATTTTCTTTATTGATTGATTGATTGATTGAGAGGCTGAGTTCATACCTTCACCAGAACTGGCAAGCAGAATTGAAAATACCCAGGAAGACTATAAAACCCTAGCCCAGCAAGAAGCAAGGACAAAGTTTAGGGTGAATGAAGGGCGAGTATAAGAATTCAGAGATATGGCAGGGAACCCAAATTCCCATATGTTTTACAGAACACTCGCTACGTTGTGCCAAATGGTTTTTCCATCAAAAGGACAAAATCACTAAGTTGTTTATTTGGAATGATGGGGCCCCCTGGATCGTCCTGGTAACACGGACTAGAAGCCTTGGGATGGGAGCATTGCCATATCCAACCTGAAGCTGCACTACTGGGTGGCCCAGTTGGTGGTCTTGAATGATTGGGTCTTCTAGGACCAGTGGGAGTCCTCCATACTGGAGTCCTTCCTTTGGCCCTAGACCGAAGGGATACCTATGCCGCATAAACAGCGAAGGACGACATATGGACTCCCGACAACCAAGGTGGTAGACATTTGGCACAGGGCAGCACGGGCTGTAGGCTGGCGGTGAAAGATCACTATGGCAACCCCCTTATTTGGAGACAGCTGCAATAAAAGAGCTCCAGGCAATTGAGGGGCACAAAAGGTGGGTGACTGTAGGAATTACTACTGTAGGGTATGTCTGTAGAGGGAGGGATGGTACCCTTCTCAGAACTGCAGGCCAAATGCGAATTGACAGGTAGCCTCTGATACCTGCAGCTGCAGTACATTCTTTGCAAACACAAGGATCTATTGTGGATCTGACAGAAGATCCTCCACCTAGAAGTTAGGGTGCTCCTCTCCCCCTTACACACATATACTGTCTCTGGTGTACGCGGCATAACTCACCCATTGTCTTCCCCAATTCCCCATATTGCACCTTTCCTCTACTACAAATGTTCTTTGCAGTACCAGAATTCTGGCAGGTTGAATTGCCGAAGGAACAAAGGAACTTGGACCTGATCTAATTGACAGACTGGTGTCATAAATTCATTTTCTTGAAAGAAGAACACAAAAGATTCATTGGCAATTTAATTGAGCTAGCCCTGATTTAAACCTTAATTGCATACATGTTTTTAAGAAGATAATTGAACAGTTCTAACTTTGGTCAAATATCCCAGCCCTGTTCTAAGGACACAACAACCAAATAAGATTTGTAGTAGCAGAAAGGTGCAACACTATTGAAATTCAGCTGCACAAGTAACATCCTTCTGCGAAGGTTAAATTGGATGTATGGTCTGTTTTTATGGAAATTAGGAGAAAGTCAAGAATGTTATGAGTCCTGAAGAAGGTGTTACAAATATAAGATACACCGAAACGTGTCAACATACTAATGTATTGATATATGGTTTTATTGTTTTATTTTATGTATATGTGGCTATCACGCTCTAGGAAATGAGCCTTTGATAAATCTACATAACTGATCTACTGTCTTTAAGATAATATCTGTGGAGGATACCTATTGACATAAGGTTGCAATTCATTAGGTTCATATCTGATGTAATTTGAATGTGAATATTGCATATTTGTAAGGGTTTATGAAAAACTGATTATTGATCTTGATAATTAGCGATATCATTATGATCATGTTTTTATGTGTTTTAATATTATTGTAATCAAAAGCAAGCTTTTTTTATGGTGTGTATAATAAAATATATGGATTCAAATAGACTTGTGAAGACGCCTAATGGTTGAGTGCATTTTCTGGTTAAGTGTAAACTATTTACAGCTATTGATTTGACACAGAAGGGAAATTTGTATTTGTTAAATGTTAACTACCTGGTCCCTTTTGGTCCAACTGAGGTAAACTCTTATTTGTTTGGCAAGACATGACAGAGCCAAAACAATGGGTAAGCCCGTCTGTGCCCACATTGCAGGAATGGAAATCCATTATGGACTGGTGTATGAGGGCAGAGGAGCAGGTCTACAAGGTTAAGGGCTGTCCTCATACATTTGACAAAATATGGAGTCCATGGAAGGGAGGGGACTCTGGCCACTAGCAGCTACCACATTGAGGGGGACTGGGTGGGAGAGGCAGGGTGAGGGGGGGGGGTGTGTATGTGATCCTGTGGAACCTAATCCCTCAAAGTTGAGGGCCGGACAGCAGGAGCTGACTGTGCCACGGACCACATGCGGTGGTCCAGTCCTGATGCCTGTGAACATACGAGATGCCCGGCATATTGCATGCCACTGTTTGTTTCAATCATCTGCCAGAGATTGTGGTACTAGGGTAGCCACCCTGGCCCCATAAAGCCACATACTGCAACACACACTGACTGTCTGGGAGACGTTTGAGGTGGGGGTTGTTTTCACTGTTTGGGTTGGAGACTCCAGGATAGCTAGATCACTGCCCCTGGTGACTAAGAGAAGAGGGGGTAAGATTAGAATTTGGGAGAGGTGCCAAGAGGGAGAACCTACTGGTGTGCATGGTAAGCAATGTATTTTGTAAAGTTGGAAAAAAAGATAACGTTTCTAAAAAGAAAAACTAAATTGTGCAACCTCTCTCAAAAGGGTTATCCCATAGAAAGTCTTCAGCCAGAAGAGTTTGTCAGAAAGGGTGGCAAACACCAAAACCTTTACCAAAATATGGTTCTCTGTGAGATTCTATGTAACAAAAATGCCTGTTTAATGCCTTTAACAGTGTATGATAACAATCCATCCTTAACCCCTTCGCCGCGTGGCAAATTCTGCCATGGTGAGTGGGAAAGCGGGGCTGGGCGCGGCGCTTGGCTACCCAGGACGGCTCCCGGCCGTCATAAATCACGGTGGATGTGAGCTCATGACGGCCGGGAGCCATCCGAACTCCGCCCACTGATTTTTTCCTAAATGTAAATTGATACTTGTATGGCGCACTACTCACCCGCAAGGGTCTCAAGGCGCTTGTACGAATACCGCTGTGGAACCCATCCTGGCTTTCCCTTTGAGGCGTTCACTCCTGGGCACCCCCAAGGGGGAGGCCAGGCATCCATAGCCTTGTGGGGGCCGTTGTGGAGATTAAGCAAGCTATTGCTCAAAATATCTCTTTACAGGCTTTAACACAGTGTAATAACAATCAACCCTAAAGAACAAGTTACTTACCTTCGGTAACATCTTATCTCGTAGAGACGTTATCTAGTTGCG
The DNA here is from genome assembly GCF_964263255.1 of Lissotriton vulgaris. NCBI lineage: Eukaryota > Metazoa > Chordata > Amphibia > Caudata > Salamandridae > Lissotriton > Lissotriton vulgaris. The sequence goes on along the minus strand of NC_141698.1, from coordinate 723,940,815 downwards.
GATTCCTCACAATGTGAATTTCACCAGCATTAGACTGGATCCAGAAGATTTTCTTGTGAGCAGTACCCCTGCCTGCGGGTAGGTGGCATCGATTGGAACTGCATCCTTGGTACGCACCTTAAGTGATGTTGCAGTACCTATATAGGTGCCACCCATGGATGCTGATGTAAATTTCTTTTTACGACTTTCCATGCCAGAAGTGCAGAGCCATGAAGAACCACTGCTGTCAAAACTAGGGCTCTGAAAGGTGCCATCCCTCTTTCTAGAAATCGGTTGGCAGAGAAGGGAGGATGGGTGGCTCAGTAAGGAATCTTCGGCTACATATAATTCTATACCTGATAAAGCATTACCGAAAGTAAGTCACGTGTTCATTTGATAGACTTCTAGCTGCAGATTCCTTACCTTGTGAAGAGATTCTCAAGCAATACTATCCCCAGAGGAGGGTGTGTGAACCAATTTTAAATGATAAAGTCGTGCAGGAACAGCAGCAAAGTGCCCATCTCTTCGGATCTGACCAGGCAGTAGCGTTTGGCAAACGTGCAAGGAAGCCCACGTTGCTGACTGACAGATATCCAGACAAAACAGGTGATGGACCGAATGTGGATCAATGTCACACATTCACCCCAGTCCAAAGATCTGGGCCCAAATCCATCGTTTTTTTGCACTCCACACCACCCTGGGTTAGACAATGGCGATATGCAAATCAGCTCTGACCCTGTGCCCCATGGGAACAGTCCAGTCCGAACCACAAAAGCCATGTCCTTCCCAGAACGGAATCAAGCATCTGAGGACCGGACCGGTTTCGAGGTAACACCTCTCATCAGCCCGGCTAGCTTGACTCCAGTGGTGTGGAGTGCCTGGGACCCACGTCTGAGCATCCCCAGCGCACTTATGGCGGAATTTGCAAACAAAACAGGTGATGGACCGAATGTGGATCAATGTCACACATTCACCCCAGTCCAAAGATCTGGGCCCAAATCCATCGTTTTTTTGCACTCCACACCACCCTGGGTTAGACAATGGCGATATGCAAATCAGCTCTGACCCCGTGCCCCATGGGAACAGTCCAGTCCGAACTACAAAAGCCATGTCCTTCCCAGAACAGAATCAAGCATCCGAGGACCGGACCGGTTTCGAGGTAACACCTCTCATCAGCCCGGCTAGCTTGACTCCAGTGGTGTGGAGTGCCTGGGACCCACGTCTGAGCATCCCCAGCGCACTTATGGCAGAATTTGCAAACAAAACAGGTGATGGACCGAATGTGGATCAATGTCACACATTCACCCCAGTCCAAAGATCTGGGCCCAAATCCATCGTTTTTCTGCACTCCACACCACCCTGGGTTAGACAATGGCGATATGCAAATCAGCTCTGACCCTGTGCCCCCTGGGAACAGTCCAGTCCGAACTACAAAAGCCATGTCCTTCCCAGAACGGAATCAAGCATCCGAGGACCGGACCGGTTTCGAGGTAACACCTCTCATCAGCCCGGCTAGCTTGACTCCAGTGGTGTGGAGTGCCTGGGACCCACGTCTGAGCATCCCCAGCGCACTTATGGCGGAATTTGCAAACAAAACAGGTGATGGACCGAATGTGGATCAATGTCACACATTAACCCCAGTCCAAAGATCTGGGCCCAAATCCATCGTTTTTTTGCACTCCACACCACCCTGGGTTAGACAATGGCGATATGCAAATCAGCTCTGACCCTGTGCCCCATGGGAACAGTCCAGTCCGAACTACAAAAGCCATGTCCTTCCCAGAACGGAATCAAGCATCCGAGGACCGGACCGGTTTCGAGGTAACACCTCTCATCAGCCCGGCTAGCTTGACTCCAGTGGAGTGCCTGGGACCCACGTCTGAGCATCCCCAGCGCACTTATGGCGGAATTTGCAAACAAAACAGGTGATGGACCGAATGTGGATCAATGTCACACATTCACCCCAGTCCAAAGATCTGGGCCCAAATCCATCGTTTTTTTGCACTCCACACCACCCTGGGTTAGACAATGGCGATATGCAAATCAGCTCTGACCCTGTGCCCCATGGGAACAGTCCAGTCCAAACTACAAAAGCCATGTCCTTCCCAGAATGGAATCAAGCATCCGAGGACCGGACCGGTTTCGAGGTAACACCTCTCATCAGCCCGGCTAGCTTGACTCCAGTGGTGTGGAGTGCCTGGGACCCACGTCTGAGCATCCCCAGCGCACTTATGGCGGAATTTGCAAACAAAACAGGTGATGGACCGAATGTTGGTCAATGTCACACATTCACCCCAGTCCAAAGATCTGGGCCCAAATCCATCGTTTTTTTGCACTCCACACCACCCTGGGTTAGACAATGGCGATATGCAAATCAGCTCTGACCCTGTGCCCCATGGGAACAGTCCAGTCCGAACTACAAAAGCCATGTTCTTCCCAGAACGGAATCAAGCATCCGAGGACCGGACCGGTTTCGAGGTAACACCTCTCATCAGCCCGGCTAGCTTGACTCCAGTGGTGTGGAGTGCCTGGGACCCACGTCTGAGCATCCCCAGCGCACTTATGGCGGAATTTGCAAACAAAACAGGTGATGGACCGAATGTGGATCAATGTCACACATTCACCCCAGTCCAAAGATCTGGGCCCAAATCCATCGTTTTTTTGCACTCCACACCACCCTGGGTTAGACAATGGCGATATGCAAATCAGCTCTGACCCTGTGCCCCATGGGAACAGTCCAGTCCGAACTACAAAAGCCATGTCCTTCCCAGAACGGAATCAAGCATCCGAGGAGTGCAAAAAAACCATGGATTTGGGCCCAGATCTTTGGACTGGGGTGAATGTGTGACATTGATCCACATTCGGTCCATCACCTGTTTTGGTGACAGATATCCAGGACCAGAACTCTGCGAGCTAATCCAGTGGTCACAGCTTTAGCTCCGGTGGAAAGAGACTTTGAAGCCTTCAGGCGCTTTCTTGTTCACCAGTGCATAGCAGATGTTGATGCAGAGCATGACCCATCTGGAGATTGTCCATTTCTGCACCACCCAACCATTCATTACACCACATACCCCACAAAGAGTTGCTCATCTACCCGGGGCTCTTGTGTGTGATAAAGGTAGAACTATAGTACTCTTTTTGGGTCCATATGGTGGAGGAGTTCCTCTTTTTTAGAGGGATGTGAGGAGCATAAAAGTCACCACTTTTGGTAGAAAGGAGGCCCTTGTGCGGAACACCACTTATCCAGGGTAGACTAAGAGGTAAGGCGGCTTAGATAAGGCCTTTAGCTTACTCACTCTGTAGGTAGATTTAATTGCCACAGGAAAGGCTGTTTTCAGTGTGAGACGCCTGAGGGGACAATTGTCACATTTGTGTAGAGGCTCAAAGGGAGCACACATCAAAACAGTCAAAGCCAAATTAAAGGCCCACTGAGGAATAATGAATGGGGAAGGAGGATACAGAGGAGTGGGACCTTTGAGAACCTATAAATGCCAGTAGCACGGAGCTCCAGCAGGTTGATGGACAGTCTGAATTTGGCCAGAGACCAGAGTCCTCTGATCACCACCTCTTCCAGAGGGCCACCTCATCCCAGGAGTGGCATATCTGTCACTACTGGGAGATCTGGTTGGGGAAGGGAGAGGGGTCTGCCTCTGACCCGATTGCGGTTCTTCGGTCACCACTGCAGATCATTCTCAGTTCCCTCCAAGATGTGGACCAGGTTGGAGAGATTCCGTTTATTGCCGCACTCACTGGAACTTCAGGTCCCACCTCAGAGCCTGCATATGCCATCTGTCACCAGCAAGATGCAGGGGGCAATGAGGCTCAGCAGCCTAAGTCAGTCTCACTGAAACCCAGGATAGAGGCTGAAATATCTGTATTATAGTCTGAATATCCTGGACTCACTGTTCGGGAGGATAAGCCCAGAGCTACGCTGTGTCCAGAACAGCTCTGATGAAAGGGAGCTTGTGAGTGGGAGTCAGGTGTGACTTCGGCATGTTGATAGTGAACCCTAGCGAGCGCAGAAGGTTCTGGAGGTGAGATAGCCAGGGCTGAGCCAACCTTCAGCAGCCAATTGTCGAGTCAGGAAAAGACTGGCACCTCTGACCTCCCCAGATGAGCTTCAGACACCGCCATCACCTTGGTGAAACCCGAGGGAAGCTGGTAATGCCAAAGGAAAGCTCAGTGAATTGAAAGTGCTTGTGGCCTATCCTAAACTGTAGATAGTGCCGGTGGATAGGCAGGATGGGAATATGAAAATAAGAGTCCTGAAAGTCAAACTTTATCATCCAGCTTCCTGGGTCCAGGGCAGACCAGACCTGAGCCAACTTGGGCATTTTGAAATTCTCCTTTTTGAGGAAGAGATTGAGGATTCGGTGATGGAGGTTAAGATACAGGCCCTTGACCTTTCTGGAAACCAGAAAGTAGCGGGAATAACAACCACAACCACAACCTACTTATGGTACCGTAAACCTGTCTATGGCTACCTTGCCAAGAGAGCTGTAACCTCTTTGCAGAGAACAGACAGATGATACTCCATCAGCCAATCGTGAGATGGTGGCATGGAGCGAGGGCTAGTCTCGAAGGGGAAGCAGTAGCCCCTTCGGACAATCTGCAAATCCCAAATGTCTGATGTTATAGACTGCCAATGTGGCAGGTGATGGCGAATCCTGCTGCCAACTTGGTGTTCATTGTGGTAAAGGTACAGCAAACAAATGATGAAAGGCATGCTGAACAAATCAAACATTCACCCCCAGTCACAGACTGATTTTCATATGCCTAAGGCCAAACTGGAAAGGCGTGGTGAGCAAAAAAACTATTGGTTTAAACCAGATCTTTGACTAGGGGTGAATGTTCAATTTGTTCAGCGTTCTGTCAATCATCTGTTCTTTTTGCATTTGTCACCTCAAATGGGAAGGGTATGCCCAGACGTGGGTCCCATGCTCGCTTTGCTACTGGATCAAAGCTAGTTTGGCTGATATGGGGTGATACCCTGAAACTGTCCCCAGGATGCTTAATTCCGGTCTATGGAGGTTCTGGTTTGGCATTTCGTGCAGGACTTTTTACATGGGGAGCAGGGTCAAGATTGATTTGCATATAGCTGGGTCCACACTGGAATGGCATGGCGAGCAAAACAAACAATGGATTTAACCAAGATCTATGACTGGGGGTGAATGTTTGATTTGTTCAACATTCCCTCCATCATCTGTTCTTTTTTTCCATGGTGGTAAAGGGGCATACTAGGAGGGTTTGGAGATGGTTACAGTGGGCTGGCCACCTGCCCAACAAGGTCTATGGGTATTGCTCTATCAGCCACAAAGAGGCAGAGAAGCGTGCTCAGCATGGTGGCTGGGCAAGAAATTGGTGTTGCTGGAAGCCCCTTACATAGTCACTTAAGGACTGAAAGGCAGATTGAGGTGGATGTGGGGTAACAGAGAGGCCTAAGGAACTGACTGCAGCAGAAGATCCTTAACCCCTTGGCTGCTGGGGTAATTTTCCTGCTGTGCTGGGGGGGAGGGAGGGCGCGCACAGCGCCCCGGTGCTCATGATGAGCTCAGCTGGTCATGAGCTACAGTGCTCCTGTGCTCATGAGCTCGGCACGGCCACACCCATTTCTTTAGAACGTTCGCACAGCAGGGGAACTATCCCAGCATGCGAGCGTTCTAATAGCCACGACGAGCTCAGCTCGTCATCAGCACACGAGCACCGTGGCTGATGACGAGCAGAGGCTCCTTCGTCGGATGAGAAGTCAAAGAGCACTTCGACTTCTTGCTCTTCTTTTTGCGCCTCCTACCTGAGTGCCACAAGGACTTCGAGTGGTACAAGGAGGTCTTCGGGCTCTGCAAACTATGCCAGGGCCTTCCCCTCGACTGGGACCTCGACTTGCGCAGAGTCGCATGCCGAGCCTCTAGTAGGTTCAGGGACTAATCTCTCACGCCTCCGGGGCCATGGTCCGGCAATCGGAGCACAACTTTGTGTCATGGTCACGCTCCAGACACCATAGACCCATGACATGCAGGTCCGTCACAGACATCGGTTGGTGACAGGCACTGCAGGGCTTAAAACCGGACTTGCGCGAAGACATCCTCAACACACCAGGATGTAAACCTCAAAAATGTTCAACAAAATGTTGTTAAAAGCCAGTCAAAAAATGACAGGGGTAGCTCTTCTCCGAGTGAGCGCTGCCAGACGCGGACAGAAAATAACTGATATCAGCACGCCTGGGTGGCGCCCATATAGGTACCGCGATTTCCTTTACTACACCAATGACTGGCATGGAGCTGATCGGTGCCACCTACCACAGTGGTATTGCTCACGAAAAATCTTCCGGATCAAGACTGACACCTGGGGAAATTCACAAGGTAACAACGTTTTATATAGCGCCAACAAGATCCTGAAGGATATTAGAGCGCTTTACAATAAGTTGAAAGAGGGGAACAAAGTGAAATACAATGTTTCTGAATTGTTACAGTGCCATAAGCATGTCGCGGCCAGAGAAGACGAACTTGTGCTGAAATTGAAACTAGGGGACTCTAACAAGCACATGCAGTGGTTATTTTGTGAACAAAAAACATAAGTGTCAGGGCCCTTGTAAGGACACCAATTCTACTGCCTCTGTCATACCTTTAAATAATAATCGGATCTGGCCTCTAACCGTGATCAGTACATTGGCCCCTTAAACAGCTACTTCCTGCTTTAGCTTTCCCTCAAGACATAAAGTGCAATTCAAGACCACTTTTTCTTTCCAACGAAAACATACATTTCAACCCAATCAAATGTTGTATTTAAGGAAATCAATGTGTGAGTGCAGCCAAAGTCCTCTCAGGGGGGCTTTCGAATGTTATATGTAACATGCTTGGAAATAAAACCTCATTGAAGGAATTGAATTAAAACTAGTCTCTCACCTTAACACAGTGTATTGACGTTATAAAATGTACCTACAGACATTTACCTTCCACTGAGGAATGTCCGATATAATTGGCACATCATGAAATGGATGTATTTTTCGTGTATCTCTGCAGAACCGATTGTTAAACAAACCGCTTTTAGTCGATTTGTTTACAAGGTGTGCCCCAAAATGGACCGTTTGGTCCTATTGTTTGTTGGAGGAAGAAAAAATAAAAAAATCCACACTCCTCTGCAAAGTAGCATTCTCACTTACTTGATGCATTCCACTTTTGGGACAGAAATGTACCCTACACCATTTTGAAAGATCACTAACCTCAACAGTCAGATTTTCTGTAGTTGTAAACCTTGTAGGAAATTTTTAGAGGGTGCGGATTCATTTTTGTGGGTATTTGGGAGTATTTTGCAGGGCCGTTTGCGCCCTGGTAGTACATAAAGTTACTCGCACAAAAGGCATGATGTGTGAGTTGCTTGGCTGGTGTCAGAGGGTAGGCAATATTTCACTTGAGCGAGGACCTCTTATTATTCAGAAACATTATGCTGTTTCTACCCTCACCCCCTGAAAAATGGTTCAGTATGCCTTCAGCTTGCGTTTACAGGGAATGTGCTATGTTTCATTTCATTCAGGAGGTTGCTTTGGTGTACTATTTTTTTCCCAGATCACCTCCAGGCAAATTGTTATTGCACAACATGGATGTGCTGTGCTTGCAGATTTCTATGGGTTGCTTGGCTGCTGTTAGAATCTGCTGTTCTGTTTTTGTTCTATTTGGAACTGTTAGTTAAGTTTGGAAGCCTTCACTGATGCTGGCCTACTTCATTGACTGAAAACTAACCAGGAAGGCTTCAACGAAGGGAGAAGTTAGACTCTTCAGCAAGACTGCAGGTGCACATTGGCCCATTTACAGTATTATTACCTGAGCAGCTTTCCATATGCTGATTTAAAAATATAAGCTTGTGGTTTGTCGCTTGCCCTCTTCAGAACCATTTTGGGATGGCTCGTGCATCTTGGAGTTGAGTGCTTGTATGATTTTACAATACAAATACTGTATGTTTCCTGGGTGACTCCGCGATAATATTGTGAACTACTTTGAGCATGACTGTGACATCACAACCAGCATGGCTCATGAGAGGGAAGCCTTTAAAGTAAGTTAGTACATTTTTTATTGTTTGTAGTTAATTAAAACCTTTACAATTTTGTTGCATAAAAACACATGGTTTAAAGATAAAATGTACAAACTGACGGGTGGTTAAAAAGAGAGGTTTCTATAATGTCTGTGTGAGTAACATTATTATAAATGAGATTACAATGTCTCTGTTCGTTGCACTTCATACTTCGGTTTTGTGCCTTTATCGCTCCTTTTTCTCAGTGTTCAGGATTAACTGCGATGCCTTTTGACAAAATCTGGCGGCCCTGCAAGCTGTCTGCAGTTGGTAGCTATTCATTGCTAAAACAATAGAGGAGTATCCCCTCAACAAAAGAGAAAGAAATTCTCTATATATGGGCTTAAGTACTCAATTCAGCACAGTGTGTCCCAACCTGTTGGATAATGCATATCCTTATAGAAGACCCCTCACTCACCAACCTAGTTGGTGACATGCTTCATCATCGGGGTCCCACCCCATAGGCCGAGTGCCTATAGGGTGTGCTACGACACCTGACTACAGTGGAGCTGGTTAGTATTTTCTTTTATGTGTACAGGACGATCAAAATGTGAGTTTAAAAAGGGCCAAAACTACTCACTGCAAGTATTTAATCTTGAGCGCTTGAACCCTCATTAAAATGGTGTGACACCTGTGCCTAATTAGGTAGACTTTGGTGTCAAAAGTAGTGTTGATAATTAAAAATAGCTAAGTGTGCTATGTGAAGTGTGATAAATGCTATTAATTAAAAAGGTCTACATGTTTCAACCATTGTATGTATTCATTGGTTTTCGTCAGGACGTGTTATTGAACTGGGTGGTCCACACACGCTAAGGTGCGTCCTGCCCTAGTCCAAGTTGGAGTGCACAAATTGTGAACTCGTGTAAAAATAGTGCGTTTTCTTTATTAAAAGAAAAATGCTTCTTTGCGGCACTACCGCTTCATGGGCACCAGCGCTTCCAAGACGACAAGAGTCCGTCTCTTGCAGCTTCTGCTCGTCAGGCGGAAAACCTATTTGGTTCCGGCTGGAGGTGCCCCTCGGGGCCGGAACCAAGTAGGTTTTCCGCCTGACGAGCAGAAGCTGCAAGAGACGGACTCTTGTTGTCTTGGAAGCGCTGGTGCCCATGAAGCGTTTTTCTTTTAATAAAGAAAACGCACTATTTTTACACGAGTTCACAATTTGTGCACTCCAACTTGGACTAGGGCAGGACGCACCTTAGCGTGTGTGGACCACCCAGTTCAATAACACGGTCCTGACGAAAACCAATGAATACATACAATGGTTGAAACATGTAGACCTTTTTAATTAATAGCATTTATCACACTTCACATAGCACACTTAGCTATTTTTAATTATCAACACTACTTTTGACACCAAAGTCTACCTAATTAGGCACAGGTGTCACACCATTTTAATGAGGGTTCAAGCACTAAAGATTAAATACTTGCAGTGAGTAGTTTTGGCCCTTTTTAAACTCACATTTTGATCGTCCTGTACACATAAAAGAAAATACTAACCAGCTCCACTGTAGTCAGGTGTCGTAGCACACCCTATAGGCACTCGGCCTATGGGGTGGGACCCGGATGATGAAGCATGTCACCAACTAGGTTGGTGAGTGAGGGGTCTTCTATAAGGATATGCATTATCCAACTGGTTGGGGCACACTGTGCTGAATTGAGTACTTAACCCCATATATAGAGAATTTATTTCTCTTTTGTTGAGGGGATACTCCTCTATTGTTTTTGTAATTAATCCCGGGGACCATGAGTTCCCACCTCACATAAATAATTGTAAACTTCCCTCACTCTCTCTTTTGTTATTGAAGCTATTCAGTGCTAACATGACGGCCGGGCGGCATGATCTAATTTGAAAAAGACGAAATATGTGAAGTAGGTAATTGCGTCTCAAGCTGGTCAAAGACGGACAAAAGCACAATATATAGATCAGTGATTCTTCCATTTGGCCACATAGTCTACAGGCAGAGGTCGGCCAAGTTTGTTTCCATGCGGGTGTCTGGTCTTTTAGAACGAAGCATCCCAGCCGCAATCTTAGAAGTGTTTTTTGGATGGCTGGGGTTATGTGATTGACTAAATACGGTTGCGGCTCCATTTTCTCATAGCAGGCCAGCACCGTCCAACCGTGTTTTTTCTTCCCTAGGGCGGCTTTATCTGTTATCCATGATCTTTGCTTTACTGCCCCGTTGACTGTTTTTTTGAAAGTCACAAAAGTTTGGTTGGTGTTACATGCCTTTTCCATTTTGAGGTTTGACAGTGCATCCTCCAATACTGTTTTCCAGGCGTTTTTCACCTTTGCCTGATTGTTCATCTCAATCCAACAGAGACCCAGGAGCGTGTCCTCTTGTGCTGCCCTTAATTTCCAACATGTTTTTAATACAGCCGCTTGTCTAACTTGGTGCTGTTTAGTAGGCCAAATTCCAGGCGAACCTGCGATTGGGATACGAACCTCGGGATCTGAAAGATGCATTTGAAAAACTCTGATTGTTGTATATTCAAAAAATTTGTGTCTTTTCCCCTATACAATTCCGACCCGTATGTTAAGGATGGTAAAAACTTTGCCGCAATTATCTTCAACAGGTGTGAATTGGATGGGCATTTCAGTTTCGTTTTTAATAAGTTTAGGGCGAACCGTAGTTTGTTTGCCTGAGCTTTTCTATGTAATTGATAATCTTTCAGTCCACCCGGCATCAACTACTACTCCCAGGTATTTATAGGAGAGGGTCTGCTCTATTGTGTTACCTGTGATGTGCCATTTGAAAGATTTCTTCCCTTGCCGTGAGGCGAAACTCACAATCTTTGTTTTTTTGTAGTTGATTTTTAGACCTTGTGCACCAATGTACTCATGGAGCTTCGTAATGGAGCGTTGTAAGCCCAACGGAGTCTGACTGCAAAGTACGATGTCGTCTGCGTACTGTATGCTCCTAATTTTGTGGTGGGCAAGCTGCTGTGGATCACTTTGTGTCTCAGAGATGCACTTGTCCAGGTCCGCGGTGAAGATGTTAAAAAGAGTTGGTGCCAATACACAGCCCTGCTTGAGGCCTACGTAAGTGGGATTTTTTTCTGTTGTTCTATCGCCATTGCCTAATTTTATTTTGACCCAGGTGGATGAATATAAGTTTATGATGGCCTGCAACAGCTTTGATGGTATTCCCCAGTTGGCCATCTTTTGCCATAGAGCCTCCCTCGGAACTGTGTCGAACGCCGCTTTGAGATCTACAAAGCACGTTTACAGCTTAGTTGACTTTTCCCTTGCTTTATCCACCAAAAGATTTAACGCCAGCAGGTTGCATGATGTATTGGTTCCAGGCCTAAAACCCGTCTGCGTAATCAGCAGAATCTTATTTACACTGACCCAGTCTTACAGGGCCCTCAGAAGGTTCGAGGCGTAGATTTTGGCTTCGACGTCTATAAGCGCAATGAGGCAGTAATTTGCTGGATCAGACCTTGTACCTGACTTGAAGATTGGATGTAGAATGCTGCCTCTCCATGACTGGGGAATACTCCCAGTCTGGAATCCATTGTTGTACAGTGGGGTAAGATATTCTGCCCAAAAGGCTTGATCTTGTTTGAACAGTCCATTCGGTAGACTGTTTGGGCCTGGAGCACCTTTGGACCTCAAATTTTTTAGTACCATAACTACTTGGGATGTCGTTATCCAATTTTCATCGAATTGTGGATCTGCGTCTTGGTTTTTGTTTTGATAAAGGGTCTGCTGATCTGACCTTCGTGCTGGAGTGTTGTTGCTTTGTGATTTCTCTAAGTGCTGGATCCAATCTTTCTCAAGTATGTTTGCATTGAAAACCAGGGCCGCTCTGTTTACAACTTTGTTGATTTCTGCCCAGAATTTCCTGTTATTTGATTTGCTAGCAGCTAATAGTGATTGCCAGATATCTGTTTGGTGTTTTGATTTTTCCAACCAAACGTCTTTTTTATATTTTTGCCTTAATTTGTAGATTTGTCTGGCGGTGTCTTCTCCCTTTGTCTTGGCTATTGCTTTTTAGCTTTCTAATTTCTTGGTTTAGGATCCTTTTCTTGCTCACTAAGGAGCCCAGAGACGCTTGTGGTGCTTTGCGTGATTTCCTTTTGTGACTGAAGGTTTGATAACCAAATCTCTCAGTTAGTCTTATAGTCAGTCTTTCCCAATTTTCTTGGTGAGTGGATGCATCTTCCCCGGTCGCTTCCATGTGGACACTTTTCACATACATCATTATCTCTTTGATGTTGTTTCCGTTCCATACTAGACTTTTAAGTTTATAGAGGCGTGGAGATTCGATCAGGGCTTTGCAAGCTGGGGCTCTTTTGTGTTGAACACTGAGTTCGAAAACTTGCATACTATGATCACTCTCAAATTTATGGATTATTTTATAAGTTACGATGGTTTGTAGAACCTCTAGATCCACTATGGTGTAGTCGAGCTCTGATTTAGCCAGTTTGGTTATTATAGTTGAGGATGCTGGTTGATGTTGTGTAAAGCGGCCGTTCAAAGCGATCATTCCGACCTCCGCAAACATTAGGGCACACTGTTGTCCAATCTTATCCTTTTTCCGATGATTTTTTATAATTCTCGGAATTGGTTGGCCGTTCCATTTATTTTGATTCATAGTTTAGGCATAGTCCTTTTGAAGCAAGAACATATTCAGGTCAACCGACACGACTAGCCCCGCCTGTGGGTAAATGGATTGCAGTGATTTAATGAGCAGGGCCGTTTCTACCATTAGGCCAGACTAGGCGGCCGCCTAGGGCGGCAAAAGGGCTAGGGCGGCAAAAGGGGGGAACTGTTTTTTTTTACTTTTAAGGCAGTGAGTGCAAGTGGTGTGTGGAGCTGCCGGCGGTACCAGTGTATACACACCTTCTCACTCCGCTCTCTGCTAGTTGCAACTTCCTCCCAATGTTCAAGCAGAATCTGATGCTCACTCTTCTCTCACTGGTGCCCACACTTTCACACACTCGCATCCCTCGCCCATTCCCCCGCCCCCTCCCCCTCCACTAGAAGCGCCTGCCTCCGCTATTCCGCTGCGCCCCCACTGTACACGGCTCCGCCATGGCCTGCTGTTTCCGGTCTGCCTTTCTCTGCCCAGACAGTCCACGAGGCGACAGGCCTACCGCCCCAGCCCTTCCAGCCACGGAGCTCCTTTCCCCTCGGAGGCCGAGAAGGCAGAGAAGGCACAGCGTCGCAGTGACAGAGGGAGCAGGAAGGTGTGCTGAAATGGGCAGCAGAGGCCTAGCTGGTTATTGTGCAGTGGGCGCAGTGGCACCGATACACAGCAGGATCCAAATATAGCTCCTGGCTTTTTCCTCGCTCACAGTAGGACCCTTAGCAACCTTGCTAAGGCACTAGTAGGCAGGAGGGTGTGTGTGTGGGGGGGTGGAGGGGGTCTAAATGAGCGGACTAGGGCAGCAGCCAGTGGAGAAAGGTTTGCAGGTGCATGTGGGAGAGGCAGCAGGGCTCGAGGCAGTGGCATACGAGAAAGGGGGTGAGAGCTGAAGAGGAAGACGAGAAATCAGGAACTGCTAAAGAGGGGTGAGTGGAAGAGAGCAGACCACGCAAGAACCAGGGACACATCTGGGGCCTTATTTATGAAGGCCTTGCGTCAGTTTTGCGCCGCCGGTGCGTCACTTTTTGTGACGCACCAGCGGTGTAAAAAATGCGCCTCTTTGCGCCATACTTAAAAAGTGACGCATCTAGGTAGATGCGTCACTTTTTAAACCCCTGCGCCACATTATACCTGCGTCAGGTATAATGTATGCAGAGGGGGCGTTCCCCCGCAAAAAGCCTCGTAATAGTGACGCAGTGAAATCTATGAGATTTCACTGCGTCACTTTTAGGATGCTGTTGCGTCAAAATCTTGCGCCTGCCTCACAGCAGGCGTAAGACTGACGCAAGCCCTTTCACATGGGGCTTTCCCCATGTGAAAGGACGCATTGCTGGAGTTGAGTCACTTTTGTGACACACTCCAGCAATGCGTCACTTTTGTGCTTACAGATGCGTCAGAAATACTGACGTATCTGTAAGTCCTTGCTACATGATGCGTCATACATTAAATATGACGCATCATTGGTGTCGCAAGGAGTGCGCAGTGAAAAGTGACGCATCGCTGTTTTCACGCAGCGATGCGTCACTTTTCATAAATGAGGCCCCTGGTGTATTAGCGAAGCAAGGAAGGGCAATGCAACACGAAAGAAGCAGGGTGTGAGCAGGAACCACTGAAGGGAGGGAAGGCACACACAGAAGCAGGGAGAAGAGAAGTTAGTGGGGGATGGCAGGCAAGAAAGAAAGGGTGAGCAGGACCTGGTGAATGGAGGGCAGGGGTGCTGAAGGAAGGGACACAAGTGAGCAGCGAGAAAATTAAAAGAACCCTCACTGGTAACTTACCTCCAATCACACCGAGCTCGCAAAGCGTGCAAATCCAATCCTGCTTAAAAGAGTTCCTTTCAGTTTTTCATCTTCCTTCGGAGGGTCAATCCATTTCTCCCTCCGTTCTACTCATCCATCCAACCCCTTCAACTTTCCATACACTTACCTCTTGCCCCATTCAGCCAAACTGTTTCCATCCATCCATCCATCTGTCATTGCATGTGTTCATCCGTTCTTTCGCACATCGCCCTCTTTCCTGATATTCCCTAATGCTGGTATTTTGACTTGCAGGCAGAAGAGGTCCACAAACAACGTATTCACTTTTAAGTGGGGACCAGGTCGCAATTCCATGGGGTCAGTGCTGCCTTTGCTTAAGCTGCTGGTGTGGGTGGGGTTCCCCATGCCACCGGGGGCACAGCTGAGAGAAGCAGTGAGCTCTGCAGAAAGGAGTATATTAGAGAAGCGGGGGGAGGGGTAAGTATTGAATTAAGGCGAAAGGTGAGGACCACTGAATTGAGGAACTGATGAAAGGTGACGGGGAGGCATGGTTTTAAAAAGGGGGAATATTGAGTACTATAAGGTCAGTGGAGATAAAAAAGACACCAAGAGCAGAGATGAAAGAGGCGATGCGGGAATCATTGAGGGAGAAGGTGGTATGATAGGACGTATCAGGAGTGCAGGACCTGTGAACAGGTGTGAGCTGGTGAAACAGTAAGGACAGGACCTTTTGACTAGGGCCAGGGCAGGGTAGGTGGTGGGGGTGGGAAGGGGGGGGTTAGAACAACACAGAGTGCTTGAGGGAGAGGCACAATTGAGAACTGCAGAGAGAGTAGGGGGGAGAGGCACAGGAGAAATGCAAGGGAACGAGGAACACTGGAACAATAGGTGATAGACTCAGGGAGAGCTAATGAACCAGTGGCGAGGTGAGAGGTGCAGATTAGGGAGCTCCCAAGGGAGGGCTCGACACACCAGAGAGGAGTCCATGAACTTCAGAAGAGAGAGATGCGGAGTGATGGTCATGGGAGTTAAAGGAATGGGCGGCATTTTTCAATTCTCGCCTAGGGCAGCAAAACACCTAGAAACGGCCCTGTTAATGAGGGCTTTTAAGGTCAAGATTTCCTCCGCTTTATTCTTGGAGTCTGGATGTAGATAAATATTACAGAATATCAGTGACAAAAAGTCTTGAGCCCTCTGCGGTCCTTTGCCGGAGTCTTGCATC
Source organism: Lissotriton vulgaris (assembly GCF_964263255.1). Lineage (NCBI taxonomy): Eukaryota > Metazoa > Chordata > Amphibia > Caudata > Salamandridae > Lissotriton > Lissotriton vulgaris. The sequence goes on along the minus strand of NC_141698.1, from coordinate 723,925,201 downwards.
AACTCTGTTTTGATACACTGGATCCATTGTTGTCCTGTGTCGATGGTAACATAGGTCCAAGGAATGCCAGTGTTCAGGTAGTTCGATAGACCTCCGGCTGCCCTTCCCAAAAGGCCTCTTTTATTGGCGAGAAGTTGGATTTCCTTGAAACCATCAATATGCTGGGAGGTTGTTGACCAGGTTTATTGGAGTAGAATGATGTCGAATTGTTTTAGGAATGACATTAATTCTACATAATTGGTTTTACCCCCCAGACCATTGATATTCCACAAGCAGACTTTCAGAGTCGGTTTTCATGCTTCCACCATCCTTGCATCAGATGTATTTTGCGTTGGGGGTAGAATTTTCTGACATTCTTTAAATCCCCCTGACTGGCCTGGAAGAATGATTCGTAAATTAGCACATCCCCCTTAATGGTATCCATGCCACCAATGGCACCCCGTAGAATTCCGCCTACTGATTTGGATCTTTCTTCCGCCAACATGGGTGAGAGGGAAGCATTTAAAGCAGTCATGAGGGTTTAAATTGTGTGTAACTAAATTGCCTCATAAAAGATATCCTAAGGATCTTAAAAACACCCCGCCCCACCCCATACAGGAAAGCGGCAGACCATGGTCTTACTGGGAAGCCATTTGGCGACATATTGTATACTCTAGGCCAGGAGGTTATGGCTTCCCTACATATTTACACCAATTATTCTTGGGTCAGTTCTCCATCACAATGCTAGAAATTTACATGGAGGCAAATGACCGGAGCCAATTGCTGGCTACCATGAGAGGAATACTATTTCTTTAGTTTCAGAAGCCAGATAGATACAGATGCCAACATTTGAAGCAAGGTACTGAAATACAGACTATCAAATGTAATTGCATAGTTGGGATACCACGATCAATGTGGGGTTATAGCTTATAGGAGAGTAGAAGATAACCCAAGATACCTTACGCAAAATGCGGTGTGAAGGCTGGAAAAGGAGAATATGCACATATTGCACACTGACAGTACTTGACCCAATAGATTGAGAGTGTGCACTGTGTGTTCTGAAAATTATGATGATTTTAATGATATATCTGAACTTGGCTAAGTTATTATACATGGTGATACATGATAGAGTTAAAAAATGGAAGTTGGTCTCTGAATGCTGACCCTTTAGAAAGGGGAGTGAGGTGGGGATCTCCGTTACGCTGCTTGTTTGCTTTGACAGTGGAACCCTTAAAGTGCAGGTTTCACAGTCTTGTGCATATGATGGGAGATATGAATGATATAATATCTCTGTATGGTGATGATTCCCTTCTGTTTAAAGGATTGTATGCTGTTTTGTGTCCCATCCACCCTCTTGAGAGAACAGAGATGTGAAAAATGGACTATGATCTAATTGGGATACGTCGAGGCTGGTGGTGTTGGGTGGGTTTCATGATCTGGAGAAGTGCCTACCCAGACCTGGGCATCCGCTTTAAGTTTAATAACTTTTGCTATCTGGTCATGCAGATGACCAATTTCAACAGGTGCCAAACACAGGAAGAATAGTGGTCAAGGTGAAGAGGTCAGTTGCTTTCTAAAATATTCTCTGTTATGGGACGGGAATCCCAACTAAAATGCGGTTCGTGCTCTGCTCTATATATACATCTTGCAGGGATGTTTGCACCTGATACTGCAACTGGTATTTACCTATAGTTGTTTTTATTGATCTGGGATGGCAAGCACAGCATATTTCCTTTTGTGTGTTTGAAACGCTCACGTGTCCAGGGTATGCCCAAACGTGGGACCCTTAAGCAGCACCCAAACGAATTTGATCTTGGGTTGCTTGTGTGCTGCTTAAGAGAGGACCTGGCTCGGCAGTTCGAGCTAAACTGTTACTACTAAACGAGGAACAAGGCTGATTTGCATATGGCTGGGTCTAATCTGAGGGAAAAAGGTGGGGAAAGAACGAGTTGTTGGAATGCTACCCGAGGGAAAACATCCTTTACCACGCATTAATTACAATGCTGTATGTTACATCGCAGTTTTGACTTCGCAAGTCGTTATATCGCCTTGCACTGGAGGGCACTCTAGACTAAGGAATAGTGTAAATTACTATTCCAACACCTTCCTAACTGTACGTAGGCTGGAGTTGGAATAGTAATTCACACTGTCCCTAAATCCAGCACCCTCCAGCGCAAGTCAATGTAACGACTTGCGTTGTCAGGACTGCAATGTAACATACCGCTTTGTAATAGAACATGTTGTATCGTCATACAACCCACCCGAGCCATTTTGCTTAGACTTCATGCAAGCATTCCTCACATACTTTTTTATGTGTTTGAGTAATTATATCACAGCCCTCCCATATTCCTTTTTTAAAGAAGGTATCTTCTACATAAACCTGCAGGGTCGTGGCAGCCTAAGGTGTAGTGTTTGTACCTGTGGTTCAGTTTAATCTGAAGCATAGATCTACTCATATGGCTTGAGAGCAATCTAAGATTTCATTTTCTCCGTGGGCCTCTTCCATGTAGATTCAATTCATAATATATGGCTGAGAATCTACTTTGAAGAAAAGAGAAGGATAAATGAAAGCACATAGACAATAAAACTCTGTAAAAATACTGGGCACAGCTTGAAAAATATAAGGAACCATGTCGTTGTGCATACTCACAGTTGAAATGCATGTGAAACCTATGCTTTAACTAATTTTTAAGCAATTGTGAAAAACATTGTTTTTTGAATGCCACTACAATTTCAATGTTTTTGGTCTCCCCTTATTCATGTGGAAGCTCATGCTTGTTAGTGATCCGGCACTCTGGGCCAAGCCTCCTACCATTTCTCCTCCAATGGAACTTTTCTTTCCCACCTGAGAGGTGAGGAGAGTTAACATTACATGAATTTTTTTAAATAAAATTACAGTGTAACCCATTTGTCCATACAGTAAGGGTCAAGAATCAGTCACTATAGTTAAGAAGGTTTATTACAAGTTAGCAGTCTAGTTAAGATACACAAATCTCAACACTCCCATAAAGATAAAGAATAACAACTGGGCACCCAACCTCCTAAAGAAGTTAAGGCGTACCATTATTAAGCATACAAGCACTTCAGTCATATCACTACAAAATATCAATAGTAGGATTTGATGCTCAGATAATAATTTCTGATGTTCTCTTCTATACATGAGTAAAGTATACAATAATCTAAGTTACATTCCTAACTACAGAGGGTGGTTGTATCTTAAAATAATAAAAAATATAAAAAACGAGGGAAATCCAACAAAGGAAAAAAATAGAACAGGGCAGAAAAAAAGTAAAAACATGAAGGTGCCAGCATTTCAGAAGCTCAGTCAGGGGGAGAGAGTTTGCCTAAGTCGCACACAGTAGATAATCAAGTGGAAGCATATAGGTCTAAACCTCTCAAAGTCTAAGGGAAAGTGACTTGTGTTCTTTCAGTGTCAACATCAGTTATTTGCACCAGAATCTCTCGGGTAAACCCTTCTGTTTCCATCATCAGGGGCTCCATTGTTCTTTTCCATTATCACATTGTAACCTGAAACATCAGCAAACTATCCCACACTGAACATGGGAACTACATCATCCTTGTTCACACAATCCATGTTGCAAAGATTCTGAATAGACCTTTTTTTAATTAACGCTCTAATTCTCTATGCTCCTTTGTCAACGTCTTCTTATCATTCTCTCTCTATCGCTGATACAGTAATGTATCTATTCTCAAACTAACAGCACTTGTTTATGCACCTGTAAAGAAAAGTCATGTAAGCAGAAAAATGGGAAACAGTATTTATGCAGACTGAAAAAGTAGGCCTAGAAATGTCAATTTAGTACATTAAATGAATGGTGGATATTTAATGTTTTTGCACTTTCAAACTCATATAAATGTAAAATGTCAGTACATTAGATTCATATTACATATGGCATACAGTAAGTATTAAATGTGTGTAAATATAGCTAAGAACTACATTTATATGAATTATCTGAAATGTTACCTCACACATTACATATCATTGTGGTTTCTAAAGTAAACACTTCTTATATTCTGAGAATGGTTTCTACTCGATCATCTAAACAGAAAAGTATGAGCATGGTTTTCATCAGATTTCTAAGTAATCTATCATTTAATTAATGGTGGGCGTAGTTCGCGAAGAAGCGCTACGCTTAGCTACGCAAAGTGCACTTTGCACTACGCGAGCTACGCGTAGCACTACGCGAACTTCGTAGTAGCATATTCGCACTGTGCAAAATGTCGTTTTCAATGATTGCACAGTGCGGACAAGCATCCGGCACTGTGCAATCATTGAAAACGGCATCTTGCACAGTGCGAGCTGTACTTTTCTGCCGCTCAAGTAGATTTTTACTCGAACTGCAGCTTTCTCAACGCGGACTGGTAGTTTCTCATCGCCCGCGGTCGCTAGCATTCGCGACCACTCGCAATGAGAAACCTGACCTCCCCGCGTTGAGAATCTCGTCAGGAGGTTTATTTTCCATGCTCGCGATCTGCAACTTGAGGTTGCTGATCGCGAACAAGGAAAAAGTCTCGCGAGGATGCCATTTTGCTTGCTCGCGGTCGCCAACTTCACGTTGAGAACCGTGAGCAAGCAAAACATGACTGCTGCACTACGCTACACTTGTTTGCACTGTGCTACGTGCAGTTCGCGTAGTGCGAAGTTGCGCAAACTTTGCAAACTACGCGAACGTAGCATAGTGCTTTTCCCAGGGTTAATTACTTCCCCAGTTCACCAATCTCCAAAGTTATTATTTCCTAAAATTATCATCTTATGTTTTGTTATTGACATTTGTATAGCGCACAGTCTGCCATTAGAATAGCCTCATATTGCTGTTGTCTGTGGGTGCGAGTCTACAGGATTTTAAATATGCAGTTCTGAAGTTATGGCATTTTCTACACAATTATCCACTATCTGCTTCAAAATTTGCAGATTTCCTCAAAACAAATGTGCTTCTAGATAAAACTTCCATCACAGACTGAAGTATATACTGTCCTCAATGTATATTCTATCCCTAATTTTAGGAAACACTGTAATCAATGCAATTCTGAAGTTATGGCATTCTCTGCACAGTTATGGATTTACTGCACATGTTACATAATCTGCCATCAACTGCATAATTTCCAGATTTCAGCCAAACAATATATTTCTAGCTCAACCGGATCAAAAGTTACAAAAAGATATTACCCGCCGAAAAAGCGCTTCGACGCCTCGTCAGGGGTAGTAAGCACTATATAAATGCAATTACAATACAATACAATACTGCTGTGTGTGTTTGGGCGGAGCGGCCCTTTAGCAAAAATTAGCTGCTCCCCTTGTAATTGCTGGCTGCTGTGTTCCATGCCAAGCTGGTTGGTATCCATGATGTCAACCCTTTGAACAGACCGTGTTAATGTGTATTCAGATGAGACAATAGTGACATAACCCTGCCACCTGATAGGTCTGCATAATTTGCTTTTCCGCGAACCGTAATTAAGCAAACTGCTGCACAATTTCATCAACCGTTGGCAAATAATTCCAATGTGTCTGCCTATCTTTAAATATGCACTGCCTGATAACACATTTCCATGTTACAGTCCATGTAAATATCCCCAATAATATAAAATGAGTATTTTGCTAATTTTCACTGCAGAGTTGCATGTTCTGGTAATAATAGAAATGTGGATGTTAAAATTGCATTTATTTAAAGAAAGAATGATGTCCTTAATTAGATGATATTAGCTCCAGTTTTTCCGAATTATACAGCTGACGATATAAGACTATCTTTAACGTAGACCACCAACGCATTATTGGTGAAAAAGTAAAAGGGTGTCTTTAGGTATGTATGAGATATGTGAAGTTTTTATTGTGTTTAAGTGTTCATTAAAACAATAGTGTCTTAATCGACTCTTCTATTATTATTTTACCTTCTTTCTTTTCAACTGAGAATTCTAAAATGAAATTAGATATGAAATATGTTTCAAATGATGTACTTGAAATGCTCATGTGGCATCATTTCTTTCGTAAATATTCGTCAGTCACTTCACTTGACAATAATAAATACTACCAGCAGATGGAGCATTTGGCTAACTAACGGAACATCTCCAAAGGCCAGCCACCGAGCACAGACTCAAGGGAACTGAATAATTAATATTATATTATCTGGCCAGGGGCGAAACAAACGAGTCTAACGCAAAAGAAAAGAATATCGGTCTTCGCGAAATGAAAGCAAATTACATCTTCACCGAGTACCAGACCCTCGCCTTCAAGGAATTAAACAAGAAGTCAAAGCAAGAAGGAAGCATTTTGAAGGGTAGACTACTGGCGACCTGCTGGGAACGGGATTCCAGGGTTTATGAGGTTAATATTTGTAAAAATATGGCTGATGAGCCCTGGTGTGAGCCAGTGGAATCTCCTAGCACACAGAAACTGCACATTATGGTGATGACGATCAGGTTGCCACAGTGGCGGCTGGTGGATTTTAAAAGTGGTGAGGCGGAAGTTTTATTCCATTGCAAAAGGTTGATGCTGGGGGCGTTCTCCCCATAAAAAATGTGATTCAAATGGTGGATTTTACACCACATATTTACAACAAGTTAATAAGAGATATGTATTGCCCCAATTTGTATTCGTTTTCCAGAAGCAAGTTTTTGAGAAAAGCGCCCTTTGCTTGGCAGCTGCAGAGCACTGCCAAGGACTCCTGCCAAGGCCACTAACTAGAGATGGGTGTCAAATTGTGTTTTCATCCTAGGAATTCTCCAGCCATCCTTTCCTAACGCAGAAGCAGCTGTACTTGAACTGAGGCTTCTCTTGGCCGCTCGATCATGACCTGATGAGCAGAATGATAAATAGAAGTTCTAGGTGTAAATAAAGCTGCAGCCATTCCTCCAGACTATAGAGCAGCTAAGCATGCAGGGTCTCTTCAGAGACAGACTCAAAGACCTGTTTACACAGCATCACACATGTTAAACTGTGCGGTTCTGCAGCACCCTGGCTTGTGCGATATGGTGAGTGCAATGCGAACAGCGGAAGTTGCTCTATGGGATCTTGAAAGGGTGTCTTTCTACTCCTGTATGTGTGCATCTGTACTTATACAGCACACACACAGCTCGGACGGGATGCAGTGCTGTGCAGGAGTAAGAAGTGCTTTAAGATTCTGAGCGCTAAGAAACCAGATGAATGGGTGCTTCTAGGTGGATGGCAGTAGCTTTAAGTTTAGCGCTAAATAATGAAGGGTTGCATGAAGAGGGACGTTTTCACATCTTTCTGAAAGAGCAGAAACAGAAAGGAAGCCACATGTGACAGAAAGTCTAGTGTGTGGCCTGTGAGAAGGGGTAAAGGTTTTACTCAATTCTTCCAACATTCAGCATCACATGTATGCTGATGACACCCAACTTTACCTGAAAATCTTTTCCCCTGACAACATCAAACCACTGAACTCTACCTTACTCAAACCTCAACACTGGCTGACTACCCAACATCTTAAGCCTAACTCGTCCAAAACAGAATTCCTCCTGATAGCACCAACCAAAAAGACAGCCATCATCGTTGATTACTTGAAACACTTAACAGCTCTCAACTGTATGTATGTATGTATGTATGTGTGTTCTTATATAGCGCTCGACTTACCCTAGGGCATCTTCTGCGCTTGCATTGGGAACCCGTCCTGGCTTTTCCCTGTGAGATAACCCGTACTGGGTATCTCCAAGGTGAAAGCCAGGCATCCCGCCGCGGGGGGCCGTTGTGGAGATTAAACAAGCTATTGGCCGGAGTTGCAGAGTGTGAACCCGTGATTCGAGCAGGCACCGAAGTGAGAATTATCGAGTCCGTGGACAATTGGGTTCAGGACCCTGCCGCGTCGGGAATTGAACCCTGGTCCCCGGTCAGACCTCTGCTTCAGGGTATGCCCCCTCTAACCAGTGAGCCACACTTCTCCTGAACCCCTGAGGTGCCGGGTTTTTAGGAACCCGGTGGTGCCAGGGGATAACACCCGAAGACCTCTGAGTTCTCCCTGTTCCGGACCACAGAAACACAGAGTCTTCTAGGTGAAGTCAGAGATCGAGTTTTATTGGTTGCAACCAAGTAACATGTGTCCTAGAATTACAACAGCACGGGCTGTAAGTTATCAGGAGACTGTTCGTTTTTACAGAACCAGCCTTCTCCTTATATACAGAAATAACAGCTGCGGGCAAGAATTCTTGAGTTTATGATATGGTTATACACATATTTCTACAATACTACAAAGAGCGAAGTCATGCTGGTCAGCACATATTTTAGATGTCCGGATCGTGATGGATTACCCCGCCAGGCCCAGAATTCCCATCAGATATCGATGAAACACCAATAAGGTCGGGCACCCTCCCGTCGTAAAACTGGTCATAAACAAGAATCATGGACACGTGTATGTGTATGGAAAACATGGTCTGTATGTAGTGAATGGTTTATGGCATGTTGTGCCTTGATGATATCTTACTCGGCCACTGGGCGAGGAGCTGCCCAAACAGGTTTGGCTGGAGGCAGTGGAGTCAGCTCGGCCAGGTCATGGGGAAGTCAGCTACGGTGGACGTGTCCTTTCAGATCAAACTCGGCCTTAATCAATTGACTATATGAGGGCAAGTCATAAGATGGATGCCGTTCACAAAATGGAGTCCGGGGGTTCGGAACGGAAACCATGATTTAAGGGTGTTAGCATCGCTCAATCATGACGCAAATGCACAGGGATAATGTCCTAATCATTACCGGTCTGCCGATACCAAATTCGTCATGGTACGACGATATTTTGTGATACGAGTGTTTGGACCTCGATACCGGTGGAACAGCAGGGTCCGGAATTTCAGTACCACAGACCCTCCTTTTGCCCTCATATTAGGCAATAACTCATGCTAATCTGAGTCCAAATCTGTATTGATGAATTCATGGAGATGCTGCTGTAGCATCATTCTGTTGCTCAATTTGTCCCTTGATACAGGCTTCCTTACACATGAAGTAGCACAGAGGCCACATATTGCAGGAGCGCACTGCACAAACAGGCAGAACATAAACAGAATGGCTAAGATCATCCCAATGAAAATCAGAGTTTTCCATCCCCAGGCAGAGATCAGTTCCCACAGCCACCGTAGCAGGGACCAATCCCCTTTCTCCACGTGAAGGGAATCCGAGATTTTGTGTAATTTGGAGATGGCCTGGTACACTGTCGGAGCATTGTCAGGGATGAAAATGCAGCAACTAGATTGGATCACTCTACATACACCACCACGGTCTGCAAGTATGACATCTAGGGCAACCCTGTTCTGAAGGGTTCATAAGTCGATCCGACTGAAGTTCAGCCGTCAAGTTGCCAAGGGCACCAGCCGTTTCGGTCACGGCGGACTCAACTATCCTCGTTAACTGGCGAATATTCCTGCTGTTCACCATAGGCCCCCAAAATGGCAGAAAACCCTTTGCGAAGTCTCCAAACTCTTGACCCGCGGTGTAGTCTTGACTCACGACACCCCTAACTGTCCTTGTCCGGTGGTAATCTGCCCCGGCCGTGTAGGTGGGTGGCAGCAGAAACGAGATAAAACATGTGCCCGAGAAGTCAGGGGGCAACCATGTGTATGCTTTGTCATGGCAGATGAAGAATGTACCCTTAGCCGCTAGGAATGGAGGGGAAGTTCGGGATGCGAACACATACGTTTCCGTGCATACGCTCTTCCCCAACTGTGCTTTGGGATCCCTGCCAATACCTTGCAGACATAGGTGACCTCGGTGGGGTACTATCCAAACTGGGGAGGATTTCTTTGCTTTCTGGCCTTTACTCAAGGAAACCCCATATTTAGTTACGTTCCAACGACTGTATGGAGTGAGTTCATCCTTAGGAATCGTTTGATACGTGTCAATATCCCTACTCATATTTCTTATTCCTGCCACTAGTGCCTTGTTGCTGGAATCGCTCTCTGTGGAACGGGGCGGGTATGGTTCTAGGGCGAACAGGAACATGGTCTGGAAAGCCCACAGAGAACCATAATAACTGAATGGCAGGATGAAGTATAGAATGCCCTTATCTGTCGTGTGTGGCATGAGTCCACAGATCCAACAATTCGATGTGTTCATTATAGACTGGTGCTGGTGTAGGAGCTGGATGAAGGAGTTATTTACAAACTCTAGTCTTCTGGCAGACTCGTGTTCAGGAAGAGGGTGAAAGGAGTGTAAAGAAACAGTTGGAGGAGGTGTGGGCTGAGTGTTGTTTATAAAGGTGACTTGAAACGTGGATAAAGTATAACCAATCAAGAACATCGTTATGCTACATATCATCAAAATACATATTATCAAGAATCTCTTTCTTGCCATCACAGTGCAGATTTTCTTGTTAAAGTTCATGTGTCTATCAGGTCTCTCTACCCTCGGAAACTCCATCCTCTGGTTGCTGCCCGCGGTGGGAGGTTGCTTCTGCCAAGATGTGCGCTCTGTCCAGTCCGGGGTAATTCCCTCAGACCGACCAGAACCGTTGACCTAGGCGTCCCCGGCTGCACTCCTCAGACTTCAACCGCGGCCCTAGCAGCAGAACCGGATGGTGGTTCAAAAATCAAAAATGAGCTAGTTCCCTGGGCGAGAGAGCTGTAAAATCAAAAATAGTTCATGGGAAAAAGGGAAAATCGCACTAATTTGATTATGTCAGTTCCTTGGTCTTGACCTCAGATTATATCGTTCTTTCCCAGGTACGGTGTGATCTTCAAACAATGTTTCAGGTTCTGTAGTGTCCAACTGCATTGACGGTGGCACAGATCCTTGCAAAATACAATCGCTCTCTTTGTCGGTACCAGTTCCTTTTAATCGTGCATCGCTGAAGGGGACAAAGCGAGGTATGAACTCTGTCTCGGAGTCAGCGACTCCTTGCTGGACCCACCGGTCATATGGAAGGGGCAGCGGGACCCTTTTGCAATGGGCGCCGTGCACCCAGTGTTTTTTCCGTGGACACGTACTGCAGAGCGGGTAGATAGCAAGACCTGGAAAGGTCCGGTCCAGCGAGGCTCCTCGTTCTTTGTTCGCCTGAAGTTCCGAACTAGGATCCAGGAGCCAGGTTCGATGGCATGGCCTGGATCGTCAGACGCCGGTGGAGAGGAGCTGTGGACCTGTTGATGTAAAGCATGCAGTTTAGTTGTTAATTCGTGCAAATAGTCAAACAGTGCGGGGTACTCTATTTCACTCAATCTCTTGGGTCTGGGCACACCCCAGATGTTAGCTGGGCGGCCGAACACAATTTCATGTGGGCTAAGTCCTAATCTGAAATGGACAATCATTCTGGTAGACAGGAGTGCTAAAGGCAGGGCGTCTGGCCACTTGAGACCTGTGCTGGCTTGGATCTTGGCCAATTTCAATTTTAACGTGCCATTATAGCACTCTACCAATCCTGCCGATTGGGGGTGGTTTGCAGCGTGGAATTTCTGGTGGATGCCTAGACACTCACACACTCTCTTCATCACTCGTCCCACGAATTCACTTCCATTATCACTCCAGACAATCCTAGGCATGCCAAATCTAGGGAAGAATTCTTTGACAAGGGCTTTGGCAGTTGACAATGCAGTGTTGTCCTTAAGGGGGTACGCTTCTACCCACCTGGAAAAGGTGCAAACGACAACAAGGACATATTTCAGGTTATTGCACCTCTCCATGTGAATGAAATCGAGCTGCAAGACCTCGAACGGGTACGTTGGAGGCGCAAAATGACCAACTGGGGTTGGGGTTCCCCTACCGGGATTGTGCTTCAAACACACCATACAGTTTCTGACCAGATTCTCTGCACATTTTGGGATACCACTATTCTGCCATACTGGGGCCAACAGCTTACATATTCCTTTCACATTGATGTGCGCCATTCCATGGGCCATCGTCACCACTGCGAGCACATAGGCGTTAGGTAACATCCATCGCTGATGTTCTGACAGTTCGACCCAACAACCATTCGCATCTAATCTACCCTTGCTTTCTCTCCATTTATTCACCTCTTTCTCAGTAGCATCAGCTTGTATAGATTTCACGCTTTCGATGGTGTCCTCACACATACCCACATCAGGGGTCCATCTAGCAGGACCTACAACATACATCCGACTCATTGTGTTCCTTGCAGTCTCTTTCGCGACCTCATCGGCAAATGCATTCCCTCGACCAACATCATCTTGAATCTTTCTGTGTGCACTGCATTTCACAATTGCAACTTGTAGGGGCAAGGTCAGTGACTCGAGAAGGTCGTGTACTAGCTGGCCGTGTTGAATTTTTGCACCATGTGACGTCAGGAACCCACGTTCACGCCACAATCTTCCAAAACTGTGGGCTACGCCAAAGGCGTATTGGCTATCAGTATACACATTCACTCGTTTTCCTTTCGCCAACACACACGCTCTTGTGAGTGCGACTAACTCTGCTGCTTGCGCGGAATTGTGGGGGATGCGAGCTGTCTCTACAATCGTGTGTAATGTTGTCACGGCATATGCTGCAGTCGTATCACCCTTTGGCAACTTGAAACATGAACCATCAACCCATAATGCATCATTACATTCAGGGAGGGGAGTGTCCTGCAAGTCTGCTCTCCCTTTTGTCTCTTCCTCTGTCCGAAAGCAGCAATCATGTTTTTCAACCTCATCTGTCTCTGCTGGAATGGGTAATAACGTAGCAGGGTTGAGTGTATCACACCTCTTTATGTGAATGTGACTTGCTAACAGTGTCAATTCATAGCTGGATAGTCGAGCACTAGTTAGATGTTGTGTTTTCGTCCTGTTTAGTAGGATATCTACTGCATATGGGACCATAACGATCAGAGTATTATTCATGACTAACCCAGCAGACTGTCGAATACAGACAGCTGCTGCAGCAGTGGCCCTCAAGCAACTTGGTAATGCCTTAGCTACAGGATCTAGAGTCGCAGAGAAATACGCACATGGGCGTTGTTTGTCCCCAAAGTGTTGCGTCAAGACTGATAATGCGCAACCTTCCTTCTCATGGACATATAATGTAAAAGGCTTGCTGTAGTCGGGGTTGCCCAACACAGGAGCCGAACATAATGCCTCACGCAACTCATGGAAACTCGTCTGACAATCTTCAGACCAAGGCAAAGGATTGGGTGTGTCTTTACGCATTAATGCCAGCAAAGGTTTGGCCAATAGTGAGAAGTTCGGTATCCATTGTCTACAGTACGATGTAATGCCCAAAAGGCACACACTTCTCTTTGTGTCCTTGGGACACTCAGTTCTGCAATTGCCTGTATTCTTTCTGGGGTCAGTCTCCTTCCCTCCTTCGATAAGATGTGACCTAAGTAGGTTACTTCTTGTCGACAAAATTGTAATTTGGAAAGCGAGACTTTGTGCTTCATGTCACATAAATGATGTAACACTGACAATGTCGCTTGTTTGCAAACTTCTTCGGTGTCTGCAGCGATCAGCAGATCGTCCACATACTGAATTAAAGTTCCACCATCCTGCAGAACAATCGTGTCTAGTTGTGTTTTCAGAGCCTGACTGAATATTGATGGACTTTCACAGTAGCCCTGAGGAGCGCGTTTAAAGCGGAAGCTTCGTCCTCCTAAATTGAAGCCAAAGATATCTCTGCTCTCCTCGGCAATCGGGATGCTGAAGAAAGCGTTCTTCAGGTCAATCACTGAAAACCAATTGGCTGAAGCTGGAACCATTGTCAAGGCAGTAATGTCGGGGACGACTGGAAACTGTGGTACAACGATCTTATTCACTTCCCTGAGATCAATCACAAATCGGTACACAGGGGGCTGTGAAGGATCGGTACGCTTTAAGACAGGCAAAACAGGACTGTTACAAATGTTGCCTGTTGTCTCTTCGGTGACATCTTTCTCGATCAGATCGTAAACGATCGCTAACAAAGCCTTTTCACATTCGTTTGATATTCTATATTGGGGAATGCGTGGTAACCTAACATTAGCTTTCAATGTTATGACATATGGCGCTATTTCCAAATGACCTACATCATTAGAACCATTCGCCCAAAGTACATCCGGAAGAGATGACAATTCGGTTGGAATATTCTCCTTTGCCAAATACATTGGAGAAATAACTTTTCTTCCTACGGTAAGCTGTACTCCCGAAAGGGAGCAGTACAAAGTTGCATATAATCTCTTTAACAAATCCAAACCTAACAAGTTTTCGCCACAACCTGTTGTAAGAATGAGGGGTGCTTCTAATTTGCATGGGCCAACAGAAAGGGACATAGGACTAGAGATCGGGTTCATAACGGGGGCGCCAGAAAAACCTACTGAAACATTAATTTCGCCAGACAAAGGTGCCCCAGGAAGTTTTGAGTGCATAATAGAACTTTTTGTAGCACCAGTATCCAGCAGAAATGGTTCTGACACTCCTGATGTGGTCACCTCGACATAAGGTCCATTCTGATCTACTGGAACTGAAACAACTCCCTCTCTTTGTCCATGGCTGTCCTAGCAATTATTACCCTCATTCTCGTTTTCTGCGTAATGGTCATCTGCATAGTACTGAGCTGACCTGGAAGACGCATTATTCTGTTGGTCAAAGCTATTCATGGAATTCTGAGGCGGAAAAGAAGTGGTATTCTGGGGGAAATTTCCGCGGCCCCTACCTCTAGGAGCCTGTTGAACACCTCTACCTCTTGCGCCGGAAACACCGTTTAAACGTCGCGCAAGAGCTGGACAATTACTTTTGAAATGACCCTCTTCTTTACAATAGGCACATTGATTCGGGCCATACGGAGAACGCTGATGGGAAAACTCGTTTCCTTGCGCGTTTCTCGAATACTGCTGTGGTTGCTGATAATTGGGCTGACTAGGAGTGCGAGGCGGATAGGCTTGCTGGAGAAGAACTTTAGTTTTTAACTCTTTAGTCTTTTTGTCTGCCTTATCTAGTTCGTCTTTGCGCCTATTTTCGTAGTACTGGGCTGTGGCTAAAATCTGCGCTGACGTGGAAACAGCCCAAGCACTCTCTGAATCTTTCAATTTATTGCACAGTTCAGGAAGCAGATTATGTACAAATTTGTCTACAAACAATCTTTGGCCACCCTCGGTAGCCATATCCTGACCACTATGATCGGTGAAAGTCTCCTCAAATCTCGTGAAAAAGTCAGACACATTCTCATCTTTCTTCTGCTTGCATGCAGATAACTTGTCCCAATTTACACGTAATTCAGGCATTAACGTTTTCATGTACGTGATAATCCTACCGGGAAGTTCTGCTATTAAAGGCTCGGGTTTAGAACCACCGACTTGTCTGGCATCGGTAGCAGTAATGTTAGCCCATGAGTCACCTAGTTCTTGATCATGATCTGTATGACGAATTTTACTCCATAAAGGATGCGGAACAACATTCCCAAACAACATGTCTACATCCGCTAAATTCATTACACATGAGCTGGCAGTCTGTGATAACTCCTTGTAATACCCAGCTGGGTTTTTACGTGGATCAGGTAGTGTCTGTTTGAGTGCTAAAACTTCAGATCTTTTCCAGGGGACATGTACCCATACACGCTGAAAATGCGGCAGAATTGGTGGATTTACATTTGCATCACCTTCCCTCCATACTGGAGGAACCTCTCTCATGGGGTACTGTCGCGCCTTTTTCCTATCGGACACATCATCTTCATACAATGATCTAGAGACATTTCCCTTACTCCTATAGGATAACAATAAATCTATTGCTTTTTCAACATCGGCACCTACAATCATACCTTCATAGAACTTAAAACGCATGCGGAATAATTCCTGCATTTTGCGCTTGGGATCGTTTGTCTCCAAATCTTCACAAAGATATACACACATCTCTTCAAATACGTATCTCTGAGTGGGCGCATCCCACTGACGGAAAACTTCCATAACGGACTGAACATCATATTTAGCAGTGTCAGTAACCCATTTGCGTGCTAACTCATTTAGCACTTCTCTTTCCTCGTAGTCGGGCAGTTGACTACGCAACTGTCTACGTCCCGTTTTAGGGGTCGTTTTAGGCGACCCAAAGAAGGGTGAGAATAGACCAGTGACAGTACTTGCCACTCTCTGTCTGACAGAAGGAGAAGCTTGCGGCGAGGCAGATGCGCCAGAATAGACAGGCTGATGTAAAGAGGAAGTCGAAGCAACAGCAGAGGAAGTTGAGAAAGTAGTAGACGTAGTATCATAGTGAACAGTTGGAGCAGTGGGCAAAGTTGTAGAAATAGATGGAGTATGTAGCAAAGGCGGCGGCCCTTGAGAAGGCTGCGCCGGAGAAGTAGGAACCAGCTGAAGAGGAGCTGGCGCTTGTGCAAGAGCTGCATTTCGTGCACTGGGGCGTGGTATAACAAAGCGCTTTGGGGGTGCAGTAGCGTCTAACGCATATGGGGGTGGTGAGCTTAATAAGTGGGACATTAACGGATCTTTCTCTGATGTTCCCTTTGAGCCTTGTCCCTCATGTGGTAACATCGGGTAGCATTTATCTACTGCTAGTTTCTTGCTCCTAAGCATTCGTTCACTTTCTTGTTCTTCCTCATTATCCCTGTATGCAACGGCGGCGTGCACCATTGACATACCTCTTTTATTTTTCTTTGCAAAATTTTATTTCTTTCTGTTTGGCTTCTTTGCGCCATAAGCGAAAAGAGTCAAACATCGCCGGCCGGGCTTTCTTCTTGAACAATTTGACCTCGAGGTTGTCTAATACTTCTGAGTCAAAACTACCATATTGGGGCCATTTTAAAACACCATCCTCGCGGGTGTATTTTATCCACTCTTCATTATACGTGATAGGACCTACTCCGTGCTTTATATATAACTCATATGTTGGAGTTCCAATCGGAGGAACCGGACACGAATCCTCTAATCGGGAGTCCCTACTACAACCAAGACAAAACAAGTTTCCAAGTCTGCTAAGACCAGGCATCTTCGCTCACTAGTCTAGCTTCAAACTTCAAGGGATTATCTAATTATGATATTGTCGTGAATACACGAATCCCTCGGTTTTGGTGCTTGCAAGAACCAATACAAACCGTATCTCTGGGATACCAAAACTAAGAACCAAACTAAGGACTGGGAGACGCTCCACTTATACTTAACTGAATATTGAAAATCGGTGACGTCACTAGAAGACTCGTCTATCATTTCGCTCTACCAAGGATCACTGGGTCCAAAACAGGGCGATAGTCAGGGCAGCAGTCCTTCGTAGCCGTCGGGACGCGGGGAACCTCGCAGCAAAGACCTTCGGAACCACGTCGACATGCAGGGGTCGCTAAAGTGGCTGGCCTTCCTCCGGAATTTTCACACGAAGCTCCTCACGAACATCTGGCTTGGACCGTCACCGCTTGATATCGCCTCGAGTTGGGCGCCAACTGAGGTGCCGGGTTTTTAGGAACCCGGTGGTGCCAGGGGATAACACCCGAAGACCTCTGAGTTCTCCCTGTTCCGGACCACAGAAACACAGAGTCTTCTAGGTGAAGTCAGAGATCGAGTTTTATTGGTTGCAACCAAGTAACATGTGTCCTAGAATTACAACAGCACGGCTGTAAGTTCTCAGGAGACTGTTCGTTTTTACAGAACCAGCCTTCTCCTTATATACAGAAATAACAGCTGCGGGCAAGAATTCTTGAGTTTATGATATGGTTATACACATATTTCTACAATAATACAAAGAGCGAAGTCATGCTGGTCAGCACATATTTTAGATGTCCGGATCGTGATGGATTACCCCGCCAGGCCCAGAATTCCCATCAGATATCGATGAAACACCAATAAGGTCGGGCACCCTCCCGTCGTAAAACTGGTCATAAACAAGAATCATGGACAGGTGTATGTGTATGGAAAACATGGTCTGTATGTAGTGAATGGTTTATGGCATGTTGTGCCTTGATGATATCTTACTCGGCCACTGGGCGAGGAGCTGCCCAAACAGGTTTGGCTGGAGGCAGTGGAGTCAGCTCGGCCAGGTCATGGGGAAGTCAGCTACGGTGGACGTGTCCTTTCAGATCAAACTCGGCCTTAATCAATTGACTATATGAGGGCAAGTCATAAGATGGATGCCGTTCACATAATGGAGTCCGGGGGTTCGGAACGGAAACCATGATTTAAGGGTGTTAGCATCGCTCAATCATGACGCAAATGCACAGGGATAATGTCCTAATCATTACCGGTCTGCCGATACCAAATTCGTCATGGTACAACGATATTTTGTGATACGAGTGTTTGGACCTCGATACCGGTGGAACAGCAGGGTCCGGAATTTCAGTACCACACCCCTCACATTATTGACTCGGCTAGGTCTCTTGGAATTTTACTTGACAAGTCATTGAGCGAGCAGGAACACATTAATGCAGCCACCAAAAGGGCCACTTTTTACATGTCTATTCTAAGAAAGATAAAACCTTTCCTCCCCCTAACGATCTCTGGTCTGCTGTGCAAGCTCTAGTAATCTCCAGGCTAGAGTAAGGCTGTGCAACTCTATGTGGGCTACCTAGATACAAGTTGTCTCCACTCAGGGCTTCCCTGAATTCAGCTGCAAGGCTAATCACAGGTGCCAGAAGAAATAGCCACATATCGCCGGTACTGAAATCTTTAAACTGGCTACCTCTGGAGGCTAAGATTGATCTCAAGATTGTGCGCATGACGCACAACCCCTTCACTTTAACACCCGATGTACCTAGTTTAAAAAAACTGGAGCTTTCTGGCAGGAGCCGATCTTCTAGGAGTTTCACCACTCTGTTACTGAAACCTCAAAAATTCCAGAAAAAGTAAACTTATAACCGGGCGTTTTCGGGTATTGCCCTGAGAATCTGCAACTCCCTGCCTCCTCACATCAGACTGATTCCCTTTACAGCATCTTTCAAAAAAGAAGTGAAAGCCCTGTGGATGAATGCCCTTGTTTGACGGCACCTACCTCCTTTGACTTCCCACTCCGTTGGCTTGTGCTCAACTGCTGTTGGTTTGTTGCTCGTATATGCTACATTATTTCCTCCTGCATTTTTACTGTTTACAGTACCCTGATTATCATTGTTGTTTTACCTGCAACTCCGTTTTCACCTCTGTACAGATGTAAAGCGCTCTGATACCCGCTTACGTCAAGTTTGCGCTATATATACCTTAATAAATTAAATAAAACTCGAGAGAGAGGTGAGTAGAACTCTGCTTGAAGCACATGGCAGGCCCGCTTGTTATGTTTTTTTTGTTGTTATGTGCTTATTGGTGAGGACAAGACAGTAGGTATGTGTTTATTTCACTTCTGCATTCTGTTCAAGTCTTTCTCTAAAATATCAATCACATTTACATCGTTTGCAGTAAAGCAATGATTGCTTTCCTAATGCCTGCAAAAGCAAATGGCTTGAAGTTAAACATTATGCTTCTGCAGCATGCTGAACCTCATGTTTAAGCATGAGGTGATCAGTTGGTCATGAGTTCGAATACCAGTAAGAAGTAAACCGAATACCATTACATTTGGCAATGAAGATTGCATTTAAAAAAATACAGACCATTTAGGCATTTTTTTATTCCCCTTGTCGTAAAAAGCATATCATCCTTTTTAAACTTTACAGTTGAGCTCCCACAAATCCTGCAATACTAAATTAGGATTTGTGTCAACACAACATGCCATTCCCTTAAAAAAATGCCAACAAAGGTGTTTTGAGAAACAATCACATGTGCACTAAATTAACAAAACAGAAAAATACTTCTATGCCAAATGAAATCAAATATATGCACTGCCAAGCTTCCCCATGGTGCTTACCTTCCTGAGGGCTTGTTCTAGGATGCCAGTGCAAGTGAAGCCTGCCAGGTTCCTGGGGTGTTGTCCCATCAGGAGGGCTTCTGTCTCCACTCTGACTACAGGCCCGAAATACCATTCTTATCTGTCTCCGAAGTTAAAGCACTGGAGATCAAACGGCGGCCTCCACACAGTCCTGCAGTTAGCAGCGCAGGAAAAAGTCCCCTCCTCGAGTCTTTCGAAGTGTCTCTTTTAGATGTCCATATGGCAAACTGCGCACAATCGACTTTTGAGCTTCCCGCCTGTCTGCAGCCTCTACCCCACCCCTTCACAACTCGTCATAGGGCAGGACCCGCCCCCCTGTGACAAATTAGGAAAGGGTGGGGTGACCATCATCTCCACTTCCTGTCAGTGAATCCCCAGTGCTACAGGGCTTCAACCTGAAGCAACCGGGGCAATCTTTACCCACATGTCATCAGGGGGTGGAGACTGCAGCTCGAGTCTGTCTTTGCCGAGCTGATGACCTCTAGAAGTTTGCCACAAGAGGACTGAGGGGGCGTGGCTTGAGCGCCGATGGGAGAGGCGGCGTGAGCCCATAGCTCCATGCCCGATCCCAAAATCATCCTGTTACAAGCTCCTGAAACCAGCTGTGTTCGGCGTGGAGGGTGTCGGAAACTCAGGGTGTGAAAACCCGACCGACATTGAGACACCTGAATGCACGAGAGCGATCCAGGTGCAGATTTTACTGTCGGTGGAGTCCGGAGAGGAAAAGCAAGATGGCGGCTTGGGGCCGCGGGTGAGGAGGAGCTGGGCGAATGATGCTACAGCCACACAAGACAAGTGTGCGTGCCGAAGGCTCTGACACCCAGAGCATGCACCCAGCCCCCCGGGCAGACTGAACGACGGTGCAGGCCAGCGGAGCGCTCTGATTGCCGAATTGCCTGAACAGCTCCGGAGCGGACCTAGGCACAAGATGGCGGCCAGGGCCCAGTGAGATTCCGGCCTGTGAACTCGAGAGTGAGCAGTCTGGAGATCTGTCGACGGTGCGGAAGACCCGGGGCAGCAGCGAGAGGCAGCCTGGCTATCAGCGGGGTCATTGAGTGCTGAGGTTGGCTGGAGCACCGAGTGGCAGCCCTGAGCAACGCGGCGAGTGTGGAGCTGATTGTGAGGTGACAAAGACACCCGGCGGCCCTGCATAACGCCTTAAGGGCGCACGAGCGCTCACAGTTCCGCCGGCTGGCAGGAGAGGTGCTTCTCTGAAGGCGGCGTCCAGTTACAGTCCCCGGTAAGTGTGGTGGAGCGGGCCTGCATCCGGTACTGCGGATGTGGGGCGGGGGGCAGGTCTGCGCCGTCACATGAACAGGGGCAGGGGCGCGCGACCAGTGGTGCCGGGTCATATGTACAGGCCCCAGTTGGGAGAGGTCCAGGGTGCTGGGAAATAGCGGACCAGGCCCGGAACACACCCCAGAAGAGAGGGAAGGGCACAACTGGGATTTGCGGACACCGCTGGAGGCGAACGGAGGTCTGCAGAGGGGCAACTGACAAAACTTGGATTCCCCTTGGCCCGCAGTGACCTAGCGCAGAGAAATCACTTTCCTGGAGCTACACTGTATGCACCGGGATAGAGGACACGAACTGACCAACGATCTACCTGGGAGCACATTGGGTCGAAAGGGGCGGCACAAGCAGACCGTGCAAGCGGAATGGACCTGGCTTTGTGGGCAGCATAGGGGGCTCCAAACTTCCCCAAGACTAGCGGAGGGGCTCCTATACTGTTGTCAAAGGATGACTGCTGAGCAATCCTTAATATGTCACGCTTGAGGTGGTGCGGGCTGCTGCAAGACAGGTAGATACGGAAACTGGGTCCAGTCGGAACCTCAATACCCAACTTCTGAGGCCACGGGCGGATTCATAAGGGATCTCTGCGCAGGGAGGTATACTTATACTGGACAGAGCGACGACCACTATAGCAAGATGAAACCTAAGAGCAGGAAGGAGGAAACTGTCGGGCAGGATGCCACTCAGGGAGCTGGAGGTGACCCCGAGGAAGCGTTGTCGGACATAGGGCTGCACCAACACCTGGATAAGATACTAGAAGCAATAGCGGCCACGAAGGACGCCCTCCAACAGGACATTACACAGGTGGCGACGGGGCTGGGGCTCCTGCGTGCAGACCACTCGAAGCTGGCAGATTGGGTGAAGGAGAACGAATTGGCCATCCAGGAACTGAAACAGCACAAGCCACAATGGAAGCCAAGTTGGGAGATGCTCTTGATCGCTTAGCAGTGTTAGAGAAGAGGGCTGAAGGCTCAGAAAGTAGGAACCGGCACAATAACATACGCGTGGAGGGCCTGCCCGAAAAAACGGAGGGGACTGACATGATTGCCTATCTAGAGACCTGGCTCAAATCAGAGGTTGCTCCGGAGGGCCTGTCTTCCTTCTTCACACTAGAAAGGGCACACAGGGTGCCGGCTCGGCAGCCACTGCCCGGCCACCCTCCTCGCCCGGTGGTGGCCAAGCTACTTCACTATAAAGATAGGGATGTACTAATTCAAAAAGCACGTACAGCGGGACCCTTTAAAGTAGGCAACGCCACAGTCACAATATTCCCGGACTACACCCAGGAAATACAAAGACGCAGGGCCTCCTATTTGGCGATTAAAAAAGAACTACGAGAGGAGGGGATCCAATACTCCCTGATCTTCCCGGCGAAATTGAGAGTGATGCTGGACGGCACAACACAGTTCTTCCAGTCGCCTGAGGATGCATGGACGTGGCTTGAAACATATAGAGCGGGCACGGATCACCAGGCACAGGAACATGCCGCACCGCCTAAGCCCTATCAGATGCGTAAATCCCAACGTCTCCGGAAACGGAATAAAAATCTACAGAAACAGCTGGCTCAAATAGCGCTGGACAGACAAGGAGCGCTGGCAGCAACGGCGGAAATAACAGGTTCGCAGAAAACGGAGTCAGTAGTGGGGACGGACTCAGATGAAGATAGAAGGAGATCGGAGGCGGAGTTCTTGGAAACAGACCGCAATAGAGGGCCTGCGGTTACGCCAAGTACAGCGGAGGGAATGTTGGACGAATAGCATATCCAGGGAGCCTTCGGGGGATGAATGGTCGTCATGAACAGATAACTAATGTTGTTGCGCCTGGAGGCACCTGGGCACACATACTTACAGAATGGTATTCTCTGGGATCCACGGCGGGAGGTCTTGGGCGAGCGCTGCTCCCTGTTGGGCCGAGTTACCCTTCCATTGCCCTTAAGGCCACCTGTGGTGACTACCGCAGAATAGTGCTGTGTGTATTGTTGTAAAGTTTGGATGGGGACTGAAAGCTTATTATTGGGTCCTGTTCTGGGGGGTGGGCTGAGGGGGTTGTGTGGGGTGTTTGTGTATGGGGGTTTGATGGTGGAGTGGGCGATCACGTTCTATCCTGGTTGAGAGGGAAAAGCAGCTGCAATAGGGACGTTCTCTGATTTGAAATGTATCACATGGAATGTGAGAGGCTTGCACACAATGAATAGGTGCCACAAAGTTCATGCTTATTTAATGAGGAGAGGAATCTACATAGTTCTGTTACAGGAGACACATCTTACTAGAGCGGAGGGGCAAGCGCTGCAGCGTAGGTGGAGAGGTCAGGTATTCAGCACAGCGTATTCTGCGTTTGCTAGGGGAGTGCTCGTATGGGTGAGGGCGGGTGTCCCTTTTCAGGCCAAGAGACAAGTGTTGGACCCGGAGGGCAGGTATGCTGCGGTAGAGGGTAGGCTATATGGCAGGGACATCGTGTTATGTAGCATATATGCCCCTAATATCGACCAGGCTCGTTTCTTGGACGGCCTCTCAGGCGTACTGGCGTCCTACCTGGCTGGCCCTGCTTTGGTGGGAGGAGATTTTAATACCATCGCAGATGTAGAAATGGACAGATCGCATCCTCCTCTAGCTGCCGCCCCGGTTCGGAAACTGGCTAAAACGAGATCTGACTGGCAGGAACGGTGGGGGCTGATTGACATATGGCGGGCGCAGCATCCTCGAGATAGGGACTATTCTTTCTTTTCTTCCATACACGAGCTTCATGTCAGAATTGACGCAATCCTCTGTTCCCATTCGATTGCTCACGTGGCGGCACATACGGAGTACCTTTCCAGAACTATCTCTGATCACAACCCGTTGCTGATGTCGATCAACTGGAAACGAGTGCGGTCCGTAATCCGGACGTGGTGATTGTGCCCTGAAACTTTAGAGGACCAGGTCTTTCGAATTGAGGTGGGAGAGGGTATCGACCTCTATTTTCAGGAGAACCAGGGTACGGCGTCCACGAGGGCGGTTGAGTGGGACGCCTTTAAGGTAGTCATTAGAGGGCTCTGTATTAGTAAATATTCCAGAACTAGGAAGACAGTGTTAGAAGATGTGGTGAAAGCGGAGGAGGCACTGAGGGGCCTGGTGCAGCGGAGGCCGGAACAGCCAGCGCTGCAGGCGCAGCTGCTTGAGGCGAAGGAACTGCTTGCAGCTGAAGTCAAACGGTTGCGCTGCTTTGATCACAAGGGTTACATGGCGAAAGGTCATGCAGGGGGGGATAAAGTTGGTACACTGTTGGCCAAATTAGCTGACCCGGTGCCGAGGAGTGGCCTGATCATGCGGATCGAATCGGACTCTGGCCTACTGGTTCACTCGCAAACGCTGGTGCTGTTGCGGTTCCTTACCTATTACAAATCCCTATATTGCAGTAAACTGGAGGCGAGGGAGGCAGACATAGAGGAATATCTGGAGATAATCCCACTACCACGGCTGGATGCAGATCAGGCTAAATTATTAGGGCAGGATATCACTCTAGCTGAGATACACGGTGCAGTTAAACACATGGCCCGGAACAAGACGCCAGGGCCTGATGGGCTACCCATTGAATTGTATGCCCAGTATATTGATGCGCTCGCTCCACGCTTATTAGAGGTCTATCAGGAGGCGAGGAAGGAAGGTCAACTGCCAAGTTCCATGCGTGAGGCATTGATTATTCCCCTACTGAAACCTGGACGGGCGGACATGGATGTGGCCTCTTATCGACCATTATCCATGTTAACGGTGGACTACAAAATTTTGAGGCGGATATTGGCGACCCGACTCCTGCAACACATGACCTCGCTAGTACATACAGACCAAGCGGTTTTTATACCGTCTAGGTGCACGGCTCTGAATATACGTCGCTTCCTACGAGTTATTGCAGAGGGACATGATGACATGTGCTCGCCAGCGGTCCTCTCTGTGGACATAGAGAAGGCGTTCGACAGCCTGGAATGGGCTTTCCTACACAAAGTCCTGGGCCGATTCGGACTGGGCGATCAGTTTGTGCAGTGGACAAGAGTGTTGTACTCCTCGGCCACAGCCAGGGTACGACTGGGAGAGGTGATTTCTGACCAGTATCCAGTCACGAGGGGAACGAGGCAGGGCTGCTCATTGTCACTGCTGCTATTCGCATTGGCGATAGAGCCTCTTGCGGTCCAGGCACGATCGGGGCTGATTTACAGGGGGCTGCTGCTCCGGGATGTGCCACACTATATATCATTGTACGCAGATGATTTGCTTCTCTTCCTGAGGGATGCAGAGGAAGGTCTGTGTGGAGCGACATCTTTGCTGTCACAATTTGGAGCGGTTTCGGGACTCAAAGTGAACTGGAACAAGACGTGCATTTTTCCGACCCAACGGGGTCTGAATCCGCCAGCGTCACTTGGTGAGATCACCTGGGCACTGACTTGCCTCACCTATCTGGGGGTTCGGATCTATCATGACAACATAGATCTGTTGGAGGGGAATGTGGGGTGCTGTATCAGGGACCTGAAGGGCTTCATGGAGTTCTGGTCGACACTTCCCCTATCCGTGATGGGCAGAATAGCTTTGCTTAAGATGGTAGCACTCCACAGGCTGCTTTACTATTTCCGTACTTTGCCAATCTGGATCCCACCGCAAGTATTTACATAACTGCGATCACGGACTGTCGGCTTCCTATGGGGCAGCGACAGAAGGAGAGTAGCGCTGATGATTCTGATGAGACCCAGGCTTGATGGCCGATTGGCTGTACCCGACTTTGAGCTCTACTATTTAGCAGCACAGCTGCAGGTCCTGACGCAAAGTATAGCGCAAGAATTCCGGGGCCCTGAGTATGGGCGAGGACAGGGGATACAGCGCCACATCCTGGCTTACATAGTCCTACAACAGAAGCTTGATCTGAGGGATCTGACTGGGGAGGAGCGGACCTTGAGGCTGTGCTGGAATAGAACCCAGCGTAAGGCGGGGGTTCTCCACCCGTATGCACTGGAGATTCCGCTGGGGATGCTGACGGCGCTTCCGCACGTGGGGGGGGACTGGACTCCGCTAACTAACTGGGAACAACTAGGTATCCAAATGGTGGGGGGATTATACTTGAATGGGGAACTGCTGCCCTTTGCGGCATTACGAGACATGTATGGACTCCCGGAGGCTGACTTCCTGATTGACGCAGCAGTCACAACCACGATCCAAAAGCACTGGAGAGATGGGCGATCGGAACCTGTAACCACGTTGGCTTGCCAATATGTCGTGATGGCAGCGGGGACCGTTAAGGCAGTCACGCGCCTCCAGTCTCGGATGCTGCATGAAGGCTTACGCCCATTGGTGGGCCTTAAAGTAAAATGGGAAGCGGGCATGGGTCGTCCGATCCCGGATACTACGTTGGGACACATTCTTAAGAGGGCATGGAAGGGAAGCAGGAATGCTCGGCTCAAGCAGATTCAGTTTTTCATTCTACATCGGGCCTACTTGACCCCGGGTAAGATCCGGAAATACTTCCGAGACGCGGCGTGCCCCAGATGTCTGGAGGAGTATGTCGAACTGGAACATATGCTGTGAATGTGCCCACGCGTGGGGGGTAACTGGGCAGAAATAGGGGACCTTTTGAGTGCAGTCACAGATAGACACCTAGAGTACGATGTGGCCACTTGTTTGTTGCACTGGTTCCCGCACACAGCTAAAACTAAAGTAACCAGCAAATGTATTGATTTGGGTCTCTTGTTGGCCAAACGAGAAATAACTTGGCATTGGAAGGCAAAGGAGGGGCCTTCAAGCAAGCGCTGGCGCAAGGAATTCTGTAAGTGGGCGGATTGTGAGAGTGTTGTGAGGCTCAGACAAGCTACACGTGCGGGTAATGAGATGGCTTTGGAGGTGGCAAGAGCGTGGGAGGCCCTGGTTCAGGCTCTGAGGGATTCTCTGGTGGAAGGGGAGGAGGACTAAGCGATGCACGTCCATGTGATTGACAAACAAGGAACAATGCTGTGCAAGCTCTTTGTACAATTGATACCACAAGGGGGTATGAGACTCTGAACGTGCCAACGCCACCGAGTATGTAGGGGGGAGGGTGTTGAGGGGTGAGTTGGGAATTAATATGGGGGCATATTTGACAGAAATGGAGAATGTGGTACATGTTTCTCTTGATTGTATGATGACCGTATAAAATTCATCATCATCATCTTTATTTCGGCAACATATTGCCATAAAAGAACAAGAAAACATTACATTAAAAACAGCTAAATATAGAAGGATAGGAACATTATAAAACCAATTTATAAAACGAGGGCCAGCCTCATACATACAAACATCGTTACTGTAACAGATTTACAATTTAACTACTGTCATGCGTCCCCAATCATTAGATGTCTTCTCTTATGCCACACTATTCCCAAATATTTGGCTTTGGCAAAAACTATAAACCCAAATAAATCAGATTTGAAGACCCTATATGCGTGCAGACATTGGGAGAACCCCAGATTTTTACACACCGGGACAATCCATTGCCTCCTAGCCTGTACATAAGCATTGCAAAAGAACAATATGTGCAACTCAGTTTCCTGCCCTAGTTTACACCCTGGGCAGTGACTCGGCGAGGACTCAGACCATTTACTGGTATAAGCTCAAATCGGCAAACTGCTGTACCTCCATTGTAGGTACAATTTCCTACTGGTGATTGGGAATATAACATCCAAAACGGGTTCAAACCTGTAGATGTCCTTAACCATTAGAAATGATTCCGTTAAGGTGCTCAAGCCTGTACTTTGTGAGTGTGCAACAATTTTGCTTTCATGATACAGTGTAACAAGCCGCTTCCGTGAGACTCTAGAGCATGATGACAGTGGTTCTGACCATAAGGTGGGTAGTCCTAATCGCCCTAGTTCATTTTTTTATATAATTTAACAAGGGGATTTTCCCAGCATTTGGGAGGGTAAGGATTTCCTGCAATTCTGATCTATAGTTAAATAGCTCTGGTACAGACCATAACCTACGCCAAAAGGTTAAAGGCCGTAGGCCCAGTTCTTCATCGAGGGGTCTCAGACCCAAGTCAAGCCTCATTGGCAACAGAGGGGTGCTGGGAGGAAGTGATAAAATCTGTCTGATGAATTTGTGCTCTATTGCTACTAGGTCACGTTTACATGCGTAGCCCCAGAGTTCGCTTCCATACATAGCCGCACCCCTGGCCTGTGATCTGTACATCTCTAACGGTGGTCCAACTGGCTTGGAGGAAGATCTATTTTTGCTTATGAGCCTAATATTTCCTCCTGCTATTTGGGCCAGTTTTAATTGAGATTTCTCCTGGTGGTGCCCCACGACATCTTTTCGTTTAGGGTAACCCCCAAGTACTCAAAGGTTCGGACCCTTTCTAGCCTTTTAGTACCAATATGCGGATTAGGGCGAGTTTGAAAACCATATATTTTGTTTTCAATGCATTGATTTCAAGGCCATGATCTTTACAAAATGCCTCAAATCCATCGAGAACTATCTCCATTGGCAACTTGGACAGCAGCAGGGTGTTGTCTGCGAACATAATCGCCAGCACCCTGCTGCCTGCGAGCTTGGGGGCATTGCTGTTTTCAACCCCGTTCAGATGGGCAATGACCCCGTTGACGTGGAGGCAAAACGGGGTCGGTGCTAACACACAACCCTGTCTTACCCCCCTGTCAAAGGGGAATCTGTTGGATAGAGTTCCCTCCCTGCCACATCTGACCTGCGCAAAATTATCTGTATGTAGTTGGATAAGTAAATATTTAAGGGATGTTGCGGGACTCCCAGGTTGGAAAGCACGGACCAGAGTTTCCTACGGGGTACAAGATCAAAGGCTGCTCGTAGGTCAACGAATACAGTATAGAGGCTGCCACCCTCCAACTGTACCGTTTTCCAAAATAAAAGAGCAAGACGGAAAGCTTGATCTATAGTAGATACTTCATTCCTGAACCCAGCTTGGTAAGGGCTCAGGACAGAGTGGTCTAGCATCCATTCTAATAGGCGATCCAAGATCAGCCTCGCAAAGATCTTTTGTGGGACGTCGATTAAGCTGATGGGCCTATAATTGGCTGGGAGCAGAGGAGAACCCTTCCTAAAGATGGGGACAATCTCCACCCCTAGCCAAGTAGTAGGCACCGCCATCCCTCCTAGGATTGCATTAAATACCACCTGTAAGTATGGGGCCCAAACCTTTGGTTCGTGTTTGAATAAATCGCCTGGGAGTTTATCCAACCCTGGGGCTTTTTCTGCAGAGAGTCTTGAAATAGCTGCCCCAACCTCCGCCATGGTGAATTTATCCCACTCCAGAGATGGAATAAGAGTGGAACCTGCCAATGGGTCTACTTGGTCCCCGGACTGATCTACATCAGCCTGCACGTACAAAGATCGGAAGTGGGCCTCCCAGACACTGGGTGCAATGTTAGCCTCGACTGCTGGAGTTGGATCAACAGAGCGGCTTTTGACAATCTGCCAGAATTTCCGGGCGTCTCTGGATTTGAGAGCACCCATCATGTCTGTCCAGTTGTCATTGTCCCATTCGATCTTGGCGTTCTGGATAAGATGTTTGTACTCATTCCCCTTAGCTCTAATCAGTACAATATTGTCATGTTGCTTCATGGCCTCCAATAGGTCAGCTTTGGCCTTCCTGCAGGCAGCGTTATACCACGAAACGCGCATCCCCTTGCCTTTCTTTACCCTCAGTACTGGATTCAGTTACTCGGCTAAGATACCACATAGTTCCAGATGAATGTCCCCCAGTTCTCTATGGCTCTCCACAGACTGGAGTTGCTGTATAAGATTTTCGACTTTTTGTAAAACTGGTACAGTCATCACATAGAGCCTCTGAATATCTTTGGGGTTTCCTATAATTTTGGGCCATCTAACTCTACGCCGATTGCTAGATAAGATCATACTAGGCTTCGTGAAATCATCGCCCCCCTGGGTGGCATTAGTAACACCCGGCACCGCAAATTTTAAGGTCCGCGGATTGTGGTCACTTTCACACCGGGGGGTTACTTTGAAGTCCACCACTCTAACCCAATCACTTGTTTCCACTAATATATAGTCCAGGCGAGAATTATGCCCTGGCTTATTAAAAGTCGGTTTAGGAGGGATATCTCCATTGACCCGGCCATTGCAGGCCCTTAGAGAGTTTACTAGGGTCAAACACATAATTTGGGTGGCTAATGGTGTCCATGACTTCACTGGGGGGGCCTGCCAAAGGGGAGATTCCCCATTGGTCCTCCTCCTCAATGGTTGCACCATCCAAAAAAGATGGCAGTGGCTCAAATTGGCAGTTGAAGTCTCCCCCTACCACGTACGAGGTGCCTTGCGGGATAGAACTCAGAAACAAGGCTAATTCCTCAATTGTACCCGAGACATTTGCTATACCCACTGGTCTTGAATAAACATTGACCAATGCCAGTTTAACGGCATTTGGCCACTCCAGAAGTACGCATTGGACGTCCACAGAGTTGGTTTCGAGGGACCTCGCCTTACACCCCAGGTGGGAGCCCACCCAAATAAGTAGTCCGCCTGACGGGCGTCCCCCCCCATTTCGCCGGGATTGAAAATGTGGCGAACCCCGTACACCAGTGGTCCTCATTAGCCCATTCAATAAAATTCAATAAAATATGTTTTTAAAAAAAACGGAAAAAAACCAAGAGGACTGATAGGCGAAGCGCTCTGGCCGGGATCTTCCGGCTAGGGATTTCCCTTTTCGGATCTAATCCCTGGGAATCTGCACCCTCCAGGGTCCTCTTTTAACCACCTGAGCTTTACTTGGACCACGGTCCTTCAAATTCATCAATCTGGCCGTGACCGATGACCGGTGGAGCGTGGCTTTGACAGCAGAGCAGACGGCTGCCTAGTCACGTCTCTCCACCCGACACGGAGACAACAATACAGCCTTTGCTGCACATCAATTAATCTGACAAGACCTGGAATTAGTTCCAGTATCTGCATGCTGTGGGGCATTTTCCAGAACCGTCTAGCACCGGTTGTGCAAAGCAGTGATCGAGTGGAGCAGCCTTGAATTACCCGGGTCAGATGCCCTCTCGCTGAGCACAAGATGGCAGAGTGCTCATCGTCGGCGCTTGCTGCAAAACGGTGCTCGGGTTTCCCTCTTCGTACACTAAGATGGCATCCATTTGAGAAGTGCGGGGAGCGCTTCTCCTTCCCCTGCTGGGCTGCACGTTGGAATCCTATGGTCCTGGGCAAGTGTTTCAGTTTCTTTGTCTGTTTGTAGGGTGTGATCTATTGCTGAGCCATTATCATCTGACACCGCGTTTGTCATGAGTGTTGAGCCTGACCTTAGGATGGCGCCTGTGTTTTGGAACTTGGAGTATTTGATGAGTGATGTGATCCTCCGTGATCAGCACTGGAGCTGCTGCAAGACTCGTAAGTGGCCGTACTCTAACCCCAATCTCCCTAAAGTATGTTGCCTGGCCTCCACATCTTAAGGATTTCCCTCCTGAGACCCATTTCAAACAATTTTAAATTAGATGCCGAGATGACCCATGTGATGTGTGAAATTTGCAATGGACCGAGTGACTATGTGGCCCCACCTGGGTTATGGTCCCGCATACTCTAACTTTTTGGGCCCCCATGAAGTACTTTTCTTCCACCGCCGGTTTACCAGAATTGATCTGCTTCCCAGCCTCCTGTTTCTACTGCCCTCCCATATTCCCTCCATCCTCTACTTGGGACTTGTTCCCCTATGTTTGATTATGCAACTGTAACTATTGTAACTATGCAAAACTGGTATTCTAGGTATTCCTTACAGCGGAAACCTGAGCAACATGGCTGATGCCCGGTGGACCTGCTGGAAAGCTATAGAGGAGATCGGCCCTGATTCACCACCTCAGCCGTCACCTACCCAGCCGGACATTAGGCACAGTTCTCCTCGCCTCCACGCTTATTTCTCCTTCCGCCCCCTCTCTCTGCCGAGCTACCTTAACATTGTTCTTTTTCCTCTGTTTTACTATGCTCTTGTAACTGATGTAATTTGTAACTTGTAACTCAACGATCCTCATGCAAAGCGCTCCGAAACCTCCGGGTCTAAAAAACTTTAATGTTCTACCCAGTGCCTTGTAGGCACCGGGAGGCAGTCATCTGGGTTGTGTTAATGAAGCACTGCTTCCCGTCACATGACCGAGGTGGCATGGCACATCACATCGCTGAAGGGTCACCCAGAGTGCAAAAGCTAGTATTCTGACTCACTCAGCCTCCCTCTGCTCTTGCACATGCTCGGAGGTATCGGTCCGTCTCTGATGCTTCACCACTTAGTTGTTGTTCTACCAGCATGTAAAGGCGCATGCATATCATAACCTCTATTTCGAGGAGAAATCGTATTTGATACCGGCTGATGATACACTTCTAGGGTGTATGGTTGTAAAAGAAGATATATATTGTTATCATAATCGGTTGTCTACAATGGTTTCAAACAACCAAACTGTGAGGCGAAATCCCAATTATGAGGGCGGAGGGAGAAATTGTTCCCAAGTCAGCCTATATTACACACTCGAAGTCTAGGTGTGTGTACATTAAAATATTCTATAGTGGTAGGAAGGTCAAATCCAGTCAAATTGAAAGGCAAATCACTGGCTGTACTATCCCAATAGTAGGATGATAATCCTTAGTGCCTTTATAGGGAGCCACCTACGTGATCAATACCGATAATAATAATAATCAGTGGCAGAAACATCAATTGATGGCAAAAACTCTATGTCCCAGAGTGCACTGCGCACCTCTCCAATGGTATTCTTGCATAGTGTTCCTCAGTGTATGTTCACCCATTAAGTAATTGTAAATGTAAATGTGTATACTTGTAAAGCGCACTGTGACTCCATCTCGGAGTGTCCTGGCGCAGTATACCGTGGGGGAACCCTTCCTGGCTTTCCCTGTAAGATGGTCCCTCCTGGGCATCTCCAAGGTGAAGCCAAGCATCCAAGGCACTGAAGGGGCCATTGTGGAGATTAAGCAAGCTATTGCCCAGAGTTGCAGAGTGGAACCCATGGTTAGAGTAGGCACCGAGGTGCCTGTATTGAAAGAGTCAGTATCTTGCGCTGGGTTAGGTAGAAGCCTCTTCAGTCTGTGTCCGGCCATCAGTGCCAATCTGATGAAGTGTTAACCCCCCTAAGGCCTGAACAGGGTGTTCCAAGGTATGTCATCATTTAGGCTAACCACATGGCTCCGCATTCTGTACACCCATTTTTGTTCTGTCCGAAACAAAATGCTGTTGGAATCACTCATGTTAGTCAAGATGTAGGGCTTGTCTAGTCCTTTCCAGTACAGATCATCCACAGTAGGTTTCATTTCAGCACAATGTATAGTAAACCATTTCATGGTCCTCTCACACCTGATGTTACTTTTGTGTTCCATGATCCTAATTTTACCCTTCCGTTATGTCCTCCCCACATATATTAGATTACATGGACATCTAATTATGTATATGACGTTGGCAGAATTACAATTAGTAGGTCTAGGTTGTTCCCACAGGTAGTTCAGCCCTACATCAATGCTTTTTGTGTTTGTAGTTAGCTTACACACATCGCAGGAGCCACATCTAGTGCGTCCCGTGACAGGAAGAAGTTCCCACAGTTCTTGTCGTTTTTTCTGTATTGTTGGACGGGGTCTTCTGTAGACTAGATGGTCCCTTATATTGGAGCTTCTCCTGAAAGAAAAGAGTGGTTTTTCCAGGTTGAGATACATCATTGTTTTTGTTGGTGCAAGTTTGAAGAAAAACATATATATTTACGTCAATTAATTTGTTCTATTATATATGTAAAATCTGATTTTTCTATTTTGAATAAAATATTTGTGTACAATGCATTTTTTATATCCTCATATTTTTTTTTACATCTTCTGGTGTTTGTATCATTAAGGGTACCGCTTCCCGCTGGCTTATAGAGCGATGCCTCGCGCTCATCCTATACTGTAGGCAGGTGATACTGATTTCCTTCTTGCGTAGGTTCTTATTCATGGACTAGATGGTCCCTGATATTGGAGCTTCTCCCGAAAGAAAAGAGTGGTTTTTCCATGTTCAGACCGTTGGAATTAAGTATTTGCCAATTCCTGAGTATAATGCGTTTCACATGGGTGGAGCTTGTGTTAAATGTCGTCACACAGATGGCATTCTTGTTCGGTAGTTTCTCCACCTTCTCCAGAAGGACCTCCCTATGGCAGTTCTGTTCTCTCTTTTGAGTCTTTCAAATGACTCTAGAAGGGTAATATATTCACCCTTCAAGTTTCTTTGCTAGAGTTTTTGATTCCTTCTTAAAGTCCTCAAGTCTAGAGCAGTTCCTCCGTAAGCACAGGAATTAGCACACCAGGAGGTTTTCCCTAAGAGACTTCAGGTGGAAACTCTCGAAGAGTAGAAGGCCATTCCTGTCAGTGGACTTGTGAAACACCTGTGTAGTCAGTCTTCCATCATTTGGTATGATTTCCAAATCGAGGAATGCTAAATATTCCTTTGTGATTGGGGATGTAAAATGTAAAAATGGATTCTGACTATTAAGCCACTGTAGGAAGTCCTTAATGGATTGTTCATTGCCCTTCCAAATGAGGATGACGTAGTCAATGAAACATCTCCACATCCAGATGTTGGAAGTCCAAGGGCTATCAGGCGTGAAGATGAACTTTTGTTCCAAAGAAGACACATAGAGGCCTGCTAGGCTAGGCGCAAAGGCACTCCCATAGAGGTCCAATGGGTCTGTAGATAGTATGGACAAAAAAAAGTACTCCCTCTTGACCTAAATATTTTACCACTGGGAAACACCTCTAATATAACGGGCATACAAAAATCACATATTCATCTTATTTTTGTTTATTTTCTTAGTTTTTTATTTATAAAATCTTTTTCTCATTCATTGAATCATTTATTTATTATTTTTGAAAACAGATAGTCATTTACTGTATTTCATATCATTTTCTTATTTGATGCATATACAAAGATTCATTTAAAGTTCAATTACACAAACAGAGTTTTTTATAAATATCTTAAAAAGCAAGACAGATATAATACACCAGGTCGAGAAACACAAACACATATACTCACTCACACACCCTACTCTAAAACCAAGAAGACATCCTGTTGTTTGTACACCAGTCACCAAAGGGTTAGATCTAGCTAAAGGAATGGTCGACGTGTTTCGGTGGAAAGACAGCGATATGGACCACCTTCATCAGGACCAGCCAGGGGCAGTTTCAACAGTATGTCTTGCAACCTGGGATTATTGCCTCTTCATACAATGTGCTGCAACGGAAAATCGCTAGACAATCCTTCTTCACCTTGACTGTCTATCTGAGGTTAACGGACCATTACAGTGTGGTATCCTACGATAAAATTTTATCCAATATCATGATTTCATACATGGAGCGAGACTTAATTTGTATGTTGATTTAGGGAGATATTGACTGTCAGCACTTGCTAATTCATCCAGAACGGCCTTCAAAGTCACTTCACATTGTATCCCAAATCCTTCTTGCTTACTGTATTCAAAGTTTTATAATCATCCACGTATATCCTATAATTGTTCAATCCTCTTCTTTGCACGCAATAACTCTGGTAAGTTTTTATTTTTTATTAATCGTGTACGAAAAATTGCTACACGTCCCAGAGCTTCGCCAAACTACCGGCTCGCTCCAACTACCGCAGCGCAGGTAGATAGTATGTACTCTTAAACTCAAAGAAGTTTTTTGTCATTTCTATTTCAGCCAAATGGATAATGAATGACCTTGGAGTACAATATTACCATTCCTAGCCATATAAAATCTCCTCAACCACTCTAAGTGTCTCCATTGGGGGAATGTTAGTGTAGAGGGACTCAATGTCCAATCCCACCAAAACTCTTCTGCCGGATCAAAATCCATTTCTTTGAGCAAATTGATGACATCTGTGGTGTCCTTCAAATATGCCTCCCTACGCTGTACCAAGGGTTTCAGAGAAAATTCGCAGAATTGCGATAGCGGTTCCAAAATGGATCCAATACCTGCAACAATAGGTCTGCCAGGAGGTGTTCTACTTGTTTTATGCACCCTGGGGAGGGTGTAAAAGTACGGCACCACAGGATTATTTTTTTGGGACAGGAAGTTCCCTTCCTGTTCTGAGATCCAATCAATGCTAGTGGCCTCCTCTATCAATGAGGCTATTTCTATTCTCGGTTCAGGAGTAGGGTACCTAGGGAGGACGTTGTAGTTCCTTGCATCAGATAGTAATCTGGTGCTTTAGTTGTCATAGGCTACGTTCGTTTGCAGGAATATAGCCCCTCCCTTATCTGCAGGTTTTATAACCACGTCCTGGTTATCCTTCAATTGGTTCAATGCCTCTTTTTCATCCCTGGTTAGATTTCTGAAGGGTTGCGAGCATTTTCTGGCCAATTCTTCCACCTCATGTACTACTGCTCGTTCAAAGGTGATGACTTCAAGGGGGAGTGCTGAACCCATAGGTGTAAAGTTTGAGTTTGGGTGAAAAGTAGTGTCTCCTTTCCCCTCTACTGGGTCTGGTCGTCCCTCAAAGAAGACCTTCAATCTGATGGCTCAAAACAAATCAGACAGCTCCTGTCTAAGTTTGAAACTGTCCAAAGTGTTTGTAGGGGCAAAACCAAGGCCCTAGTTGAGCAATCTCTCTTGGGGTTCACTGAGCGGGGTGTCCGTTAACTTCATCACTAGACTAACTCCCTGCTTGTATGGTGGTTTGCCAAATTGGATACTCGCAAGCCACACAAGACGAGCCCCAAGTCCTCTTGAAAGTGAAGAGCTTGCTGAAGAAGATCGATGTGAACAAAGAAATGTTCCAACGCAGGTTAAAAATGAAGTAGGTAATTAGTTACTGGGACTAATGAAACGTATGCTGTTATTCTCAAAGCTGAGAATGAAGTGGTCCCTATAAGCAGCAATAACAAACAAAAAATAAAAAGAGATTCACCAAAAGAAAACACTGACTCTATTGAAAGTGAGATCGATAATGAAAATGGAAAAAGAACATAAAAGGCTGACAAGTGGCCAAAACGAGTAAAAAGAGTAAAATATACTCTTAGCAATACATTTCCAGAAACAGTAATTGAAATATCTAGCATATCTGAACAGAGTGAAGTTGAAGAAGATCAAGCACAAGGAACAAAGAGAGTTAAAGTACCAAACAAGAAATACACAGCAATCGAATTTACATACTTGTGACAATGTTCGTATGTTTGTTACTAACATTTGTATTACCACATTATATGTTTATTAATGTTAATATTATGTCTTCTAATAAAATTGAACATGTAATTATTGATGCTAAAAGTGATCTGAAAGAAGATCCAGAAACTAATATTAAAGAATTAGCCGGTAGTGTACTTCATGTGGACAAATCAATTAACGATTTCTCATTAAATGTCTTTACTAACCTCCTTTACGAGTATGTTGACACTATGATTGCGAGAGATTGTTATGTGTGCATGCAATTACCTACGTCTGTTTCTGAGGGGGTGACATACCATTGTCTTCCCTTAACTTATGGTATTTCGTGCAATGTACTAACCAGTCTATTCTAGCACCCAGAGCAGTGATCCAGTCAGGGTTTTGTGGTGGATCTGCGGTGCACGCGAAGGGAGCAGCAGAGAGAGCCAGCAGCGGACCGTGGGAGATCGGAACTGCAGCCCGTGAACGGAGAGAAAAGGAAAGAAATCTGAGGACTGCTCAAAGGCTCGAATTGCTGCGGGGCTATACCGGAGCCGCACGGAGCAGCGGGGTGGGGGGCTGCGGAAGCCGAGCAGAACAGCTGACTTGGTGAGAGGAGCGAGCAGATTCGCGCCGGAGTGAGCGGCACCTGTGTGGTGCAGCCTGTGCAGCCCACGCAGTTTCAGGGTGCCCCTATACTGCCACACACGCCCTGCTTCTGCGAACCCCTTTCTCCTGCATCGGCCCCGGCTGGCTTTGGTTCCGGTGTTCCGGTGTGCCTCTGTCCTTGCCATTGCATTGTGGGGGACTGCAGCAAGTGGCAAGGAAGCGCGGTGAACCTGAGTGGTGAGAAGAATTGGCGGGGGCGGGAGTGGGTGTTGTCCATCGGCGTTCTGCCCTCCTCTCCTGTGTTAGTGCCCCTTGTCACCCCTTTTTGAAAACATCGTGGGACTGAGGTCTGAACAGGATTGCCCCGGGGACCTTCAGTACGGAATTAAAGTACTCTCACCACGAAGTCAGCCGGGAGGTTTTCGGGGAATCGCAACAGCTGCTCATGCCACTGAGCTAAAACAGCTGCCCACGTCGTACTCCCTGCATCCTGCACCTTCGCATTTCCACATCATTCTTGCACTGTCCTTGCAACAGTCCAACAGCCCAACTAGCAGCAGCCAGGGTTGTTAGAAATATCTAATAATCCCGACAAACCACGAAACTATGTCAGGTTGGAACAAACGACATCAACTGACCACCTCTCTAAGCCTCTCCACGTCTCCACGCCCTTGTCCCTCCACCGGCGCCACCCCGGCAGCGGCAAGCGACAGCAGACAGATCCAACAGACTCGCTCTGTCCCACTCCAGCAGGGCCTTTGGCAAATACAACGTTAGGAGACCTCCAGAGGTCAAAGACCACCAAAATCATGAAATCGGGATAGAAAAGGGGGCAGTCCGCTGTTACTGTGCGTAAAATCAAACAAAATGGAAATTTAAAAACAAGCACAGTAACTCTGGTGACGGTCACTGAAGCTGGGAAGGAAGAGGGCGTCTCCAACAGCCCAGCACAAAAATCGGGAATCCATCAACCTCGCTTGCACCAACCAAAAATTTCATCAAAAGTCCAATTTTTAAAGGACCCAGCTTTGGCAAAATTCTGGGCCTTCAAGATCCACTCCTCCCTCTCCTCCCCTCACTATCACCGGCTCCACCAGTCATGGAACAAACTACAGTGGAAATCCCAGTAGACAAACCAGTGGCCTCTCCACTAACATCAGAAAACATCTAGGAACCTAAAACAAATAGACCACCCATTTCTCAAGAGGCGGGGGAGAAGGTCGAACTCCACACTGAGGAGTACGTTACTCATCAAGTCTTGCCTATCCCCTCCCTAACCTGCAGTGCTATAATCTGCAATATCATAACACCAGTCTCAATCGACTATAAAAAGCGGAAGGAGGCACAAAACTTACAAGAGCCCAAATCAACGAATGGCAAGGCCACAAACTTAGGGAAGGTGGACTCGACAGATCACAATTTGAACTGTTCACCGGAACACCTCTTTAAAGGTTTGCCCCAAAAAGAACCCTTCAAAACCCCACTTATGCCTCAACATCATCGAGAGGGCACCAAATCGGCTCAATCTTCACTAGGAGTGGCTCAATCCTCATCAGGGGTGGAAAACGGGGGTGACCAAGACCCTCTCAAAGAGCCCTCTGAAACCTTTGAAATCTTTTTGGACTCTACGACCTCCAGGGGAAGTGGGCAGGACCCAATTTCATACCTTGGATTGCAGGAGTGGGCCAACCTAATAGTGTCCTACGCAACGGACACTTCTGGGAAACAGCTTTCGCCAATAGCCTGCATAAATACAAACCAAGGCAATGACCAAGAAACTGCATTTACCAACCTAGTTTCACGAAAAAGTCCTCCAACTCCTACTCCCTCTTTGACCTCAGGCTCACCAAATCAAACTAGGAACCAGGAAGCGAAAACATGGGACGTTCTATTAAATACAATGCAATGGACGTTTTATGCCTTACATTATCAGTCAGACAAAATGGATCTGCAGCTGGCACTTTTAGACACTCTGGCCCTCTTTGTGGGGGGCATGGACGACAAACTAGGCCAATTAAATCTTTTAATCAGTGGAGCCCAGCAGGAAGCAAAACTGAACTGCAGCTGTGGCCCTATAATTGACAAACTATCGTCACTTCCCTCTATCGTTTCCACCCCTCTAGGAGATCTGCCAATGGGCTCACACCAAGAAAAACAAAGGGCAAACTCAATTAAAGCAGAAGCCAAAGAGATATCAAGCAATGACTTTATTGCCCAAACAAACTCTGGCAATAAGCCTCCGACCACTCTTGAGGGCTGCCTGCCCGCTAGGACCTCTCCGTCACTCAAGGAGCAAACACCAAAGCAGAACTCAAAGCGACGCCGCCAACTCAGGAGGAAAGGACGGAATAAAATATCATCTCCGAGCATCACAAAGCTCTGTCCCCTGTTCACAACAAAAATATCACAGCAGCAGGCACAAGCTCATCCCGTCATCACACACGTTCCCCAAGTTGAGGGAGGACTGTATCAGCCAAAGGACACCGGTATCACGGAAAATAAGGATGTAACACAAGCTGAAACTCCATCCTTGGGGCCATCCTGGAAATTACCGAGCGGCAAAACCAACATCGAAGGCAACGGAGCAATGAAAGCAAAGTTGAATCAGGAAAACAGTATCACTTCTATCAGTCGGATGTCACAATCAACTAAGCGGAGGGAGTCTCTTACTACTGAAGGCCCAAACCAGGAGTCGGCCTCAACTTCAACTTTACATCTCTCAGCTTTGGTGTCAACGCTTTCACACCAATCTTGTAAATAGAGCCGCCAGCAAATAGGATCACTCTCGACCTAACTAAGGCACCAGGGTAAACAAACCAAAAAAATGATAATGCAAGTAGTGCCTGTAATGAAGTACTGGGTCTCCACTCCGAGCCAATGATTATTACAATTGGGCACATGGGCCCTCTTCCAACACGAGACCAAAACATGGACCACGGCCCAGACAGACCAACAGGGCCTAAGTCCCAAGAGACCTTACTTCCTGAATCTTCAACCGGACAGACTCAACAACTTATTAACATCACTACGAAAAAACACTCTGGGTCACTTCTCAGAAAAGACCCTTCAGTCAACCAAACCAGGAATTCGGCCATTACCATTTTTACCCCAGAATACAAATCGAAAGGATCCTTCGATATTTTGAACAGAGGGAATATTCTCCAACCACTGGGCACAATACCCAGGCTAAAAGACATACGCTCTACTGACCTTCTATCAATAGAATTTGTAAATATGGACAAAGTAACCGGAACAGAATCCACCAAAGCCACCTGGACTAGTGACCAAATTGCAAATATTATCCTGGAAGAACTGGATATTTTTAAAGCTTGGGGAATAAAAATCACTGAGTTCCACAACACAGGATACCCATTCCCCTTACTTGACATAGTTAGGGAAGGACCAACCCGCAAAAGTAATAACATTCTGTCCGTACTCGGAGGGGCGCAAGGTCAGTCACCACAAAAAGAACACACATCAAATATAGAAATGAGCACAGCAGTTAACATCGCTTTTGGTCCTGCTCCCTCTTGGATCACTAGAACTATCAATACATTCGGCCACCTACAGTGACAGAGACACTCAACGAAGCATTGTGGAAATCAAGGGTTATTACCGCTGAGGATATGCTCATGGAATATTAATGGCCAAAAAAATAGGACCACTAATGCTGAATTTTTTGACTATTTAAAAACGTTCGAAATCATTCTACTGCAGGAAACATGGCAAGAGGTGCCTCTGCAAATAGAGGGTTACACCGGTTTCCTCACTCCCGCTCTAAGGAATAGCAACTATGGCCGTCTATCAGGCGGCCTGGCCACTTACATAAAAATAACACAAATCCATAGCGCAGTGGAATTACTGCCTGCATTCCCAGTTGTAAACAGCACAAAAATTCAACTAAGCCTCAACGGGAAAAAGGAGGAGGTATTGATAATAAACACCTATATAAAGCCGAAACAGAAACAACAGGATTAAAAAAAACTGATTGAACATCTCTACCAATTGATGAGTATGCATACCACTCCAAATTTCATTCTGTCAGGAGACTTCAATCAGCACATATTAGGTACCACCTCAAACGAAGATACCCAAGTGCAGTCTTCGCATTGGACCATTCCAACCCAATCGCACAGAACTCATGAAAGAAATTACAAGGGCGCTACTGAGCTGATTGAAGCTCTGGAGAACTTTGGACTAAGGGTGTTAAATGGCGGATTTGTTGACGATTCCCCACCGGCTGCCTCATTCCTCCTAGGCCAGGTATTTTTAACAATTAACTATACTTTAGTGCCTCTCCCATTCTTCCAATACATAAAAGCCTATTGTCTAGGGGACAAAGGGGATAGTGACCATCGACCGCAGGAAATTTCAATGTATGCATCACCAGACAAATCAATCCCCAACCCAGTTGGAAAGGATGCATGCCACACAATAAGCCTAAAAAGAATTAAATTGTCGATAGCCAATTACAGGGAGGTGCTCTTGGCAGCAAAACAACAGCTAAGTGAGCTTAGTCACCTCACGGGAAACCACACTTACATGTGGGAAACATTTACGTCTGTGTCTTCAACAAATACTCATCCGTAGCTCGACACTTCCTGCCTAACGACCCAACAATTGCAGGGAAGGCTACAAGTGCTCAAAGGTCAAGTTTGAAAAGCCTAAAAAAGTCATAAATAAATCACTGAGGCTTCTGAGGTTACGCCCGGGGGAGACTGATCTACTTCTGCAGCTTCGAAAGAGCAAGGTCGAACTTAGAAAACTTAAATGGGACATAAGGAAAAAACAAGAAAATGAATTCTGGGCCAAACTCTACTATGACTCCAGAAGAAACAACAGTGTACGGTTCTGGACAACAATAAACAAACTCCTACAACCAACACATGGCGGATTAACAACATATATAACCGAAAACAACTGGACAGCCTTTCTATAACGTCACTTTAATCAACACGTACCAGAATTCAATAGTAGCAAGTATGACCAACCGGCTCTCCAACTACAAACCGTGATGACCGACGAGGTTGAGATCACCGAAATTGATGCAGGCATGATCAGGTCACAAATACGGAAAGGGAGGAAAGAAGGTGCACCAGGGCCAAACGGTATTACACCAGCCCTTTTTAAGCAAGACCCAGAATACTGGTCAGAAACCTTAGCTCCAATCTTTAACTCTGGAAGGGCTCAGTCATCTCACCAATCTATAAAGCGGGGGACAAAACCCTACCAAAAAACTACAGTCTAATTGCACTGCTGGACATACAGGCAAAATACTTTGCGGGGAACCTACTTATAGAGCTGCAAGAATGGGCAACAGAGCAAAACATAATTCCCCAAAGTCAAACGTCAAACGGGGTTCTGCAGAGAGACAGGCACAACAACTAACCTTTTAGCAATGTCACTAATCATCGACAAGGCAATTTTAACCAAA
Organism: Lissotriton vulgaris; assembly: GCF_964263255.1. NCBI lineage: Eukaryota > Metazoa > Chordata > Amphibia > Caudata > Salamandridae > Lissotriton > Lissotriton vulgaris. The sequence continues at coordinate 723,882,055 of NC_141698.1, read as the reverse complement.
CAATCTCTCCAGTTTTGTTTTGTGGATTTTAAGGCGGCATTTGACAATGTCAACCGAGCCAACCTCTGGAAGAAATTGGCGCTTTGTGGGGTCCCCTCACCCCTCCTGAACCTTCTAATTGAACTACATTCCAGCACGTGGATACAGATAAATCTTGGAAATGGCTCCCATCTATTGAGGCGCATACAAGCATCTAAAGGCCTTAAACAGGGGTGCGTTCTGGCACTCCTTCTATACAACCTATACACAGCAGACTTAACAACAGCCCTTACCGCCTGTAATGCTTACGCCCCTCAAATAGGAGAAAAAACGATTTCCAGCATGTCATACGCGGACGATGTTGTCTTAAGTAGCCACACTCAGGTAGGTTTACAACGATTACTTAACACACTGCATGGGTACGCTGATGAAAACCAACTAGAAGTCAATTTAGATAAAACTAAAACTTTGACTATAAATGGAAAAAAGCGGACCCACGCTTGGTCACTTGGAGAAATCGCAATCGCGGACTGCAATGCGTACAAGTACTTAGGTGTTATGTTTGACAAAGGGGGCCAATTTGCGACTCAGCTTAAAACCGTCAAAAGGAAAGGAATGGCGATTGCGACAACCCTAAGGATCCTCAAAACAAAATTGACTGGACCAATATCTGCCCCACTTCTTCGCGTTGCACAATCAAAAATCCCATCAACAGTAACATACAGCAGCGAGGTTTTGAGAGGCAGGGATGCTTCATTGCTGGATACCACCATGGCAAAGGCTTATAGAGTAATTTTAAATCTCCCGCCATATACCTCGCCAGCACAAATTCGCCTAGAGCTTGGTCTAACAAAGCAACTTCATGCAAGGCGAGGTTCGTACATCAAGTGCTGGCACAAAATCAAAAACTCTGCCAGGAATACACTGAACTATCATCTCTGGCAAGAACTTTGTAGCACATCCATCACACCGGCCAAAACATTTTTGGACGAATCACTAGCCACCACAGGACTAGGTGAACTATGGGAAATTCCAACAACGCACATGCACTTTAAGCCCATCGTAAACAAGGTTATTAAGAAAGTTTCACTCACAGAAGACAAAGCCACATTTGCCCACTGGAGTCACGCATGGATGACTCTGTGCAGCTACAAACTTCCTGGTCAACAAGCATACTTTGAATTGGGCTACTCCAGGAAGTCTAAAGAGGCCTTTCTAAAACACAGGTTGGGAATCCTGCCAGCTATACCTCATCTTCCACCATGGCTGAGAAAGAACTATGGGAATCTGTGCCGGTTATGCGGAGTCGGGAAAGAGGACATTGAACATATAATATGCTCCTGCATTAAACTAAAAGAAGAAAGGGTATGTCTCCTTAAAACTCACTTTAATGAACGTGGCATACGCACTCGGAGACGAGCAGTACTTGCTTGTTTCAACCCAAGGGACCCACAACTAAATGGGAAGTTAGTCAAGTTCCTATCTCAAGTTGCTGTTAAGCAAAGACCCAGCGGACTTGAAACTCGCACATAGACCCTTGAAACTCCAAGGAAAACGAACTATGGACTTACTGCACTTTTTTTTTAACATTTATGCATGCCCTGGCACATAAAGCCTTTTTTAAAGTCTATTGATTGAATAGGAATTTAATTAAAATGTTTTTATCAGAAATGTATTTTTGTAATGATTTTCACTAATCAAAAACAATAATTATTTTACTTTACTTACTTACTATTCTATGGCCAGGATGCATTTTAGTACTATTATTCAAATTTGATTTAGTATTTTCCAGAAGTTCCTTTTAGCAAGAATATGGATATAGTGTATAGGGCAAGATATGCCAAATACATAGGAGATTTCTTTCATAATAATTAAACAATTGATGCGGTTTATGCACACCAAAATATTCTAACATATAAATTACATAGAGTAGAAATAGAATTTATCAACACAGTAGAAGATGGACATAGAGATTTTAAGCAAAGGACTGCAGAACATAAGAGTAAAGAACCATCATGGGCACATACAGAGGTAATTATAAAAATGGTCGAGACTTATGCTGCAATGACTTTAGACTGGCCTCATACTTAGGTAGAAGACCAATAAAATAACAATTTTGTTGGTTCCAGTGAATGTGAGCATACTTTTCTAATTACAGGAAGTTGGGGATTAAGAGGAGGTACTGATCCTGTATTCCCTGGTGTTTTTTATGTGTGTGGTAAAATGCTTACTATAGGTTGCCACCACATTGGTATGGGTGTTATATGGGTATTGTATTTCCAAAGATATATCACGTTGGAGATGAAACTGGAGCCAATGAGAGAAAACTAACATGGAGTAAAAGAGGGTTGAGCGCTACAGAAATTGTGGGTGATATTTTTGGAGCATTGATACCTTCAGTTGGGGTGATTCTAAGTTAACAAAAGATTAGAAAATTGTCTACAGTGATTGATCGTTTATCAATGGATACTGCTGGTGGATTTTTGATGGTTGACACTGAAATGATTGCTATGAGGACCATGTTTTTACAGAATAGACTTGCACTAGATGTATTATTGGCAAAAGAGGACGGAGTCTGTAGTATGCTGAAGATTCAATAATGTTGCAAATATATACCTGATAAAAGTAGTGATCTGGAAAGATATATTAGCAACATTAGTCATTTACATGATTTGGGAAAACTGAAGGTTGATGGTGCTTGGGAGAAACTTGGTAAGGATTTCTCCTCAATAGGTAATTGGTTTTCAACTTTTGCTAACAGCTTGTTAGGGAGGATACCAACACCAATAGTTGCTGTAGCTGCTGGCATACTAATGATACTAATGATTTTTCTGCTTTATAAATGTTGCAAGAGTAAGACAAAAGAAGATAAACGTAAAGCCAGAAAAAGAATGAGAGAAGAAATACAAATGTAAGACCAAAACGGTGCTTAATGTCATGCGAGATTTAGAGGTTTTTAGGTTAAACAGATGAGAATGAACAAAACTGCATTTTGAAATTGATATCAGATAGTAATCTGATAAGGGTGGTTGTGATGGTTTCTGAAACCATCAGATGGGGGATTGATGGAGCACGATATTGGAGTTAAAATCTGCTCAATGAAATCCACCTATCAACATGTATTAATGCTTGGAAAATGATAAAATGCTTGGAAAATGATAAAAACTAATGTTAAACCAAATAGTGTACAACAAGTAAATGTGCAAAAGCACATCAGGATACCTGAGAAATGAATAAGAGGATTAAAATTAAATTAATATAGTTTCTATTGGTTGTCTAATGCCTGATTATCTGTCTCTCTTACTGCAGAAAAATAAACGACAATGGAAATGCATTATTCTTCGTAAAAGTAGAGTGTAGGTCTTCTAGAAAATAATTCTCTCTTTGCCAAAATAAAAGTAGATCTTAGAAATGTTAGGGGATGTGCTTACGTGCTCCTGTGCTCCCATCCCTCAAAATGTATCAAGTGTTTTCTTAGAGTTTCTGTCCTCCAAAATGTTTCCAATGCTTCCTTAGAGTGCCTATTACAGAATAAAACTTTAGATTTCTTTCCTGTCCAGGCAAGAAATGTAGAACACATGCATATAACTGTAACAGAAATTAAACACATTAATAGCTAGGTTATTTCCTCTTCCTCATAAGGAAGCAGTATAGTGATTTAGACAAAGAAATGTTTAGAAAATATTAGTTACGTCATTGTCAGTAGACTGCCACACCTTCATGTTTCACCAATGAAAATGTTTGTATAGAGTATAGAATGCAACATTTTAACCAAAGAAAGGAAATAGCTGTGTATAAGAACTCTTATGAGAAAGTATTCAGTGGTTCGTTCAGAAGACCAGTGCCTTGTCCTTGCGTTTGTGGTATTATGTATGCTGTGCTGATTCCTGATACTCTTGCTGGCGTTACCAGCAGAAGACCTAATACTTTCCTAGAGACTTTGCATATCACCGGCTGGTGATATTGCCTCTGCTATTCCCTATTGGCCGTGGAGTTAGCTTGTCAGACTAATAGCACACTGTGCATTAGTATTTTTACTCTACGTAAGTGAAAGTGTTTCACTGATGTTTTCTCTCTCTCCCACTTCTCTATACTTGATGTTCTGATGTTTCGAGAATTTCTGATGCTTATTGTGATTAAACCTGTAAACCTTGAGAAACTAAAGTGATGACATTCTATTTTGTACTTGTGATTGTCCATTCATATTTTGAATAACAGAGAATTACTTTAGAAAAGAAAGGCGTTTGTTGTTATTCATGAGTTGTTGATTTATTAGATATAGCAATGTTATTTACTGATGCTTAGCATATTTCTTCATTGTAGGTTGTATTATTTAGTACCTTTTAGCTCTACCAAAGATTAATTGGAGAACCTTTGATATTGCTAACTACGTAATAATGTCTCATGGGCCCGACATTAGAATTACGTTTCCTTTGGTTATTTAGTGTCTGGTGTGGAAAGTAATTGACAAAACCTTCCCCCACGGCTTCCGCTGCATCAATCATTAATGGTAAATCTGGGAATATGCCAAAATACATCGGTGGACGTGTGGAACACCCCGGCGACACCCAAGGAATGCCTCCCTGGGGCAGATTAATGCAGGGTAGAGATTTGCACTGTGTTGCGTTACTCTAGATTTATAAAGCCACGCAGGGCCGTGGAAGGTGGCTTTGCATGGCTTGATAAATTCGACTTAGCAGTTGTGTTGCTCTTGCTCCATGGTGCAAAGGTGATGCAACTCAACTGCCCCTGAGTCCGAAAGGTTTCTTTTTGTAGGAGTATTCGACCTCTGTCAGCTCATCTATTCAGTTTCCTAACTTGTTCAAATATTTGGAAGTAAGGTTAGTTCAGATTATGTTGCATTATTGTAAAATGTGTTTCCACTGGAGTTTTAATTTATTTTAACCTGATATTTGCATCATTTTCAGACAAGACTACCTCAGCGTTTCTTGAAATTTTTTATATGTAGGCTCCTCTTAATTCCTTCAAATTAAAAAAGATACAGTAGACTGCGTCTCTTGGTGTATATTGCATTCAATTTATTTTTGCATCCGTTTTTGGGTTTTGAATATGTCCAAAGGAGAAGATAGGTATTCATTGCTTCAAATGCACAATTGCCCTTCTTTGATGTTTGCTTGAACAACTTTATAAAACATGTTTGTTCTGATGTGAAGCATTCTCTTAATCTCAGCTCACAGAGGCTGTATTTCCTTATCTAGTGTGGGTGCTGTTTAGCATCATTTTAGATCGGCTAACAGTGTGCTGTTTTGCTCAATTATGTTATGGGGAAGCCAGTGATTTAGTGCAACAGTAAAATCATTGTTCCTAATTTGACTGCTTCACAATTGCATATGTTGCCAAAGAATAAATGAGAGTAAAGTAGGTGTGTGGGTTATTTAGCACCAGATTATACACAGTAGAAATGCTTTGCTTCAGACCATTTGTGTTTGTGACTGACAGTGCTGCATGGTGATCCTATGAATCAATGCTTGAGTTTTGTCTACCTCAACTCTTTCAGTGTGGGATCTTCTGTAGTGTGAATTAATAGGTAATGCAACATGAAGTGCGTCCAAAAGGTGTGACTGCTTTTGGGACGTGCAATATTTCCCTGGAGAAGCAATTGGGACTGCATTGAATCCTATATTAAAATCCAGTATACATGGACATAGTGCACTTGGGATTCCAGGAATTCTACTCTAAATTGTACACCGAGGAAGCCTGTTCTGGGTGGGACACCCTAGACCGCGAAATCTCTAGCTATCTCAGTGAGATCGAACTGGGGCAACTCAACCCTACAGATAGCGAGTCTTTAGATCAAACCCCTACCTGGGAGGAAATTCTGGAAGCTCTTACAAGGCTACCAGATGGGAAGGCCCCAGGACCTGACGGCATCCCCACAGAATTTTTTTAAATCTTCACTCCACAAATTAAAACCATACTTACAGATGTAATATCATCTATCTTCAATGGGGCTCTGCCACCGGACTCCTGGGCAAACACCAGAATTTCTATCTTCTTGGAGAAAGATAAATCCCCTTTGGACATGAGCTCTTATAGGCCAATTACCCTTATCAATAGCGACTCCAAAATATTTTCCAAAGTGTTAGCATCTAGGATTTCTCAAATAGTGGAACCTCTAGTATCTGAATGGCAACACTGGTTCATTCCCATGAAAGGGACTACCGAACACGTTAGGAAAGTGATCACTCTGTTCGACGCAGCACATGTCGCCGGAGACCCAATGTCGCTCATTTTACTCGACACCGAAAAGGCTTTCGACCGAGTGTCCTGGCGGTATCTTTGGAGTGTGATGACTGAGCAGGATGGGGTTCGGGAACAAAATCATTCGGGCAACACAGGCACTCTATAACAAACCAAGGGCCAACGTCACTATAAACGGACAACTTACTGACCCTTTTAACATCTCCCGGGGGACGGGACAGGGCTGCCTCTGCTCCCCTTTACTGTTAGCCCTATACCTGGACCACTTTATTAAACAGATAGAGAAAAATGAGAACATTTCCTCGGTATGCTATCTCCAAAATTGTTGCAAAATCCTGGCGTATGCCGACGACCTTGCCATCACTTCCCCAGATCCCGCCAATTCTATACTGGCATTAGAACTCGATGCTGAAAAATTTGGAAAACTGACAGGATATGCCCTCAACAAAAACAAAACACAGATTTTGGTAAACACGAAAATCACATGGACTGAAGATCGGGTGGTGCCCAAAGCGAAATACCTAGGGGTCCTTGTCTCACCCAAGCTGGAGAACATCGTAACAGATAATCTAATACCCCTGGCAGACCAAACAAGGAAAGCTTTACAACAGATTAACAATTTGCACTTAACGCTAGTGGGAAGATGCAACGTTGTCAAGATGACGTATTTCCCCAAACTACTGTATTTCTTTCGTAGCATACCCTTAGAATTCAGCAAAAACCACCTGCTTAAATTTCAACAAATTTTCACTCAATTCATCTGGGTATACGCTCAACCCAGACTTGCCCTTAAGCATCTCACCCTGTTGAAAGAAAGAGGTGGCTGGGCCCTTCCCAACATCATCCTTTACTACTGGGCGTCAGTCGTACAGTATAGCTCAGAACTGGTTAGGGAACCTATTCTCTCTACATCTGGGTTGCCCTCTCCTTTCCAGCTCCTACTAGGGGATCAACACTGGGGAAACGACATATGGTTATTACAACCGGGTAAAATTTAAGACATTAATGAACTCCTTCAAAGTATTCCGCAACATCCGAAGAATCTATGGAATATGTAGATTTAACTTTTACTCACCCACACTCAACAATAATAACTTGCCAGCTATTTTCGACATCTCATACTTCTCAGAGTGGTGTAGGGCTGGAATAGTTAAACTTGGGGACCTGATTACCACCGAGGGAATCAAACCTTTCTCAAACCTACAAGCAAAATTCAATCTGAGAAGCCACGACTCCTTTAAATATATGTCCATCCACGGCTTCCTTTCCAGCAAAGTCGGAGGAACCTCGGGCTTCTCAGAAGTCAAATTCTTAAACACACTACGAAACACTATTACCCCCGCATCGGCTGTCTGTATAATATTCTCAATCGACAAACCCCCGACGACTTAGAGGCTATTGCCTCAAAATGGCACCACTTAACTCACCCGAAAGTACCTTTCACAATTCTCTAGCACTATCGCAACAGATTTTAATTTCTACCAAGCTACAAGTGCAACATTTCAAAACTATCTTCTTTCTTTACATGACACCTAGCAGGATTATCAAATGGGGGACTGGGAAAGGAACCCTATGTCCAAGTTGCGCTGAAGCTGGGTCCTATTCTGTCCACATCTTTGCAACTTGTCCAACTTTAGCCCCGACACTACTCAAGATACAGAATACACTTAGCGAAATAGAAAAAACACCCAATCTCCTTAAACCCCACAATCATTCTCTTAGGCACTTAATCTGACTCACCAAGAATAAAGGAAGAAGGGTTAATATTCATCGCCATGGCAATTTGGAGACTATGTATCTCCTCATGCTGGCTAGACTCAGACTCTCCTTCCTACGCGCAATGGTTGGCTAGACTGGCTGCCACTTTCCATCTAGAAAAAGCAGTCTACGCCAAGAAGTGAAGAAGGAAAAAGAAAATAGGACTGGAAGACTGGGGGAGATTCTCCTCTTGGACAGAGCAACGGGGACAACCGGGCGTAGAAGATTCCTAGGAGACTTCTCTGTCAAAAATATGACTGAAACTCGAATGGCTCTTATATTACCCTACACACTGTGGGTCTTCTCAACTCTTTACTTCTTGTCTCCCTCCAACCCTTTGCTCCACTTAAATTACTTCCACATATTGTTCTGTACATGCCTATTACGACACCCTCTGTGCTTCCTTTGGCCTTTACTTCGGAAATTAACTTTTTGTTTTTGTGCCTGCACCAATGGATTACTGGGCTCCAAGCGGTTGGAGGGGGGGGGGGGTGGAAAATAATTTGATTCCTTGCTGTAAAGACAATTCGTTGTTGTTTCATTCTACAAAAAAAAAACCCTCTAAAAAAAAAAAAAAGGACATAGTGCACTTCAAGTGAAAAGATTCTTTCGGAATGCCAGAATAAAAAGTACTCAATATAATATGCTCCCCGCATATGTTTAACTCAAGTAGTGTTGCAGGTTGCTCTATGTGTATATTCCTGGAAGACTCTTCTTTCAAGATTACTGCGTTTTTTCTAGCTGTTGTACATAGGTTTAAGCATTCTGCTAGTATTGACCGTGTCCTGGCCCAGAAGTTATTCTTGTTGGGGGGGCGGATACTGAATCTCGACTCCATAATATGGATGGTGCCTAATATCAAGGTCAAAATATTGTGATTACAAAAATATCAAATAAGGTATTACCCAGTGTAAGTATATTGATTTTTTTACACTAATATTGGAGTTTAAAGTACTGGACATTAATATTTCATGCTAGTTAATGATATTTTTGTGTACAGTTTAGTTGGATTTTTTGTTCAGAATCAGAATATACTTTATTCGATTTTAGACATTTTAAAATCATAAAAGTAACATATAAAACTTAATATGATTAAAATACCCTATACAATTCCATCTAAACATGAGTCCCATTCATATAGACTCCATAAATTAATTTTAACATGCAGCCGAGACAATTAGAGAAATTTATACAGTTCCATGGTATGTTATTAACCAGCGATCATTTTTCTTTTCCTCAATATGCTTTTCAAAAGTCTGGTCATAATGCCCACACAATAAACATTTTCCAATTGTTGCATATATAAAAAAGGCAGGGCGACATTGCCTCCAACCCCCTTGTTTTAAAAATGGCAAAATCCATCTTGCTCTTTCGGTTGAGAGTAACATTTACAGAATAAATTCACATTCATTCATTCCGGAAAAAGCTGAAAACACTACTGTTCACCAAACCCTCCTAGTCCTAATCTCCCCTGTTCCGTCACATTTCTGCTTCAACTCAGCGCTTGGACGCCCGTGGGCAGCAACCGCGCTTAATAAATTTATTTTCATTTCATTTCATTTCACATGTATTGTTGATTGAGGTGACTTCTTGCTGCATGGGCAGTGGCAAAGATCTCTGGACCAGTCCTTTACGATAGGAAAGCTCACTAAATGATGGAAACTGTCAACCTAAACCCAGTGAGAACATATCTATCGTACCCTCCAATGCACCAGGCCAGGTAGGGTTGTATACTTAAAGTAACAAAGTCAGTTGATGCTGGATTACAGTACATTTCTTCATTTCATTTACAGCTCTTAAGGACTCTTAATGTGACATGCATAGTAGTTTAAATTCCTTCCTTGGCATTGAAATCATGGATTCTGGATGTATATAAAAATCAAGTCGGCCTTAATCCATTAAAAATCTTCTAACATAATTCAACCAGGTAAATTTACTTGCATTATCTAATTTCATTGAGTCTCTATTAATGTCTCTATTTAACGCTGTGCTCATTGAAGTCCAAACTCGATGCCATAATAATAAAGGTTGCATTTTAACACCTTGGCTGCTTGAGTTATTCCCCTGCTGTGCTGAAGGTCAATAGAAATGGGTGTGGTCATGACGAGCTCAGCTCGTCATCAGCACACGAGCACCATGTCTCATGACGAGCTGAGCTCGTTATGAACATGGAAGGGGTTAATATTATCAGAAATGTAGGTGATTTCCCAATTCATTATGACAATTAAAAACTGAGGAGCTCTGTGGGACAGCTAAAATAAACCTTAAAAATGAATTTTCCACTATTTGTATTGAAGTTACATCAGTATAGCCCCAAATTCCTGCCCCAAACTTTGCAATGCTCATACATTTAGCTTGGTAAGTTTTTAGGAGGATCCCCGGGGGCCTTTTGCCCATTTCTTTAGCAAAATTCACCACCGCTGCGGTTGACCTCCTAAAAAGGAGGCTCCTACTCTTGACCGCCGGTCTCTAGGAACCAGAATGCTCCAATTTATTTATTTATTTATTTTAGTGTTTATTAGAGCGCAAACTTGACCCGTTAGGGTATCAGAACGCTTTACAGAGTCAAAGAGTCATACAATAGGCATGATATCACAAGAGTATACTGTAAATTAGGGAGGGGGGGGTGCTGAATACAAGAGGGAATGGGAGTATACAAGGATTGTCAATATTACAGTTGCTGAGGACTGGCTCCCGGTTTCTTAGTGAGGCGAGGTCGAAGGATGAAGGCAATGGTCTCTGAGGTGGTTGTGGGACGGGGTTTAGCCAAGGAATTTACCCATGAGGAAGGATTTAGCCTCCTTTTTGAAGGGTGCCAGAGAGGGGATTCTTCTGATGGCGGGTGGGAAGGAGATCCATATTCTTGGTGCAGCCCCAGCGAATGCCCGATTATCGTTTTTTTTTTTAGAAAGCGTGCAGGCTGGAGTAGGAGGTTAATGGCCGATCGTGAGTTTCTGCTTCCTCTGGATATCACAAGTTTCTGTGCAAGATACGCAGGGGAGTTTGACTGTAGGGCCTTGTGCCTGATGCATGCCAGCTTGAGATGAATTCTGGCCTCGAGAGGAAGCCAGTTCAACGCTTTCAGATGAGAAGTGATGTGA